>NC_071473.1:48221586-48821586 GCF_028500815.1 Rissa tridactyla | reverse complement strand
ATACACTCAGCACTGCAAAGTGGTGTCTATATTTTTTTAGTTTTAAAAAAAGCCAAACCAAGCCTAGAAAAGGGATGTGGACCTTGTGGCTTTATTGTCGCTGTCAAACGTGGCAGTGGCAAGTGCAGTAGTAGTAGTAAAGTTAGAAAGTGCCACCACTGTCAGGTTGCATACTGCTTTAAAGGTTCCCTGCTTTGAAGCTGTCCGTGAAAAGCAGTTTAGCATCCCTTGTTCTAGAACATGATCTGTTTCTTGGTGATTATCAGTTTCTGTAAGAGTGAGGTACTCCATATTTACACCTCTGAAAATCTGGCTAACTCCTCAGTTTCCTTGCACGTCAGCTGCTTGTTTTTCAGCCATCATTTGTAGGCCATATGATGTGCATTGAAGACAACCATTAGGCTGACACTGGAACCAGCAATGAGATTATAATGGACTGGCAGTGCATTTCATTGCATCTGGATAATGATAAGTACCGGCCTTGACCTCCTTGGAGACAGAAATGCTGCTGAGTAATGGATCAAATGGCACATGGGGGCAGCAGCATAGGGTTCTGTGTTCTGCCTGCCTGCGTACCTCAAACTTGTTCTGTCCCTGTAGCAGCCACCTCTAGGTTTAGAAGCAGTTTAGTCATCATTTCTTGGCACTTCTAGTGAGACTGGCAAAAAAATACTTGCTATGTATAATGAGATCAATGTTATTAACAGATGTTTTATAGTAGTGGCTCTGGGTCTCTTGTTTGAAGCTGACACTCAACTAGTAGTGTGGAAGTGAGAGTTTATCTTCCATCATCAAGCCTTTACCCCTATCCTTAAAAGGATAATAAAATAAGAGGATTTTTCTTCACATACTTCACATTTAAGTACTGTGATCCTGCCTTACTTTGCAGCCTCTGTGTTGCTGTTGATTTTCGGCAGAGGCTTAGTGTTATCCAGATGTCAATGATGTGTTGTTTATTACTCCGTGGGTTCGGACTGATTTTCTGCTGGACTGTGTATCAACTAAGGTGAGGCAGCAGTGAGAGGGGGGAAAAAGAGCCAGCAACGCTTAGTACAATCCACTATCCTTCTGTGCAGAAGAAAGAGATTAAATTCTTTGCTGGTTCTGGAGGGATCTCTATTACCAAAGTCAAGGTTGTGAGGTTCCTTGGCTGGCTGCCAGTCAGTCACTCAACTTAGAAAACTGTGCTCCGTTATTGCATCATTTTAGCATCATCCCTTTAAGCCTGTATATCTGTGAGACATCTGATCTTAAGCCCACCACTGTGACTTTATCTAGCAAGGCTTTGTGGCCTTGGCCTCAGTCTAGTTACACTGAATTCTAAAATATATTAGGTGATATATGCTTGGATAGAAATAGCTTTACAGAAAAGGAGAAGTACGGAAGACAGAACATCGGTTTTATGCAATTCTTTACTTCTGTATTCCTTTTCTCCTCAGGATTTCCCCCTCTTCCTGGTGTTGCAGCAACGGATGGTGACAGCACAGTAGCTGCTGTTCTGGAAAGTGCCAGCAAGCTGGCAAACATGGAAGAGAATGATGAAGAGGAGGAGGTTAGTACAATAGTAGATTGTGAAAAAGTTAAAATGCTGTCTCTTGTGGTATGCAGAGATGAGGCCATTGGATTTCCAGTCGAGCAAAGGTGCTGACATGAAATACACCTCCCAGAAGTCTAAAGAGTACAGGATTTCAGTAGTAATTTCAGTTTGCGTTACGGTGTAGAGGAGAGAGAGAGAGATGAGATGTTATTACAGTCAGTACCTACAGAGTCTATGAGTCCAGAGTTTGGCTCTTTCGTAAGTGTCTTGTACGTGGGTTTTATTTTCAAAGCAAACACTTCAGATCCTGGCCACCCCTTTATGTTGTTCTAAAGTCCTTAAACCTGTACTTTGATCCTCCATCCCAGTAGCTCCTATGTTTGTGCTTTCCCAAGATGTTCAACACTTACTGCTTTTTGTTAGGCAGCACCAGCCTTTTGACTTCTCTTTGATTTCTTTATCTCTCTGGATTTGGTTGCTGATTGTTTGTGCTTTCAGACAGAGTAGCTTTTAATGGATGATGTTTTTTCTGCACGTACCTACTTTTTTTGAAATCACTGCCTTGTTGAACATTCCTTTTGTCCCTTTGATAGCGGAGGTTTGATGCCTGTATAGGTCAACTACGTACTGGCGTGGCATGGCTCATAAACCCCCAGAAATTAAAATTTGCTGTCTGGAATGTTATGCTCCCCTCAAAAGTGATACCAGAAGGCTGATATAGTGATAACTATGGCTATTGATGCTTGAGATGCTATCCTCAACTCTGGAATAGATTTTATGCATTTAATGTGAAATTCTTTTTGTTATGCTAGAATGAACCTCTGACACAGGCCCCAGTTGCCAAGAAGCCTGCTCAGCTGCCTGGAAAGCCGACTCAAGTTGTTAAGCCAATTACAGTGCCATCTACCGTAGCTGGGGAGGAGAGCTCTCCTGGGCACGTGAAACGAGCTATGTCACCCTCCACCCTGGACAAGGCAGAGTCAATGGATCATCTCCCACCAGCTGGTAAGGTTGAAGGGATCGTCATTCCCACTGATCCATGGGCAAGTTGTTTGCACTAGTTTAGTTTAATACCTTGTTAAAGACTTCTTTTCATTATATTTTAGATATGAGCCTGTGAATGTGTGGCATAGATTTCCTCTGACAGGAGACTCAATATATGTGTCTGCTGGAGGGCAGATCCAGACCAGCCATGCAGCTTTATTTCACAGAGGCAGCGTGTGTAATTATAAGGGTGATTGGGTTTTTAATTAATTTTAATGTAACAAGTGTATCGATTCATAATGTTTAACTCTGCTCACAGTTGAACTCTACATATACACCCATTAAAATGGACGGCTTGCCAGAGTGAATTATTCATTGATCTAATGCAGCTTCCTGCATCAAGCAGTAGTTTCTGCCTAATGCTTCATGCAAGGACCTCACGCTGGCGTATGTAGACCGTTCATCAGTCTCTAGTCCTCCTGTTGCTAAGGTCACTAAACAGTTGTCTGTTCAAGATTAATTGTACAGATAGTAAGGGACAGGCACCACCTCACGGTGTGATTTGGGCACGCACCAGCAGTGTTGAGGGTCTCACTGTTTCTCTTGTCATGCTTTGGCTATAACCCCATCATTCTTCTTCTATTCTGCCCTGGGTGGCTCCCTCAGAGCAAAGCAGAACTGCCTACTTGGCTGATGTGAGTTGTTTTGCAGAGTGCAAAGGCATTTCGCAGTGCCGCTGTGATTAGCTCATAACTCTTCTCTCTAGAAAATTCCATGACTTGTTTTATAAAGACCACTAAAATATAGTACTTGTCCATTTTGGCTTTGAAAAATCTATGAATCCTCAGGAGGATTTTTTTTGCAATTTTAGCTGACATATTAATCTCTTAAGTGAATTGCCCTAGACTTACGCTGTGAAGGAATTGATAATACCTGATCTCTGGTGTTACAGTAATCTCTTCTGGGTATTTCAAGTATTTTAATATTAGACCATTAAGTGCAACAAGGACCTGGACAGAGTCTTGATTTTTCACAACAAAATGACAGTACTTCGCTATTGTAAAGCTATATTTCACTAGCCAAAGTGCATTCTGTGATCCAAATGTAACCTCCTTTCCCCTGGAATTACAAAGTGCAGCTTAACAGCTGCCCGTAGCTGATCAATCAACTTTGAAAAAAACTGTCTTTTTTCTTGTTGGAGGGCACAAGGCGCAGGGAGATGTGTGAGTGGAGTGGAGCAGTTGCACCTAAGGCCTGTACCAGGAAAGTCAAGGAGCTAAGATCAGTTGGATTAATGGCCTTGCTTGGTCTATTCTCCACAGATTTTCTTTGAAAATACCTGTGCTCTGTGTCTCAGCCTCACAGAGCACACTGTGGGTTTTGTCTCAGTGGAATCTGGGCTAGCTACCTTGTCTAATTAGTTTGGTTTTGGCTGATTGGGCAAATTGCTTCCAGCAGCAGGACAGCAGGCTCTTTTGCGAGGATGGGAATAAGTTGATCGTCATCTGACAGCAGTGAACATAGTGTGAGAGTCATTGGTATACTTGCTTGCTGAGTCAGGCGCCTCTTGCAAGTGTTGTTTAGCTTGTGTAATGTTGAGTAGAGTGCAGTGATGAATACAATATGAGTATCTTTGGAAATGGCTGTAATCAGCTCATGCTCTATCATTTCCTAAGTGAGGTATAGGGAGAGACAGGATGCACTGACCTGTTGCAATGTAAAGCAATCTTTGCTGCCTTGTGTGGTTGTCCTTACTGTTTTGGGAAGGAAAGAAGAGACCCAAAAATTAATAAGAAACTAAGATGGCAAGGAATTATAAATAAGCAGAGGCGGATATGTCTCAGCGTGCCTGCACACATTGGTTCATCTGGGTTTTCTTTGACAGATCAGGGGAGATGAAAGAAAATCAGTACAGAAGATGCTCATAATATTCACTCTCTGTTAGAAGTTAAGATGTCAAGCTGAAAGTTTGATTTCAGCTTCTGCTTTGGACCAGTCAGCTGTACTGGAGTCTGTCTCCTGCTGTAATTACTATTGTGACGCTTCTGAAGTGCTGTAAGGTTTTTTGATGAAGGATGCCATGATAGAAGGAAGCTCGTTTCAATTTCAAGTATCAGAAAAAGAAACTGGCCACGAAACAATTAAATGCAGTAAGGAAATGTCCTTACTTGGTATCTGTGTGTTTACTGAACTTTTTCTGCCTGTAAACTGAGTGTGATAAACCTGTTTCAGGGGTATGGCAGTGTCAGATGAGTGAGGGTTCTTATACAACTGTTTTTCAGCTAGGGAACAGCTGGAATTTCTGGAGAACAGAAAGAAGCAATACATGAAGGCGGCCGTCAAAGCAAAGAAGGAAAATAACCTTGAACAGGCTAAGATGTATCTCAGAACAGCTAAGAGCTTTGACCCAAAGATTGAGCAAGCAAAATGTGGCAAACCTGTTGATATTTCTAAGGTTAGTAGGACTGTTAGTATTCTGCTTTATTTCGTATTCTTGGACATCTAAATGCTTACTTGAAACAGTGAATGATTTAATAGAGATTTCTGGGCACAAATTAAGTTAGTTTGCTCAAGTGAGAAATCTGGGAATTCCTGAGCCCTGAAATTCCCCTACATTTTTTATTTTAGTTTTTGTTTCATTTTGTTTCCTCTGCTGCTCCTCAAATGTGCTGGATTTTGAGAAAATTTAGTCTTCGTGAACCATTTTCTCCTTGATTTACAATGGCACACCTAAACCATGCAGCTTGGAAGTATTCCCTGGGCTTAGGGTGTGAGTGCATCTCTTAGCTGTGTCCTAACTCCATTTTGGGATGAGGATCAGGTGCACGTGATACAATGATGCCCTGGTTTCTCTTGCTATTTGGGTAAGTGGGGAAACCAAACTGCACTGTAATAGCTCTCTTGACCTGAATAATCAGGGAACTAGGCCTGTAAGACATTTTGCAGGGGTTTATGACTTAATCTGTTGTCAGGCAGTGGTGTAAGTAGTGGTTGGGTTGGAATTGCCTTGAGAAGAAAAACAACCCATCTCCCTTCACTGACCTTTCCATACATTCTGACTGCTTTTGCCTGCTTCATTTTTTCCTATCAGAACTCTGAAATGTGGTGTTCTTGTGTTGCAGCTGCCATCACCCCCTACAGATGATGAGGGTGATTTTATCTTCATACACCATGAAGATGTCAGACTGTCTCAGAAAGCAGATGAGGTATATGCACAGCTCATAAAATTGCTGAAGGACCAACATGAGGTGACTCCTTTATCTTTTTTGAAAAAGTTCTGGGCTTGTTTTGTTTTGTTTTTTTTTTTTACATTTTTCTGGCTTTTATTAATATAAAGCAGCTCTGAGGAGAAGGACCTGGGGGTCCTGGTAGACAGCAAATTATCCATGAGCCAGCAGTGTGCCCTTGTCGCCAAGAAGGCCAATGGCATCCTGGGCTGCATAGGGAAGACTGTTGCCAGTAGGTCGAGGGAGGTCATTCTCCCCCTCTACTCTGCACTGGTGAGGCCACAACTGGAGTACTGTGTCCAGTTTTGGGCTCCCCAGTTCAAGAGGGACAGGGAACTACTGGAGCGAGTCCAGCGTAGGGCAACCAAGATGATTATGGGACTGGAGCACCTCCCTTATGAGGAAAGGCTGAAAGAGCTGGGACTCTTTAGCCTGGAGAAGAGAAGGTTGAGGGGGGACCTGATTAATGTTTACAAGTATCTAAAGGGTGGGTTTAAGGAGGACGGAGCCAGGCTCTTTTCAATGGTTCCCAGCGACAGGACAAGGGGCAATGGGCACAAGCTAGAACATAGGAAGTTCCGTTCAAATACACGGAAAAACTTCTTTACAGTGAGGGTGACAGAGCACTGGAACAGGCTGCCCAGGCAGGTTGTGGAGTCCCCTTCTCTGGAGATTTTCAAGACCCGCCTGGATGCAGCCCTGAGGGATGTGCTTTAGGCAACCCTGCTCTAGCAGGGGAGTTGGACTAGATGATCTCTAGAGGTCCCTTCCAACTCTGAAGATTCCGTGATTCCGTGATTATAAGCCATCGTTATTTCTCTGGGGTCTTTTGTTTTTCTTCTAAAATACTTCTGATTTTGTGTGTCCCAAAGTGGAAAATTTTCAGAGTTGGATTCTCTGCTAGTTGGGGTCAGAGGGTGTGCTTGGAGATTGAGACTATCAAGTAATCGCTATTAAATACGAGCACTGAAGTTTGTATATAGTACCCGGATGATTAAACCTAGCCCTTGGGTGAACCTCACACCTAGAAATTAAGTGATTAAAAAGTAATAGGGCAGAACAGCTCAAACAAATGCTCTGCTCAGCTTTGGGCTTAAAGGACTCAGGGTGTGGATGGTTTTGGGTGACTTGGGAAAACTCTTGGCTTTTCTTAAATTAGGTTGTCCTCAACCTCAGAACTGCCTGCCAGTCATGAATCTGCATGTAAGGATCGCTGAGTGCATCCGTATTTGTTTGCTTTTGTTTCTGTTGACAGAGGTGTTTGCAGTATTCCAAGCAATTCATGCATCTGGGAAATGTAGCAGAAACAACTCGGTAAGACGCACTGCCCGCTGTTAATCATCCCACAATGTGGTCAGTTCAGGCTTCAGTCTGCCTGACCCCTCTGAAGATAATGGTTGATAAGCTTCTCATTATGTGAAAGCATCAGTAACTGTGAGGCCTGCGTCTCCAGGTTGCTCTCAGTCCTCTGGTCTGAGGCTTACTCTGTGGCCTGTATCTGGCAGAATGCTTTGATGTTCCGGTACCTGTGTAGCTTTTCTATTGTTTGTTTGCCTTTTCTATAGGTTTGAGAAACTGGCACAAGGTTGTAAAAAAGACATGGACATCCTACAGCTTGCACGAGCGCAAGGAATGGATCCTCCAAGCCATCACTTCGAGGAAAGAACCTTTAAAATGATAAGGTGTGGAAAAACAAATGGATTTCTCAGGCAGACTGGAATGAGTTTTCTGGTTTCTAGCTCTTGTTTAGGGAACTGTGCGCCCCAGCAAACTTGGGTGGCTCAGCATTCGGGTGGTAAACTAGGGTTAGACTCAGCATGCCTGAAAGGACGCTCTCAACAATTTAAATACAAAGAACTTGTTCTCTAACTTCTCTTCTGGGTTCTCTTGTTTTCAAAATATCTTCAGCTTCATCTCATATTCTGCTGCTTCTGCCACTCTTCCATCCTCTGTATTTCTCCCTCAATCCTGTTGCCTTTGGGCTTTGTTCGTGGCACTTCTCTCTATACCCCAGAGATGTTATCATCTCAGTTTGTGCTCTTTCCTTGCTCGTTGGTAATTTATGAACATGATCTATGTATGAGTGCACTATTGAAAAAGATGTGACAAATACCAGTGGCATCCTGGTCTGGCAGTGGATCAGGTGGTGGTGGGCTACTCGGATGAATACACTTTTTTGTCTGTTTTTTCACAGGATATTTTCTGAGCTCAACAGCACAGAAATGCACCTTCTTATTGTCAGGGGGATAAACCTCCCAGCTCCGCCAGGTATGTACTCGAAAGGGCACGTCGGCTTTTTCCTTTGAGTAGCTGAGGAAAGTAGTGGGGAATTATTTTTTTTCTACCTTGAAGACCACTTCAGGAGTCAAGACCTTTGTAGGCAGCACTCATTAAAACAAAATAACCCCATTTCAGGCTCAAGCCCCCCAAAAACCATTAAATGGTATTTGAAAAAACCAAACCAGAAGCCTAAAGATAGTTTGGGTTCCATCTGGACAGAGGGAAGAACTTTAAGTTCAGCTGGGTTCACTCATAACTGGGTAATAGTTTAAGTTTCATGTTTATCTCCTATTTTGTGATGAGTGCCTGCCACCTTATCAGTAGACAGGGGGTTGCTCTTGCCAATGTTACTGCTTTTAGTCCCTTGTTTCTGGGAGCTTGTAAACCATCTGTGCTAGACTGTCTCAGGACTAAGAGCGGCGTTAAGAAAAGTAGGTGTTTTCCTTTGGATGTCAGCCTTCTATGGATTTTGGTTTGATGGATGGGTTTTTCAGTTGTCAAGAGACAGGTCATGAGTCCTACAGAAAATCAGTTAGGTGCTCATGAAAATCCTGCTCAGCATTACAGATACAATGAAAATACGTGTGTTGGCTGGTTGTTGTCTCATTCAGGTGTATCGCCAAGAGATTTGGATGCATTTGTGAAGTTTGAATTTCAGTACCCGAGTGCGGTGAGTGTGTGTCCTGGCTCTTCTGTTCCTCAGCCTGTGACCCTTGCCACTGTATTAGCTTGTGAGGGCTTCAAGGAGGAAGTCTAGGTTTTCTTATAGAAAGGGAAAACACTTGTAGGCATAATGCCTGAATTTATTTTTTAAAAAAATAAAGTTTTTCTGAGAAACAGAACTGATGAATCTGTTTCCTGCAGATTTGAGCTTTGCTGCACCTTTCTCTTGATGTTCTCCACACCACCTTACACTTGGTGGTGTTGTGTCTCCTTCAGGCTTGCATGTTCTGTGGCTGGCTGACCACCAGCTTACTGCTAAACAGCATTCACAGTGCTGAGCCATGCCCACCATTTGCCCCTGAAGATGCTAATCAGACCGTTTTCAGTGTTCGCAAAGTTTGTAGGAGTTCATTTCTTTCAGGGGTGCACTGGTAACTTCAACCAAACACAAGGGCACGCAAAATTGTCAGTAGGGGAGAGGGGCCACCTTGGATGTGACCTCCCTCCAAGTCCCATTCCTTTAAGAAATCAATGTTTTAAAGGCATTAGCTTTTGGACATCTGCTATAATTATAGAAATGGATTGAAAAGGTTAATCTTTGTCATCAAATAAATACATGTGACTCCTGGTGATTTAGTTAGCAAAAATATATATGAATATCTGGAGAAAGGACTTAGGTCATGAGTTTCTGACGTTACTAATTAATACTTATGTGTATATGCATGTATATGTACATAAAAAATATGTATACATATATATATTGCTTCTTTCCTTGAAACTCCCCAGTGTCATTGTGTTCCCCTCACCTTTAAAAGCAGTCTCTGGTCTGAAAAATACTGAAACCATTGAGCTAGAAGGGCTTTCAAGGAGGGCTGTCTGGTCTTACTGTCAGTAGAAGTGCTGGGTCTTATGCTGCTTTCTCTGTAGGGCAAAAGCAATCTTTGCTTTTACAGGATTAATACTTAGCCCTGTGAGAGTACAGAGCCTAGATTTTTACCTCCTAGTAAATTTTGCAGCAATTCCATTAAAATAAATTCAATTACCAGTGGGAGATTGGTGATGGTCAGATCAGGTTTGTGTTTAGGTTTGAGTTACACAAGGCCTCAATGGAGGAGTCCCTGGCGTTAGGGTGGTTGAAGACAGAATTGGTCTGTATGAATTATTTTCTGGGAAATAAGTAAGAATCGGCATAGTTGCTTTTAATCTATTTTTCTTTGTTTTTAAAAAAAAAAAAAAAGCCAGATCTCTGCTGCTGAGACAAACAGTCAAATACACCACCTTTCTCCTTCATAGCTGAAATCAGTTTTGCAAAGTAGCTGCAATAATTAGGTCACGTTGTCCTTGTTCGGTCCCCAGAGATTTAGTTTGTACTCCGCTTTAGGTTAAAAGTTAATTCATTTTGGTGGCAGATTGGTTGTCAGGCAAAATAATAGTAGGGCAATTCCCTGAATGATTTGTGATGAATTCCTTGTGTAGCTTATTATTCCAACTAATGCAGAAGGAAGAGAATTACTGTGTCGTGGAACGTGCACAGTTTATCATATAGTTTAACAGCCGCAGTGAGTGACTTTACGATGATTGGATTGAATTGAGTGTGACCATGTAGCTTATCTGTGGCTCTTACATTTAATGTAATGTTTTGGCTTATTCTTTATCTAGTATTATACTTGTTACCACAATGAAATCCAAATATTTTAGTCTGGAATGTACCATGGCTCTTCTTACCATTCAGATAAACCCCTAAACCTCATGTTTCTTGTATAGGTATAAAAAAGAGCTGGTAATAGAAATGGTTACTGCTTTGTATTTTGAAATAATATCTGATGGTTTTATGTAACGTGTGTCTCTCTTAATAGGAGCAACCTCAAAAGAGTAAAACACCTGTAATTAACAATAACAATTCTCCAGGTTAGTACTTTTTCTGGGACAGAGGGGAAGACATTGCACCTTAGGAATCAGTGGAGAGTAGGCTCGTCTCATACTGTGAATCAGGCCAGAGGGCCTCACATCACCTTTTTTCTTCTTTCTTATGAAAGTGCTTTTTGGAGGGTGATGTCCAGATGTGTTGGCAATTTCTTCACCCTCATCCCAATGTTGATGATAGTTACTGTGTTACGAATTAGCAAAATTATCGCGTTACCGGCCATGCTCCAGCTGTTACTGTCATCCCTGCTGGGAGGTGGGCCAGATAAATTGTTTTCTTTATTAAATAAGTTAAATTATTAATTTTAATATCTCCGTGGATCAGATCTTTTTCAGTCAGATTTTGTGTCCTGTGAGATTGCCAACTCTATCATGATTTTTGCTAATCAGATAACATTTTTAAACCTGACAAAGCATCATTGCAGTAATAGATTTTAATTTTTTTAAGACAATGTATCTTGGAACCAACTAATATTTGTACCTTTTGAAAAATACCTCTTTGTACCTAGCCACCGGTATTAGACCATTGTGCATTTTAGAATTAATCGTCCTGCACTCTGAGTTTGCTTTACTGCTATATTATTTTTTTTTCAATTCTTGCAGTAAGCAGCTGTCTAGTATCCAAACAACTTTGAATTCGGTATCCAAATTACTAGTTGTGAATTTATCTCAAAAGCGATACATATATATGTATATTTCTTTTGAGTTTATATGTATTTTCTGTTAGGAGTAGAAGCTCCGATACTGAGAGCTCTGTTCCAAATCTTCCAATAACTTGATCTGCACTTGCTGAGCGGCCCCTTAGCTTTAGTGGTTTGGGTTCCCAGGCTGGGTAGCACAGCAGAGCAGTCTTTGAACATCAGTTGTACAATGGTGTGAGACTCTGATAAAAAGGTATCCTGTGGTGTAGTTCTTGTCACGCTCATAAATGAAACTGGTGTTAAAACAGTATTAATTACATTAGAAAAATACCCCTTCTCAGTCATTCCAACCTTCCTATGCTTGTTCCTTATTATTTTGTACGTTTTTCTTAGCCACAGACGCTCTGTTTAATTGCTAAAAGACCTAGATTCTCCAGTTTGGGCTCTCCAGTAACTTGTCGCCTCCTCATGACGGCTTAGTTTTTCTGCAGTTTGGTTTCTCTCCCTCTAAAGTGGGGATGACAAATGAATGGTTCCACAGGGCCACTAACTTGTTAATGACTGAAAAAACCTCCTGAGAAGGACGTTCATACGCATGTGAAGTGCCTTGCACAAATGGGCCAAACTGAGAGGAACAGAGGTCTGAGGACCTGCATGTAATAGAGCACTGCATATAGTTTGACTTTCACAGCTTTCTTTCATTTTTCTGTATCTTAACTGTAGAATATAACCAGTTGTTTAAGTTGAACATCAACCGAAATCACAGAGGTTTCCGACGAGCAATTCGGTCCAAAGGAATTAAATTTGAAGTATTTCATAAAGGGTAAGTCCGCAGTTTGCTCCCCCCTCATTGCTTCTCGTAACAGTTGAAAAGAGTGCCGTAACTGAAATGTATGAAGCACAATCTTTAAGCTAGCAATAAACAGTTGTCTGGTTCTCATGTCTGAGAACTCCTTTCAAAATGTGCCTGAGCTCTGGATCTTACCTGTGGGGATTAAAAGAAGGCAGAATTCAGCGAAGTTGATTGATAACTGGCAGATCAGTTGAGGATCAGCGTGTTAAGAGGAGTTGATGAGACTGAGAAGGTAATGATTCAGCTTCACATTGGTTTGACTCTTATCCAATTTGGTTTTGGTTGTCAGGACTAGAAGATTTCAACGTTACATGGGATAACTTTGTAGAATAACGAAGTAGTACTGGCAGCAAAACATTCATAGCAGTAAATCAGATGACAGATGACGGCAGAACTAGTGCCATGGTTTTGTGTTTCTCTTCATTCTGAGGATCTTACAATACTTACTGAACACTGCAAACTGTTAGACTGCCTTGAGAGGGACGGACTCCCCTCATGTCAGAGATCATGATGATGAGATGGATGTTAACAATTGGTAACGTTCAGGGAAATCATCCTTACGTCTAGGCTCATTACTGAGTTATTCAAAATCGGAGTGGCCTATATTCACTAGTCCCCAAGTTGGTTGTGATCCGTGACTTGGGATGTTGGATAACCGGGTTTTGTCTCGGTGGCTCTTTGTGCTATTCTTTGTTTCTCTTACTGGGACATGCAGAAATGATCCATAGCTTCTCCGAGATGCTTTTCAAGTTGTAGATGTTTAAATTTGTGAGCTAAAGTCACATTGTTTTTACTCCAGATCTTCCATCTGCATCTCTGTTGAAGCAAAAGCTGATTTTTCTTAGTCTTTCTCTGTCAATCCTGACTGCTCCACTGCTCTGTTGTTCGGGATTTCATCATTAGAGATCCTGCCTCTTTTGCATAGAACTGTTAAGCATTTACATTTGTTTCAAACATTTTTCCCTATCTTTTGCATACCGTTGTGCATATGGGGAGTATCCTGTTCTCTTACCAGCTGGAACTGTGCTTGTTTTTAAGGTCTGAGCTCAGGCTTAAGTTCACCCATTGGGAAACAGTCTCCAGTGATTGATGAGTTGTGTGCCAGCTCCAGATTGCCCTTTGAAGCCTTTTTGAAGATTACAAAAAAAAAAAAAATATCTGTGCAGGATGTCTCTTTTTAGGTTCTGAGATTTTTTTTGTTTGCTTGTTCTTAGAACAGGAATCTAGCAAGTTAAATACGTGCTCATTTCTTGATTGGGGTGGAGGGATGGCAGTTTCCCATGGCAAATAGCAACAGGGAAGGAGAAAAAGAAGAAATGCCCCCTGATCACCTTCCCCCAGCCATCTTCTCAGGAGAAAGGAGAGGATTAAGTGATCCAGGCTCGTTTCTAAAGCCCCTCTGCTCTCTGTCTTTCTTCAAGACTATAATGGATATTACTTTCAGAAATGCTTGTAGGTGTTGTAGTTTTGGTGTCTCTGACAGCTCTTTGACCATCTCCCAAGAATTATTTTCTCTCAGTGAGCAAAGGAGGCTTGTTTCAGGTCACATATATTAAACTTCAGTGTAAAAAACACTTTGAAGTAAAAACCCAGCAGTGTATTTTTCCAAAGGAAAACTGTCTCCTTAAACCTCTCCTAAAAGCTTCTGAAGATAAAAGGAGATTTCCCCAGAGCTGTTTCTGAAGCCATGGCCTAGAGCAAGTTCACATTCTTCACTGCAAACCCCCTAGAACTGATCAGAGATGAACCGGTCTTTATCGTTTCTTGAATTATAAAATGGAAAAAATGCTTTAAAAAATTAATCTAGAAGAATTGCTGATTCTCTTTTTAAGTTTATGAGCAAAGTGGCCAACATACTGCAGTGCAGTTACCTAATCCTTCTTTATTTTAAGGTGCTTGTGAAGCAAAGGAAGTATTCTAGCAGCACATAAGCTAATAAATTCTGAACTTTTCTAAATGATTTTGTGAGTCTGCTGTGGTCTCATTGATGGAGAATACAGTTCCATCTTTGGAAGGCTTTCTGTCAACAGAATTCCTGGGCGTCGTGTTTGGAGGCAGCACTGTCAGATGCTGAAGTATTTATGGCATTGTTTTTCTTTTCTGTAGCAATTTGTGTTGAGATGGACAAACTGACAAATAAGAAGCAATCTGAACAGCTGAGCTGGAGTCTTTCAGGTCCTTCAGCAACAGCTTTTTAGAAGAGATGCACTTCCTAACCGTGACTGACTGCACCTTCAGTGCATTCAGAGCAGTAGTGGTCTTGGGCTCTTTATCCCACCTGGAAACGTCCAAGCTCCTTGCTGTGAGCTTGCTGCAGCCTGGGCTTATGGTACCAGACCGTTGTCCTCCTCATCGGTAGAGACTTACGTGCTACATGAGCCATAGCGTCCCTGATGCTATTTCTGAACACACGAGGCGGAAAGTGAGGGTAAAGTGTGGATGTCAGGCTCGTTATACTGCGGTTGATAGGAGCTATTTGGAGAATATATGAACGAAGCAATCATTGAGGCGGTGGATGTGAGGAAACAACCTTCCTCCTTTTCCAGCAGAGATTTTAGACAATCGGGTGCACAGATGTCCACTTGGAAATGGTAGGCGCTGATGGCACATCAGGTCTGTGTATTAATATACCGGTTACCGTTGCCACAGATGATGTGATCATATAATCGTCTTCAGAGTTTTCATTGCATATGTCACGTCTTGCTTGATAATATCATAATACCTCTTAGTGATAATAGGAAGAAGGGTGGAAGTTTTGGGGTTGGGTAGGGGTTTTTTTGTATGTTTTTGGTTTGCTTGCTTGGTTTTTACCTAATTAGAATGGCATAAAAAAGGCGTGTCTGGTTGGCTTTCCTGCCTCCAGAAACTCTAGATAATAGGTATCAAACCTTTTGGAGGCTGCAGAGAAATGCTTGGATGCAGGCAGAGAAATCCAGTGCTTTGAGCTGAATGCTTCTGTGGAATTAGTGTGTTTTAGTTTTAGCTGGTGCCTTTTGTAGGAATTCGTCTGGATGAGGATTGCACCACCTGTCTCTCTTAAGGTAAAGATGGGTCTCTTGCTGATAAAACTGTTCAACAGAAGTGACTGCAGCAGAGAAAAGTCGATTGCTTTCCTTGCAGGATGAAAATGCTTCGTGTTTAATTTCAGCAGACTAGAAATTCTAAAATTATAGTTCCTGACTGTTAAAACTACCAGGATGAAGGTGAATCAAAACAATAGCTGAAGTGAAATGTTCTTACTTGTTGAAATTGAGTGTTTTGATTTGTCAAAATGAAACAGAATGATTCATGTGATTTTTTCCTAATAAGTAGTTTGCCAAAACCAGCGTGTGCCTGTGAAACATTTGTTTCGATGAGAGATGTAACTTCCTTGGGAAGTTTTTCAGCCCGTAGGAGAAGGTTGCTGTCTGTCCTGGCTCTTGGGCCATTCTTCCCTGTTGCCCTGTGCAGGGACAAAAGCTGCTGCCATTCGAAGTGCTAGTTTGGTCGATTGTTTTTCTTCACTACTCTCATCTTTAATTTTCTTGGAAGAGAGTAATTAAAAAATGAGTCCTTCCATATCTTGTGCTTATAGTCTGGTTCCCTAAGGGTTTGCCCCTTGCAGCCCGGTTGGTAGGGCTTTAGTAGCGTGTCGTGACTGGTCCTCCTGGATGCAGTGATGGTGCAAATAGGGCTTGATGGGCTCTAAGCTTGCTTTCTCTTCCGTGTTCTGAAAAACCCTACCCATTCGATTAAGGAAGGTTTCTTTGAAACAGGTCCTTTTTCAGAAGTGACAAGCAGGTGGGGACAGCACACTTGAAACTGGAAAAGCTGGAATCAGAATGTGAAGTTAGAGAGATCATCGAGGTATGTTTTCTGGGTGAGGTGTATTCTAGTATTTGAACACAAAGGGAAAATGAATGGTCGCACTGGATAAAGGTATCTGTATACACGTGACGGTTTTGTGTTGCATGAGTTTGTTAAAAAATGGGCTGGCTGTTTTATCATCTCTTGAAGCGTGTCTTAGCTGTGACTGTTCTGGTACTGGGAACTTCTTGGGGAGTCTTCTGCAAATTCGCTGTATCAAGATAGTTTCCTTTGTCAGGACCAGGAATTCGGACGATTCCCAAAAATATTTGTGTTGGTAGCTAACAGATCAAAGGGTTCAGTGAAGACTGCCAGAGCAGAGAGCTGCTGTAAGATCCAGTAGATCACAAAGCGGAACCTTAAAAAAATAATCCCTGGTGCTGCATCACAGCCATGCTCAGGACGCCGCTGCCCTTAGCGTCCTCTGAGCTGCCCACGGAGTCCACTTGTATGTCGGGGCTTGCAGAGGTAGTGCAGCCGGTGGTACAGGTGCCTCACGCCAGTCGGGTGGGCAGCCTGCTCTGCTGAATACCGGGAAGCACGTGGCTGTGACACCTCCCGGCACCACAGTCCCCTGCAGGTGATCTCTGTCATCCTTTAGTCATGGGGAAATAAAGTCAGTGGTTGCCTGAGGCACTATAGTTTGACATTGTCATTGGTCTGTGCGCTAACTGCTCTTCTTTTTGTGGTTCTTCCAGATTTTTGACGGCAGGAAGCCCACTGGAGGGAAACTGGAGGTAAAAGTGAGACTCAGGGAGCCCCTCAGTGGTCAAGATCTTCAAACAATTACAGAAAACTGGCTGGTCCTTGAACATTAGTTCTAACTGAGGTATGAATTCTGCATGTAAAGATCGTCTGGCCAGAACTTGACAGGGCTACAGATAGACTCTGCTTGAATCGTGTCTTTTGTTGACATTGACCTAATTACATAGCCCTGGCTTTGGTACTATTCATCTTTATATTTGTGGTGGTGAGTTGACATAATTTCAGAAACAAGGTTACAGAATCCCTGATTAGTTTGTGTATCAAAGATGCTATTTCACAATCACTTGAAATACAGGGAGAGCTTCTAGAATCACCTTTATTTAGAATTATTTTTAGAAAATAAGATGGACGAGTCCTTTCTAGGAGGGAGGGTGCTTTCTGTCCATCCGTATTGTTAGCAAAAAACCTTCCAGAGTTACCAAGGACCCTTCTTCCCCCACCAGAAGCGAGAGAAGGGCGTTTGCTGTCCCGTGAAAGTCTGCTTGACTTCATCTGAGAGGGAAACGATTGCAGATAGACTTCATTCTGGATACTGGAGACTTCTGGGCAGGGAGAAACTGTACAGTTGAATAGAGGCCACCTGAAGAACTGTGCCTGGTGCCCACTGTGCTCATGTTGAGTACAGAAGAGGAGCTGCGTGCCGCCAAAGTGCCTGTGTAGTAGAAGGATGAAAAAGAGGGAGGCTTCCTCCTCTTGGCAGCCTCTATGGAAACTGCGTGGTCGGGAGCTTGTCTTCCTTTCTTATACTCTGCTTTTTAGGTATCACAAGTTCTCCCTTCTTAAAAAAAAAAAAAAAAGCCACAAAGAAATAAGTACCAAAAATTCTGGTGTCTTTTTTTTAAAGTGATGTTTTACATAAAGTTACTGAAAGATAAGTACCAGAAGTCCATCTGCCTGTGGAATCTTTAGTTCAGCCTACTTCTACGTATGTGTCTGATGCTTGAAAGAAGTTCAGATGAGTTGGACACAATCACTGATATCCTGAAACTTAGGTCCTTGCTGCTCCCGCAGTTTACATTCATAAAACCACGGAGAGGACACCGACTCGCTAGGGACAGTCACGTCTCCCTTCAGTGTGGGTGCAAATGGCCTGCAGTCGTAGGGTGTTATTGGCAGGGCTGTGACTGTGTTGTCCCTTCTGAGCAGGTGTTTATGGTCCTCTTGGACCATGACCTTGCTCTACCAGCATGGAGCAACCTCACCTTTTCTCATGGAAACCAGACAATGTATAAATACAAAGTTTCTAATAAGTAATGCCTCTTCCTTTGCTTGAGCTCCTGAGGTCTCTCTGCTCCCTCTTCCTTAGCATATTGGTTTGCTTTGCATTTATAAATGGCAGTTAAGCTTCAAACCCTCACGGCAGCATCGCCTGTTCACTGCACCTCTGCTTTCGAATTGTGTTGGATTTTACAGATCGGGAGGTCTTGTTTCAATATGAGTCTGAATTTGTTGCACCAAAGGGACTGTTTGTGTAGTGATTTCTTCCTCACAGCCCAGGGGGTCAGGAACCTGCCCATGAGCTCCACAGTTGGGCTGAGGGACACATTTGTCTGAAGTGACAACTTGGCCTTGTGCCGTCACGGTACACCTACGCATTTTCCATCACTAGAGCTTAATAATTTTGCTCCATTGATTTTTTTTCTAGTTGACCATCCAGAAAATTCATGTCAGCATTTTACATATAATGTGACCTTGAATTGTGAACATCTGTTCAGTCCTGCAGCAAGTAATTTTGTTGGGTTTTGTTTTTTTTTCCCCCCCCAGATCCATCGGAATGTTAGAAGATGTGGGATGACTGTACGTAGAAAGATGCTGCTAGCTGCGAGCACCAAAGATGTTAAATGAATGCACTACTGAACCTAATGTCTATTTTGATAACAGCCATCGTGCTTATTAATAACTGTACGGCAAATGTAAGGCTCTGGAAACGCTGCTGCAGGGGATTGTTACTCGTCTACACAAAATAGACAGAATTGCCTTAACGCGGGACTACTAATGTAGCGCCGGGATGAATGTTACATTAACTATGCATAGCCGTGTGTGAAAAGTTTAGCCCCTTAAAAATTCCCTCAGGCAGTGCAAAAACTTTTGAGTCAAGTCACAGGTAAGACTTCACTAGAATTCATAGTTTCAAGCGTACGAGCAGCCAGCGTGATACAGTCAACAGCTGCCGCTTTTCCGTTCTCTCCTAGCAAGGCCTGTTCGGGGTTTTTTTTTTTCAATTTTGGTTTTTTTCTTTCCTAAAATAGAGAGGGAGCTCAGGCAGCAATCTAGCGGTGGCGTGTCCCTCCTCTCTGCCTGCCACTGCAGCGGGAAGTTCCGTGGGATGCTGCCTTTCAGAAGGGAAGAATGCAGGGTTCTTAGCGGCAGGTGTTCACAGAGCTACATTTTTGTTCTGGCTACCAGCTGTCTGCCAGGCTTGTTGCGCTGCCTGGTCAGAGCAGCCGGGTACTGTGCCTTCATCCTTTTTCTTTTGCTGGTTTTAAATTTAAAAAAGGAGGGGGGAAAAAAAAAAGTACGCTAGACTCTGCTGCTTCCCAAATGTCCCCTGTATTTTTACAAAAATAGGTTTCTACGCTCCTTCCAGGTGATGGGGAAAATAGCCACCCTTTGTCAGGTAGAAAACTGGATGATGACTATTTTCAGGAACGCTTTTGATCAGCGGCACACAAAAAGTGGTACCGAATACCAAAATTGTGTTTTTAAATGTCTGTGAGCTACCAGGATGGAGTGATCTCGGAGCGGGAGCGCTCCCGCACCGGTGCCGGGGCAGGGTGTTTGCAGGCAGAGAGGAGTCCAGACAAGGCAGCGCCGCCTCCGTCTTCCTGAGCAGATGAAGACAATACAGTGTTTAGTTTTTAATTTCAATAAATTTAATATACAAAACTACATGTTGAAAATAAAAATATAATATGCAGTTTTTTGCAGTGTTAACTAACTGAATTTTAAAAGTACAATTTTTTTTTTTTTCTAAAACAAGTACTCATTTCTTAACAACATGGTAATTAAGGTCATTTAAAAGGCTATGGTTGAAGCAAACATGTCAGTCACCAGTTGATAGTGTTTTGCACAAATGTAATCCAAACCTGAAAGACTTTTGGGGCAAAGGAAGAAAAGATAAAGATTTTTCACCTCTTTTACTGCATTATTAAGCATAACAATGCAACTAAGGTAACTGGCAAGCCGCTGCTGTGGCAAAGCTGGAGTGCAGGCTCGAGGAGGAAGATTGTTATTAGTTTATGGAACGTTCTTCCAGGTGCTGCATCTTGCCTACACCGCGTAGTGCTGCGCCGTGTCCCAGCGGGTGCGAGGACAGCGTGCAGAGGGGAGGCGGGCAGCAGCCGCAGCCCCGCTCCGCCGCACAGGGACAGGGCAAGGCTCCGGTTGTGTCGTAGCTTACGGTTTGTCCATCGGGAAACAGAGTACGCCGCATGGAGCCACCTTTCCCCAAATGCCAGAGGTGAGCTTTCACTTTGACATAACGCTTTTATAAAAGCGTAGCAGTGTGCTCCCTGCTGCTGGCCAGCTTTGGGTCCTGGAGCTGGCCCCCAGTTCCCTGCCCTGCCTTCTCCTGGGGGGAGTGGGGGGGTGGGGACAGCTGTCATTTGCAATATTGGATTTGTCAGACTTTGCTTTTTTTGTAAAAAGCAGTAGCCATTTATTCACAAACACGCTCTGTACATATACTGTGCTGCCTTGACATAAAATATATCGCTACATGTACAGTTACCTTCTCCTTTGCCCAGCTACTGCTGTGTATTTGTTCAAAAAATATAGCATCACTCTCACAGTAGCCTTGCACTTCCCGTTCTATTTGAAAGGCCGCCCGTGTTACTCACATAGAGCGAAAAACAACATCGGCCCTGCTGCATCCACCAGCACTGACTGCGAGGAGGGACGATGCAAGGTCTGGGCCGCCGTGTTCACCACACATTAGCCCTTCTCTTCCCAAATTAATAGTCTGTAGCAACAGGAGGGGAAACCTTCGACCCCTTCCTGGGAGGGGCTCAAACAGCTGCTTCGCGTGGTTACGGCCGAACAAAGCCCTTCTCCTGCTTCCAGCTCGTTCCACTGGTTTTAGCAGCTTTCCGGGGAGACAGTGAGCGTGTGGAGCCGCATTTCCTCTGGCTGAATCTCAGTTCCAGCTTCACCGTGGCAGATGTGAGCAGCCGCTTTCCTTAACTAAAGCCCTCTCAGGTGAGACCAAGAGCACTGGGCCAAGTGCAAAGTCTTCAGAGCTGACCAGAAAGCCTTGTTTCAGCAGAACATGCAAGAAGAGCCACTCTATACTTTTATCGCAGGTAAGCTTTTACATGGTGCTGCTAACATGAAGTGCGAGCTGTCCTGTATGACACGACACTGGCGTTACACTACAGCGTACAGCGAGGAGGAGACTTAAAGCTGCCCCGGGTGTTACTGTTCTTTGAAAGGCAGGACCTACTGGGGGACGAGGAATGAGATATAACTGCACTTTAGGGCTGATAGTTCCTCTGCTTCACACAGATTTGTAAACAAAGGACAGAAGAGCAGAGTTGTTCTAGGAGATTACAGAAATCTGCCGAGGTGATGGGGGCT
Organism: Rissa tridactyla; assembly: GCF_028500815.1. Classification (NCBI taxonomy): domain Eukaryota; kingdom Metazoa; phylum Chordata; class Aves; order Charadriiformes; family Laridae; genus Rissa; species Rissa tridactyla. The sequence goes on along the minus strand of NC_071473.1, from coordinate 48,800,292 downwards.
TTTATAGTAAATAGAGGAAAAAAGGAAACTAGCCTATTACACGCACAGAACTGCAGTTTACATACTACCGCTGTCAGAGAGATGCCTGCCCTCCTGCTCGTTTGGATGCATATGCAAATGTAGTTATGGCTAGGTAATCTTTCCCGATCTCTCAAGGGCTACTCCGAGCGTATTTCAACCAATAATCTGGTCAAAATAATGTAAACGTTACTTTTTAATGTCTACAGAATAACCACAAACGGCATTACGATGAGGTCAGAATGGAGGTCTTGATTGTTGTTTCTTACATGTCCATCTACAAACAGTACAAGATTGGAGTTTCACTTTTTATTTACTCCCCAGTGATCTTTGCACCCGTCTGAGCATTGAGAGTACATGACTGTAAGTCTTTAAACATGAGCGTTTTTCTAAACAGGAACAGAAGGGTATTAGCTGCAAGGATAGCATAGCCATGTTGTATAGAAGCTGCCCTGATCCTCTGTTTGTTGACAATGCATAGAAGATTTAGAATTATGGAACAACTGTCCCTCCCTCCTCCCCCCCCCGTCCCCCCAATAGTGTTAACAAAAGCTTAATTTTCCAGTTTTAAAGTGCAAATGATTCAGATACAACTGCTGCTGGAACAGGTCTGAACAGAAAATGAAGTCCTCTTTATGAGATGTTTTCCAGAATATAAAAGATGAGCTCCATTATGACTGGCCCCTCACTCAACTGACAGGCCCCTCCGTGAATCACCGGCACTAAGGCACTGTCCAGGTCGTTCATGTACTGAGAGGGCAGCGGCTGACCGTTGCTCCCAGCTTGATAACCAACCTAAAAAATACAAAGCAAGAGGGGGTTTTACAGAGAGCAGGACGTGAGGCTGCGCTGGAGCGGGCGGTGAGGGGAGTGCTGCGCAGGAGGATGCGCTGTGCGAGGGGCTGCGGCCTCTGCCCGGGGAACAGGATGGAATGGACACTAAAGCGGCTTTTCCACTTGTTTTTGTTCTTCCCTATGTTGCCAGTGGCTGCCTAGACAAAAGTAGCCTCTTTTTTTTTCTACTGCTTTGTCAAAGCAGATCATTCAGATCAGCAGGAACCGCACCCTGCATTATCAGATTAAGTCATGCAGTATTTAAAAGATGGTTGATACTAAGAACAGGCCCACTCCAGGGCCAGGCCAGCTGTCTTGCCAGGAGACCTTATCCCTGCTCGTAGCTTTTGCCATGGAGCACTCTCAAGGGGACCTTCCATCTGTTTCTCTGCCCCACACGCAATGTGATCTTTTAAGAACAGCCCTGCTCGTGAACAACGTCGTACGCTCACCCAAGAGGCCATTTAATACACTTCGGCCTTTAACTTCTGGTGAAAGGGCCAATTTAGGGTCTGCTCTGAGGCCGTGGCGGGGCTGTTCACAAGCCTCTGACTACGGAGCAGGGGCTGCTGGTGCCACATGGGGGTCAAGCCCAGTGTTAATTCAGGCTAGGCACTAACTTCCCAAATTTAACAGATGGCCCAGAACACCAAACAACAGTCAGCACCGCTCGATCAGCAGCAGATAATGGTACGTCTTTAACCACGAGAATGGCTGAAGCGGTGTATCTCCTCTTTGGGGAACGAACAAGGGACCACCCCCCCAGTTAAACCCAAACTATTCAAGGCTTACTTGATCGGAGTCAAGTGTAACGCGCAGCCCCAGCTTAGTCATTCCATCTTCTTTCAGCAGTTTCAGATGGGGACAGAGCGCTAAGCAGAAAGCCTTTGCCACATTTTCAGTCAACCTGCTGTGGTCGGCTGGGTCACTCAGACCATTGTGTTGCTCATCGTTTTCCAGGAAAAACACCTGAAGGAGTGAGTTAACACAAGACATAACACTTGGGCTTTGCTAGAAAATAAGGTTACTGAGATGCCTTTGAAACTTTTTGCAAATGAAGACTTAAAGACGAGCTGCGCAGGGAAGACCAGCAAAAGACACTGAAGACGAGCCACCTTGGGGGGGGCGGGGGGGGGAGTAAAAGAACTTCAAAAGAAAGATTTAAATGGTTGTGTTCTCAAAAAAACTTTCCATTCTGGTCAAAAGCCTCGTTATGGAAATTCACTATGTATTGCATGTAGTTTATAATAAAACCTGCTTTTAAACAGATGTTAATTTCAGAAAATGCAAATTTTTCGTAGAAGCCCTCCCAGCCTGAAGATCTGCACTATTGTTGTCACTGAACTTGTCTCTGTTGAGCCCAACTGACCTGGGAAAAAGGATCCTACGGTGACAAGCTGCAGAGTGAGTCACTTGGTCCCTCCTGGGCAGGTTAAGTGAAACGCTTCGAGAAATCTTTTAACAGTAGCATTTGTGTGCTGGCAGCAGCACCGCCACCATCAGCTGCTTCATGGAGCTTATGCTTAATGTGACTTATGCCACAGCACCTTCATTTTAACTTGCAACTTTTTAGAGAAGGTGGCTCAAAATAATGTTTTTTAAAAAGAATTATTAACGTTTATCTCAATTTTAAAAGGTAGTTTTAAAGACAAATGCAGGCGAAACCAGCCGTTACCTTGGGTAACACAGTGAGCAAGTATTTCTCTGGTTCCCCCCATGCTCAACAACCGTGTGCGAGAAGAGGTGGCCAGTGCAGGGCTGGCTGTGCTAGCGCCTGAGCTGCGCATCAGAGACGGGGTGTTTGACTCTGCGCAACCCCGTACCGAATCTTTCTTTGCAAGTAGGAAAGGGAAGTTGCTGCTTTAATTTTGGTGCGTTGGGAAAACAGGTCCGAGGAAGACTAGGCTTTAGTTGCGCTCCCAAAATGCCAGGCGTTGGTTTACACGCAGCTCCGTGTGACGCACTTACCTCTGTCCACCGAATGACCTTTCCGTTTGCCTTGTACTCTGAGCCGTGAAATATCTTCACGCTTGTTATAGACTCCATCGATTTACCATCAATAGGGCTTACAACACTGTAAAAGGGAGGGAAAAACCTAAGTTCTGACTTAGCAGAAGACAGAGCTGAACAGAGGCCATTGCAAGAGCGAAGTACATCGGGCTCAAAGGGCAGCTCCTCCGCTGCAGCCAATGCCTCCCGCTGCCTCCCTGCAGGTTTCTTCATAACCGAGTGTTCTGCAACATGCACTGCTACTGCACGGCAACTTGCCACAGCAGCTTAGTGCACCAAAATCAGCCTCGGAAGGGAGGCTCCTACCCCTGACACCCGTCAGGTCAACATGCACAACCAGGTTCCTGAAGGTTTTCGGCAAAGCTTCGCGCCAGAGATGAGGGCGCATAAGGTGCTAACGCAGCAATGAGGCGTTTCGTACAGATTTGATTTTTATTGATTTGTAACCTCAGCGTAGGCCAGTAATACCCGAAACACTACTTAGCCCAGAATTTAAATATAGAACCTAAAACTGGCCCAGACAGCCTGAAACTACAGAAATACCCTTCTTTCTAAAGGCTGAGTCCTGCGCGATTGCACCCATCACAACAGCACTTTACTGCCATAAATACTTAAGCTGCCGTACGCACCTTTCTTTTGGCTTAACTACCAAGAGTCCAAATATACTGTTGATGTTCAGCAATTTTATTTCCAGCACTACTTAATGCAAACTAAGCGCCAAGAGAGCAAAGTGACCACAATGTGCAGGGTTCAGCACTGAGCCTTGGAGGCAGATCAGTGGTTTCCAATAACTGGGTATTAGCAATGGCAACAAAAATCCATAGCACTGACAACTTTCTAAATTGATGCCCCAAAGCTCTGGTATCTCAATTCCATTTTCGTTACATTTAATCGCATCTTATCACTCAAAATAGAGGTACAGTCTTGTAATTCCTATTGATTTGAAGACTCACGCACCTTATAAGATCAATTAAAATTTTTAACAAATACAGTCAATGTCAAGTGATTGCTCCTCTACTTACCCCTTACTGAAGTTTTTATCATCTTCTACCCACTGAATATGAACGTGTTCCTGAGGATCTTCAGCATCTACTTTGCCACAAGTGATGGTGAAGTCTTTCATCTCTCTCAAGGCCTGCCTCAAAGAGTCCATGTTCTCAGCGGTTATCTGGACCATTACTCCATCTAGGGAACCAAGAAATCCTATGAGCCAAGATAAGCCACACTGAACAGAGCCTATATATGAAAAAATGACATAAACAGCCTTCCTCTTTTTGCAACAGAAAGGTTAAACATCTATTTTAAGAGTCATAGGCAGCAATGCTACATACAACCATTTCTGAGTGCTCCGATTCCTAAAATGTAGCGCTGATGAGGGAAAACGCAAGGATAATGTGAGATCCATCTACCAGATGAAGTCAGCTATAGCGATGGCCACGTTAGTTTGCCTCAAAATCTGGCACCTGCTCTAAGCAACCCTCAGAAGCCCCATGTGACACCCCCCCCACCTTCGTTGAGCTATCGCCTGTTGGCACTGGAAGCAGGACTCCAGCGGTGACGGAGCTTTTGGGAAGTCAACGTTTGCCTGACAGTGGCAAAAGATACAGGATTTGGCTTGGCTCAGTCTAAATTGCTGCAGAAATAATTTGGGAATGATAGACTTCCCCAGTGTACAGACTCCTCGCCTGAATCCACCCGTACCTCTGCCTTGTACTAAACCACAGAAAATGGTACGACGGCCTACACGTACCGGTTTACAGTCAGGTGACTGCTTTCCAGCCCCGAGTGACCACTCACCCGGGCCTGCACCCTCATATAGCTGCACGCTCGCAAGTTGGCGCAGCTTACGAAATCCCTGCTCGTCAGCGGCACTGTGCTGACTGCACGCAGCGGCTTCCTGCACATCTCGCTCACAAACTGTAAGGAGCACACTTAAAAACTACTGTCTGCACTGTCGCATCAGCGGTGAGGTTCAACTACAAAGTCCCGTAGCTCGGCTAACAAGCAATAACGGCTTTCAAACCAGTGTACACAGTCGGCATTTATTTCTGTGATATGACAACTGGTAAAAGAAGAACAAACCAAATCGGAGCAGTGCCAGCTCAACAATCTCAACTTGTCATGTTCTGTCTGCCCACGTACCAGCAGATAAACAATGCACATTCGTAATCTTGCATAATGCAGAGCTAGCTGGGACCAGCGTTAGTTTAGCAGGGCTTCCTCTCCTGCTCGGTGGAGGGGACATTCCTTTACTTAGGCTCACAATTTCCTCACTCACCCCAAACCAGTAAACTGACCACAGACCCACAAGACAGATATATTTCATATCCTACCCTCATTTTCTTGTGTGCCTGTTCTACAGCATCTGGACAAGTTCCTCCTCATTAAAGAAAACAGATTTTTTGTGGCTAAAAAGTAGGATAAAGCTGAAGGAGCAGCATGATTCAAATGCTGAAGAGCAGAGCCCTGACAACTATAGAGCCGAGCCGCGCTAAGAGGGAAGCAGTGTGTTACCGCCAAGCAGTTCATGTCTTACCTTCTACTATACTGGATTTGGCAAGGTAGCCTGAAGAGGATTTTAAAGCTCCACTGAACACAAAGAAGCTGGCACCAGTCACTGCAACAACAACGACAGGAGTGATTTAGGGAGGCTTCCCTCAAACAATGCCTTAGACAAGAATCAGGTATCACAGCTCTATCACGCAGAGAGGTGAACGATCTAAATCAGGACAAACGCTGCTGAGAATTATGGTGACTAACGCCCATCACAGGCTTGGATGTGGAAGGGCAAATCACCCAGTTATTTTCTAAACTGGACAACAGTTTTTGTCAACCTTAATAAATGCTCATATATTTCATCACTCACCCTCTCCCCATACACACCTCTAAGTTTCAGGGCTACTAATTTAGGGTGACCAAGTACACAAACAACTTCTAAATGTTCCCTCACAGCTGGCAAAGATTGTGAGTGAGCTGTTTATGGATCACACTGTAACACCAACCCACTGGCACGGCCACAGCTGAAAGCTGCATGATTCGAAGTAAAATTCTCTTAAATGACCACTAAGCATCATGAACTTCCTGCTGGAAATCCCTCTTCTTGTCCCGTATGTAAAATTACCAGAAGTCAGATCTGAGTGACACGCCGTGCCAGGGAATACTCACTGGAGTGACTGGGGATACTTGCAAAACATAAAAGTTGGCCTCTGTCTTGCTTGTTCTCGTTTGGAGATAGCATAAATGTCTTTGCCAGAAATCTTCCCCAAAACCACAACATTTAAATTCTCAGCACACTGCTGCTGCAGCCTTTCAGCCTACTCTAACAAAAATAAAGCCTGGAAATTAGATGGTCTGATTGAGGTGAACACGAGGAGTTTCTTGAAGATGCATTATTAAAATGCTGCTGTCTTTGGTTATTCCTATTTACCTTTCTCTTACACTAAATCTAATCTTTGTCTTTTCACATAGGCCAGGTTAAGCAGAGGCAACCACAGCCTCCCCTGTAGTCTCCAATAATGCCAAAGACAGCTCTCATTATTAATGTAGCGATGTTGCCTAAGCCACTTACAGCACCGTGACCTCTGGAGCACCGCAAGACCTGAGCTGTATTGTGCAAGCGGTATTACCGTATTTACACGGGAGCAAGCCGTTACGGGCTTTATTTTAGGTCTGCTTGATCTATGAAGTTGCTAGAACATCTCTCAGACAAATTCAGAAGAGCACCGTTGACCTAGAGAAGCATGATGTGGACTGTACACAGGATGCAAATTGCCCAGCGTGCTCCCTGACATCTGAGATCATGGATTCTGCAAGGGGAATAAAACACCAAGGGGGTAAAGGGCAGACAGAGCAACGTGTGACTGTTCCTTGTGTTGCCTGTCTAACTCCCAAAGCCGCCCACTCAGTAACGCCAGCAGTCACAAGTAGTTTCTCTGAATGTCCAAGAGAAACTCCGTGAAATGCAGACAAATCCAGTTCTGACCGACTGACAAAGCCACACGCTGGAACGGTAACACAAACGGCAAAGGAGTCACGCAGGGCGCCGGGAGGGAGCGGCCTCCTCGTGAACCCTCGTTCTCACCCTTCCTCGGCTGATTATGGATGCTGATGGCCTGCGTCTGGTAATTCCCGTCATCATTCTGAACGCACACCAGATGCGAGTCTGCTTTCTCGTTGAAGCACGCGCCCCCTGCTAGAACATGCTCGTTGGATTTGTTCATGGCTTTCATCATCTGCAAACAAAAAGGTTTACCATTTCTACCCAGTTCGTCAAGCGCTACCATAAATAGGTGATTCTTGGAACAGTTTAATGGGACTGAGCGAGCTTCTCAACAGTGCTCATATTCTCGTGTCAGATTTTAGCACTCGGAACCATAAACTGCTTTTGAAAAGAGGGTTCAGGTCTTACACTGTCTAGATGCTTTGAAGTGCCACCTTTTATGTAATTAAGATAAATGGTATAAGGGATAGCTGAGCTATACGGACTGGAAAAGCTATTATCTCTAGCTGGTTTTAAAAAATAAATTCACAGGAAAAAAATGTTAAAAAAACCTTGGGAGGAAATATCTGGCTTGTTTCCGCAACTACAGTTGTTTATGACATAAATCATAAATGCTGCCTCCACAGTTCAGTGCTAGACTGGCTTGTGGCATTTAATCCTGGTTCTGCCGGGATCAGACGCCAAAGCTTTCGGGTCTCTGTGCTTCCCCTGCACCCATCGGTGAAACTGGGATCAGTGTTCCCAATTCGAAGACTTTTAAGAAAGAGCTGAATCACAGACATCCAGAAATAATTTTAATTCTCTGCAAAGGAGACCTCCAAAGAGCATCCAAAAGCATTTGTGATGTATCTGCATTTCAGTTTTGCTGATTATTATCTAACAAAAACCTAGTTACACGCCTTGACATAATATTCTTGTAAATTATAGAGCTTCTTTCCTTTTCTCCTCTCTTCATCTTCATGGAAGCTCAGAGTATGAGATTTTTCATCCAAAAGAAAACTGAAGGAGTCACCTATCTCTGGAATTTGTTTCAAAACCAAAACCCGTATGTTTGCTTAAAAGAAACAAACACACAAAAAAAGGCAAATAAACTATCCCCCCCCACCCCCAGTGAAAACCCCGAGGAGAAGGAAAATGCTGAATTATTTGACATCTCTGCACAGCACTCATACTCCCACCCTCTGCCTCCTGTGGCTGATAAGCATGCACGCTACACACAACACATTTGTCTCTCCCAGTCTAACATAAAACCTTAATTATAGCGTCAGGAACATTAGCTGATGCTCGCTATTGACAAATGTGCGCAGGTGTAATGTTTGGGGAGGAAACTTAATTAAGATTTTGCATCAGACAAAAGTGTATTTCATTATCTAGTTTATCATGTCATGCTCCAGAAACAAGATTTTAGCTCAACAGCCGCCGTCTTTATGGAGACCAGAAGTTGCCTTTAGCACAAGAAGAAACAACTGGACATGGCAACTGTACTTTGTAAACAAGGCAGCTGATTAAAAAACAACAGTCACCTTTTCTGCCGAACTAAACAGGCAACTAAGTATCGCTAGAAGTTGTGGAAAATTAAAATAGCTTTGACGATAAAAATAGGTATTTGATAGAAAAACTATATATTAGTGTTTAATTTGTTAATTACGGTCTGAATTCTCCACATTTAATCCATGCATGAGATTTAAAATGAGTTTTTCGCTTTCTAGATAGTTTGAGTGACACTGTTTTCGAATTAAATGGCACTTTACATGAGAAAAAAAGCAAAGGTCTTGTGATTTAATTCATCTCAATTCAAACTGAACTCAGACGAAAAATTTCTAGTAATTCAACCTTTCAACTGGATTGCAAGCAACAACGTTAAATTTCCTTCATTTAAAAAGCTGAACTCTTACTTCACGCTGTAAAGAGAGCCCAGTCCTGACGCGCAGATTTTGCTGAGCTGCGTAACACGGGGATTTCCTCACAGTCCGGCTTAGTGCGATGTCCAACGCAGAACCGCCAGGCACCGCTAGCCCTAAACTGCATCTCGTGTGCCAGTCCCTACTTAATTCATGCACAGTTTACTGACCTTTTCCTTCTGCTCACAACTGCATCAAGAATTAATGCACCTTTTAACAGACCCTTTATCTTCTTGCTTCATCAGTTTCAGCTTTTTCAAACTTCACGTAAGAACAACTTTTTCCTTTTTTTTCCCAATTTATTTCTTTATTCTCACTGTTAATTTACTTAATGCTTCTTGCAGGGAAATATTCTCTTGAGATAAAGCTGTGTTCTGCTCTGATATTCAAGGACTTCTACAAATACCATTTTGCCCAGGAGCTTTGCTCTCACCCCAAACGCTGATTAGTTTCAAAATACCAAGTTACCCCCTTCTCTTTATTCAGACCGCGAAAATCAATCACCTTCTCCATTGCTCTCTTTCATTATTGTTCTACTATCTTGTCACTAAGCATTTTCCGCAGCACTAAATCCTAAAGACTCTGATTTTTTCACATCAGAAATCATGTATAAAATCTAGATGTTGGGAGAAATTTTACATAAAATAAATAGCAACCCAGAAAATACTAATAAATGCTTCGAGTAAGCACACACAAGATACACGAGAAAAGCTAATCTACGTTTTCCTCCTAGTTTACCTCAAGCATAAAGTTTTTCAACATATTTGTTCAAATCAAACCAGTATTTTCTATTATTTACAATTACACACTATATGTAAACAGTTAAAAAACCTGAAAAAAAAGAGTTCAAGAATTTCATTAATACTAAATTGAATTGCATTCTTCCTGTGGAGCCACCCTCATTCACTCTCAAAACACGTGCGCATCATGCATTTACCATTTGCTTTTGAGGCAGTTTTCCCTAGTGGTAATGAATAAAATAAAATTCCTTTAGAAGCCAGGTCCTCCAACCACAAAAAACTGTAGACAAATGTATTTCTTATAAGCATTACCTCATTGTATCTGTTGCTGGGAATTTTGATGCTGGTTTTTCTGACCTCCATATCAACCACTAAACCTTGGACCACCGGCAGTGTGTACTGGTAATTTCTGAAGTCCTGGTAATTAAAACAAATTTTTAAAGGTTAGGCACGATGACCAACATTAGCACTGTAGGTTTCATAACTATCCCAGTGACTCCTAGTTAGCCCATTAAAATAATTGTAATCAGTGACTGAAAGGCAGGGAGGAATGGAGCCATCACAGCTTGTAACCTACATTAATTGCAGTACACAAATGAAAAACCATCATCATGACTGTTAGCCATTTCACTGATTTTCTTACAGCACAATTATTTTTCTCCAGCCTTGAATGTCATCACTGTATGTAAGAAAATTTGCTCTCTCTGTTCTGTTACATTACTGGATAGAGTTATTGGTGTTTCTAGCAGTGAAATTAAGTCATGCATCCAAGAAAATTTTCTATATTGAAAACATTAGCAAAGTAGAACTAGTAACTTTGCTTCAGTTGAAGTATAATCAAAGAGCTGTGACTGCACACTGTGATGACCTAGCACTTCTGAGGAAGGAATCTGAACACCTACTGCGCTTGTTTCCGGATCCAGACATTCTCAGGTGGCCAGGTTTTGGATGTTTATTTGGGTACCTTTTTACAATTCACCGTGTTGTCGAAAGCTAACATCCAATATCAGCAACAGCAGGTAAATTCACCCAAATGCCCACTATTTCCTCTTGTCATCTTCCAAAGATGCCAGCTACTATGTGCCACTGGAGTACAGTTCTCCCCACATTGATCCACTCACACCGATGGAACGTGCAAACTCAGTCTCAGCACTTACTGCAAGAAGGTTCATGATCGTGTGTCCAGTCTCTCCAAACAAAGGCTTACGAAATCTGACACTAAAAAGTGGGCATGGATAAACTAGGATAAAATAAAACAGTAACGATCAGATGCATACTCAGGTTCTGCAAAACCAGACTCAAATACAATCTCCTCAGTCGAATATGGTAAGCAGCAGCAAAAGACGAGATTGGAAAGAAGACCAGAGTTTAAAAAGCAAAAGGGAAGAAGGGTTTAACATTATAATGCACCTTACACATCTCATGGCTCCTTACCCACCACACTAGAAACAGTAAGGAGAACTATGTGGAATGCTTACAAGTGCCACACTGCAAGCCCGAAACCTAGCGATCGGGACAGTGATTGCAAAGATGACCTTTCTAAATGTTTTTCTCAGGCTGCTTCTTGGAAACGGCTTCTCCCTTTTTTATGACCAGCCTGCTGCTCTCCGCTATAGCATCATAAGCCTTTAGCTTCTGTGGCTGACGTGTGACATTCAAATGATAATACTGAGATTATTTCATTTTTTGTTTTCATAATTTCATGAGAACGTGGCAAATTCCCTACGGGAGTCTATAAAAACCAATTAAAATTACATTTATGGTATGTCGGCAACGCAAAATACCTGCATTCCTTGGCTGAGGGGCACACTTACATCTATGACGCAATTCAAAGTGTAGTGTATGGACCTGGCTACATTGCATTATGTTGCAGCAGAAGCCGTAACAGTGCTTGAAACATGACTCATGCAGTAATATGTAATGCCAAAGTTTGCTAAACACATGTTTGAAGAAAGGTTCCTAAACTATCCTCAGGCAAACACTCAGCCTGACTTCCCAAAATGCCACACGTCTTCACAGTTCCCCTTGTAGTCAGAAGGGGCTGTAAAACGCTCAGCAGATTTGAAGAACATCATCAGGATTTCCTGATAGAAATAAGCTCCAGCTACTGCACACTGATGATCTGGAAAGCATCGCAGCTCCTACACGTGCCCCCTACAGCTGACCAACTCATGCACAGTGTCCTGAGGCACCAAGAAGTGCTGAATTTCCCGTGTCCGCCACCCTGGATGCACACAGCAGCTCAGCTACGTCCCAGATGCGCTGAATTCCCTCTGCTTGAGAGACACAGCTGATCAGCAGATGCTCAGCAGATGTTTTCGGGACAGCTAGCACCCCAAAGTACTCCTGCACCTGATCTGCTGTGCGTTCAGCAGCACTGGACAAATGCCCAAAATCTGACAATTCCACCAGAAAAGAAGATGCACCCAAGGAAACCTGTGACACAAATGCAGCCCCTTCCGAGAGGGGACTGAGGAAGTGATCTGCAGTCAGCTCTGTCACAGTGCAAGTGAACATGCCTGAATCCAACCCACAGCTATAGAAGTAATTCAACCCCCAGCTTCCCAGCGCATTCAGAGCAGGTACTTCTGTCTGTGAATACCAAAACATTTGGTTCTGTGCTCAAAAACAGATGTCACATCCAAAATATGAGCATCTTTGTTTGTTTTTCTAAATGTTGAGAGGAATAAATACACTACTTAAAAACCTCACACACACAAAAACTTAAACACCTTTAACACTAATGTTTCTTGGGACAATTTTAACCTAGTCTTTATCCTCAGAAAGCCAATTTTGAAGATTTTTCTTTTTCCTCACCAGTAGCATATATATTTTATAAAAAATTCCCAATGCTCCCTAAGCATCACAAGTTAAATTTACAAATGCCTATAAAATATATTCTAACACTTTTTGAAAAATATTAACAACAGACCATTTTCATAGTCATTCGGATTTACAAGATGTGCCAATTAAAACAGCAGATGAGCAAGACAAGCAAAGTTTTGGTCCATCGTGATGGACAGACTTACAACAATCTCTTTGCTCCAGTGATGGCAAATGCTTTTGAAAAAGATTTTATCCTTATTTTATGCTAATTTCATGCTAACTGCTAAAATTTTGTTCAGCTGAAACACTCTCTCCAGACTACTTGTTAATAGTTGCAACAGAATTTTTGCAATAAACTGCCACGTCAGTTGCCCCTGCACACTTATTGTAACTCTCTGGAAAATGAGTGTGGTTTTAAAAACCTAAAAGGAAACGCTCTTTCATTTCAACACGGAAAAAGCTTAACGTATCAAAGGCTCTCCCTCGTCCTAATTGCACCAGCTAAATAAGACTCGTTTTGCACATAATTCTTTCAGGTTTGTGAACTACAAACAGCTGCTCAGAACTAAATTTGTGTCCACAAAAATCGCCCTGATCAAGCAATACAGCTGTAAAAAAGGCTGTAGGTCGTATCACAACCTCAGTACTGCCGTGCTGCTAGCTGGATGCCATGTGGGTATGAAATACAATTTTTAATTGCCTGGTTAAACTTGTGCGGCTTTGATAGGTAACAATTTAGGACTGGGTGCGTGTGCTCTAAACCGGAATATATTCTCCTGCAGAAATAATTGCAGCTAAAAGAATGTTACTTACGTCTGTATTCAGCTCCAAGTCTCAGCATCAGCCGAATGGGGAACACTTTAGCCCAGGGAGTCTCCCATTTCTGAATGAGGATGCCAAACAAGTACGGTGGGGTTGGGAGCACCAGGTCTTGCAGGGACTGATACGTAGCTGCAACGTACAAGAACCCTCCATGTTCTTTGCTTCCAAGGAAGCTCTGGCTGAAAAAGGAGTGTCCCAGATTGCCCACAACGTTACCTATGAACAAAAATATTCATTACTTCACAAGATTGAAAGCTATATCAGGAATTCATAGAGTTTTTCAAAAGGGAAAAAAAACCCAAACCATATTAAACTTGCTTTGCTTCCTGAAGCACTATCTATTAATCACACAAGAAACAAAGATCTGCTGCACAGAGGGGCTCAGGTTACCTCCTGTGCAAAAGTGCGTAATCTGTTATGGAATAACTGCTGCAGACTACAGCCACCAAAGCCACAGTATCTCCAGTTGGTCCACCTTTGGTGCCACATGTACTTAGTGACTATCACTGTTAGGAAGTCAGTTTTGTAGGAACATGCACACACTCCTTCATTTCTGTGCCTGTCTAAGCCGTGCCTGCAAGTGTTCCCAGGACAGTACATACAACCACAGATGTACCACCCTTCCCGGGGGAGCAGGGAGGGACACAAACGTCATCCATTTCTGTGATCTGCCACTTTCACGGAGATCTGCTTGTTCCCAGCAGTAGAGGCGGTGTAATGGAGAGGATCATGCATCCCGGGGATAGCCAGGGAAGAGTAATGAGAGCTCAAGCAGTATTGCTGCTAAGGAAGCGGTACCTGCAACCTCCCCCTGGCACTATAAAAGCACCCAAAGAAAGCCTGTTTTCAGTGTCCTCCAGGTATTCAAGGGGTTTCCACTGCAGAAGCTGCTGTTGACTGAACTAAACTTTTAGACCCAGCTGCGATGGGAGAGAGATGTGCACCCGATCAAACGATTAATGCCCACTGGTTGTCCTTCCATTTAGACAAACCACTGGGGTGCCTGCTCAGGCACATATTGAAGATCTGGGTCATTTTACGAATTACACAAAAGAGTGTTTATTTAATTAGTACACTTAATGTAAAACGCAACTGAGAGAGACACAGGGGAGAAACATCACTAATTTTTACTCACATTTTTATTCTTTGATGCTCTTAATTTCCGAAAGTGTTTACACTGGAATGGCTGAATGAATCTGAATGTTGATTAGATTATTATAGCATCCAACGCAGCATTTAACATTGAAGCAAAGAACCATGGTGTGATTCCTTTTATCAAATGACAACAACAGCATGCAAATAAAGTACAGAACAGCTGATCACAATTCTCCATAGGAAGATGTGAATATTAATAGTGTTGATTTGCTCTCAAAGTAATTTCAGAGAGCACGGTGTGGCTGATCACACCACTCATGAGGAATCACGTGGGTTTGAGGCACTCGTGCAGGCCTCCCGGGCTCCTGCAGTAATCCCAGGCTTTCCCACCTGCAGACAGAGAGACTGCTAAGTAGGAGTTTCTGCTCTTTCTCCACCACCTCATAATGGAGTGTTTGCATTTGACCTCAAGGCAGTGATGTGCATGTCTCCAAAATGCACATCAACGGGACAGTAACTGAAGGGTTTCTCCCTTTTACACACAAGAGACAGACACACAAACACTAGGTTTTAAGTAAGCCACAGAAGTGCAACTTTGACATCCTCAGTAATACAGGTCCGATCTTCAAGTTTAAGCCTTCTCCGTTTTTACACGGAGCATACTCCAAATGCAAGGAAAAGAAATACAGTAGGCACAGTTTTGGTCAGCAAAGGAAAGGTTAACCAATGAGTCCTTTCATGTCTGTCCTTTACACTGATCTCCTATGAAAGTCCCAAGTCACAGCAACTCTCCATGAAGCCAGCACCCTCATGAGAACAATACAGCTATTCCTGCCCTCGCTCCGGAGGTGTGGCCATGCTACTTTGCATTCCTCCAGACCCCCTTGGCACTATCACCACCAAATATTGCTTCCTTCACATGACCTTGGGAACTCCAGCTTTAAATCGAGTTACTGGCAGGTCTGTAAACAAAAGGCTTCTTTTATACTCCAACTAACAAATAAGTTCAGGGGTTTCCTTGCTATTCAAATTTGTGGGCACCTTAGTGAATTTTTTTCATTTTTTTTCTGTGCCCACAAGATGCTGCACAAACCAAGTTCTCAAGTTCTCCGTTAAAAGGAGCTGCAGCAGCCCCGGTACCCCATGGCAGAGTGCAGTTCATTCATGGCTTGCCACTATCCTGTGAAGCTGATTTGTAATTTTACAGATAAACACAAGCCAGAACTGACACCATCAGCTCAGATCAAATTCCAGAACTCTTACAGTGGCTACAAGTTCTGTAATGCTCAGCTGAGCATACTTGATGAAAAGTAGCTACTCATCAAACTGAAGGACTAACATGATTAATAGAGCCACATCAAATGTTGTCAGCTGCTGAAAATCATTGATCCTGCCCATGTGCAAATGCATTTCTGTGTCAGCCTGTGCTGTGACACTATTGCCTGCTCAGTGAATACACTGCTAATGCACCAACTCAGGCATCTTGCTAGTGAGTGCAAACTGATGTATCAATTGGTGTTCATGAAAAAGATTTTCTCTTATCTAAAATAGCTGCTGGCACCTTTCTATCTCAACTCCACTCGTTTGCTTTTGCAGTTCCCACCTACCCTCACTAATCTCCTCTTCTTCATTTATACTTCCTTTTTCCCTTCCCATCTGTTCTTACTCAAATAGAAGCTACAGGCCTGATAGTAAAATTACTTGGTGAGCTTCACAGTTCCAACAACATGACCACCATAATCCTTTCTAACGTTAAAATGTACAAAGTGTATGAACTGATAAACTGAATTGAATTCTGCACCCTTTTCTGAAGTATTTTCTGCATGAAAGGGGTTAGGCAAAGCGAAGCTGTACAATACCACATAGTTCTGCGATGTGTGGTACTGCCCACTGGGATGACAAAGCAATCAGACATTTCCACTTGTGACTGATGCCAAGTGCTGCAGCAGAAGGGGACGACTACTTATTTTTTCCGTTTCAGGAGACGGAGATTCAAGGCTCACACGCTTGGGATGCCTTAACAAGAATTCTTGCAGCCAACAGAAACATGAAAAAAACCCTCAGAGTGGAATGTGCAACTCAGCTGTTCAGCACTTTGCTACCATAAGCCACATAAGCATTCTAAATTACTCCTTTTGACACAAGCAGCTCGCACAGTTCAAGCTCCAATAGGTTACCGCTATTGAGAGAACAAGCTATTGGGATTAGGTAGTTGTGCTGCACTTCATCATTAAAAGAGAGTGCAAGAGCCTGCTGTGTGGAGAGCATGGGAAGAATCAAGCGTTTTCCTCTCTAGGGCCCTTTTCAACCAGCAAACACAAGGCAAAAAGCCTCTTTGGACTCTGGGCTAGTCCCACAAACATTTCTGTACTAACCAGGGGCTGTCAGCCTTTCCTGCCACGTCTTTGAAGGTGGTTCCAAGTCAAGGCCCCACTGCAAAGTTGCTATTACCAACTTAGCATGGTCAAACTCAACCCACTGCACTGTTACATATTTTAAGCATATAACTGTGTTTCAGAGGCTTGTAGAGAAAGTGTAGCTGTCAGAGAAACCTTCCAAAAAGCTATCCTCCCCAAAAGCATGTAAATTAATTCACAAAGTATGACAACTTCCTTTCCAAAGAGGTAATCTCAGAGTGAACAGAAAGGTGCCTTTCCTTATATTAACTTCCACCACCTGACATCAGACTATTGATATTATTTAGGAAGCGCCTTAAGTGTGCATGATGCATCTAAAGCAGGTCTGCAGGAGGTCAGTACTTATTTTCTTCTCAATTATGCTGGGTTACCCTTGACTTTAAACCCTAAGAAGCTCTATAAAGTCCTTTAAAATAACATGCTTTTATCCACTGATGTGACTTTCTCTTCAGTCATCGTCCATGTGGTTTTGAATTCTTCACTTAGGTATCATCCTCTGATGAGCAATGTACTTTGCATATAAGTTTAGCAATCCGTCTGAACTCAAATAAACAGTTTATACCAGGAAAGGTAAATAAATAAATATTTCTGCATTTGTTTATTGTCCTCAACATGTGGTGAATCCAGTTAGGTGCTTTTACCAAAAACACTGAGGTTAAATTCCTAATGTATGCTTCGTATCTTTTGGTTAATCCCAGGTGAAAAAGCTGGTATTAGCATCCAGCCTGAGGGAAGGCACACATACGCGGCTTGGGGAAGTTACCTGCACCTGGCTGACCTCATTCCACTGCCATCAGTAACAACGAAGGACGGCCAAGTACCAAACACCACGCCAGCACCCTGAAGAACCAAGTATCCTAGTTCTGTAGCAAGAGATGGAAAGCAATATTCACCTGGGAACAATCCTGCCAGATGGATTTTCTTCAAGAGCCAATGAGCCCATACTCTCTGGAAAAGCAATACCAACCCAGTCGCTACCACACCAAGAGCCACAGAAGAGACAAGACCATGAA
Source organism: Rissa tridactyla (assembly GCF_028500815.1). Taxonomy (NCBI): domain Eukaryota; kingdom Metazoa; phylum Chordata; class Aves; order Charadriiformes; family Laridae; genus Rissa; species Rissa tridactyla. Next base: position 48,782,616 of record NC_071473.1, on the reverse strand, counting down.
TGTAACTTGATGGCACAACACATCTGTAGCAGATGCCAACACTGAGAAAAAACATGTGAAACTCAACATTCAAAGTTCTGACCATACTCAGCATCTTTTTATCGAAAACACTTTAGCAAGTAATTTGGAAAGAACAAGGGCCAAGGGGCATAATGCTTCACTTACTATCACTGTGAGTAGCAGTTACCAGCATCTGGAACTTCCTCAGACTAGCCTGTGGCAGTCTCCCAATCACTCCAATCCACACCTTATATGATGTTTGATTTTTGTATCCATCTTTCCACATTACAGTTGCAGGTGTGTGTTACTCACTCAGTTCATCTGTTCTCTGTTCAGAACATCTACATGGGCGTCTTTATAGATCTGTTCTGTATTAGCCACCGTCTTGCTTAATTGAAACCAGGCTAGGTAAAAAATACACAAAACTGTGACTGGGATACATCCACCCTCACCCAGAATATCCCCAAAACCAGGGAGATCACAAAGCCATTTCAAGCAGTTGCCAGATTTGCATTTTCACTACAAAAGTAACAGTAGCATTTATTGTATTCCACCAAAGAGTTGATGCACTAGGGCATATCTGGCAGCTCTATATTAACACATCCAACTGCTTCAAAGTACCCATTCAGACGGACAGAAGTTCTCATTTTTCCATTCACTAGACCTCCTGCCAGGCTTATAGCCAACAGACAAGGATAATCGTGGGATTACTACTACAACAGTACAACTACTACAACCACAACAGAAATCATTAGCTTTCAATTTCCAAACAAGAAAAGCAACACAGCAGGGAGCTCGATGACAGAAGAGCCAGAGGAAAAATAAAGTGATGGAAACTGAACAGCAATTAATACTTGCCTTAATTAACAACTTCACAATTTATTATAACTCACATACATACAACCTATAGTGAAAAATGCCATTTTTCCTTCAAAATCTCTCTGTTATTTTACAACTATAAAGTCCTAACACCAGCCTGCAGCTTGAGGTTGAGGACTTCCCATAAGAAAACTGGTGAAGGTTGAGGGCGGCGCTGCCCCAGACCGACATCTTATCCACGCTGAAACAGGAGATGACTCCGAAGGACAAACTGCAAAGCGTTGAGCGTACAGACTAAACGCTCCTGCCTGCAGGTTTGAGGCCTGGGCTCCGCTGCTGCTGCGTGCAGATGTTAGACCCACACTCTGCCAGCAGCTGGGAGCAGTAACTAGCACAGAGGACACGACTCGGCCGCAAGGAACAGGTTATCCTCTAAGGAAAGCAGAAACACCTGGGAAGAGGCACAAGTATATACAGGTTTGTGCAGGCTTGAATGCAGAATTCAAACTTGACTCATGAAAACTTGACTCATGCGACTCATGAAAAAAATAAATCGCTATAGATATGGGATTTACTTAAATAAACAAAAGGGGAATGCTGTATTTTCCACTGCTGAAAACAAAACCAAGAAACCCCAAATCACTACGAAACAAAATCAACATCACTAGAAGTAATTCTTGTTTCCATTCCAATAAAAAATACTATACTTGTCTTTTTATTTTATGACGGTTTTTAAGAAAGCATTTACTAAAGGAGATAAATAAAAAACTTCTACAGAATTTATCAGTTTCCTGATGACAAAACAAATTTAAACCAATACATTATATAATGAAAAATGAAACTGTGAGGCAGGGTTTTAAATAGTCTCTAACTTCCAGTGGGAATTCTCGTTTACTCTAAATGTCTATCATCTAATTGCCAGGAGAGCTGCAGTACCTCTGAAATGAACAACTTTGGAAGCCCGGCTCCATCTAGAACAGCATGCAAAGTGCTAACCGCTTCCAAGGGATTACAGCCACCAAAGTGAAACCCCTACAGCATCATATCCATCCTCTCTCTCTGGCTGAATAACGTTTAAAACAGCTGCAAATATGCTAATATATACTTCTTCCTCCCAAACACACATAACTTGGAAAGAAAAAAGGATGGATATTGAGAGACTGCATTACAAAATGCTATGGGAATTTAACAAGGTGCTATGTTCTGCAAAAATTTCCGTACGGTCTGGTATTACATAGCAACTCACGCTGTCTGTCTACTTCTGCTACATCTCTGAAATACAACACGGAGCAAATCCTACCAAAAGAACATTACACAGTGGAATTCTTAAACAGTGAAATTTGGTTTCTGATTAAGAATTGTACCATAGTAGGCAGCTATTTCCACCAGTGCAATTGTACAATATCAAATTACTACCACTAGCGCACTAAAAAAAGAATTCCAAATACATTATGTAGGAGTTATAAATTATGTATTTCTGTAGTGTAATTATACAGAATTTCATTGCAATATACACACCAAGCTGGATTTATAGCTGCAATATATGTATACACACGCATACACACACACGTATGCAATTCTTCATGTCTATCTCCCTCTGAATAACATAACCATTAGAAGATAAAGCATTGCAAGTAACATGAAGTTTGGAAAGATATTTGTTTCCAGTGTACATGAGATCCATTATGATTCATAATAATAGCACATTCTGAACGTGGCAACGTCTCTCGACAAGCTGACCTTTGTTGTATCAAGACATTTTAGGAAACAAAGATCTTTTTCATTACTTTATTAAAGTGTTGGATTCAGTCACTCCAAAGGCATTGCAAATGATATGCAGAACCCTTCATAAATATATTTTCAGTATATAACCTTAATGTGATCCAATTTCACCTCCGGAAAGCTAGCTTTATTTTCTAATCTGTGGAACCAAATACTCGCATTTTTCCTTATACAATACTTCTTGAATTCTGAGGTCCAACAATAGCAAAAAGTGGAAGCCCATTTACTCAGTAAATGTAAAATGTGTAAAGGTTTACATAACACAGTCTTGCAATTGAGATACTAAAATTCAGGGATAAAGGGATAATTTCTGCAATGCCCTACAATTAATTCCAGGCACACATATACAGATATATGTGTATTACTTTAAAATACAAATAGTATCTCCTTAATGTGGTGATAGACACAGACAATGTGGGAATCAAATTTCTAAACCACTTGGTTTGGGAATATTTAACATACTATCCACAAGGATTCTCAAAATTTTGAAAAAAAAAAAAAAAAATTACTAGATGCAATGTCATTAGCGTATCTATGAGTCCTGCTGCGTATCCTGCTACACTTACTGCTAAATGAAATACCGTACTAATTTCAGATATGTTAACCGTATTCAAACTCTTACCCCAGCACCTAGCACAGCACCCAGCAGGAGCAGCCAGAGCAGGCAGTCAGCGATGGCTGCTGAACACAAAGCTGTCACAGGCAGAGTCCTCCTGCTCCATTGCTGTAATAGTCTATGTACGGCCTTTATAGCCCAAACTTCTCTGTTCTGCTGGCGCCCAGAGGAAGGCTGGAAGATCTTTAGAGCAGCTCCCCAGGTTACCAGCACCTCGTTAATGCTTTTATTTGGTGAGCTCTGTATAACACAGGATACTAATAACCAGTAACAACTCAGCCCCCTAAACAGCTTTGATCCTTATTCTCTTTTTATAATCTTTTATACAAAAATAGCCATTTGCTAAATGACAAAAATGCGAGTATCTGACCCAGTACCATCATCTATCCAAACCATTTTTAACAGAGAGCATTTCTCCTACCTGCTAAGGCATCCCGGTAAAGTTGCACAAAATGGTTAAAGATGTCCTTAGGCAAACATTTTTCATCAGGCAAACACTGCAAGAGAATGACTATCTCCGACTGCCCCACCGCATGCATGCCTTTTGTTGTGAAACACCAGCACTTCCTGTTCACGTCTGCGAAGAGGAAAACGTGTATCAGAACAGAAGATCAGTATTTCATAAAATATGCCTAAATTTCACTACAGGAAGACAGCTCTTTCAAGAATCAGTTTTACAGCATGTTTGGTTGTGATACCTGTCACACAGACAAATTAGGTTCTAAATCCGCTAGCTTCCAAGCAAGCACATCCAAAACAAAAGCAGCTCAATAATGTCCAGTTTAGAGCTAAGGAAGAGTCAGATCATTACAGCTTCCAGTCAGATTGTGGGATTAACACCACAGAGCAGACTTTTAGCAGTTTCTGTATCCAAATTAAAGGACAGGATTTAAATGGACATGAAGGAACCTGTGAAAAGGCCAGGCTGTTGGCTGTACGTATCATGATCCTGACAGCTAAACCGGTTTCAGACAGTGATATCTCTCTCCTAAAAGCGATAGCTTAAGATGGATAGGCGTCTTCATGAGACGTCACTGCGTTGTTCTGCTTCCATGAATGTTAGTGATGACACATGCTCTAAGCTTCACAATTGATTTGTTGAGAATACTAAGTTACTGAAATAAAATCTTTCATCTAATATGCATACTAATTACATTTTTATATAGATGTACAAAATTGTACTGCTATCTAACCAGATGCTGAAAGGTTTATAAACAACATCTTAATTTATTGTATGAACTTTTCAAAGAAACAAAATATTTTACTGCAAAACCATCCTCAATTTCTCAAATAACGTTTTATCCAGCAGAGATGAAGTGAAGTACTAACATGAGAAGCCATCTCTACCACCTGAATGCCATTCATTCCTCCCTCCCTCCCTCAGCGCATGTACACACACACACAGAGTACAGAAAAAGATAGAAGAGGTGCACAGCGGAATGGAACCTGCGCATAACTATCAGATCCTATCTGCTTTTTCCAGAAGGGGATGACAGGGAAATAAGTTAAGCAACCAAAGAAAGAAGGAGGGATAAAATACCTCCTGCCCTACCAAGTTGGACAGGAGACACTGATCTCCAAACCTGAGACTGGTGGCTCTGTCAGTCTAGTTTATATTTTCTACACTAAATTATCTGTATTGATGTCTAAAGCACTGGAAAAGAGCCTTTTATACTTTAACTTAATATGGCTAGGTATGGAGTTTTCAATCCATGTACATTTTCCGAGACTATCCTACCAAATAAAAATGCTGCTGTTCCTATAATAATATATATGACATTTCCCCGCTCATACCCCAAGCCTTATTTAATAATAAAAACTTACAATTTACTATTTTCACCATGGACAGCAAATTAGCATTTAAAACAAATACAAGAGGGTCAGGGCCACCATCCTCCAGCTGCTGCATGACAGAGATCTGAGAAGGTCTCTCTTCTACAGCATAGTCTATGAAAGAAACAAGTAAACACACAGTGAAGTCCTTAACTTACTGGTACAGTACTCTACATTATAATCAGATAACCCAGATTCTGATGCCTTTTACTTTTTTGACCTTTAAAAAAAAACAAAAACAACTTATTTAAGTGTTGCTGGTTTGATTGATTGTTTCCTAGGGTGGTATTTTCAAACTTCAATAGCATTTACGTGCATAACCACTGCACATCCTTTAGAGAAGTGCAGCTTGTTTTATAAATCAACTTTTTTATATCAACTGGGGGAGAAAATGGAAATCAAATTGAGAAACATGTCATGGTGTCAACTGAAATCCCAAGTGACAAAGAAGTTAACAACTGTTATTTATATCACAGTAAAGCAGAAGAGCATCAGTCCTGGACTACTAACACCAGCACATGGTCTATCTCGATGTCACATAACTTACACTTTCTGTGCATTAACTACTGGGGAGACAACAAAGAGGGGAGCACTATATAAAGCAACATTTTTTATAAGCCACAGAAGGTCTAAATCCAGCGCAAAGTAGATCCCAACATGAAACTTCAAAGATGTCTGTAGTGTCCCTCTATGATTAGACCTAGATAACTCGCAAATTAAAATTTTTCATCCATGTGATTATAATCTACTCTGCATTTAAGCTTTAAGAAAAAATAATTACACTGATGAAAACAGATTTTGAACGAAATGTATTGCCTTTCCAAGTGAAATTATCTAGAAAAAAAGGTAATTTTGCTTTCTAATGTGAAAAATATTTTTGGAATCTTTTTAAATAGAATTAGAATATCAGAAGTAAAATGCTGCAAAGAAAAATCCAGTATGTGACAGCATATGAAACAAAATCAACTTAGCATGCATAATATGATTTATATGAGGTTATCTATACAAAAGCTGAAAAGTATACTGTAGTTTCGCTCCTTTTTTGTGAAGGAGACTGAATAATCAGGCACCCACATGAACAGCTAACACAGGATGGAACAGATTTGTTTTGAAATTAAATGCTGCTCACATTTTGGTTTTGACACTATTCTGCAATAAAAGGTTACTTCCAGCTTAACATTAGAAATGCACTGTAGCAGCAAAATATTTAATAGGAATAAAAAAAAAAATCAAAGATGAAAAAATAAGTTAGTCCCAGGAACGTATTAAAGGATATCATGAATCAGATTGTGGAAAGCAACTGTCAGATAAACACATACATTTTTTTTAACCTTTTAAAAATTAGTTTTTAATTTTCTGAATTCTCCTCCACTTAGATACTCTGGGAGGGACATCACAATTGCTAAAAGCTTCACTGTGGGCCAAGATGTGCAATAGTGCTGTTGAATGCAGTGCTTGGGGATGCCTCAGACAGAGCGGATGTTCCAAGAGAATTGCAGAGAAAGGAAGCATGAATATTCATAAGGCTAATTAAAATGTATCTCTGTGTGAAACATTCCCCACAGTCCGATTAGTGAAGAAATTAGCACATATTTCTGGACTGAAGTTAATTTTCTTTTTTGCTTTGTGTTTTACTTCTTACTGTAATTTCATTGCAAGATGGGGCTCTTCCTGGATGCTAATAAGGATCAATGGTGCAAATGAGTGTCACAACATTTAGGCGTGAGTACTTACGTTAATTTCTTCAAATATTCAGCATATTGCCAGCATCTTATTTTTAAAATAAACACAGTAACTATTAGGTTAATTGCAACTGGTAAGCATAAAAGCTAGCTGCCAAATTATACCCTCACCTCCTTTTACTCCAGTGGAGATGAGAATTGGAGGAAGACCATCTTCAGGAATTAGATTCATTGCACTGCCAACAGGACTGCCAACCTGAGTTATATTTCCCGAGAATACAGAAGCATTATCAGTCTACAAGAAGCAAACAACAAGAAAGGACAACATTACAAAGTAATAAAAATGTAAGAGCTGGCTGACTAGACTACTAGACGTAGGTGAAGGAGTCTGTGTCTGCTGGAGAACCAGAAGCACCAAGTAATTTGTCTCTAACAATAGTTGATTGCGTGATGACTCCCGTATGTGAACTATTACTAAAAAGCCTGCTTAGACAGAGACTGCATCATCTCCCTTCTCTAGCACCACACAAACCCTTTTCTTTACAAAATCTGAATGTACCTATGCCTATCTGAACTTTTTGCAAAGGCTCAAATCCACTCACATGGGATATGATGGATGTAACATTGTTAGATTATATCGCACTTTCCTGCATACATCATTTTATGAGAAGTGTCAAACAAAATATTTTTCTACTTTGTGTTATCATAATCTTATTGTTTCAAACTTCTTAATGACCATGACTCAGCTTTTTTAAAACATGCATCACACAAATAACCTTCACACACAGGCTGTACAGCCAAACACGTGGAAGCCACCTAGCACACAGACTTCAAACACTGCTTAGTGCTCTGCTCCATAATAGTTCATTTCAGTTCCAAATATAAGGTTGTTTCAGAACGCTGCAAACATTAAAATAAGTGAGGACACTTCCTACACAACATAATAAGACAAGCCTCAACAGATTTCCTAGATCAGTCTTACTGAAATCACCACAGAAGCTAATATACTATTAATGACCAAGGCAAGCATGGTATTTTGAGCAGTGAATAGCATAACGCTTCCTTACTTCTGCTGATAACGTGTTGTTGGCCACAGGCTTTGATGGATCATGCGACACTGCTAAGGTTCCTGTGGAAGTTGTCCCAGCCACTGTCAGTTTTGCTGCATCGGCAACTTCTCCATTGGGTAATATCCCATCAGCGAACCAAACACGCCTTTGTTCTCTAGGCTGAGCCACTAGAGAGATCATAAAAAAAGTAGGATTTAAGATCTCACAGCAACACTGACTGGAAAATTTGACTACAGAAGAGCAAAACTGAAAAAAAAAAAAAAGACGTAGAGAAACGTGGACTGTAAGGGACTTAAGACATCATCTAGTGCATTCCCTATGGCAGCATTATGTATGAACACATCCAATGAGAGTAGTTTACTTGTCCTTAAAATCTGATGTCCCTTCTGAGGGCAGGAATATCACAACTGGCATTAGCTAGAGTATTTGAAATGGATAAAGTGCAGATATCTTTCAAAATTCTTACTACAGGTTAAGTTGAAAGTAAAAAGAAGTACTTTTACCTTCTGCTCCAGGATGCTTTAAAACTCCCACAGGTACCATGACAGTGGGAGGCGGAGAGCTCAGGGCACCCGAGGCCTGAGCCTGCTGCAAAGGAGGGATAGTAGAACAGTATTCAGCGGGATTGTTAGGGTTAGGACTCTGGCTTGAGGCACTCATCATGTTCTCCCAGGCTTGAGCTAAAGCAAACAAAGAACAAGAAACATGAGCACAGAGGAAGGTTTCTAACAGTCCAAAACACTGTTAGGTTCTCAGCTACAGTAGGTAGGGACCCTGCCACCTCCAAAGACCATCTCTCTTGCTTTATTTAAAAGCCCAGGAGACTGTAATTAAGCAAGAAAATGCATAGCGGGAGGAGAAACAGCACTGGTCCTATGCAATATCAGTTCATATAGAAATATTTTCTGAAACTTATAACAATACACTTTGACCCGAATGATGCTTAGTTCCTCGTGCTTCATTTTGTTTCCTCTTCAAAGATTTAATTGAAAACACTCAATTCTTATATATATGTATGTTTATCACACTGTATGGACAGATGGACATTCCTATTACGAATGTTTTATAGACTACGGGACACTGGAGCAGACTTATGTTTTGTATATGAGAAAAAGCACTTTGCATTTCTTTATATCCAGGGCAGATCAGTACAGATGAACAACTTATATTCTTAACTACAAAAAAAACCCTTACGCTACTAATTCTGAAGGCATGACTTGAGCCTTAAGTCAATTGCCCAAACCATAACACATAAAACTTGTCGACAACATTCATCACAAGGAAATCTCTCCTCTAGCTAGTGAAACAGAATATATCTCCACAGTACTACTACTTTTTCATCTATGAAGAAGGCCTGTAGCTATGCAAGGTACCAGAAAATTCTTATGTGTGCTTGCATCTTCAATCATATTAGTATGTTACAAATAAACACATTCCTCTAGTCAGGCATAAATATCATGCCACCTAAGTTCTCAGAGCAGCTATAAAGCCTGAATAAATGATGTATATCTTTGGGTGCCTTTGGCTATGAATTGTCAGAAAAACAAGGTGAAAATATTAAGACCAAAAAAACCCTAACAGAACACAACAGAGCACAAACCCCTCCTGCTTCCTCCCATCAACCTGTAAAACCAACAGCGTGAAATGCCTGCCAATGGAAAAGGTATTATACATTTCCATTTGAGAAGATTAATTAAATGGAAGTATTTTTTTTTAACAGCAATTCTGTATTCATTTAGAAATAAAAGTGTTAAAAATGCACACAAAAAGTTGTATCTCTAGGATCCCTTTATTAGAAAAGTCATAGCATGGTAAAAGAACATTTTTAAAGCCTAGTTTTCTAAATCAAGCAAAGTGCCAACTCAGCATATCTACCAATTGAAAATACTGTAAAAATAGCATTTGAAACTTTATTAAACACATAGCCTGGCTGTGGAAAAGTGCCAGAAAACATACAACCCTCCCCCCACACCCCAGTAAAACACAAACCAGATACCAAGCAACCAAATTAAGTAACTATTTTTAAAGTGCGATTCCTACCCCTGGTTCCAAGACTGTGCAAAGATTAATGCTTAACCTGCGGCACTGAGTGGAAAAAACACAAACCTGTACCGACAAACAAACTGCAAGGATCAGGAGGGATCAGATCTGATCAGGCTACAGGTTAACTAACCAGTAACCAACAGCATCATCACAAAGCACTGCAGCAGGGATAGACACAAAGAGGTAGCCTGGGGCAAATACACCTAAGTATGCAAGCAGCACTCTCCCTGTAATAAAGTGGTGTCACTGTTCGCTGCCGTTAATGTCTATCTGTCCTGGCAACAGGACAGAAAAGCTTTTAAAAGGAAATCATTATAATATGATCAATTTTATTATGCCTTTTTACAAGAACACTTCTGGTTTCAACCGAAATATTTTCAGATTCTTCCCTTGCCCCAGATGCAAGCAAATCCTACTCACCACCAAAAGGAGACAACTGTCTTTTGCCAGGTGTATGTGTATGTAATTCCTTGTTATTGTACACCTTGAAATATGCTAATTTCTCCATCTCAAAATTTAGCATTTTAGCACCCCTTCAATGGCATCATCAGGACTTGGTTTCAATTTCTAGATATTACAACCTACGATTTCCTGTCACCTTACACATTTGGCCTACAGTAAAGAATTATTAATAATTCAAACCTACCATTGCCAACCGATTAATCTTTGAAACAGAAAAAGATTACTCCTGTTTAATAACAGAAACTATCTACTAATTTTGGATGCTTATCTCAAACCTAAGCATTCAGTTCCAAAACCTGCATAATACCTTCAGTTCCAAAACCTTCAGTTCCAAACCGGCATAATACTGAACTTCTTTGGAGAAAAAAATAAAGCTATGTGCATCTAAGTTTAGTTAGATGCTTAACAAATTAACAGATCTTTCTGAAAATAGCAGCCCAAATAATCTACTCTACAGTAATATGTAAAGATACCATCAAAATTACCCTGTCTGAACACTGACATAAACCAGAATTTTCCTAATTCTTGGTTAAAACTATAGCAGCAATCTTTTATCAGTCTCCGAAGGTTAACTAAACATTTGCAGCAATGGAGATTCCACGACAACTGTTCAATAATTGTTAAGAAAGTTAGTTATCCTAATGTTTAGAAGTTTGCATTTAGAACCTGGATTTGTCTCACTTCTCATTCTACCTACTACATGTTAGAGTGCGCCTGTGAGACCTTCCTCTACAATTGAAGTAGCTTGTCATCAAGTTCCAGTTATCCAGATATACATTTATACCTCAAGATCAAGCCACCTATTCACCTTTCCATTAATAAACCAAAGACAGAGTGCCTGGAATTTCTCATGATGTGACAGGTTTTCTCATGATTTAAGCACTCACATGGATCCTCTCACAACCTAATCTAATATTTCTACCTTCTCAATTCAAGACATAAAAACTGAACATCGAGTCTTTCAGCAACAGCTGTCTCAATGTCATGGGAATAAGTCAATCGGACAGCATAGTCACCCAAAGGTAACTGCCAGCTCAGGAAATTCTTGAAATTTTCAGAAGCCTCAACAAACATTGGAAGAATACTCTGTGTTTGCCCATATTTACATCACATATCTAAAGTGTTAATACTATAAACGACAACACACAAAATAGATTCCGTGGCCCTTTGGTCAAAACCAAACACAGTCTTTCCTTAGACCAAGCAGAGGTAATACAGCTTCTTGTTTGTTCTACTTGTTAACGTCATAACTCTTGTGACCTGTCTCATATTTCCCATTTTCACATCAGGCTTTTAACCACAGCACGGTCCTGGGTTTGACAGACTCTCCAGTAACATGCCCAAAGCAATAATCCAAACTCAGTTGTCCACATCGGTCGACAGGTCTTTAGACAAGGCCTCCTACTCTAGCGACAAGGAGTTAAGAAGGAAGAAGAGTTGGATTAATTTGTGGACAAATAGTACTTTCCCAATTTCCTATAGTGCATAATGTAGAAGAGAAAAAACACAAAAAAACCTCACAGTTTCGGCAATCCTGGTATAGCACTTATAAACGAAAGCTTCCAAACTTATCGCAACCTTACCAGTTTTTGCTTTCTGTTAATCATATTTAGTTTAAGAATCCCCATGCCCCATAGGAATTCCACCCTGATCTCTCAAGGACCTTTGCTCTTTTATCATACTTCCCCATACAAATAAAGTATTTTGATTTTTTTTTTTAAATACTGTCACTGCAGCTCAACACAGAGCCAGTGAAGCCCTGCATCTCAGATTCTCTTTCCACTTACCATTCATTAGCACTGAATGGCAGATTACACAGACTCTGGCTTCCTTTCGATCCATGTACAGCAACTTGCACTTCAGGCTACAGCATGCCGCACAAAAAACCTAGAACCAAAGGGGAAACAACTTAAGTGTTCAAAAATATGCGATGAACGGATGAGTTCAGACAAGAGAATATCTGTAAAGCTCTAGACATGCAACGTAAGGAGGCAAATTACCAGTATTTTCCCATTAAAGCCACAGCGACTAATACCTGCCCAGGATGCCCTTCCTACCAATTCTGATGAAGCAGTATTACATGGAACACATAAATACATGTTGTACTGATACTGCACAGTGGTGTTTTTAAAATATGTTTGGCATAAACCACAATGGGTTAATAAATTCCTACCACTTTACAAGCCCTCACAGAATTAACAACGTGGGAATTAATTTCAATCTTTCTAGAATTAACTATGTTTAAATGCATAAGTTTTCTCTATACAACAGATTGCTGTGGCACAGATTAATTCAAACAAGTAATTTTTATTTGCACCAGGGCAATTCATCTATATTAGCAACTCTAGATTTTTTATCTCTTCATACATAAAAAGTTGGGACTGAAGTGGATATATGGAAATGTTTTAAGTGTTGGACATATAAAATGACATCTAAAAAAGCTTACTGACATTGGTACTGCAAGAAAATCTTGCTCCATTTATACATTTTTTTAAAAAGTTCATATTTACATGATTACAAACACTACAGCATCACAACACTAGAAAGAAATTAAGAACTGCATTTTACGCACACTGGCTGCTAAAGGGGGATGCGGTGCAAAATCCCCTGCGGAACAACCTGCTGCGGAGATGCAGTTGCATTGCTAGCGCTTCTCACCTGAACCAGCTCTAACAATTCCCCAGTCCCGGGCAGGAAACAGTGGTGAGGCTTCCTCCAGACAAGCAAAACCATAAAACATGAGCACGGCTTGCGTACCAAAACAAATACTTGCATGCAGATATGATCCTACAATAGCAATTGCAATCTCAAAATCCTGCAGAACAGACAAATCAGGGTGCCCTAATGATTTCTTATTTGTTTTAAAGAGTATTTTCTTTGTTTAAAAAACCAAGTATTTCCTCAGGGTTATTATTCAGGTGACATCTGAAGATACTGATGAATACCCATTTCATGCAGAAAGGTAATGTCACACTCAGGAAGTCTAGAAACAGCAGCAGCTACCTAACAGATGAGTTCAGATACCAAGAGAGAATTTCAAATTTTAATTATAGGTGGATAGTATACCGACAAATTCACTATGCGTTATTATGATCTGTAATGCTTTCTTAATCCAAAAAATTATTCCATCATCACTTCAACAGCAGTATTTCTGTAATATAGTCAAGAAACTACATAGGATTCTCATATACAAATAGATGTAAACCTAACAAAATTTCAACCAAGTTAAAGATCACACGAAATTATGACCACTTAATAGCCTCTTAGTGGCAAGTGTTTAAAATAGGCACATGCAACATAAACTCCGACTTCACCATGAGAGCTGAAAATCAAATGTGAAGAAAGACGAGCTCACCCTGTCTCATTTCAACCACTTTTAATGTTTCCTAATTATGTCAACTTAAACATTTCAGAAACAAAATATAAGTGTGTATACACTGGCATTTTTATGCAAAAATAAAAACAACCCTTCCACATATGTGAAAACCTTTTAAAAAACAAATGTACTTTAAAAATCTGATTTCTGCATTTACACCTTAACCCAATTTACAAGCATTCTAGGGAATATTAATAACAACATCACAGCATATTTTAGAGACATTTGACATCATTGCAGTTCTCCGGGAGAAACTTCCAGCCATAAATTCAGTATTGAAGATAGAAAAGTCAATGTCTTCAACCATAAATGAAGGACCAACACAAATTAATATCTAATTTAGGACCTTTTATCAAACAACACATTGTGCATTCAGCAAAGCTCACAAGTGCAATGATCTAAATATTAAAAGACAAAACAGACACAATGACAGAGTATCTACCCTTCCTCTCTTAGGCTCCATAAGATTTCTAACAGTAGTAATGCAGAGGAAGAACACAAGCCAGCACAACTGACAATTCAGTCTTGTTATTAACAATCACCAAGTCACTATCTCAGTATTTCATGCTATAAAAAAAAAAAGCATAGCTCTGTCAAAGCAAGTTTTTACGTTACTAGGGTTTTCAGGTTCACTGGGAGTTGTTAAAGCACTAGTTGCTAGGGGGGTTGGGGTTTTTTATATTTTATTGGAAAAATAGGGTTTTGGTTGTCAGTAAAAAGATGACATATAAATATTCTGTTTTTCCTATCAAGGATGATTGTTTCATCTGACAATAGAAAATACATAAATACATAAGGTAAAATTTATGAATGTGTTCACACACATTTTTCAGGTCCTTCATTTTAATTCAAAATTTACTGTAAGTGTTTTACTTTCTACCATTCCCCTGAGGTTCCTATCTTGCATTAATTTTGCAATTATTATCCTGAAATTAAAAACCGAGACAGACTTCGCAGGTGCCACTCAACTATTTTAAAGTGCAATTTTCACTCCCAAATCAGAGAGACACATTCACCCCTACTACAATGTTTTGTCATGATGCTAATAAAACTTAAAAATAAACTGTTGTGCCAAAGCTTGTGCTCAAAAATATCTAGTCCTATGACTCCTCCTAGAAACAACTAATTGCAAGAGCTGAAGACACTAATCTCCCCAGTTCTTTAAGTGAGATTCAAACATTTAACAGAGACAGTGGAAGTGTCACTGTGATTCAGTACCTTCACCACAGGCAAATGGTCAACACGACTTGCTTTGGGGATGGTTATCTTAACCAGAAAGCAAGAGCAGACAGCTGAGAACAGCTATGTCTCAAGCCACTACACTATTCACTAAAGCTTGCCTGTTAAAGCCTTTGGTCTCTTTTCTCCCAGAATCATTACAGGAATTAACTGTTGTAAAGCAATTTGCAGTAAGTGCTAAGCATTATTTCACCTATACTGATTCTTAGTAGTTATTAATAAGTGCTTTTTTTTTAGAGAAAACAACATACGAAGGCATGAAATACCAGAATTTTCTGCCACATCTGCTGACTGCACATTTGGCCCAGACAAAATTTAGCTAACAAAAGCTTCTAGAAACAAGTCATTCTGGGGATCATTGTAAGAACACCCTGAGAACATTAAATGCTAATATGCGATGTATTTTTCACATCTGAGAAACAAGTTTGTCTACAGAGCAGAGGGACCTTTTATTTTATCTATTCCCCACATATCACCCAAAACAACGCTGGTTGTTCTTCTCAAGGCTTGTCTTCAGGAGTTTAAAAAAAAAAGGAGAAGAAAAAAGCCCACACTACAATTTTTTGGCCTTGCTCTATCTGTGCATGTTTTATCCAGTTTGTTTACTGGTATTTTCATTTTCTGCTTCTCACTTGTGCAATTCAGGGCTTCAGTCATTACAGGGACGTAATTAAATCCAAGCAATGAACTTGTTTAAAACACAGAAATAAGGAGAAAACATTACTGCAAATCAAAATTGTAGTCATATTGGCTAAACTCATAAAGAACAACAGAATTACCTAAATAACTGACAGTATAAGTTAATATTTCAAAGCTAAAATGATGGACATTCCTTTACCTTATATGCTTTACAGATTCTCCTTAACCGCAATAAGAAAAAGACTGAGGCCTTTGATATTAAACAAAAGGTACACAAAAGGTAGGCATGTACCCCATATGACGCTTATTGATCCCTTGTGGTCACTAGCTCCACATCAGGACTGCAAGAGGATGGGCAGAAGCAAGCAGCTGGAAGTCCTGGACCAGTGCACAATGAACGCTTGCTTAGCTTTTAAAAGTGTTCTGGGAAAGATTTTTCAGCATGTCTCAAAATCAAATTTGAATAAAATCTACTTATCTGGTACAGCAGTGAAGAGATTGAGTGCTATGCATTTTAGTTACTAAAGACACAAATGGGACACATACGTAGTCCGTTACAGAGGAGCAAGCCTTGGTTTTCTGCTAGGCTGCTTCCAGAAACAGGAGGCATAAGGGCTTTCCAGATATATTTGCTTCTTTTAGGTCCTTTGTTCAAGTCATTCTGCATCCCTGCACTCTTCTAGTAGCAAAAGATACCACTTGTAGCAGTCAGGAGGTCTTTCAATCAATTTCAGAAACCTTTGGAAACGGCCTAAATGAACCAAAGTTACTTTTACTCTAGTTTTTAGTGGGCTTTAGTATTGCTTTTTATCTTAAAAATATTCATGAATATCTACTTGACAAGACTGTTAAGTTTACCGCTGTTGAATCATCATATTTTTTCCTACTTCCCATGTGCCACTGACTTGTATTTCAGTAACAAGACACTTGGAAATACTTTACAAGCCAATCATTTACCATAAACTTGCCAAATAATAATTTGTGTTGACCTAGATGGCACATACGTAAAATGTAAAAAAAAAAAAAAGTCAACAACAAAATATTTCTTACACAACACAAGATGATAGTTGTTTTAGTTGTCTTCATTGCAAAATTTCTCACCATGTGGACATCTATCAGGTTACAGATAACTTACTATATTTTTTTCAAGGAACAAGCCTATATTCTTTAAAATAATGTAGGCAATATGAGAAAAGATAGTAAAGAAGACTTAAAAGAATAGAGTTGATCAGCCATCTAAACCAGCAGGAACGCCAGCAATTCAACAGCACACGTCCAATTCCCATCAATATGTTTCGGTATCTTTAACAGGATTATTGATGTAGTAATTTCTGCAAACTACTTTCCTGTGCTTAGCCTTTTTATAGAAGTTCTACATGAATCCAATGATGCTGATCGTTGCAATCAACTAATACACTGCTCATACAGGCTAATAAACCTTTCAGTTATAAATAACAATTAGTTATTCTCCATGAGAACCCCAAACAGGTTACAGCTTAGAAACTCCTTTTTTTTTCCTTCACAAATCAAACACAGCATTTTAGGAAGAGATGTCACAGCTAACTATAGCCAGTGGCTTAGGTAGTCCTCTGATTTGATTTTAAGCAGTATCAGGAAAAAAGGAGTGCTTTGAGCTTACTCACAGAATACGAACTTACCTTCCCACAAGCTCTGCAGTGATGCCTTCTTTTGGTGAATGTAAATCTGGCCTCGCATTTCATACAGTTTGGTGCTTGAGAATCTGGAACCCAGACTGGAGCCACCTCACCCAAAGTCGTAAAAGGCTTTCTGGATGGAGCTCCAAACTGACCAGCTCTGAGATCATTATCGGGACTATCTGGGGCTACTGCAAGGCACGGACTACTAGAGACTCCAGATTCATACTCTTCCAAATGTTCCCCATTAGTATCAGTACCAGAGGCATTTAAAGATGTTCCACCAGGAAAAGCATCTGCTGTATCCCCTAATTGTGTCTTACCAAAGACATTTTTGTTTTTACTACTTCCTCCACAATTTGGGGGAACAAGATCATTTTGTAAGTGGTCTGATAATGGCTTCGGAATCTGCAGTTTAAGATTTGTAGGTTGTTTAGGTCTTGCACCACCAAAAGGAACACTGATAGATTGCAAATTAGTCACTGGTTTTGGTGAAGTTTGCCCTTGCATGGATGAAACCTGACTACAAAGATTACGTAAATAATTTTTCTTTATGTGGTCACCAGTGCTGTTTAAAATAAGACCACTCCCTTCTGTGGTCTCATTTCCTCTCTGTTCATAAACATTAGCGTAACATTCTGACTTGCTCTCCTCTATCTCCTTTTCCTCTGTTACTGAGTCTTCCTTGGAGGGTAAAGTCTTTGGAACATGAGCAACTGGGTTCTGCATTCCATAGGAATCACAACCATTAGACAGAGAGCTTGCTGCTGATGTAGCCATCACATCAGAGAGACTGGACCCTTCAAGCTCATCTATACCAGTCCCTTTTAAGTCTATGCCTGCCTCCATCATCCCATCTCCACCTTCTTTACTATTACTACATGCCTCATCAGGCTGTTTCGTCTGCAAAAGTCTTTCATTCTCTCCCAGAGTTTGCTTATTATTCATCTCATTCAACTTGGTCAGTTCCCAATTAGCCATCTCCTGAGATTCAGGGTAACATTCTGCCGTGCTAAGACGTGCTAATTCCGTTGTGCCAAGATTTTTATCACATTCACTGACTTCGCTTTCAGTGGCACTAACATCCTCAGGGGCAAAGTGTTCTGCAACAAGTTCCTTGTAATTGCCACTTCCAGCCACGTTAGGTTGACAAGTTTCAGGGAGCCCAGATAGTCTGGACTGTAACTGTTGGGTTGTTTCCTGTTCTACGATTAAGCTTCCATTACTTGAACCAGAAGAAGAGTTTTTAGCTTCTAGATCTGTTCTCTGAGGAATGGCTTTACTAGTAAAATTTTCAACTGATACACAATTTTCTTGCATTTTAACAGCACCATCAACTGGTGTCTGTAAGAGAGTCACTGCATTAATCCCTGCAGTTGTAGCTTCTGAAAACAGTGAATCTTTACTCATATTAAAATCATCCTTTAATCGAGAGGAGGGGCATGCAATGGTCAGGCTTTCAGATGAAGCGTTAATCAAATGACTTATAGAGTCATCTTCAGTGCACAGCCGATTCACTTGCTTTTCTGTATCTGTATCTTTTTCCATGGATCCATTTACAGTAATACTAAACTGATCACTCTGTCGGTTTTCATTATCCAGTGTAAAGCTAATAGTGTTCATTAGGGACTGACTGTTGTAATTTTTACAATCCAGCAAATCGCCACTTTGTAGTGTTCTTCTGTCACAGTTATGCATGACTGCCACCACTAGTACATTTTTCTCCTCTGGCAAGCAAGCTATATTTCCACATTTCTTTTCTCCTGTTTCCACAGTGTTACACTGATCATCCCGATTACTATTTCTTTTGATCAGCTGATCGTCTGCTGCTGCCTGATCATCAATCCACATGACTGGGGTATCTGGGCTTACGCAAAAATCCTTTCCATTAGCACAGTGATCCCCTTCTCCTGTTGGTGTAGTCACTGAATGAGACAAGGAGAAAGACTTTAATTTCTGTTGACATTCATTAGGAGTTGTAGCTTCATTCACATTGGCCACGGTAGGGTTAAAGGACAGATGACGACGAGGAGGATCTAGAATCTGATTCCACTTTGCACCCAATAGGGCAGGTGAAACAGCGGCATCTGAAAAAGTGTTTAAATAAGAGAACTTACTGTCCTATTAACACTACAGATTCAGTTAATTCTGCTGCATTTGAATGTGCCAAATATAAATGTAGAGATGCTCAAATACAGGTACAACAGTAAAACACATCTGCCATAACTAACATCCTTGGTCAACCATTAGTAGTGTAATTGCATAATGTTTCGGGAACTGCAGAAGGTTGAAGGTACACCAATTAGTATCAGGTTGAATTTGCACAAGCAACTTTCAACTATTGATTAATGTACTTTAGACAGCTAGAAATGCCTAGAAAGATTCCCACTCCCATAAAATGTTAACTTCCTTGACAGCACAGAAGTAGCAATTAGACCAAGAAAAAAATTTAATACTTCAAATATGATAACTTTCTGTATATGATTTATGTGACCTAATAAAACATTTCTATGCTTGAGTCTCCCAAAATGGCAAAAGAAGCTTAAAATAAATTTTGCCTAATTTGTTTAAAATGAATTATTAAAATATTGCCACTGAGATTAAGCTTCACAAAACCTTTCTTTAAAAGGTGTATGGAAGATTTTCTATTAAAAGAGTGAGAAATTTTAAAAACGTAAACAAGATGAATGGAAACAAAAGTGAATACTAACAAATACTCAAGACCCACAGTGCAAAATTAACAGATGTTTTTTGCAAATTCTGAGATTAAATTGCAACTCAAAACCAAAAAGGTTATCACAGCTCTGTCCCTTTTCCATGGTGTTCTCCGTAGAATACATCTAATGTGCATCTACGATCTTGTTCAAAATGACTCACCTTCGTTTTGCTCAAATTCATCTAAAACCTTATCGAGGTTATATGCCTCTGCTTGGAAATAGTTCTCCATTTGTCAGGGAAAGACCACCAGATTCCTGTCTGAACCTGCCAGAGAAGAAATTACAATCAGATATTTAACCTTCAGTCAGCAGGGTTCTACCACATATTGCCCTGATTTAAAGGGAAAAGGGATCCTTCGTAAATCAAATTTTACACACATTACATGCATAAATCAAAAGTATTTTACAGGAATAAAAATTTTTTGTGTGTTTAAACTTGTTTAATTCAGATTAACCACCTCCCCAGGCTTGCTTTGGATTTTATTACCTCTCATCTCCCAGGTTTATAAATATGTTTTTTTAAAATGTTAAAATTTAAGCAAAACCCAGATTTTTTTTTTAGATCATAGTATTTGCAAACACTTCCAACATAATGTTTTTAAAAATCCTGCCACACACAAATAAACATGTTGATGTGAACCAGGTGTCTACAGCAACAACATTTGAAGAACAGAGGTTCATTTTTACACAGTGGCTGTCACAGCAACAGAAAATATCCTCATCAGATGAATAAAAGAATACTAAACAAACAAAGTTTGCAAATCCATGTCAGTTCAAAGTAGAATGTATTCCACACCACAGAACTTATAAAACAATATGCATATCTGTCCCTATGCTTAATTCAATACATTTTCCATTTAGTGTGGCAGATCTTTTTGAGAGGCCAAAGTAAAAGGACATTCTTCTCAGGATTTGGAAGAAAGTTATATACAGGCAGCACATCAAACTGAATTCTGCAATTCAGACATTCCCTGACTGCTTAGAAACTTCACTTCAGGGCAATGTAACAAAAATGAAAGTCATGTAGTTCTTTCTCATGCAGTGTTCACTTAGGATCTGTAAAATGCTACCTATATAGGAAACAATTTTTCTGACATCTGAAGCTTTTATTTTCATTACATATCAGTGCAATTTTCATTATTATTTAGATGACAGATTTTTTTCCACCACAACGAACAAGGAGAGAGGGAAGAGGAAGACTTTTCATCAGTAGTTACTGAAGTACAGCTACTGTAACAGATGATCAAGGATATGTTTAACTGAACAACGTCAAACCACGTGCCTTTTCCCCTCACAGCTCATTATCAATGCCTCTCCAAGTGTTTGAAGGCATTGCCTCAACTTCTCACATTCAAGAAAATCACTGACCTCCACCTGAACATTTAAACAGAACTGTCATTAAAGCCAGCAATAGCCTTTAAGATATTTCAAAACCCAAACGATGACGGCAGTGTGATGCTGTCATTAAGGTGGCATTGCCGCATTAACGTGTCTAACCATCAGGATCACCATAATGGTAAGAGCAAAATTGCTCCAATTGCTCCCGCCAGAAAATAACAGTCTAGAGAACCAGAAAGCCAAGTAACAATCTAAAGATCAGATTCAGTTCTGTGCTACCACTGATTAGCTCATGTGGCTTTGAACAAGTAGCTTCAACTCTCCATGCTCCTGATTTTTTAATGTATACTGGGCTAGCAGTGTTCTGTGTCACTCCTCATTTCCCAGAGACGCTTCAAAGATTCATACTTGTAAAAGTTGTTGAAGGACTTAATGGGTGTTACTTGAATTGTGCTAGCTCTTAAAATGCCTGCTTTAATAGTTCTTGTTTCCCTGAAAGGCAGGCACCGGAAATCCAGCAAAATGCACAGAAGTAAATAGTATCATCAAAAGATAATACTCTCAGGCAAGAAAGGAAGATGACAAGGGAGAAATGAAAAAAAACAAACCCCAACCCTAAGTAATTAAAGAACTTTCTACAACTCCGCATAATAAATAACATTTTCACCCTAACAGTAGGAATATGGTCTTTTTGCTACCAAAGGCTTGTAGCAACAAGTCACCCTGATTCATTTTTTAAAAACATTCACTACCGGCAAAGACATCTTCACTGAGAAATATGTGCCATAACCTATATACCATAAAGAGAGACCTTGATTTGATCTGTTCTCTGAACATCATCCAAAACAGCCTTATTCTCTTCAGAGTTGGCTTTCAATGTTGTGAAATAAGGAAATGGAGGAGGAGAGGGCGAGAACCTTGTTTTGCAGTAAGAAACAGTGTTAGACCTGACAGCGAGACTCCAGCTCAATTAAAAACCTGCTCTTTTACACTTGAGCTACAACAGACACAAGAAACATGTCAGAGGAAGTTTCCAATTTAAAACTCTACTTTACTTTAACATTACCTCCATAACATCTGGATTTGAGGAAGACATCAACCAGTTTAATTTCAATCACTACAACATTAAATACAGCTTTGTGTTTATTGTGGGCAACAGCTACAATTAGGTTATCGATACAAAGAGATCATGCCTTAAAATATCATCAAATGCAGAGTTCAAGTTTCTAAGGTTGACCTCAAATTTGACAAATGGTGTTTTTAAAAGATGACCATGCTACAACATAAATACATTGCTACTTAATAGAATCAGATTAAACTATGTTTTAAAGATATATACAAAAAGCCAACTTTAAAGAAAATTAGTGTAATAGCAACTTAGAAGTTGCAATAAGCATCACCCCCCAAAAAAGACCACTTTGCAAAGAAATTCAGAGTTAAACTAGACGTGTCACATTACAAACTCCCAGATTTGTCCTCTGTTCTGGGATTTTAGATTAACTCCTTCTGCAAGGAAAATAGATGACTGGCCATATAATTTACTGTACACAGATGCAAAGATTATAACAAAACCAATGGAGAAGCTGGCCAGCTTGATCAAAAGCTGCATTTCAGGAGGCTAAAAAAAGCTCACATTTTACATTCTCTACCCAAAGCCAGGTTCTGACCTCTAACCGTGACAGTGTACTCTTTGATCCCTCAGATACCTACTCTAAGGTCTTCCTGAGTTATCCAGTCTGCCCACCAAATCATTGCATTAAAAATATTTCGTACATTTTATCTGAAACAATTACATTTACCACACACATTTCACTTAAATCAAAATAATTTTAAAAAGCAGATGCTTCTCCTTACACATCCAAATACTAAATTCATTCAAATTACATCCAAACTGCAAGAGTTTGGAGGTTCTCTTGCACCTTTCTCTACACCTCATTTCAGCTCCTTAATAGGAAGCATCTTTACTAACTCAGTAAATATCAAATATTGAAAAGTTAATTACAACCTGTCCCAATGAATATTTCACTTGAATTTTTTTTCCATTCAGAGTTCTAAACAACCAAAATTAACTCACTACAGTAAGACTGTTCTGTACAAAATGCCATATAATTTCACATCTATTTATCATGTATTTAATTGACATTCTGATGACAACGTTCCAGTCTAGCAAACAATTGATGAAGATGTGAATAGTTATTCCTAGGCAAAGTCCTGCTACTAAGGTCAATGATGCAAAGAGTATTTGTCAGTGAAGCACTGCAAGACTGAAAAGTGTCATACAAAATTCTTGTGTTCTAAAGTTAAACTGTGACGCTGTCTGAAGGCATCGCACGCAGATTTCCATGCACTTTCGTGACAAAAAAGCGCATCCAGTCAAGGCATTCACTAGGACACAAACACAAGCTCTGCAATATGGGTGGCCCCAAAGAAATAGGCTACAAGCATTGATTTTTTTTTTGTTTTGTTTATTTAAGAGAAGACAAGCAAGTTGATGGGGAAGGAACACTATGCTGATTATGTAGTTGCTGAAAACACGTTTTTAAGTAACTCTTTAGATGACTGCATTTTGATTCTGTGTAACTTTCAAATGCTTAGAAAAATTCAGACTTGACCATTCATACAACTTCCAAACCTGTCTGAAAGCCTGACAAAATTACTTCAGAACTAACTCAAATTTATGCACGTTAGAGTAAGTAGAATATAAGCCACGTTTGCCCCCGACATTTCCTAAATTTTTCATTGTCATACAAATCAGGAACAAGATATGCCTAACCAAAGAAAGCAGTGTTAGAAGTTCATAATAAATACAATCATCTTTATTGACTTATGTTAGGGTTTGGATTTTAAATTTTATATTATGTCATTTTATAACATTAGAAAAGGACCACGTGTTTAACAACATATATAAATGTTAAGAAGGCATATAAAGAAGACTTAGAATTTTGTTCCCACTTCCTTATAATCCCGATGTTGTTCATAGCATCTCTATTAACATCTCTATTATCTAATATTAAAGATCTAATATTTGTGAGTTTAAATTTGGTCCAGTATGACAAAGAGATTTTTTCTATATTTTTAAAAATCCTAAGTAGAGAGAACTATTTGTAAACAAATATATGTAACCATATGAATTCTGAAGCTCAAATACTGATACACAAACATGCAATAAGCCAAAAATCCAGACTGATGAGTGCTCATACTCCAAACTGAAGAGAGAAAAGACCTGTTATATCATTATTGTTATTTCACTTACTGATGTACCAGGATACATGGAGAAACTTTAATTTTTAAACACAATCACTAAGCTGACTGCCACTCTAAATGAGATCTCATTATCTGTGCAAGTAGGTATTTCTCAGAAAAGGTCAGCTGCAAATCTTCAGGTCTAACATCTAAAATTATTATTATTATATGAAAGAACACAACAATCCCCCCAAGCTTTTCCAGAAGTTTCTGATCAAGGGCAAAACACACTGGCAAACCCACAAAAGCCCTTACTGCCCTATTCCTGACCGAAAAGGAGGACGAGTACTCATGTTCCTAACAGATAGGAATACTTCCTGACCAAATACATCGTCAGCAACTCATACTTTTGCCAGTTTAAGATCTAATACTTCAACTGGGCATAGCCAGCAACTCAAGATCAACACAGAAAACAAACAACCCTCTAACACAGCATGCTATAATAATTGGGTCGCTGTTTTCCCTGTGGTTTAGAATTTAATTTTAATATTTTTATGAAATATCCAACATAAATAAAAAGAAACATATTCCTTTACAGGTCTTTGGAAACTTTGATTGTAACTCACCACTATACCACTATAAAAGTTTGAAACAGTTTTAGAATTATTCTAGTCCCAAATTTCCTCCTAGTATAAAGGCTGAAATTATATTTTTAAAGGATCCTTGGTACTTGTGAAACTCTTCAGTATTCCTCAACTATTCCAAGCCATGGCATGGAGAGAAGCTGACGAGCAAACACACAACTCAAACTCTGGAAAAGTGAGAATAAAAACATGAGCAAATCAGGAAGAAATTTCAATGGCAATTTTAGCTGTACGCTGCCAAAAAGGAGACACTTCCTAAATTAGTATATATTGGGATGAACAATATGAAGAAGAGGATATCGTGCCAGTGCAACGAAAAGGAGGCATAAATCACAAATTCAGGGAAAAGCATAAGACAGTTTTTCAATAATACAGTCCATGCAAAGATTTGGCAGAGAAGACTAATTATAGCCAAAAACCCCATTAAATAGCAAATTTCTTTTTTTAATTCTGTATCAAAAAAAAAAAAAAAAAAGAATTCAATGGCTACTATCCACTGGTACTCTAAGTCCAGAACCCGAGATCACTTGGTACCCATTGCAGAGTCATCTCCTGTCTTTCATGGCAAAAAGCTAATGAAAATATGCAGCCTGTCAATCAGATTATTTTCAAGATCCTGCTGGATCACAGCTCATGGGTAATTCAGAAACTCTGTGGTTTACTTATCAATTTCTTCATACAACAGCATGGACTTATCATCATCATCTTCATCTCTAAAACTTAAGAACTTAAGTTTTATCAAGTTTACAAGCTCTGCTCTCCCCTAATGTCTAAATATAAAGAGGCATGTACCACAATGTCTGTCATACGTATCCAGAATTACTATCCTAGTCACCATAGCATTTAGACATAAGACAAACTTTAATTGATTAGTGGGGAGGGAAGGAGATAGAAGTAAAGGACAGAAAAACCTTCCTTAAAATTAGATGGTATTCTGAACAGGCTTAACCTTGAGACTGCCTCTCAAGACAGCTCAGATATCCCACATGCCAGCTGCTTCTTCAGAAATGATCCGTACAAAGAGATAGGCCTTGTGTTATACCTGCAAAGTGGCAAGACTCAGATTTGGTTTGGTCTCTGTGATAAGGAATTATGTAACCCATGATCTTCTGCACTGCACATCCTAAAATACCCTCAAGATTTTTTTCACCACCGGAACTGACAGCCTTAAGGTCTTTCAAATTTTCTTGACTCTAACAGCGAGTGACCAGCACACAATCATATTAAAACTCTATAATAAAAAATGCACCAAAAGGAAATAATACCAACATACAACTATTAGTCTCACAGCAAAGGCCTAAAAATCAGAGAGTATGTAAAGAACCAGAGTAAGATCTCAGGACTTTCTATAATGCTGTGCTGCGTAGACTACTCTTTCAATATGAAACTGTGAACATACACATTTCAGTAAACTCTTACTAAACAAAATACCCAAGTAGTTTATTATAGTTCTCACCAAAAAAATATATGAAAGACTCCTAAGATGAAAGTCACAAGGGGCACGATCAAACTGAAAACAAACATTGTTCATTCATCCTGATAAAAAACAGACGTCCAGAAAATGTTGTTTTCCCATAGCATGACAACATGGAATTACATATCAACTGGACAAATTAATTTATTAGATCTAGTGCTCCTCAGGACTTCCTTTAACCCCAAAAAACAATGGTCAAGTCCACATATTGTTGCAGCTTCCTTAGTGACCTTTGTATTATTTGCCTCCGGGAGGACGAAGTCAAGCACCTTTGCTGTAATGAACAGCTTGTTGAGAGTTCAGCAATAGCTGTATTTTCAACTGATGAGATCTGCCTACAGCACCAACTGAGGAAGAAAGACTGTGCCCACTTCTCCCCCCCCCCGCAACCAAAATAAGACACATCTTTGCTCTAAAACAAGGCAATTACTCTTAATAAAAAACAGAACAACAAAATGCTAAAAATACTCCATCATTTTCTATATAAGCTATATATCCATATATAGAGATGTATGTATATAAATATATATCCATAAGCACACATAAAAATACATGCATTTCACGTAGAAACCCCTGAATCAATATATTCTAAAGAGAACTTGCCTCTTACCTTTTTCTCTTATACATATGTTAAGAAACGAATGACCCTGTGCCTACTCATGATGACTGCAGCACAACCAGCCAGTTCTGCTGAATCAGTGTGTTCTACTTGATCCTGGAAAGAAAATATAAACATGTATTTTATGATTGGTAATTCTGCCACAAACCATGTTTTTTCAACGGATGACTGCAGCTAGCACAGGCACATTTGGCAAATGCTGCAAGCCTTCAAATGATTTGGATTACATTTGCAGCTTTAAATTCAGGGATCTATGTACTATGCCACTATTGCACTCCAATATTATGGTAAAAAAAGCTTTTAATAAAAAACACATTGCTTCCTATTATTCTTCATTTAACTGTAAACTCATAGAGTGAGACAGCAACTCAAGTGTCCTTGTATTCCTGATGACCTTGACTGTAACGCTTAATTTATAAAACTAGCCTCTGAAGTTAATTATATTACACTACAATAGGCCTTCCAAAAATAAAGAGCTAGTAGCTTTGATACTTAACAAAAATTCACGGCCCTCTGGATTCCGTAAACTGTATTCATCAGCTTCACGCTGACTTTGTTACAGCTAAACAACTGTTTGTCTTCAAATTATTCCCCCTACAATCTTAGGCTCCCTTCATTTCCTAAAGGCTTCTTCTCTCAAAAACCACAATAGCATCAATAGCACCTCCAACAGTAGGTACGACCAAAGCAAAAAAAGTTTTCAGAAGACACTGTCTTGTTCTCTAAACTACAGCATTTCTATAGGTCAGGTGCTCATTTTCACAGACCGCATCCTAACACTCAACATAGCTCAAAAATCCAACACAGCCATGAGCAAAGAGAATAGACTAGTTTATGACAAACAGTGAAACAAGAACAAGGAGTTAGATAAGCTATATTCACGTTTTAAGGTTTGCTGCTTCTGGTGTTTGACCTGTTAGTTAGTTGAAATACTTACTACTGCCCTGATGAAGCAGCATATGTTAGAAAAAAAAAAATAAATCTTAAAACTCCAGCGAAATGATCAGAGCTAAAAAAAAAATAATCAGTTCTCGGTGCATGAAAGTGTTATTCAGTGTTATACTACAATTTTCCCAGGGTTGTTTATTATTCTTTTCAGAAATAAGCTACAGTAATAATTCCAGGAAACTAATGAACTGAACAGTAGCACTCCTAGTAGTACTGTTTCTAAACTCAGAATAAAATCCCACAGCTCTGTATGCCAACAGAACCATCCTCATATGCAAGTAAAATTTCTGATGCCATGGGTATTTCTACCTCTATAAGCTAAGATGAATTTTGGATATTTGGGAAATAGTAGAAATTAGTATATTACAAAGTTCTTCAGATAGGCTTGATATGCATGCAAAAATGGAGGTGAGGGAAAATTTAATTGCACTGAAAGGCTTCAGAATGATAAGCTTTTTCAAAGGGATATGAAATACCTATGGAAGCAGGGCAAGGTTATCTGTACCACCACCACGTCCCCTCCTGGCCTGTAGGTGGAGGAGAATTATTCAGTTTCCATGAACCCTTTGAAAAGATAGATCAATTAATGACAATCCAGTTTGTGATTTATGACAAGGCCTGTCAACTGCATCACGAACATCAAACACATTTCACATGAACCAGTCGGTCATACATTAACCACAAACTTGAATCTTTACCAATCAGAAATGGATCAGACCTAGCAACCTACAGCTGAAACATGCTGTGCTGTTACCAGTGCTCTAAGCCAAGCCAACAAGCCTTACAGGGAAGTGATATTCAGGGCAACAGTACAGCTTTATTATTCATTGTTTTTATTCTGATCCATCTTCCTTGTTCCATTCTTCCCAGGTAATAACTTTTTTGTCTGTAACCATTCAACACAGAAGAACACAGATCCAATCAATTGCTACCAGTCTCCAAAGAACGCTTTGAAAAGATATTACCTGGAGGTCGTAGAGCTTTTTATTTACAATTCAACATTTACTCTCGGCAGCCATTTCCCCTTACGAAGATGAATGCAAAAATCAAAGCATGTTTACAGATACGAATATAATATATTTCAACAAAAAGCGATTTTTAAAAAGTAAATTATAAGGTTTGGATTTCCTGAAAAAATGAACAACTTGACAACAGAGCCAAATTCTTCTTCCAATATGAACTTAGTGTAAAGGAATTATATTAAAATAAAAATCAAGGACAAAAAGAACAACTACAAAAGAGAGTCAAAAATATTCACAACAATGTATCACCTAGTGATTATTAGGTTTTTCACTAATTATACACACTGCTAAAAAAGGGTTCCATCACAGTTGAAAAAAATACATACATTTCCACCTAAAAATTATGTGCCTACTGAGACCTAAGATCATTATAAATGAAGAAGAACCAGTGTCTCTGCTGTTCCAGTTTGCTTACTTGGAGCATTTCACAGTTTCTTATCTCTTCTGCTGATGGTTGGCTGAACTCTTCTGTCTCCTGCCCTAAAGTGGTATCGCTCAGGTGCTGCTTTGGTTATACCCTACATGCATGATTTCCCTCAGGAGCTCCAAGAGGGTGACTGCCAATTACTGCAAAAGCAAAACAGAAATTGAAGAGAAATTTGACAAGCAGAGACGTGCCCAGAATAAAAAGAGGATGAAGAATAGAAGAAAAGAGCTCTAAAAATTTAAAATTAGAAATATCTTCCACAAAAAAGAATGCAAAAAATATTTACGTCAAATGGAAGTAATCTGAACTAGCACAAATTGGAAGAGCTTATAATAAATGGAAAGAGACTGAAAAAGAAGCAATTTTGATACTACGTTAAAAAAATGTGGAAAAAGCTCAAAGCATGAAGAGATGCTAAAAAATGCTTCGATCTGCTGGCAAGGATCCAAATCTTAACTACACTACAGATCCTCTATAATGTGCTACCAGTGAGAAGATGTCTTTGAGTAGGCAGGAATACATTTGCAGCCATTTTAAGGCACTTTATTATTGCTAGATTAGTTGAACGAGGCATTATCTTAGATGCAAACCCAGATTTCAACGCTGGTATCTTAACTTCCCAGCTTGTCTACATTCTGGAACTATCACATGGGAGATTCAGGGAGACTACATACAGCAGACGAATTCAGGTCCCAACTTTGCAAGAATAAAAACTACAACAAGAAATACTAGAGCAGGGGGTTACGTTAATAGGAAAACAGTGTAGTCAAACAAAAGGGGAAACAGGTAGCAAGTTTCAGGACACACATACAATATGAATTATCTTATCTGATCAGTTAATCTGGAAGCTAAATCTTCACAAGTGGAAAAGGTGGTGTTTTTTCACTCAAGTGATGAAATGCTTGGAATAATGGTAATTTACCATATGCCCAATGATTTGTCACTTCGTAACAGTTCCTTCTCGGCCTCTTTCAGATGAAGCAGCAACTTTCAGTCAAGTTTCACATGAACATGTGTTTGTATTAAAGAATTACTGTAAGTAGAAAGACTAAGTACTATGCAGGAATGCTCTTCCCGCAAAGGCGAGACCCATCTCAGGATACACTGTCACAACAGCACCCGGAGTTCGTAAGGACAGTGTGTGTCCATGCAAGCTTCATTCTCCGTTGCTGTTACCTTGCCTGAACACTACGTTGACTCTCAAACAACTATTAATTCTGCACAAAGTACGGGGATCCTTCTACCTAGTGTTTGCCAAATAAAAGGGCAGGCGGGCATTATCAAATACCCGTGACACAGCAGGAGCAGTATCTGTGTCATGCACATGAAAATGCCTGCAACAGCAAGGACTTTGGATTAGGCCCCAAATTAAACATTTCAACATAAATTGTTCTATTAATAAATTAAACTAGCAGCCATGCAATACAACCAGAAAAAAAAAATTGTTTTTAAAACTCTTATTTATTAAAGGAGACTCAACAAATAACAAAATAATTTTTCAAAAATACCTTGTCTAAGAAACAGTTCAGGATTAGAAAATCCCATTAAAACTCGCCATAAATCCATTTAATAAGAAATACTAAAAACAGCAGCAAGTGATGAAATAAATATATATAACAAATATAAACAAGGTCGCTTCTAATCCTTCTTCAGCACCAAAAGCTCAACATGACCAAGTATCCTTTGGTTTTATTTCCCATAATTCGCTGATGTTCCTACTACTCAATATAAATTAACGAAAGGGTAGACTGGGGCATGGCAGACTATTTCTGTGTAATACAACACTTCGTACCAGCTCACTACCCATGAATGCTGACAAAAGATAAACTATTTCAATGTTGCGTTGGTTTGCCTTTTTTTCCAATCAACTGCACAAATAGAGATGGACAATGCCTAAAGCAGAATACAGTTGCTCTAATTATTTCACCAATATTTGCATCTTTTCCTGTGACTTTTCCCCATGCCATTTTAAAGCTATTATTTTGACTTTTGTCTCCAGCCAAGTCTCCATAAGGAGACATTCACGCATGCCAGAGCAGCAGTAAGGCAGTCAAAAGAGCAGCAACTTCAAAGAAACGTTATAGAAAGTATCACAGTCAAAAGTAACAGGGAGACAAGAAAAATTATAGCAGCGTTATCAACCTTTGTCCTCCACTAAATAAGAGAAAGCAGCCCAACTGAAAAGGACACCTGCTTTATAAAACTTTAGAGTAGAAAATAAATTCAATTTCCTACCTTTTTTACTATTTCAAGGAGAAATAAATTGATTTATTTGCTTGACACAAAAACCAGCCTTGCCTAAAAGCCCATCCTTCCTCAGCAGGCTGCAGAAGCAGAGCCCTCAGCACCTGGAGACAGGAACCACATGTCCTTCTTGCATAACTACTTTTGACTCCCTTGAAAAGTATCCATACCCAGCTCCTTGGAAGAACAAATAGATAGGTTTACACTGCACCACTGCCTTCAATGCAAGTTTTTCCAGAGGAATATGGTTGGAAAAAAAGAGAAAATCCTTTCCTGAGCTTACCCATACACTTACGGACATCATTTCAAAATTTAG
The DNA here is from genome assembly GCF_028500815.1 of Rissa tridactyla. Taxonomy (NCBI): domain Eukaryota; kingdom Metazoa; phylum Chordata; class Aves; order Charadriiformes; family Laridae; genus Rissa; species Rissa tridactyla. The sequence continues at coordinate 48,750,468 of NC_071473.1, read as the reverse complement.
TGGTTTAGAAATCTAATGTTTTATAACACTTTGTTTTACATAACTCACAAGTTTAAAATACTGTAAGCCACAAAAAAATTAATGCACACTACATTAAACATAAATTTAATATGAAATCGTGTTTCTTAATTTGTGCATGGATTCCATGTAATGTCATCAATGTAATGATGTGCTTTTAAAAAAAAATCAGTAAATTTAACACAGTGAAGTTGTTATTTGACTTTATTCAAATACAAACTAAAGCAAAACGTATAGAATAAATATGTTTATGAGATGACTTTTTATGTTTCTGTATTTGAGAAACAGGGGTTTGACTGTTCAAAGTTAATGTTTAACAGATACGAAGAATAAAATTATTTAAAGTCACACACTATGTATCTCAGCATGGATTAATCCTGTATTCTAATACTTTATGTGTCTTCCCCCTTTCTAATGTAGGTTAGAAAGAAGAATGAATTCCAAATATACTGATCATTCTTTCAGATGTTTCTTGGATTTGAGCAATATGGAAAAAACTGACTAAGGTACCCTAGAATCACTAATTAAATGCCTAAAACTGCCAAGGAACCGTCCTTTTTATAAAACCCATGAGGGGCCAACACTTGCAGATGCCATGAGCAAAATCAGTATTCAATAATAAAAGCCAGAATTGCCCCACAACCAGAATGGAACAGATGAAAAGGACAACAGGCAAAGAGGGAAACCGCTTCGCCACCATTTACTGGCCCATCAATTCTGAGTTGTACCCACTGGGGAGAGAAGCTGCTAGAAGCGACACAATTTATGTACTCAGCTGCTCTTTAGAGAAAGGACAATCTGTACCGAAAAAAAGTCTGAAAGTCTACAGTCACTTTCTACTGAAGAGCAGTCAATCAGCTACTCAAGCTACCTTTATCAACACACTTGTATACACCCTCTTTCCAACATTGTTATGGTCATTTTTACTTATTTGATAGCTATGTAACATAACGGTGTTCTAAAATCTTACGCACGCACATTTTTAAGAAATATCATAGTTATAGACAGCAAATAGTTACTATTTCGCAAATCCTATTTATGTAGAGCTGGATGACCATGCATCCCTGAAAAAAAATTCAGATATCTATGAATTTTTATCTCATACTCCCTTCAACCTAAAATTATCGCAAAGGAAGTAACTTTTAATTCCCATTTTGTGTTGATATTCATATCACACCAAGATTAAATTTTTATGTATATATATACACACACGCAATACTACCACATTATAAAACATTGTTGTCTTGTCAAATGTAGCAAAGTTTACTCCCACGTTTGTGATCTTGATCTAACTACACTGCTCATGCTCACAGTGCATTATGTCTCAAGTCATCAGTAACTAGTAACTCAATACAACTCAATACATCCATGGCAACAGTGTGTACTGAAACTGCTATTTCTGAGTATGATTCTCATTTATGCTAAGGTCCATTAACATGCTTTTAACAGTGCTGAGGGGACTAAGCGCTAACCAACAGAAATGATGAGTAAATTGTATTCAGATTCGCTGCAAAGCCTTTTTTTCTATTGCTTCAGTGGTGCAATATACCAATCAGGACATATACTTTAAAATTATGTAAGACTTAGAAAAGCTTTATTTATAAAACTAAGTGCTCATAATTCTGTGTCATTGCTAGCAGTCACGGGAAATAAAGGCTTAACAGATAAAAAAAAACAAAAAATTTGAAAGCATTCATTATTAATGAGTGAATATACAGTTTTCAGAAATCTTACGGAGCTCTAGGAACACCAAATCCTCCTAAACTCAGATGCAATGTTTCTGAGTCCAAAACTGAGAAATCTCTGCCACTTCTCTCCCTACCTCTTTTCTTTACCTCTCCTTCTTAGACTGTAGTGCATTCTTGTGTTGCATTTTCTTCATCTTATTTTCCCATCTCAAACACTTTCCTTCCTCACTCCTTCCTGCGTCTGTTTTCTTTATCCCTACCCGAGCTTCCTTCTTTCTTTGACAAAAAAATGAGAAACCACACGTTTCAACATCACTGTTCAGATCAACTGGTATAAAACAGTTGTAAATGACCTTATTAACCACAGGATATTATTCCTCACTTCTAAGAATGATAGGAACAAATCCTGTAACAGTGGTGATGCGCCCACTTTTTAAACATAAATGAACGTCTTTACACAAAATAGCTACCAAAAAAGAAAAAAAACGACACGTGGCTAAAATAACAGTCAAACCATAAGACATCGTTGTAACTGTCAACTGCCTTCTACCTATTCTCATCATTATTTACTAATGCCATGGCTCCTTCATGAATTCATTTAAAGCTTCAACCTCTTTAGACTGTGAAATACAATTTTTGACACATACACACAAAGGGTATCCAGCATCTAGGACCAGCACAGCTACCTGCTTCTTCCCTCAAGCATCTATATATTTAAAACCTCTAGTTAAGACAAGATTTATTAACTACATAGGAGCTACTATTGATATATTTCCTCAAAGTAGAAGAAGATACAACTGCATCTACAAGCCATCTGTACAGAAACGAAGCATAATGGCAAAAAAAAAAAAAGGGAAATATAACAACAAAGGGTATTACAGGAAAAGAGTGAGGGAACAAAACCACTACATATACATGCATCTATTGCCCATGAGTCTCAAGAAACAATTTCTAATTCTTGTCATCATAAAACCCATGTTCATTCTATAGGAGTATACAAAAAAAAAACCCAAAACAATTTATGTGCAGATTCCAGCGATAGGTTAAAATGCCTTTTACAGGTGAATTGTTAACTAAAACTAAAGTAAATACAATATAGAGGCTGTTATGCCAGTACACTAATAAAATTACTTCAAAGCACAAAAGTACACAGGTAGACTGATGCTTAAAGTTAAGTAAAGACCTTTTAAAGTTACATTTATAAAAGAATCAAGAAAGAACTTTAAAATACATGAAGGATACCGGGGTTTTATTCAGCCTTCATCATTTATACAAAAACACAGTATGAAATTCCTACAATCAATGCAATTCGATGTTTCAGTTAAGAGGCTGTTTCAGTATATACACTGTTTAAAGCAATCTGTTAATAATACAACCTAAGAAGTGCACTTCGCACATACTTTCAAGCTCACCAAATAAGATATCATTAAAATACTCATTTTGAATTAATATAGCACTCACAATGTAACTTTGTAACAATATGCTCCACTACACTAACAAACTGGCCAGCAAACAGGAACAATAGCTATATACTGACATACAAACCCCCAAAAGGGCATAGATCAGATACCTGTGCCTTTCTCTACAAAACACAAGTCTCTTAAGTAAGCTACAGCATGTATTTCTACTGTATTGCAGAAGAACATGCAATTTCAAAAAGTCTGCTAGATAAATGAAAAAAAAATAATTAATAGGCAAAGGGGGAACTTTTCTCTGACATGATCCCAATTCATATTAAATGCTCATTTATCTGCATTACAGTCCAGATAGAGAATAAAAAATTACATTGACATGATTGGTTTGCTGGGTATATTTTAACCATGTAACTTTTCTGTCTCCTCCACCCTACAAAGAAAATTCAGTATTCACAATTTCAATACCACAAATAAGATGAGGTCTTACGTTTTGTTAAGTCTTCAGTTACTATCACTTTCCAAGTTCTGTATCTTTGATCTGATCTCCTACAGAAATGAAGATTATGGAATCATATTGTTCACTTACTATTTTTTATGCTCATCTTTCCCCAAAAAAATATACGGTCATGAAAATTAGTATCTGCACAGTAAAAACAAATCCAAATGACTGCCCTCCAAGGGAAAAGCAAGCTGCTATATGTATTTTTGGCAGCAACCTGCTGGGCAATCAATACCCACACAGCTCTGGAAAAAACAGAACTATGGTGCTATGTGAGAAAGCTGGGATTACTGCAGACAGGGAAGGAAGGGAAGAGATACTAAGGGGCAAAAATGATTTAAATCTACAGAAAAACAAGCTTCTTTCATCCCACTGATGGTAGAACAGTATGCTTACCAAGTATCTCAAAAGATTTGGGCGCGTATAACAAATTCCGTTTACACTATAAAAGTCATTCAACACATCTTCTAATTCAAAACAAAACACAGGTCTCTCCGTCTCCAGATCTTGTAAGAATTTCCCTGCTACTTACAAAAATCTTTTACAAATTCTGAAGAATTATGGGTGGAAAATAAGTCCTAGCCACCAGAAAGGAATCTGGAATTAGGTTTCCACTGTTTCAGCTTGAGTGATGGGAGCTCTTTTATCTCTGGACCAGCACACTCCACTGACTCAACCCAAGAACCACTAAGCTCTTTGGAGCATCACCTTAATCAAGCCCAGTGTTCTCTACCCTCAGTCTTGCATGAGGTCAGGCAACATGCTCCCTGGATCTGTGATGTCCTGAAAATACAGGTAAGCATTATCCTTGTTCCACAGCCTGTGGAACTGACTCACACAGAGATCCAAGACGCATGCTCTTCTCTTTCATATCATGCTTACTTAAGAAATCACCAGCATCAGATATCTACCCGTCTTCTGCGATAGTTCACTGAGGCCCACTTGCCCTTCCTTCTCTACATCACAAGCAGAAAAAGCAAATGTGATACCTCTTCAGTCACTGCACTTCCCAATCTGGTGTAGAAACAAAATTAATTTGATTTTGTTTAAATTGATATGCAAAGCTCAGAGCTGCAGAACTTGAAGAGGGAACACAAATTCAATTCTGCCAGGCATCTTCAGCAGATGATTGGGGCAGGAATTACCTAAGTCACCCCCACAGAGATCATCAAATTCTACCTCAGATACTGGATATGCGGCACACCCAAGACCAGAATGAGGTCTGAAACACCATAGCCCAGAGGAATCCAGATCACCAGCAACCAGGCCCCATATCCTACTGCTAATGACACCACTCTTAAACCTTCCTCTTACAATCCAACAATTCAAAAAAAATGAGAGAGAAAAAAAATAATCAAAGCTGTTGAAGAAGAAAAGGAAACAGATGAGAGAACAGTTTCATTGTCCAGGTTAAAAGAAACACAAGAAAGAAAAGTACAGTAAATAATAACTAAGAAACAAAAAAACTCACAGATCTGAAAATATCTGCAATTTTTGTCCTGTAGTATCTCCCAAACTTCCAATAATCCAACTGGCCAACCACTCAAGCAATAAATTTTATGCATATTCACATGATTTGCCAATTCTTCTTGAATTTATAACAACCACATACACCATAAATTCATAGTGTTTCAAATGGTTTGGCCTTTATTTTAGTCATCCTAAATCAATCGTCTAGATCACAGTTGGAGTGCAAACAGGTAAGCCAACATGTAGGCTGAGTTCAAAGCAGAGTTTTGACACTACAAAACTGAATCTAGAAATAGAAAAGCTCCTCTAATACTCAGTGTCATTCACAGATAAAGAAGCTATTATGCGATTTAGAAAGCTCTTTGATCTGCTTCTTACACTGAACATTACCAACTCCTTTTAAGTTCATCATACTACTTTTTAGAAAAATGTACCAGTGTATGTTCCTCCATTGATAACCTTCTATGAATTTTCTAACGTATTTCACCCATATTACTTCCCAAATACAATTTTAAACTTGGAGTGAAATATAAATGTTCTACTCAGAGCATGTGTCTAAAGATTGAGTTCTATTATTTATAAAAAAAGGCTTCAGTGTATCACAGAAATAAACAAAAACTTTCATACTACAGTAATTTAGAAAAATTACAAGAATCGAGAAGTAAGGCTGGTAAGTATTACTAGGGCAGCTATGGCACTTCTGTAATTCATAGAGCACACATGAATCTCTGACATAACTATGGCCTAATTTCAAATTATCACCTGATAGGAAATGACCTCTGATCTTTTGTATGCTGGGAAGAGGGAAAGATAGGTTACTCCCAGCTACCACTTCACCAACAAAAAAAAAAAAAAAGGCACTGAACTTTAGCCATATACTAAACTTTGGCAAAACTGAAGTACAAGAAGTCAGTAAGTAAGACCCACAATGAAACATAACCTGTAAGGATAGTCATAATTTGGTAAACAGCATGTCTTTTCTAATTCTTAACTCGACAAGGGAATTTCTCAATGCAAACAAAGGCTCACAACATTTCCAGCACCTCTGATCATGTCTAATTCCTCTGTCACTAATGAAGAATAGCTGGGGGACAGTCCTAAAATAGTTACCAAACTGTAATCTACAGCACAGCAATATTTTCATACATAGATAATAGCAGAAAAAAGCAGTTCCAGCTTTGCCTGCATTAGGCTTTAGTGCTTTTTTCTAACTACTGCAAATGTCAGTTCAGCTTGAGCCAGGCCAAAAAGCAGAAAGACACTAGCGAAGACACATTACTGCATTATTTTATATACAAAGCCGTACCCTAAACGAGGGTTCAGCATCACTATCTGAAGTATGAGTTGATGCCTCAAGCCTCCACTAGAAAGCTTTCCACCTTTGTTACTATGTTGGAAGCAAACCAGTAACAGAAATAGAACAAAACAATTTTAAGAAAAATTAACTAGCAATACCATTCCAATTGTGAGGTCCCACTCAACTTCATTATGCAATCAATCCCTTAAAAAAAATCATCAAGTTTCCTGTTGATATTGAAAGGAGGGGTGAAAAGTACCAAAACCAGAAGCAAAATATATGCTAGTGTCCTGGTTTGAGGTAGCATGCAATACAATTATTGATAGGAAAACCTAGACAATCCTAGCAGAGCATACCGGAATGCTTCCGTGTATTCCCTTAAACAACTGATACTACAGTGACCCCACTGACTCATAAGGTAGATTTGTAGCTTCAGTTGCCATCAAAGTATCAGAGGTATAAATTAATACTAACACATACAGCAAACAAGACAAAAATATTGATAAATCCTATGTACAACACAGAGACAGGATATAGAGGGTACAGTCATTAGCATTATCTGCAAATAATTCCATAAGAAGGTAATTGCTTCTCAAGAACATAGAGACAAACAAAAAACCAATGCAAGTGGAAATTCAACACTGAGGTCCATGTTTTCCTTTGCCCAACGTACAGTGGATGCTGGGAATAGAATATGTGAAAAGTTTAATATATGGACAACAGAATTTCAAAACATAACGTATGGTCAGACTGCCACATATTGACATTTCCAAATTATTAAATTTTACAGGGAAGCAAAAAACTGTTAAAGTTTCTTTAAGCTCTCTCCTCACTGGCCTTCATACTAAGACAACTATTGCCTTAGTTTATACTTAGACTGAAGATATCACGCAAGCTATTCAGAGAGCACTCTAGCTCCACACTTTCCAAAACACAGAAAATCTACCGACTGTGACTCCAAACCTGTTTTTCACACAGTTTATCACTTTTCTTCTTTTTTTCTTTTTTTTTTTTTTTTTTTTTTTTTTTTTTACTGTTAACTGAACTATGTCTGTGTTAAATTCAACTGACTGGATTTGCTTCAAGTCAGCTCCCACTTGAGCAGATCTGTATGACAGAATACAGAAGGAACTATTTACCCAGTGTTGTTACCCCTGAGTTTCTGGCCATGCACTACTTGTCTTTAACCTATATTTCTCAATTAATTAGATTTCTCTAGTAACAACCTTTAAAATAGCTTAAATGACCCTTTATGGATTTCCTCTACCATTCACCTTCAGCCTATTTGGTGCTGATGTACTACTTGGAGGCTGTTTTTTCTGAAAAATAAGTATCAATATTACACATTTCTACTTATCTCTTCTAGCAATACAACAGTAATATAATTACTGTTGTAATAGTCCAGTAATAAACAATACTGAAAAGATTCAGTGAAAGAATACATATAAACTCGCCTTAAAAGTATCTTCCTATTCCATCTGTCTGCTATGGCAGTATGAATAGTAGCATTCCTAAATATCCCAAACTCCGCGTGTGTATGACGCAAAGGGAGAAAACATCATAAAGCATATTCAGGAAAGAAACACCTGTCAAAGACAAAAGCACCGAGTGCAGCATTCCATTAATCCCAATGAAAAGGTCCTGGGATCTACAATGTCTTGTAATTTTCTCTAGAAACTAACATTTAAAGGAATTACATAGTTTAATAACCTAGGTATGACACTCACACTCATTCCTTCCCACAAACACTAGCCAAGAATTAGAGCCATTAAGATTTAACAGGGCATCTTAAAATCTACAAATGTTCAATGTCAAAAAAGAATCTTAACAGCTGAATTAAAAAAAAAAGAAACTGTGTTTTGCTTTAGTTTCAACTAAGGGAAACCCAGCCAACCAAACAATACATAGGAAAGTACTTTATTTGTCTGTAAAAATAGAATCATGTATATCTATAAAATAAACAATTTTTATTTATATATAAATATATTTTTTGTGTATTAGGTTAATGGTCATTTACTTTTATCACTCTGGTTTTTCAAAGTGTGCTATTCTTTTGATAACTATATAGCGTGTTTTGCTCTAGTCGCTAGTCAAATAAATTTGTATGAATGTGTATCCCGAATTCTAATTCAAGTACAAACTACTATGTCAATGAAGGATCCTTGATATATCTTTTAAAACTTCCCATCCATTTACATTAATTGACATAATTTTCCCAGTGTTGCAAGATGCCAACACAGAAGTAAAAGCTGTTTCTATCACCTAAAACTCAATACTTTAACTTACTTTCAGCCATTTACTCTTGGCTATATATTTCTTATCGATACAAAAAGCTTTTTAAACTTTTATTATTATTATTGTTATTGTACAGACCCATTTCTCAATGCTTCACAAAAACAGGAGGGAAAACTGAGCATGTATGTTCATACTTCTGTTCATTTCAAAGTTCAAGTCTCATAAAGAATCACAAATAGACCTCTAAAACAAGCCACCTTTCAATTTCTTTAGAGACTTTAATCTCAATCACGTTAAAAAAAATAAACAATAGTCTTTATACAAAACTTTCAAAGTAGTCTATGAATAAACTGGTGTCTTCCAACAACGTTCTGGAAAAGATCACCGATTCATCAGCACACAGACTAACCATACACTGAAGCTATTATCCCTCATCTGATTTTCTGTCAAGAAACTCACATTTATTTGGAAGATTCTCAGCTTAATGGATCAAAAACATTCTTCTGATCAACAAAACATGAATACACAACTTCTTCCCAGAATCTATTTCTTTTTGGCCAACTTTTATTCAAAAGCAAAGCTTCACTCTAACCCTTCTGCAAAATAATTTCCAGGTAATTTTTTATAGACAGCCTGTAAACTGGGAAACTACCAAGCTACTTTCTGCTGAAGTTGGCACAGATAGTGGACAGGCAACAACAGATATTAAAAGCTTATCATTCTTTGGCCACAAGTTTTAATACTGCATCTTTGCTCAGTCTCTACCTTTGTTCCCTGAGACAATCACAGTCAGACTTTATGCCAAACTAAAAAAAAAACAACTGTATTTCATCTCAGTCTTAGCCCCAGGCCTCAGATCCTGAAACATGCGTTTGAAAGTATTTAATCCCCAGCCTAATAAAAGACTCAAAGCTAGTACATAAAAACAACACCCAATATCAGGGCTTGGCAATGCAGTTTTGGGGTGGTTTTCTTCCTTTTTCACACACTAGAGAAGGCACCATAAAGCAATGGACAATTAGAGAATCAATCACCATGTGTGACAACATGGTGACTTGTTAGGTGTAGATCAGGGCTTGAATTAGAGGGAAGCTTGCTTGAGATTTTAGGCCCCTACTCAGCTTCCATTCCAGGTTCCCCAAACCTCTGAAGAGATTTTTAATTTTGTCTCTCTTGGGTCAAGGACTGTTCTTCTCATCTGGTACCACATGCCATTACTTTATAAAAAGAAGTGCACTACTGGGCTCAGGCAGTAACAAAGGATTTTGATGTTTCAATCACTGAAGGTGTATCTAAAATCTGGATTCGTTCCATGCAATCAAAAATGATTTGCTAATAAAAGTTAATTACAATGTTTTAAAACACTGCGTAGTCAGTGAAATGCTATCTAAAGAAAATAAAAGCTTTTATTCAAGTAGAACATCTCTTTTTAAAATTTATTTTACTTGTTTATACAGGGCCTCTTCCAGTTTTGGATTCAGCCTGGACCAAAATACTGAGGGTAGTGTTATTCAGAAATTCTAATCTAATACAACCATCCTTAATAAAATGATTGCCGGAATTTGAGATTCCATATTCAGCCAACTTCTAATATCTGAACTGAATGAAAATATGTGTAAAAATTGAACCCTCTGAAAAACCTCTGTCACAAAATAATCAAGAAAATCTTGTCTATAAATAAACAAGATAGTTAACACGAAAACATAAAGTCTATCAATTCCCATCTGCTACTTGTTTCTCAGTCTGGTTCACAAGATAAAAACAGTTCTTCAGCCACCTTCCATCATATGCACCTATTTAACCGTAACATTCATAAGCCAGTAACTAACCCACCTCTGCAAAAAGCCTGACATGCCAAGAGTGCCAGTTATTCTTAGAGTGAGACATGACCACAGTTTCACGTAATTAGAGATGTTATAAAACGCATCCCGCCCGCTCGCCCCATCCCCCCCCCCCCACACTACCACCACCATTGCAGGAGTGACTTGTTACACATCGCGATGAGCAAGTAACATTCCCTGCCCGGGGAGAGAGCGGAGATCAGGCCATAAAAAGGGCACGGGATGCGAACAGGGATCCTCCCCTCCCCGGGCCGGCAGCCCAGGCTGCCCGCTGCCTCCCCTGAGCGCGGCGCGGCCCGGGGAACCGCCTCGCCTTGCCCCGCACCGGCGGCACCAGGGGGGTCCCGGGGGGGGAGCCCCGATGAAGGACGGCAAGAGCTCTTTCCCCTTCTGCGGCTCTTTCCCCTTCTTTCCCCCCGCCGGCGAGGGGGTCACCCATTCCACGCACCCGGGGACGGCGGGGAAGGGGCTCGGACGACCGGCATCGCCGCCGGCGAGGGCTGAGGGGCGATCGCTGCCTTTCCCCTTGGCGGCGTGCGGGGGACAAGGGCGGCGGGGTGAGGGGGCACCCGAAGCCCCCAGGCCCTGGGCCGGGGCGGCTGCGGCGACACGGGGGCTCCGCTGAGGCGTCGGAGCCCTCCCCGCCCGCCCGCGGGGCCTCGCTCCGGGCGGCAGGGGCCTGGGGAACGGGGTACCCCGGCCTCCCGGGCCCGGGGCTGAGGGCTGGGCGCCGCTCACTCACCTCGGGAGGCAGCAGACACCGCCGGGTCTGCATGGCGAGGGGGATCCCCCGGGGTCGCACTCCGCCGCCGCTCGCTCCCGGGCGGGCCCCGCAGACCCCACCAGCGCTGGAGAGGCCGGCGCCCGCCCTCACCGCCTGCCAGCCGGGCTCGCTCGCTGGCTCCGCGGCCAAGGCCGCCGCAGCTACCGGCAGCCAGCGCCCCCTGGCCGGCCCCAGAGGCAGCGCACGGCACTGCGGCACCGCCGGGGAGGCAGTGCGGAGCCTGCCGCACCCCCGCCCCGCGGCGCGGGGGGCCGGGCAGGCCGCGCCGCCACCTCCGGCCCGGCCGCCTACCGCCGGGCGGGGAGCGGGAGGAGTCACCCGGCGCAGGGGGACGCGCGGCGGGGGGAGCCTGTCCGCTCACCGTCCCTTCCCCCCGCGGGGTCCCGGCGAGCCTGCGGGCCACCGCCGAGCACCCCGCGGCCGGGGCCTGCCGCCCACACGCGCTCGCACACAGGCGGAGGGCGGCACCGGGGTTGCGCCGCAAGCCGACAGCAGGCAGCCCGGCTCCGTGCCGCTGCCCACGCCGCGGGGAGGCAGCCGGGCACCGCGCCCTCGCCCGAGGGACGTGCCCCGCAGCCGGCTGCAACTGCACCTACACGCTGTAGGCAGAAGGATGGGCGGCCGGGAGCCGTTCCTATGTTACTTTGCCATTTCATACGGAATTCCTTCATAATCGGAGAGGGATACCCTCTCCTGTGGGACACCCGAGCCCACACGGCCTCCCTGAGGGGTGCAAGGCACACGGAGCCACCCGCTCAGCGACACGTTAACTCTTCATCAGAGCACGATTACAGGAAAAAAAAAAAAAAAAAAAAAAAAGGCACGCTGGTTCCTCACAGAATTGCGGTGGCACGCTAGCAGGTTATGCCAAACCATAACTATGCGCCCGGAGTCTCACCGATTCTCCCTCTTAAGAGGAGGCGGCCAGGGTGGCGCCCATGCCGGGAGCGGGACACCTTTCCCCGCCCGGCTTGCAGGCGCTCGGGAACTCGAGGAAATGGCACGTTCCCGCGTGTGGCTTGCGGCGGTGCTGCGGGTCGGACGGGGCGAGCGGTGGGGAGGGGGCGGCCAGCGGGGCGGGGACAGCGACCCTCATCGGCGCCTCACGCCCCGCTAACGCTCCCCCCCTCGGGAACGGCGCGTCTCAGGGACCCCTCGTCTCGGCTCCCCCTCAGGAACAGCCGGCCTCGGGAACCTACCGCTTCGGCGTTCCCTCAGGAACGGCCCCGCCTCAGGGACGCCTCGCTTCCCTCTCAGGAACGTCCCCCCTCAGGCACGGGCCGCCTCAGGGACGCCTCGCCTCGGCTCCCCTCAGGAACGCCATGTCACCCCAAGGACAGAGAGAAAGGCGGGCGTTGTGGCCTCTAATGCAGTTGCACCGCCATTCCCCCTTCTCAGGTCTTCGCGCTTGCAGGCTATCACTTTCCAGCAGGTTCGGCTTCTGCATTAACTTCCTACATATGGCAGTGAATACGGTGTAATGAGCCCTGGCGATAAAATCTAGGCCTTCTTGCTCAAACAGCATCTGCCCATCCCACTTGAAATGAAAGGGAAGCACTTAATGTTTATTCATTGATTCTGCTAGAACTATGTGCTTTTCAAGCAGAAAATACAAGATACTCCCAATCAACTGAATCATCAATCCATGGGCAAAGAGCTGAGGAGATAAAAAATGCTAATCAATCATTGCTGGTAGTAGCATGTTAATGGAGGCGGAATTTATTTTCTCCCATATAAAGCATTCCCGGTTAACCCCAACTTGCTATCTCTTCAGCAATTAGTGGTGTCATGCTTGTAAAGCACAGATGAGGAGTTCGGATCAGTCCAATACACAGTTACTATCCTTAAAACAATTCTCATGAGACACCTCAGACTGTTAAACACACAATATGCCTGACAAACAAAAAGGGAATAAATTAAAGGGTGAGCAATGTAACACTTCGTATCCTCTGGCCAAATGCATGCAAGCACAAAGGTTTGCCATCTACGTGTGTCTCACAGAGGCATATCACTACCATAATTTTGTTCTACTTTAATCCCTCTGCATACAGCCATCCATTGGAATGTTTTCTCACCAAACACTGAGTTTTTACCGGAGGGATATCATAATTGGCTGTTTTTCAAGACGGCCATCTCATGAAAGCATGCAAAAAAGGAGTTAGGAGCAATGGGAAACATCTCTGTGAGTTAAGATGATGGCACATGGTCTCATGCTCTGTCCTGTCTTGCTGTCTGTATGTATCTTGGATGCCACATGACTTGTTCCCAATGGAGATGTATCTAGAGGAGCAGAAACTCATTAAAACTCAGTTTGCTGCTCCAGGCAGTTGTGGTGCCAGACACCTGAGCTTAAAGCAGGAGATTGCCTGTCCTGTGTTCTCAATGTCCCTCTGCTACTGTCCAAACAGGAAACATTTGGGTATGGATAGTGGGAAACACTACATACAAACCAAATCAATAATTTTGATCCCAAGCTCCACCAAGGCTCTAAGACATGGACCATGACCTTCTCCTTGGCACATTCAGTGCAAGTGTCAGAGTTACAAATTCTCCAAAAGGTATCTTCAGCTCTTCCATGTACATCAGCCTCAAGTCAGTGAGCCTCTATAGCATGGTGGTAAGAAATCACGTCTAATAGTACCCCACATGATAGCATGGACATTTGGTATTGAGTTTAACATCTTTTTCCCAAAGCCTTTTACCATCTCTTCCTTTTACCATCTCTTCCCAGATCTTTATGAGAAGGTACCAAGGAAGAGGCATGAAGGAGAGCATATAGAAGAGGAAACTTCAAGTTGCAAAAGTCAGGGAACTGGAAAGTGGGTGAGAAGACCTCAGTTAGGAAGGTGAGGGGAAGCTATGACATGCCCTACTTGAAGGGAGCAGCAGAGAGTTACAGAATCAATACAAAGATGTGTGTCTGTAACACCGTATGTACAGTGGGAGCGAGGAGTAAGGGGCAATTGATACAGGATTCAAAATGATGCAAGACTAATCCACGAACAGCAGAGTTAAGGACAAATAAGGAAGATTTTTTTAACTACTTACTTAGTGAAACTTGCAGAAACTTGGGGGAAAAGGAAGCTTAGTAATGGCTTCGGTCTGTTACTAGATGGGAATAATAGAACGGTTGTACGAGTGTAGGAAAGAGAGAAGACCTCAATAACTATTTCTGGTTTGTATTTGGGGAAGAGCCAGATGATATACGAATATCGTATGATGATGATGAAATACATTCCATTACAACAGGCACCGAGGAGGATGTTAAACAGAAGCTAATAAAGTTGGGCATCGGCAGGTCTAGGTAACTTGCGTCCAAAAGTTTTAAAAGCACTGGCACAGAGTATCTTTAAACCATTAATGTTGATTTTCAATAAATCTTGGAACACTGTTAAAGTTCCAGAGGACTGGATGAAATATTGTACCAATATTTTAAAAGGGTAAACAAGGTGACCAGGGTAATTACGACCTGCCAGCCTGACAAGAATTCTACATTATCTACATTACTTGATTAAAAAAGAATTAAAGGATGGAAACAAAATAAATGAAAATTAATGTGGAAAATAAATCTTGCCAAAATAATTTTATTTTTTAATGGCATGAGTTTGGTTGATCAAGGTAAGTATATCTGCAAAATATTTGTTTCGGTAACTTGCAGCATTTTAATTAAGAAGTCAGAACGATACAGACTCATCATGGCATGTATCAGATTGTTCAAACTCCTGCTAACTGACAGTTACAAAGTGGGGAAATAAGAAATCATCATCAAAGAATGCGTTTCTGGGTCCTACAGCAATTAGTTCTCCACTATATTGTATTGATATTAACGTCTCTAAGGAAAGCATAAAATCATCACGTACAAAGCTTGCAACTGCTGTAAGCAATAGGGAGTGATAAATAACAAGTCATGTTGTAAAGATCTGAGACAGCTTGATAACAAGTAATATGCATTTCTGTACAGCCAAATGGAAAAACATGCACCAAAGAATAGAGACCATGATTACAGGATGAGAGAATTTGTGCTCTAACAAATTAATGTTCAAAAATCCCGAGAGTCATCTCATATAATCAGAAGAAAATGAGTAGGTAATGTGGTGCTGTGGCCAACAGGCTAATGCAATCCTTGGTTTTACAAACAGGAGAATACAGAAAGACGTCTGTATTTTTATCTGGTACTAGTCCAACTGCTCCTGAAGTCTGATACCCAAATTCCTTAATTCCTTGATAGCTGAAAAAGAGATGGTTCAGAGAAGACCAATAAGAATGATTTAGACTGGAAGTGAAAATGTGCAATCTATTTCATCGTCAAAAAAGAAAGTGAAGGGGTGACTCAATCACAGGTTTTAAGTACTTCTAAAATTCAGTGACTGTATGCCAAAGGCAGATGTATTCAGCTTCCTGGTGAGGTCTTCTACCAGTGAAGGTAGATAATCACTGAGACACTTTAGGGAGGAACAAGTTAGATTTCCCAGCACTGGAATGTCAAAATCAAAATCAGGTGCTTTTAAAAACTATATTTTAACACAAGCAGGAGTTGAGGCCTGTAATTCTGTTACCCATGAGATACAACTATGTGATCACAGCTGTGGATTCTAGTTACTAGTCTATGCAGAAGTCGATTTCCTTGGGCGCTGAAGTAACAACCTGTCATCCCTTTCAGCATCATCTGACACAGATCATGTGTTCCTGAGCACGTGATGGGAGCAGCCGCGTGGATGGTAATGTTTACATGGGTTGAAGGGATGGGTGGACTTGTTCACAGAAGGCAAATCCTTTGAAGCATATTGCATACAAAGATAACATTTCTCACTCAAGAAGTCTGAGACAAAAGTTGCTAGAAGCTGGGAGGTCACTCCTGACAAGTGCGACTATATGAATATCTTGCTACTAATCTCTTTCTCTGGCATCTGCTTCTGGCCACTGTCACAGGCAGGAGACTGATCTTTCCCATGCCGAGCAGTCTTTCAGGTCCATACCAAAGCTGACCCACCCTGGCCTCTGAACATTGGAGCTGGAGTTCTGGTGGGAGCAGAGAATAGATGTGTGATGATGAATAGGCATAGGTGCAGGAGAGGACAAGAACCAGGGAAGAGAAGAACAGGAATACTTGATATTAGAAGGTCAAAGACAGATTTGGATAGGGGATCGTACGTGAGGCTCTGAATCTCCCCAGAATGTGGCATTCGGAAGCCTGCTGCTCTGATCTGATGGCATCATACAATTAGAAAACCTCACAGCAAAATGTTCATTACTTTCCTAATGTAGTTGCTGATACAAATACTCCGTCTTCTACTGGTATGCAAGATCTCGAGTACAAAAAGCCTGTGCTGTAAACCTAAGCATCCAAACCTTTTGGGTGACTGAAGCTTTTATTCATAGTTCCATGGAATAAAATGCTGGCTTTTTCCATACAGTAGCTAGTAACTACTTGCATACCACACTCTGACAGACACAAGACTCTAAATGTTAATTACTACTACCACTGCTAATAGAGTGCCAGTTTTTGTTGTAAAAAAACAACTCTCTGATTACACCATTAGAAAGACACCAAGAGGCCTGCAATAAAGGTTACAATGCTGTGATTTTGCCCTCCAGTGGCTGAGTGACTGGTCCAGCTCCTGTGGCATCTGTCTTGAATACATTTTTATTATCTCATCAGCCTTGAATCTTTGATTTTTCTAAATTTTGTGCATGCTTCATCCATTATACTGAAGTACTACCTGCACCAGAACAATCTGAATCAATAAAAATGATTGGCTAAACATCCTCAGAATCCTATATTAAGTTTAACTGAGTATTTAGTGAGTCATACAATAAGACCACTAATACATGAGCACTTAATTAATCTATGATGCATTTCCCACCAGATATAACTTAATCTCTAGGAAAGAAAAAGACCTGTTAGGTCACCGTCTCAATGCATGGGTAAATTTAGAGTCATTCCATGCTGAATACCTATTCTTATTTTGTCCAGTTTACATTTTAAACATGACGTGTATGCTTAGGAGTAAAAAAGATGGCATTTTAATCCTTTCCAACAGTACACTCACATAGGTTATGCGTTTAAAAGGGAACATAAATGCTTTACTGTCTATGCTGGCTACATCTTGGAACATGCATCACTTTTCTCTCCGTATTCCAGACACTGGCCCAGAGGCTTTAAAAGATCTGTGTCTGTATCTGTGCTAAACTTCTGTGTAAGCTTGAGCAAGAGCTTTGGACTTTAATTACATCTTGATTTTTTTCTTTCTTTTTGTCTCCCTCTGGCACCGATTTTAGCTTATTAGCCCAAGATTCAGAAAGAAACAACACTTATGCAATTAAATTGTTTGTCTTTCTCTTCCCCTCCTTCCTTCCCATATCTTTAGGATCTCTTGGCCAATTTCTGCCACAGCTGAAAAAGTGGTAAGTCTAAAAGGAAATTTAAGTTCTTACAAGTGTTGTGGCAATCCATGGCCAGACACAGAGGGGGTGAGCCAAAGCAAGTCCAACTCAGCTGGTGCACATGCAGTGTGGCAGCAGCCAGTTTGTTAATCAGCGCCTGTCCCGGCTGCTCAGGCAGGATGCATGCACGGCTGCGTTACTCCCAGCATATGCTGTTTCGGCCCAGGAGCGTTGCAGGCAACGTGGAGGAAGTTCAGGTCATTGTGGCAGGAGGGTCATCACAGACGTGGCAGGACTAGGGTTATTGCAAGGAAGAGATCAGAGGGTGAAGACACAAATCCATGTGCAAACAAGGGCGATTTTTCCAATATTCACAGGACAACTTTTCAAAGGTTGTTATTTGGACTCAGTATTTGAGACCGAGATGTGATACTTAGGTAATTTGAAAGCGTCCACTAAGCAAGAAGTCGAATTACAGGATTTAGGAGTCCCTGTTAACAAGAAAACAAGAAACATTTGGATCATTTCATTCTTATCGTTTATTTTGCTATTCATCTGTATTTGGAAGCCCTGGAAATGCTTAAGTACCTTTCTGATTACATTCCTGGTCTGGCCAGAAGCTGGAAATGCCTTTAGTGAATACCCGTGGGGTTTGAGCAAGTATTTGTGAGGGTGTTCCAGATGGACATGTCTGTGCTCAGTAACAAAAAACCCGCCAGGATTTGGAATCGGGAGAAACAGGTTCTTGTTCATCTCTTTAGCTGACTTGCTGAGTGACATTTAACCCGTTTGATCCTCTCTCCTTGTGTGTACGGTAGAAGTAGTTATATTTACAGCATGAGTAAGTATTGCATGAGACCTTATGAAGGTCTGTGAAACCACTTTCAGAGTCTCCTATGAAAAGTGTTATTATGATGATTACATGAGAAACTATCATTTGGAAGATATGAAATCATCACCTAAATATGTGCTTTCTGGTTCACTGAAACAAAAGACCTTTGAGAGTCAAAAATGAGTAAGAGTTTGAAAAATTATCTCCATCTACAGACCTTCATCTTCCTAAAATGCTGAGAAATATGCATTTTCCATTTGCAGACCTAAAAGTACTTTACAATTAGCTGAAACCTGTTAGTCTCCTGTGAGGATTAAGCAACCTGCTCCGTATTGCTCAAAAAAAGCATTTAAGAATTTGGCCTAGAATTGTAGAACTCTTGATTTTACATCCTATTCCATCTATATTGGGATATTACTTGGCTGTGATATCATTTAATTTCCTCAATCATATAAAACCTTCCATCTTTCAAAGATGATAGTACTCCGGGAATAATGTTGGAGCTGTGCCAGAGGATGGCGGAAGGTAGGACAATTGAGATTCTCACTGTTTGGATAAAAGTCATAACTCACGCCGGTTTGGTTTCAAAAATCTGCCTTAAGTATGATTTATTGATGAGGAAGGAGGGACCAGCATTTCTCAAAGCTTCTAGAAAGAAGTTTCTGAGTTGTTGACAGCCTTTTCTAAAGAGCCATATGCACTTTTCCATACATGCCACCAACATACCTACGCTTCAAGGCCAATAGGAAGCACAATGGTGAAGAACAGGTGATTTTTAAACTGAGATTCTCCAAAACTAGCCCAGATGTGGGCCGACAAGAGAGCTTACAAGCTCATAAATTAGGTCTACATAAATAACAGTCTCAGGCATTTGTGTGGGCTTCAGTGAACATACTCAGTGCTTGATGCACTCACTCGTAGAGGCAAGACTTACTCAATATGCTGGCTGAGAACAAACCGCATCAGACACTTCAGAAAGGAATTCCACCAGCAAACAGTAGCACAGAGGATGTTTTGTGGAGGATTTTTGAATGACTGTTTTTGTGAACAGAAACCCACTCCCTCGAATGTCAACACTTCAGATGCAAGGAAACTTCTAAGAACAAAACAATTTTAGAGAAATCAAAACACTACAGTTCAAACTTGACTTGATTCTAATTATATATAGTACAAAATAAAACTATTTCAAACTGAAAAATCGTATCAACATAGGTATTATTAAATAATCCATTATTAAGAATGTTGAAGTGATATCTTTTGATGTGAGAGTCTTTTCTTTTGTTTCTTCCAACATAAATGCATTCTATGATCAAAAAAGCTGTCAGATTTTTTACAGATTCAGTATGCAAATTAAATAAATCAGTTCATTGTTGTACTTATCTAATATAAACGGACACGCATTTTATACAGAAAAAATCTAATCCTTTTTAAATCCTGTTTTAATCTGTGATGTCTTATAACAGTGAGTTCTGTGCACTAATTGTGGTACTTTAAAAGTATTTTCTTTCATCAAATGTAAATGCTCTACTGCACAATTTAACTTAATATCCTTTTTTTGTCTCATATAGGAACAATCGATTTTACTTTCTCTATGTAATCCTCTATTCTATTTATTTCCTTTATGTTCCTTCTGATTCATCTTTGTTCTGCAAAAATTATGACATTTTCAATTTCTCTTTAGATCACAAGTTTCTCTGCATCTTTATATGGTGTCATTTTCAGCTTCTAGAGCCTCAGTTATATCCTTATGGACAGGCTGAGGGCTATGGCCAGAGCTGAGAGGGCCATGTCACCAAGTTAGAGAAGCACAGTCATAGCCTTGGTGTTACTGCCCTCTCTTTTGGGGTGGATAACAGTTATAAAATAACAAGCAGAGCTATCCACATGTAAACAAGACCATCTGAAAAATCAGTGCTGCTTCTTGGATGGTCAAAGCTAAAAGTTAACTCAACCTTCTGGAATGGCCCTAGACAGCTTTAACTTGCTTCTGTCAAAAACATTTAACATCCTGGAAATTCGCCTTAAACATAAGAAAAAAATTCTCTACTATGAGGGTGGCCAAACACTGTCACAGGTTGCCCATAGACGTTGTGGATGTTCCAGCCTTGGACATATTCAAAAGCCTTCTTGACATGGTCCTGTGCAACCTGCTGTAGCTGGCCCTGCTTGAGCAGAGGGTTAGAGACCTCCAGAGATCCCTTCCCACCTCTACCATTCTGTGATTATGTGAAAGACATCTAAATATAAATCGAAGGCCAAAGTGGTAACACAGACAAAGTAAACAGATTAAGGTCAGAAACTACTACTTCTGACTTCTTGTATAGTGTATGCTGTAAAAGCAGCACCAAACAGTGATGCTTCACAACTCCATGTGCCTTACAGACATTAGTGTGGAACACTGGGGCCCTGAGTGTTACGATATAATTTTTTTCTCAATACCTTCCTCCATCACCAATCTCTCCAGATCTGCAGCTCTATGAACCTGAGGGAGGAGGGAGAAAGCTGCCGGTCTCCACAGGAGAAGGGAGGACACAGAGCGAAGGAGCCCACTGAGTCCTGGGGCATAGGAAAGCAGAGGATGAGGGACAGCAGGAGCAAGGAGAGCACACATCTTGCATGAAGCTCATTGCTTCTGGTTGAGGTAGGAAGTATGTTTCAGAAAAAGTCTTCCATCCAACTGTAGAATTGTCAATGTGTCCATGAACAAGCAGTTACATATTTCCAATATGGTTGGTTTCGTTGTTTGAGTTTTTTGTTTGTTTTTTTTTTAAGGATGTAAGTAACCAGAGGTATAAACCTTTATCTAGAATATCTTTTTTTCTTTCAGTGTTTATGTGAAGAGTTTGATCTAATACGTGTATATGAATTTATCCTTTTAGTCTTTCTGAATTCAAAGGAAGAGTTGGGTTTTCTTTAGGAAGGAAAAGAACTGAAACTTACTTCAAAGGAAGCGGTAGATGTAGTTGGCTCATTGTTATCTTAAGCATTTCCCTTCTTTGTTGTGCTGGAGATAAACTAATAGCTGCTATGCATGGACATACACGACTCTTAAGCTCTGGTTCGTGATTTTTTTGTAATTAAATCATTCAATGCATGATAGAGTCAAACTCCAGCAAAAGGGATTTTAATCTTGAAGCAGTCCGGCAGGCGCCACTTTTGCAACACTGTCTTGGGTGCATACTGTGGGCATGCTGATCTTTTCCACCCTACCTCTCCTTAATGACAGTGGGTGCACTGGGCATCAAAAACACCATTCTTTGCACATACACTTTTTTTTAGCTAAGCCTTTTACAGAAGAAAGGCTCACACATTTGTGCTGCAGATGCAGGTACATCTTCCTTCCCCCTTAAACAATTCAGGAATATGTTGCTCAAATTCAGCCACACTTGAAAGAGGCAGCTGGTGACTGCTATAGGAGAAAGTCACAAATGACTGCCACTACTGAGGGCACAGCAGAGGGAAGGCAGCCACTTAGTAGCTTTTAGCAGCAGGTGGCTTGTCAGTCAGCCCCATGTAGGTCTAGACTTCTTTATATGGTTATTTCTCCCCTGTCAGAACTGCCACAGGGAATATAGTACCCATATCTCAGGGGAAAGATGTGATGAAGGACAGGTAGAGAAGGAGATGGTTAAAAAACACAAGCTCCTCCTGCTTTCATTAGTCCTTTGAGCAGTGAAACTGTTCACATACACACATGCAGAGATTTGTTTAAGTACACCCTAAAGTATTCAAGGCATTAACGAAAATCCAAAGCATCTTGTTCATTTCAATTGCTTCTCCACCCACATTCTTCATTGAATTAAAGGATATCCTACACGCACTTTTGTTTCACTTATTCCCCAAAGATCATTTCATCACACACCAAGTGAGGATCTTCGGCATATTCATAGCAACATCTCAGTCATGGCATTCAGCATTATGATGTTCCTGGCATAAGGGATTGAAGAGATGAATAGACGGCAGATTTCCCCAGGGCAGCACATCAGAAAATGGACATCAAAAGAACCTGGCTCAAAATGCAGTGAGTATTACTGGCTGCTGGCAAATCCTACTCATTTCTGAACAGTAACACTGTCAGGCTGTGTAAGGGACACGTCCATCCCGGAATGCCTCTGTAATGTTTGCTTACCCACTGAAAGTACTCCCATTTCAACACCCACCCCTCTAGTTGAAGACAGCATAATCTCCATTAATTAAAAATATTTTGGGCCAAATCCAAATACAATCTCACTCAAATCATTAGTAATCCCCCAGAGCAAGCATGGCACAGGCTCTGCAGCCATCAAAATTACCTTTGTTTTCTCCAGTCATTTTTCATGAACCCAACTGGATTGCCCTAGAAACTCTGCAGATCTCTGAATGCGTGAATATCTCTTACAGGATGTGTAGGTTGTCACATATTACACGTCATCCTCACAGACCCCAACAGGATGACAGGCCACAGTCTGTGCCAGGAAATTTTTTAAATTTCTATTTCCTCTTTCACCAAGAACTGGTTGGAATTTATTTTCTTAAAGCTATTTTGAACCACGGGCAACAATTCTTGAGTAAGCATTGAGGAAGGAGAAGCACATACGCTGACATGATGTCACCACCTGAATTATTATGCTGGGATATAAAAATAGTTTGAAAAGCAGCATGGCCAAAATTACCATATCATTTAATTACAACCTACTTTTGTGACAGGCCGTCAGTTAATTAAGAATGTCAAAATGCTGAATTGCCTCCAACTTGTACATGCTTTGCAAATGACATAGAAGTCATCTTTTTAAATAGCAACAGCTTAACTGAAAATGTAAAACCCATAGTGAAACGCTTTGAAAAATGAGGCAGTCAGCTGAACTGACATGAAATTCCCCACACCATAAATTCACTGGGGAAGACAGTTATAACCCATTTAATTTGCTCTCTGCAGATCATATTCACATGACAATTTTTTTTTTGGTGTTCAAAACTATTTTTCTGAAATTGATATTTAAAAGGAGTTATGAAAAAGGAGCCTTAAGTGACTGTGGTCTGTACAGCTATGCACATGGCCTGGCTCCAGCACTGGCACATTCCCTCCAGACTGCTACAATACGGGCAAATGTAAAGCAGGAAAAGGCTTGGAGAAAAGGGTTTATTTTCTTCAGAAATAAGTCACCGTCACTGATTCTCAAGTAACACATATGACACTAGAGAAAATAGCTGTAGATGGAATGATGTTTGAATAAGCCTGAAATATGATAGAATTGTTTTACCCATTTATTATACCTGGCAGCAAATCCCTTATTCTCTTTACAGGACAGTTGTTTTAAATAAATGACTTTGTATAAATTATATGAGATCACAGTTTAGTATAAATTGTAGCAAAGCAAAAGAATACAGTGGAAAGCGGACTGGATAGGAAACTCATGCGTGAACCGACCATTAAAGAATAGAAACAGTGTGCAAATGCAGAGTTAAGCCGAACATCTTGAAAACAAAACGAAAACAGTGCAGCCCCTCTCCTTCATTCTCTCTTTGGTAATGAGGTGGTCCTTTTGTTGGACAGCCAGAAAGAGAAGTTTTTGGGTTTGTTCTTTTTCCCCCAAGGAAAATGAGTGCTTAACTCTGGAAAAAAAAACCTGATAAGCAAACATCTCCCCCTATAGTTTGCAAAAAGCTGAGCACCTTAATAATGAAGAAAACCCTGTCCCTTGGCCGAATAAGGGAACCAAGCTAAAACTGAGCCAGAACTTTATGTGGTATGACAACATGGAAATGCATACCTCGGGGAGAGTGCTTGAATAAAAAAGGATAAGGCTACAGAAAGCAACATGAGAATTCAGCAAAATTGTGGCAGGCTCATAGCTTCATGATTGTGGCAGTGTGCACGTGATTAACAAATTAGGGGTTGGGGAAGATAAGAGACTGGGTTTCAAGATAATTTAGGTAGGAGACTAAGGGGAGTTTGTTAGGCCTGTAAAACAGGCAAAGGACTTCAAATACTAGTAAGAAATAAACGAGCTTCCTAAGCAGAGTTCAAGGTGCTTTTTATTACTAAAGACTTTGATCAAGTAAATATTTGAGCTTGGTAAAAATGCCATTTAGTATAACAGGCCTTGAAAATGAAAGCTGACCAGTAGCTATGACACTATTGCTGTTTCTGTGAGGAAGAAGCCCTGAGCCCTGTAAATGCATTTTACTGACATTTACAATTACTGAAAACCAGTTGTCATTAATTTGACTATCCCTTAAATGATAAGCTGTACAGGGAAAGGGCCATGTTTTAGTCTCTGTTTTCACAAGGAACAGTATAACAAGGACTTAGTATCCAGCAAGGCCCATTACACAATATGATGATGCAACACTAATTGCACACTGTGTTCTCCCTAAGCATTACCTTCAGCATTTAACAGACGATCCTTGAGATCCAAGCATTAGCCCATCAGTGACTGGAATGGCATTGGCTACACCCATTTCCACTAATGGTACAAAATATCCCATCGGCAGCAGCTGCACTGGCTGAGCAAATGCTTTGGAGATCAGCCTGTGTTAGCCTCCTTATTCATGAAAACATACCTAAAATTCCCATTTGCCAGGCGTGGTATTGAACATGGACTGAATGAGTCTGGAATGCCGCAGGCATTGACATACAGACATTAAATCACACAAAAACCGAGTGAAAGAAGCAGTAACATCACTTATGTAAAGACCTCCTTGCTGAATACAAGTCACCAATCATTCCAGGCAGGTTGTGCCCTCTTGGCCATCAGCTCATTTCTCTTTCACTAGTACATATGGGGGGGGGGGAAGCCAGACACACACTGGTCTTGATCATGTCATTTATTAAGTCAGCAGTGATTACAAACAGGGAATCATTCAGTCTTACCGTCACAGACAAATCCCACTACTAAATCCCATGGAAGTGTACACGTGTAGAGAGAACAGGGTCACGAGTACACACACTCCTGCTTTTCCTATGAACTCAATAGCTCTGCCCGAACCTTCCTGTTCTCCTAGCAATGTTTTGACTTCACAGCAGTGTGGCAACTCCCTACTCAAGCAAAAGGACATTGCTTCACCAGGTGTAATTAAGCCCATAAAAAAAAAAAACCAAGCTTATTTATGCCTTGCTAAATACATGATTGAGATTTTGCGGAGTGCTGCGAGTCAAAGCACTTGGGAAGCCCTGACCAATTATTTCCTCAACACCTCAATGAGGCACATCTGTAAGTTGTTCACATTTGTAACTCAGAAGTCAGTCAGCTGAATGTTTTGAGTGTGCTAAAAAAGGTTGGTACCCCATTTCAAACTGCCAGAACCCTTGCAAGACATTTTTGACTATGATACAGGATTAAGCACAATGTTAGCCAATAGAATAGGGCACAGTAATAGTACATTCTTGAATGGAAGGGCAGGGGGGGAAGCTCTTTGACATCTATCCTTTATCTTGCTTTTACCAAACCAGAGAGACCTTCCCAGTGCAAAACCTGCAAATATTTTTGCTTTAACAGGATTACTTAACTATGGTAGGAACAACTGTTAAAGCTTGTTTTTATTGTGCAAGTAGACAATGCATGTAGTACCTCCCACAGCAGTTTTTCATGAGACTGCTTACAAGGATAAAACTAATTGAGGACAAGTATTTAATCACCTCACTCATCTTGGCTTATCTAAGAGCAAACACAGAAGGGCAAAAATTGAACCAAGGCACATCTCATACAAATTTTAGCACAGATGTCTCAGCTGAGAAACTAATAAAAATAATTTCTCCCCATGTTTATTCAATGCAAGTGAAATCTTGTTCTGAATAGCTCCTAGTTCATTTGTTTTTTCCTGACAAATACTGGCCACTCCGAACCATAATGAACCTGAGGGCCCAAGCAGCTTGAAAGCATTAGCATAGCTGCAATGTCAGGCAGCCCAAACTCAAAAGCTCTGTTTCCCAGACAATACTCACAACAGCGACAGAGAAAGGAAGATGACAAAACTAGCACAAAGGAAGATGCACTTGGTATACATTCCAGATGATGGTACTGTGAGCCATTGAGGAAATGTGGGTATAAGACATCTAAACCTTTTATTACAGCTTACTGGAATCTCATGGAGTGCTTGTGCAGATTAAAATAATAAAAAAATGTATGCATTTTTCATAGAGAAGTTTCCATCAGTTAAGATGGTAATGATGTGTCTCTGCTTGTTCCCAAAGAACAAGCAATCTCACTCAAAGAAGTCACCAAGTTCTCAGTGACCTAGACTGCACTATGAAAATCCTCTATAATTTAACAAAATCATCAGGATAGAACACACATACCACTAGAAACAATAGCTAGATTATCCCTTCAAATTTGACTATAGCCTTTAAAAGAAAAAAGAGTGGATAGAATATTTTTATGGAAAACCCATTTCAAGGTTCTCAGGAGAACTGAGCTGGAAAAAATCACCATGTAATGGGATAAACTATTACAATTTCAGGGCTGGAAGTGGCCAGCGTGATTTCTCAGTGCATGCTGCCAATGAAAGCAACTCTGCAATTCAAAGGGCAGGAGAAGAGATAGAGGTAATAATATCCTTGTGTTCAAAAGTTAATAATTTACAACAACAGAGAAATCATGCTACTGAGAGAAAGGTAATGTAGAAAAAAAACTAGAAAATGTAACACATTCCTTGGTTTTCAGAAAATTGATATCACTTTTGTGTCAAAATAGAAATCTCATCAAAATATCCAAATATCCAGCAGCAGATTATGAGAAAACCTGATGTCTTTCAGTCAAGCTGAGGAAGCAGGCCGTGGGAAACTTCAGACAGACAGGGGAAGAAATCCTTATTCAAAGTAAAAATTATTTTAGGCCCTATTTGCTTTCTTTCAGAAACATGCAAAAAATGCAAACCATCACTAATTACAACTGCCAATCACACAGAGCAGACCAGAGTCTTTAGCAATAGAGCAAACGTTTCAAAATTAAAATAGAAGAAACTTTAGTTGCATCGTTACTCCCTAGAGACTGTAAAAATGCTGCAAGCAAGTTATAGCTATTTTCAGTTAAACACCATGTGTCAGAAACTACTTGAATCCAGATCTTGTCACAAAAATGGAAATGCCTTATTAAAAATCTCAGTAACTAACTTAAAAAGTGATTTTCAGTGAACAAGAACCTGCAGCATGAATTAAAACTTTGACGGCTTGCCCAGAAAAATCACTGTTCGTCTAAAGAGACACGCCAAAGAGGCTGAAGGGGAAGGCTGTGTCCGGGAGCCATGCAGCTGCAGAGCAGTGGGGTGGCTGGGTCAGAGGGTGGCTGCGGTAACAGCACGCTGGGGTCACATGCTGCAGCTTATCAGCCCACAGCGCAGGCAATGCCTATGCCTCACAAGGCACAGTGAACTGTACCAAACCCCTATTTCACGACTCAAAGTTTAAAAGCAAACTGCAAGTTACAGTATCTGACCAGAATCGTTCGGCCAAGGCAGGCATCAATATGGCAAATCCTTCCCTTCTTCTCAAACTCAGCACGACCCCGGCAGCAGCACCGCAAGTTCCCCCCCACTTTCTTGCCAAGACAAGCCTCACAAGCAGAGCAAACAGCAGCAGGGTAAAAGGCTAATTCAGTCTGGGAGGATGGTTTGTGCGATGGTCATATCTGCCAAGCCTGCCCAGAAATACTGCACGTGAACACTTTCCTTCTGAAGGGAGGTTACCATTTATTTCTCAGAAATTTAAATAGCCAGCATGTGGTAAGGCAAAGACCACTGACACTGTCCCCAAAGCTGCAGCTTCCTCTGCAGGCACCTGTGGGACTGGCAGGCTCAAACGCTGCCACCAGAGCTCAGGACGCAGTTCCACAAGCTGGCTAAGCCAACCGAAGCAAGCTGTCAGGAAGAGGAACAGTCGAGTTCTTAGCACCTGCCAGTACCACTACGCACAACTGCATGGTCAGACCTCACAGTAAGGCAAGCTGAAGACCATCTGAAATTAAAAGTCCTCTGCAACCAGTTGAGCAAGCTGATCCAGTTGACTTCAGACATCAGCTACTACTGCTGGTGCTTGGCAAAGCAAAGGAAGGGGAAGACTCCCCCCTCTTGGTGGCAGGGAAGCCTGGATTTGTGAAAGCCTTTCAGGGAACTTCGCTCTTGGTGTGCAAAGGTCTGGTGTCTTGCTGACAATCTGTTGAGATTTTAAGTCTTCACTTACCTATGTCTGGCAATAATTTGCATTGCTTAGAAATTTCCAGCTTCACACATGGCCTCAAAATCATATCTGACATTCTCAAATTGTAGCTTGGTCCATATTTCCCAATGTTTGTAGAAAGCTGGTCACATGGCACTGACTCTTCTTTGTCAGCGAAGTTGCATTAGACAGAATCTAAAAATACATTAAATACTTTCTAATATTACATTTTGACATAAGCAGTTGCTATAGCTGCCATAAGGACACTGTCAAGAAAGGGCAAAAGGTTGTATAACTCCTTTTATTCAGCTGGAATACGTGCACCGAAAGGTCAAAAGACCTTGGAATATAATTTTTGGTTTGAATGTTTGCCTTAGCATTGATACTTTGTCAAAAATATCAGAAATAACTTCAAGAACTCAAATGAACGGACACCCTCCTTTTACTCCAAGGAGGCAACTAATTTAGCACAGTTACAAACCCCATCTGCAACATGAAGTTCAAGGAAATGTCATCTAATATTTGAGAATCTGACAGATACTAAAGTTGCCAAGAAAAAAAAAAAATCACATCTGAGCAAGCTGTTGTTTAGTGAGAGGGTGTTTAATGATACTGACAGCCCACCACATCTTATGCGTTTATCATGTGGAAGTAGTGTAGCTTTTTCTACCATTTGCACAGATGTAGCTCTTTTCTTTCAAGAAGCATCCAGGTTTTGTGTTCATTAATTTACACACCACATACTTGTAACAGGTAGAGCAGTACTCCTGAAATAAAGGCAAATCAAGGCACTGGAAAATGTACAAGTTTGGTTTTTCTTGCCAAATACACAGTACCCAAGTCTGAAATGAAAGCCCAGTTCCCAATAATGCTGCTCTAGATATCAAGCCAAGCTTCCACCCCAACATACCAGACAACTGATTTTAGAATTAATCTCTTCGTTTGCTCTGCTACCTGAATCCTCGATTGACACTGCAGCCCCCAGTTTCTGAATAAATCCGTGAAGTTCTTCAGTGTCTGCAAACTGGTCTTTGGAAAAAAAAAAAAAAAAAAAAAAAGGGCAGGGGGGAGGTGGAGAAGGGGGGGATAAAAAAAAATTAATTACTTGATGGGAAAGCAAACAGTTGAATGTGAATAACCATTCCCTGTACTTCTGCTGTCACTTCCGTAAAGTTGCTGTGGCTAGCGTTGTGATGTGCTTCTGTTCTGCATCACTTCATTTGCTCAAGCACAAAGCATGGATCATTTAATTAGTGTACTCTTGATCTCCAGAACAATCTGTCTGTTCACTTTGCTGAACAAACCAGCACTGTCTTAAAATAATAAAAGGAGACTAATCTTAAGGGCCAGTAGAAAAACTCACACACCCACCTTCACTTATGGGGCAGTCTGCTCAGCCCCTCTGTACATCCCCACTGTCTGGAGCAGCGCTGTCTGATTCCAGGGAAACTCAGGAGAATCCTTCCCGGGACATTCCTCAGTAGAGGCATGAATTCATCTCTTACATATAGCACAGACTTACTGTGCTGTTAGAACTTCCTCCGTTCCATCCTGTTAACAGCAATACACTGGTCAATCAATACACTGCTCAGTAATCAAATAAATCTGTAAGACCTCCAGTGCTTGTTTTGTACACACCAAATCTAAAACGTTATTTGTGAAGATCGTGGCACAGGGGAATTCATCACAGTTCCCATGGAAAGTTGACAAATACTAGTGAATTATCAACATATTTCAGCAGCAGTTCTAAATTCATCCTTATAATTCTTGTGCACTCTTCAAGTATTCCTACATAACAAAAAGAAAAAATTCACCCAAACTCTCTTTCTGCCCCCCGCCCCAGTTTGTTTTGTATGTTAAATGTTCTTTTAATGTCAACGCCTTCCAACCTACCAAGGCTCTTAGCTGCAAACTTATATTGTTACCAAGTGCTGCACCAGGAATCCCTCACCAGCCCTCAGTACCAAGTCTCCAGCATCACGGACTGTACTGTAATCTCTGCCACCCATCATGCGTGAGTATGTTTTTCATAGAGCAAATACACCACAACTGCAGGTTTTTACTTCTCCTGGGAGAAGCCATCCAGTCCCAGGTTTCCCCAACCATAAGCTAAGGAACTACACAAATCTACTAGCAATCAGGGCAGGAAGACTAGCACTTGCAGTCTTACACATTTGCCAAGTTCTTGATTCTTTCAGTCTTCACTGATAAAGCTTTAATTCTCTCACGAGCAATCCAAGACATGTTTCAACCTACGTTCTGCTCTATTTTCAGATCACTGTCAATATCTTTAATATTCAGTTATCTTTACCAATATCTTTAATATGTCAACAGTGTTTGAGTATGTGAGCAGGTAAGCTCAAGGGCTTCAGAAGTACAGCGGTTATCATGCTTCAAGCCAAGCAAAGAACATTTTAACACTGACCTGTTCACCTTCACGTGGGGCGTTTTTACTGTAGCAACACTCCCCAAAACTACTCTTAGTAACCTTGCGTTTCCATCGGCATGTTCAAACACTGTTGGAGTTATACCATGAATAAACATGAAGAAGAAAAATAGCTTTTCCCACAACAGCCTTGATGGGTTACTTTTAATTAAAATCAGTTTAATGATGGATAAGCTCTAGTATTTCCAGCAGCAAATCATAAGTGGTTGACTGTTTTCAGATACAGTGAAAAAAGTAAAGATATTATAACTACATAAGCTAGCATATTTAGTTAGTTTACTGGTTGTCAAACATAGGAAAAAGTGAGGGTTTAACATGTAAATTGTCATGACCAATAGCAAGAATTAAATGAGTATTTTGTAGAATCGGAAAGTTCAACTATGTAAGTTTAAGGAATCAGTTTCCAAGGCTTACTCTTAACCTCTCACAAAATTACTTCTGACGTGCTTCCTACATCAGAAACCAATAAGCATGAGTTTCCAGTATCTGATTAGTACTTAGGTGGAGGGGATGTCCCATACATAGTCTCAGTACAGTTGCTACTTCGAAACGTTCTTCACTCACGCCCCTTAAGCAAATGGCAAGACACTGCAAATACCTGATTCTTAGTATCCTTCATTTGCTCTTTGAGCTTGCAGAGGCAGCAAAAGGCAGTTCAGTGTGCCTGTGCACACATTAATGAAAACATCTCTTCTTTATAAGCACAACAAATGTATCTGCAGCTGATTTCAGATTAGCCATACAACAAACCAAAGTTTCATTCGACACAGCAGGAAAAATAGGAAAGTGGGTATATGGGAAAGTGGGTATATGGGAGTGTGAAATCCCAAAGCTCTAACAGGATCCCCTGTAGCCCTGCATGTCGCTGTCAGCGAGGATTTGTGCTGTTTGAAACAGCTGCTGCACCCACCTGTCCTTCCTCAGCTAGTGCTGGTGGGTGGAGGAGACAACACACAAGAGGGAGCATTTCCTCTTTTGTACTGTTATTTTATTTTGTAGTAAGATCCATGTAGTATATAAAATATAACAGGAAAAAACTGAACAAAGCCTATAAAATAAATGAAGGAGTTCAGATGACAAACCACTACAGCTCTGCTTTCGTGGTTTTATGATATCACCAGAACTCATGTACTGTTTACCTTGTACTTTTACAGTTCTCTAGCGTATGAACCTACATCAAAAGCTGATATGTTCCAATTAAGCCATAGTTAAGTGACAGATGTAGAGGAGAAAACGGCTTTCTTAAGCCACAGCTGCCCTTGACACAGGTTACAATGATGTCTAACTATACCGTAATGCACATTACATCAAGAACCTTGAAAGAGCCTCTGAGAAAACGGGTTCACATTAAGCATTTTAAAGAAAGGTTATAAATACTGCACTGTACCAACAGTACCTCCCAATGTCCTCCTTATGCCTGAGGAGCATTTGTGGTTTTTAAGAAGCTACTACATAGATGACACCAAACCTAGAGGTAGGTTATAGGCAACGGTAAGTTACAGGCAAAAAAAAATAATATCCCTTTAGAGCTAGTCAATTGCACAAACCACCCAGCAGGAGGCAAGGCAAAATGACAAGAACTCTTTCCTCCCACCTTAAACATTGCTCACACGGTGCATTTAATCTCTAGTGCCCTAAGAATGACAGCGGATCATCAGCTGCTAGTAAATGCAGTCATGCCAAGAGAACAGCTTGAAGTTATTCAAGCAAAAATCTGTTACTGTGCAAAACTGGTGCACTGGACTGTAACCAACTAGACCTCCAAGTTCAGGAAGTGACCTGATGGTAGAGAACCAAGGTGTTTGTTTTCCTTTTGACATGGAAAATATACTACATAATCAACAGGAGAACATACTGCTAAGTCTACATGGAAGGAGTCAAACATCAGCTTGTCTCAAAAGGTTAAAGAGACAAGAAAGAAAGGAAGAGTTAAGAAAGGTTAAAAAGAAAAAAAGAGCACATTTTTCTGAGACTAAGTTTTCTTTTTTAAAAAGTTACTGTACCGAACAAGCCGGTAAAACAGCTTGTCTTCGGTATCATCTGGGATCAAGGTAAGGTTGGTAACAAATATCATGTGCACATTTCAACAATGATGAGAAACACAGCTGCATGTACAATAGTTAACAGCAAATTAAACCCAAGTTTTAATGGCAATGCCTTCAGGTCACAAAATGTGGACAAAATTTTCATCTTAATTACCTTCTCTGCACTATTTGATGATAATCAAAAGTAACAATGTTGAAGATTCATTTTATTTCTACTTCCAAAGGAAAAGGGGAAAGGTTAAATAAGTGTTCTCCAATTTGTTCTCCACTATATGTACACCCACACACATACACACACGCACATGCACACACCCCTCAAACTGCACTGACATTTCTTTTTGACCAAAAGAGTAGATCCTGGGAGTAAGTGCAAAATGCAAAATCAACTGACAGAAAATGCTGAACAAACAGCATCATAAAAATACAAAATATTTATATTACTGAACTATTAACAGATGATGTTCTCTGTTTCTTTAAAACTTTGGAACCACATAGCTGATTTCTTAAATCTAGTCCATGCCAGCTTCCAGAACTATTAATGATTTAGTTAGCTTCATTCTTTGATGCTTCATCAAAGTTTTCTACGAGATCTGAAAGAGATGAAGATATTTAATACAGTAACGCCCAGTAACATTACCTTTGCAAGTTTAATGAAAATACATATATTATAGGAACAGTTAAGTAGTTCTTAACTAGACCTGTGTATGCCATTTATTATAGGCAGATTTCAAAGGGCTTTAGAAAATAGCGTTTGTTTGAACAGACATGAAGAAACAGAAATGCAGGAACGCTTATAAGAATGGAAGTTCTAACATGAAGCGACTAAGATCTACTTTTCAGAGGTGCTGTACAAGCTGCAGATGAGTCTTGAGCCATCATCATTCTTTAAAGAATGCCTGAAGTTAGGCACCCATGAACTCCAGGAAACAGAAAGAAAACCAGCACTAGAGCATGAGGACTGAACTTATGGGTCCACTAGTCTGTTGTTTTAGCTAATACACCATGCTGATGGATATAGAAGAGTGCGGTGACTGATAGACAGTTATTGATTGACAAATTAAGAACTTACAATATTTATTCATTGAGAAACTTTCAAACACTAACGTATGCTTTGTTTCTTCTACTGCTGTGATTTAAAGAAACCTGATGACTATGTCAATCATGTCATTTTGCAGCCCTAAAACCCTATTTGGGCATTTAGATCACCTGTTCAACCTCCCTGGAAGTATTTTAACCTATTTTCACTTAAGAATTAAGCAATTTGCACAAGGTAAACCTTTTTTCAAAAGCTGGAATCCAAAGTCATCAATGTTTTAATGCTGCCTGGTATATGAAGCCTCCCTTAGCAAGTGAGAAGTATAATCATATCAAGAGCTAAATATTTAAATGCATGAATTGAAATATTTATACATTCAATGGACATCTATGTGCCTACCTGGGACATCATCATCTTCTTCATCAATATCTTCGGATTTTGGTGCTTTACTATCCAACACTATAAAAAGAGATTTGGTGCTGAGGTCTCATTATACAGAATTAGGGACAACCAAACAAAATAAAACCCATAACACACAGGCAAAAAGACAAAACATTTCCCCAACCCCTAATAATGACAGACACACAAGTGACTGGGCATCAACAGTAATCAACATGACCAAGAGGTCTACTTGAAAACATTCTTATACCAAAGTATCAGCACAGCCATTTTCAAATGCTTAGGTGTGTTAAGGCAGAGCTAGCAAAAGATCAAACGATACAGAAAAAACCCAGCATGACTAGATCTTCTAACTGAAGTCATGTGTTTCGATGCAGCGATAACATGGTACCAATCAGGGACCGACACATCGTATGATTCAATTACCAAGGGGCCACATCTGTATGAAAAAGTGTTTCCCTATCAAGGGTCCTGCATCAAACCTAGTCTTCAAGGTCACAGGAGTTGGAACACGCTACAAGTAATTTAGAGAAGTGCAAGAACTTAAAATAAAGCATTTCTTCTCTATGGTCTGACTTCCTGTACTACCTAAAGAAAGCACAGTAAGTATCTATTGATACCAAGGTTCTATCAAAGAAATACGCTTATGACAATGTATCTTTCTAAGTTTTGAAAGATATTTTACATGTTAGTAAAGAACTAGGAAAAATAAACCCTTTACTTTCAATTAAACTCTGAACATGAAATATAGTAGGAATTAAAACGATTGATTTAGAAGGAATAACTATTTGTTGAAAACATTAGAATATGTAATGTATTTTCCAGTTCCAAATACAGACAATTGCAACATGACCAGTTACAGTCTTTTTAAGGACCAGTATAAATATGAAATCCATAGTTTTTTGAATGCCCAACTTCAGAGCTTGATATTAAGAACTATTTTTTAGCAATATTCAACATGAAACTTGA
This sequence comes from Rissa tridactyla, assembly GCF_028500815.1. NCBI lineage: Eukaryota > Metazoa > Chordata > Aves > Charadriiformes > Laridae > Rissa > Rissa tridactyla. The sequence continues at coordinate 48,714,978 of NC_071473.1, read as the reverse complement.
ACTCTGATATGACTACTTATAATGAAAAGTGCACCTGTTCTACAGTCTAAGAAAGCTTTTACAAACTCGTATCAAAGTCAGACTGATTACTTGCATGCTTTAAAGTACTCTCATGTTCCAATTTCATAACATAACCCATTGTAAAAATTTCCATCTATTCTTAAATTATATACTTGCTTAGGGACACTAGTAGAGACCTCTACAAAACATGCTGCAGTACTTCAAGGAGGGTATTATTCTAAAGAGGACTGTCCCCAGACTCCATTTCTTAACTGTAAAATCCCAGTAATAGTTATACCCCATATATGCACATACACACCATGCTTCCATGGTTTTAAAACGAGTACAATATGAAGAACCACATCAAAAACTTGGGATTTTTTTTATTTTGAAGCAAATCTTTGATTTTTGAATTCGTTTTTAAAAAGTCTTGGTTTAATTCCAAAGGGAATTATAAAGAAGTTAAGGAATATGTTTCTTCCTCTATAACCACAATAGAAATATGTTTTGTATGAACAAAGAAAACAGAATGAATTCCCTGACAAAGATAACCTGTTGAGTTTTTCCAAGTGAAAACATGAACTTGCTTTCCTCAGCATTTTGTGATACACAGATGTACACCTGGAACAGCAGCATGCTTGACTTACCAGATTTTTGTTTGGTTGTTTTTAAAATCAGGGCCTGCCTATATAGAATCTTGACTCAACAAATTAAAAAAAAAAAAAAAAGAGTTTCACTCCCTGTATTTCCACAGCAGTGGCAAATACATAAAAGCACATATGCTTCTGATCACTTTGAGTTGCACATGCTGCTGGTAAATTTGGATTAAAACTTTTAATACTTTAATACTGTTCTTTAAATCAGCGATGAAATATTCCAAAGAGACCTACCTTGTCTTGGGAATTGTTCAGCTAACTTCCTGAGACTTGTTAAGCTGTCAGCACCAAGCTGGCTTAAGATGCCTGGAAGCATTTCTGTGATCGGTTTAGCCTCTGCATGACCAGTAATTGCAAAAGTGTTAGCAGAGAGGGAAGCTTGAACCTTGGGGTTGTTGAAGTGAATAACTGTTCCATCATCTTTTATCATGTTCACCTGTTTAAAGATATTAATAACATTTACCAAAATGTTGTTGCATCTTGTTGAAGAAGTATGATAAATTATTAATTCAGATCTAGATTTAAAATACTAAAACATAAAAAAAGATTACAAAACTACCGCTCCTCCTAGAGAAGAATACTAGCATGATAAAAATCAAAGTACCTGGAATTAATACCACCTAAACTGGAAATAAAATACGAGTTAGTGGTAAAATATGGGTTCATACATACTATATGAAAAGGTAGAATTTTAGAGCTACAGTTCCTTCACAAAATACCCTTATCTAAATACAAGTAACAAGTATGCAAGGATCATATGTTATACAGTTTGTGCTTATTTTTAACATGAAGGCAAAAAACATACATAGGTTACTAGATTGTAAGGTATAAATGAGTTAATATCAGGAATGCCTAGGGAAAAAAGACCCCGAAACCTTCAGCTCTGCGTTAACTCTGCAAACTAAAAGCTCTAACAGAAAAGCCTTGCCACATCAGTTATGACTTAGAAGACCTCGCCATTCACAGCTATCTGTGTCACCTACCAGGAAAATGTTATTGTTTCCGCAGAATTGGCAAAGGCACAAGATTCACAATCTGGCCTGCTTGCTGAAGCTGCCGAAGGCAAGGATGCTTCTTACACATACACACACAGAACTGGAGGTTTATGGACCAACTGCACTGGAACAGGCTTCTATGCCTTCCCAATAATTCCATGACGACTCTTTTAAGACTAAGGACATCACAGCGGTCCTGCTCTCTTCCTCTTCCCTGGTCTTCTAAATCACCAAGAATTAAGTTTTATCACCAGTATAGCTTACTTCGCTCCTACTGTCAAAGTTTATACTGGCAGATTTGTATGGGTTTATGTTATGTTTTTTAACTTAAAGGGAGACAGAATAGAAAGTTAAAGTTTTTCTTCTGGGCATGGCTAAACTATGGTTATGTGGAAAATCACTACCTGAAAAAAGGAAGAGTTTTACCCATCCAACGAAACAGTACTAATAAACTTAGTGTCAAAACTCGTAAGCCTTGCTTTTAGTAGAAGTTACAGGGAAAAAACAGAAATTTAGGAACTAAAATAAAGAGATCTAAAATACAAAAACAGGTAAGCTATCAATCTTCACACAGCAACAGAGTTCAAAATACGTTTTGAAGAGGAAAACCAGGTGCATCACTTTCCTGCAAAACTAATGGATGTCCTGTCCTTTGCATATGGGGAAATGGTAAAGGCTTCAAGCCCAGTCACCCTCTTCAAAAGCCTCTTTAACAAAATCACAGACATCACATTTGACTCAACATTACTAGCCTCCCCAAACTCGTCTATCTACACAGAGTTTACCATGGTGTAAAAGGTGTCCACCTGAATACAACAACATACTGCAATTACATACCTAGCTATCAAGGCAGAGCATGTTGTATTATCTTCCTTCACATCAAGACATTTAAAATCCTTAGTGTCTGGATAAAGATCCTATGCTCGGTGGGGAAAATCCCACAACAAAACAGAACAAGAACTGTGTCTTTCTTTGGGTTTGTATAGCTCAGCATATAGATACCAAGCTTAAGTAAACAGACAAATTGAATTGTTTCTGTAGCAGAGATATGAAAGCTTACAGGGAAACCAGGCTTCCACACTGAATCTGCATTTGCCTTTGGAAGACAGGTGTGCACTAAGTGACCTCTGGAAGCACCCTGCAATCCTGCTTAAATTAATTAATCACAGATTAAATATTATGCTTCTTTAGCCAAGTACTACAGTCATATTGAGTTCACAATGAAGGAACACCTCCCACATATAACCATCACTCTACAGTGTTGTGGAACATGTCAGTGTTTCAGTTCATATTTTATACATGTAAAATAGGAACCTTTATATTCCTACTTACATTTAACACAGAAGCTGGTTCTGTAAAGTCTTTGCTGTGTTGCAAGAAATGCTGTCTCCTGTGACTACCTGTCTGGCTTCCAGCTGAGATAGAGTTAATTTTCTGTCTAGTGGCTGCTGTGTTTTCAGATTTGGTATGAAAGGAATGTCAATAATGCACATTGACTAGTATAAACATCACTTAGCAACAACTAAAACAAGAACTTTTTTCAGCTTCCCATAGAAGCCAATACAGACTTGCAAGTTCTTACTTCAGGTATTTTCATAATGTCTCTTTATATTCTGCACCACACAACCCTTGCTTCAGATGTGCCTGCACAGCAGATGTGCATTTACTGCTCTTCTCATTAAAGCAGGTAATCAAATTCATGAAGTCAAGAATCAAGAGAAGTTTTGTTTTGCAACACATGCTACACACATTAATAACATATTACTGGCCTCTACAAGCACTATCTGGCCAGCAGAACCTTTTTCCTTATTTCTCTAGGTATGTATCCATTAATGTAAATGAGACAAGAATCAAATAACCTTACCTATCACTAAATAGACCTGTAATTTTTTGAGGGGAAGAGAAAGTTGTCATTTAAAAAAAAAAAACCACCACCAAACCAAAAAAACACAACCACTAACCACCACCAGAACAACAGAGTAAATTTAATTTCAAACAGGAAACACTTATCACTATACCTCTTCAATGCCAGCAATGTTATTTACTGCCAGTTTTTTGAGGGAACTCTGAAGTTTTTTGTCATCAGCTGTAGCTGTTCTGTGCACCACCTTCTTCTTTCTGCGAGCTGTTCCCTGGAAAAGAATCAAGACACAACAGTCAGCTATTCTCAAAATCTCACAACACTAGTTTTTGAAAGTCATATCACAGTCTGAGCAACCTATTTATAAGCTATATGAAAGCTCTGTAGTCAAAAATACTTTTCAACTTACTTCACCTACAGCTTTAACTGTCAGTCTCAATTTTAAGCTGTTTCTTAAGTGTAAAAGACCAAATGGTACTGAAGAGCAGCAGTATTTTTCCCTTCCCACAAGCTAGATTATAAAAATACTATTTAGTATTAAGCAATATGTAAAAAGTTTCCCCAAGAACTTTTTTCCAAGATGAAGCACAAACACAGTGATTTAAAAAGGTCACACTTTCGTAACCAAATAATTAACATTTTTAAACTGTTCCACAGACGGCAATTTTGGAATTCTTACTCTGCAAATTTTTGTACAACCCCACCCATGGTTAGGAGATGAACACCCACACTGAACAAACTATACGCTTTTGTTTGGTCATATAAGCTACCTGCTGGCTCAGAGAAAACAAACAGCTCAATGCAGAGTCACATAAGCCCTGGAGCTGGTACAAAGGAAGGAACTCCCCAACACGGAAAAAAGAAAGGCAGAACTGGACCAACCAACAGGTAAGCTTAGCTTGAGCTTTCACAGGTCACAACAAGTCACTGAATTAAAAAGAAAGCTTACACGCTGTGGGAACTACTCATCCAGCAGTTGTGAACTGAAATAGAATCACATTTCAGGTGGTAGATCACACAAAGAAACAAAAATGTATTTTTCAGGCCTCAAACATACATGCTTTTTTTCCTCCCTCCCATGAACTAAAGCCTACATTTTGAAAAACAAATTTCAGAGATGTTTCTCCTTCAAACTGTAAATTACAGGAAACAATGTCTCTCTGATGGTTTTCTTACCTTTCCTCCTATTCGGACCTGCGCTTGAAGCTTGGCCAGCTTTTCTTGGTTCATAGTGCTGCGTCTAAAGAATAAGAATGAGATACAAACACAAGTTAACTATCAAAATATTAAGTTTTCCACAGTCCATTTTAAAAGTACTCTTAAAGTTACAGTGGGTTTTTAAACTTATAGAAAGTTCACCAAAACAGCACATCAAACAAATTCACATAAACAAACACCACCTAAGTAACACTAAGTGGTCCATCAGCGGTCTGTTTAGCTGAAGTGTCTGTACCATGAGGAGGCAAATCAACAGGACATTTGATTTTACATCACTATGAGGTACTAACTGTGAATTTTCAAGTATGCTAGTTTACTGTTAGAACTATTTGACTGAACTACTGACTCAGAACAGACCCAAACCTGCACGTACAGCACGAAGACTTCCAGGGAAATACCTTTAAGAAAGCCCAGGGAGGGATTCATCACTGCACTACTTTGAATGTGATTTTGAAATAATGAATTTCTTGTACTTTTAACTAATAAGCCAGTTCCAAACTCAGTGAAGTTCATGTCTTGATAGATCTTTTATATGAGCCTCTGGCAACTATTCACCCAATTCAATGACTGGAAAATTAAGTCAAGTGGCTTCTCCAACTGGTCAGGTGGGACCTTTAAAGGCTGCAAGACCTGAGAATCTGTAATGGGTGAAAAAACACCCCAAACCTTCCAACACATGGAAGGCATTTCGCTGCTCTGCCCCAAGAAGTCATCAGTGAACCCCTAAATAAAGGGGAAACCCTCTCCGCATGGGCATCGTGCTGGGGAAGCGACGGGGAGGGGTAGACGAGGCTCCCGCGGCCGAGCGGGATCCCAGCAAGGGCCCAGCGCCGCGGGGATGATCACCGCACGGACAGGGACCCCGCCGGGAGACGGCAGAAGGGACTGGGGCCGGCGGGCGGCTGGCTGGCCGCCCCCAAACCAGGGGGAGTGGGAGGGGATGAAGGCCCCATCCCTCGGGAGCCAGGGCAACCCCGCCCGTCCAGGAGCCCCGCGGCCCCAGGGGGGACCCGCGGGCCATCGGAGCCAGGGCAGACCCCGCCACACCGCGTCCCGCCGCACGGCCTCACTGCGCCGTCCTCTCCTCAGGGGACGGCAGGCGCCCGCGGCCCCGCCACGGCCCAGCGCGGCGGATGGGGACGGGACGGCGCCGAGCTACCGCGGCGCCCCGCCGCCCCACGAGGCGGCAGGAGAAGGGAGGCGAGTGGCACCGGCGGAGCCGTGCCGGCGGGCGCGGGGAAGGTCTCACCTGAGCGCGGCGGATGCCCCGCAGCCCAACACGCGGTGAGAACAAGATGGCGTCCGAAGAAGGAAAGAGAGGCGCACAGAGAAAGGAAGCTTCGCGCCACGTGACAAAGCCAACCCACCCGCCGATTGGCTGCGCCGCGGAGCTGTATTTGCATAGCGGGAGGGGGGCGTGGGCGCGGGACGGCGTGCGCGCGAGGCGCGATGCCTGCTGGGAATTGTAGTCTCCGGGGAGGAGGAACTCAGAGGCGGGAGGCGGCGGCTACAGAAGCGTCACCGCGCTCTGCCCCTTGGCCAAAGCGCCTTCATCTGTATTACCTGCCTAACCAGTTGGGCAACTCTTGGGAGTAGCGGGAAAAAAGGTTTTATTTGGTAAGAGAAAATAAATGCACCCCTCGCTGCCTGCTCCCCTGGGTTTTGTTCAGGGGAGTAACCCGGTGTGACGGAGGGACTTCTGCCCCGCGGGTCCCGGCTGCTCCGACGGAGCGGGAAGTGGCTGAACCACCCCCGAAAGGGCCGGGGCGAGAAACCCCCACAGCAGCCCCTTCCCTCCCTCCCCCGGCACCCCCGTGAGGTGAGGGCGGCGCACCGCCCACATCCGCCTCACATCACTTCCTGGGCTTTAAAAAAGGGGGAAGAAAAAAAGAGGAAAAAAAAATTGAATCACCTAAGCTGCTCCGGTCTCGTCTCGGAGGTTTAAGGGCCGTACCCGGGGTGCCGCTGCTGCCCGCGCCGACACCATGAAGGCTCAGCCGGCGGCAGCCTCCGTCTTCTGCCTGTGCCTGGTGCTGGCGGCCTCCGCAGCCTCCGCCGCGGAAGGGCTCGGAAAGGGTCAGGCAAACGTTTTCTTCGGGCTTTCCTCTCAACTTTTGCGGTGAACGTGTGGTCCGGGGCCGGTCCGGTTCCCGCGGCGGGGAGGGAGGCGCGGGGGGGCCGGGCCGGCCGGGCGCTGCCGCCGGCGTTTGGAGGGAGAGCGCTGCCTTTTGACTTTAAAGCTGAGGGGAGGTCTTTAAGCCGTCTTTGCCGTGGGGGTTCTATTCCGGCTAAACCCCGAGGAAGTTCCCTTTTGGGGGGCTTCGCTTTTACCTGGGCAAGGCCTTGCGGGGGCGCAGCCCCTCAGTGCCCTGTCAGCCCTGCCCGGCCTCCGCCGGCCCCTTCTGGTGCGCCAGGAACGGCTCTTCCCTCCCGCCCTCGGCTCCCCTTCTCCTTCCCCGCCGCTCCTTGCCTCTCCCCTGGCTCGTCTCGGCCTCCTTCTGTCATTGCCATGTCTAATAGCCCGGTTCAGTCAGGGTGCGCCTGAGCTTTCCCTCAGGTAGTGGCTTTAGCCTGTCTCAGGGATAAATCTCCTCTCCGGGGCTGGGAGTCACGCAATTTGGTCAACGACAGCAAAGCTTTGTGGTGTGGATCCGTCATTCCCCTTCTGTTCTACAGTTAATTCCGCAGATGACTTTCATTCAAAAGAAAGTCATCAGAAATGCGTTGTGCAGTGCTTTTAAAAACATACTGAAGCTCACCACAAAGTGGGTTTTAATTTAAAAGATGAAAAGCTTTCAAAAAGCGTTTCCTAGCTAGAACAATAGGAGGTTTTCCCGGTTTAAACACGTTGGCCTTTGAATGAGATAGCTAACGTGTCAATATTCTGAGTAAACGTGACTTCTGCTAACCCAACTGTTTTTTGCTCTGCTACGTCCTGCTGGTACGAACACAGCCTCGTGTCTGAAGCTGCTTCTGCAGCTGACACAAGTGTGTGTGATTGGACACGGACAAGGCATCCCCACCTTCCTTACCCCACAACTAAATATGTGATGTGTTGCATCACATATGTTCACAGTTGCTCATATCAGGACAGAAGATAAGGTAATAAAAATACCGTGCCAACAGTTGAAACCTCCCGGATGCTGAACTAAGGAGCCACGAGGTTTTGCCGACCCTGTTCTTGTCTTTCTCCAGCTCCTTTGCCATAGTCCTCTGCTGGAGGTGGTGTCCACTTTCCCCTGTGTCAGCACTGGGCAGCCTCTGGCTCCTGACGCCTGTGTAGCTCCCAAAATGTGTCCCCCTCAGCACCCTGGGCACTGCTGCCTAATCCAAACCCTCAGCGTTGGGAAGGGGCCAGCCAAGGCTGATGTTTGGTCACCCAGCAGAGCCCTGCGTTACTGGAGCGATGAGACCTGAGGAGCTCTTCCAAGGGAGTTCCCCTGTGAACAGTTCCTGGATCTCCTTCGTCTCAGCTCTCTGTGTGGCTTTCAGCCACAAGAGGTAGTGCGGTGTCCGCTACAGGGTCAAAAAACCTGGCAGTCCCCACTTTGCAGTTGTTAAATGTATGCTCGCTCGCTCTTATCTCAACTGACATAACAAGACTTGTTGTCTGGGTATGGGATAAAATATTTCCTGTGTCATTCAGTCACTGTAACATGTAGAAATCTGTGTAATGGCATTCTTTTTTACTCTTCAGTAATATTATCATCATCAGTAACACTTAGCATAATAGTTTTAGAGCAATTAATGATCATATGTTGGCCTAGGAATTTTTAAGTTTCACTTTAGTTCACATTCAGTGGGATTTAGGAAGCCAAATGCTGACATGTTTAATTTGTCACTAATCAGTTAATAAATGTTCACAGATTGAAAAAGAATGGGGAATAGTCAGAGGGCCCTTCAGTTTTAATCTCTGTTTGGGGGATTTGCTGTCATTTGCATATTTATTAAAATATTCATGAGTGTGGTATGTTCTTCTTAATTAATTTCAGTGGGATTCCTCATAAGACTATGTAGGTTGTAAGTATTTGCAGAAGTCTTTCCAGGACTGGGATTATAGTTGGCTATAAAAAAAGAATATAAAATGAGTTGAAAATATTCTTAAGGGTTGGTCTGTCTTCTTCTGTTAGTTGGCATGTTAAATTACGCAGCATTTATAAACCCTTCTCTCTGGCAGGTTTTGGAGATCATATTCATTGGAGAACACTAGAAGATGGGAAGAAAGAGGCAGCAGCCAGGTATGTTGGCTAGTTTTAAATACAGAAAAACGTCTTTAAAAACATTGACAAAGGTTCTGTATCAATCCTAAATTTAACCACTGAAAATAGTAATTATTAACAAACATGAAGGTGATCTGGGAGACTGTTCACATCACTATGGCTTACTAGAGAGAAAATAAAGAGTTTTGTTCGCTTTGCTGAAGCACCACCTAGGTTTAATCACTGCAGTCTAATTAAATGATTGAAGTCCTAGCATGTCTTTGAAATGGGAAGAAAATAACTGAGTGTTTATGATAGTAAAGAAGGATATTGTTCGCAAACCCACAAACACTTGTCTAATTAGTACTCAATCCCCTTGAACTCAGCGGTGCTAATGTGTCTGTATAGATGAGGTCTCAGTGTGAGACGAGTTATTTTGTCACTGTAGTGAACTGATAAGTTGTTTAAGTAGACGCTTTTCTGGGTTAAGCTTCAACTCTAAAAATAACACTGTCTCTATGAAAAGGTAAAAAATGACATTTTGACACATTTTTTTCCTCAGAATTTCTTCTGGTTTTGTTATAATGCGAGAAGGGAAATTGTATGTTTATTAATTCTACTTGTACTTTTGAATTTACAACCTAGATCTGACAATGCTGACATGAGCGGAAATTCATTATGCCTTCCGGGTTTGCTGTTTTATTGAATTCTGCTCTCAAACTGATTTGCCTTGTGAGTTCTACACTCTAGTGTAGGCACCACATTAACCCAGATGGTACAGTTCAGAAGTCTTACAAGTTTTTATCACAGTATATTTTAGCATTTATTTGATATACCTGAGCAAAAAAATATGCACACTCTCTCCTTTCATAGAATCATAGAATGTTTTGGATTGGAAGGGACCATAAGGATCATGTAGTTCCAACCCCCCTGCCCTGGGCAGGGACACCTCCCACCAGACCAGGCTGCTCAAAGCCCCATCCAGCCTGGCCTTGAACCCCTCCAGGGATGGGGCAGCCACAGCTTCTCTGGGCAACCTGGGCCAGGGGCTCACCACCCTCACAGCAAAGAATTTCTTGCTGATATCTGATCTAAATCTCCCCTCTTCCAGTTTGACCTGCTCACCGGTTTGACCAGCAGCATTTGAGTGTTAGTGAATTGAAGGTTTGGGAGAAACAAAACCAAAGAAAAAGATAAGCAAACCTAAAAAGGAGATTTTTGTTCTAAGTCTGACCTTAGGTCAGGAGATGGAGAGTTATATGAAATTATCAGTTGTGCAGCAAGTGGGATGCATCAGCGCCAGCGGTCCAGGAAGTTTCAAGGCTTTAAATCGATTTCAGTTCTGTAAATCAAATCTGGTCGTGTCGGAGATGCTGGAGACGCTTGTTTCTGGGGGGATTCGAGGGTGGGGGTCCGGCGTTCAGACAGCCCCTGGGTCTCTGGCTCCCGGCGGCCACCGCAGGACCCCGCAGGCCGGTGTCCCTGCGCCGCTGTGGCGAGGGTCGGGGCCTCTTGCCGCGGCGGCTCCGGCGCAGGCCGCGGTTGCCCGGGCGACCACGGAGAGGGGCGTGAGTGACCTATCGGAAGCAGTATCCGTTGCCATCCGGGTCAGCATGGCGGCGGGGCGGGCGCGGCGGGGAGGATGCCGCTGGTGGTCCTGTGCGGGCGGCCGGGCAGCGGGAAGAGCCGGCGGGCAGCGGAGCTGCGGGAGGCGCTGGGCGGTCCGGAGTGCCAGGCCCACGTCGTGGCCGAGGCGGAGGGCGGCCGGGGGGAGCTGCGGGCCGAGGTTGAGCGGCGGCTGAGCCGGCGGGACGTGGTGATCGTGGACGCGGGTAACGAGCTGCGGAGCATCCGCTACGAGCTGTACTGCGCGGCGCGGCAGGCCGGCACGGCCCGCTGCCTCCTCCACTGCGTCGGCGGCTCGGGCCGCCCCGACGAGCCGCCCTTCGAGGCCCCCGACCCCCGCAACCGCTGGGACCGGCCGCTCTTCACGGTGCACGGGGAGGAGCCGCTGCCGCTGGCCGCCATCCGCGCCGCCCTCTTCGAGAGCGCCCCGCCGCCGCCGCACCGCGCCACCCGCTCCCAGCCCCTGCAGTCCTGCGGCTTCCTCCACCACCTCGACCGTGTCACGCAGGAGGTGCTGGCCGCCGTCATGGCCGCCCAGAGGGACGGGGCGCAGCCCGGGGAGGTGGTCCGCGTCCCCGGCGTGGCCGAAGGGCTGGTGCTGACCCGGCCCGTGAGCATGGCCGAGCTGAGCCGCCTGCGCAGGCAGTTCATCAGCTACACCAAGATGCAGCCCAGTGATGAAAACTTGCCCCAGTTGGCCAGCATGTTCCTGCAGTACCTTAGCCGCAGCATCCAGTGAAGCCTGACACCTGTGCCGCACACAGTAGTGGCCGTGGTCCGGTCCCAAAGTGCTCGCAACAGTAAGAACGTGCCTTCCAGCCACAGACCCACGGAGCTCGGGTCCCACCTATCGCATATTGGATCATAGAATCACAGAATATCTCAAGTTGGAAGGGACCCATAAAGATCATCAAGTCCAACTCATGTGGCAACAGCAGCTCTGGGAAGATGGATGCCATGTCCCTGCAGCACCCGAGCAAGCTATATTGCTAAGGGGATCTGTAGGGATGCTGTTCCTCCACCCCTGCGTTCTCCTCACTTGCATCTTTGGAAAAGGAGAGCTACTGTTGCATGCCTGAGCAAGTGAAGTCTCCTATGGAGACCTAAACCCCAGTAATCCAATAGTGTCTCAGCATGAAAGCCCAAAAGGTGGTGACTGTAGGGAAAACTTTCTGCCTCCGCAGTGGCATGTGTATGTCTTGAATAAGAAGATTGTTTTTCCAAGGCTTTCTCCAGCTAATGTCAAACTGCAGAGGAGACTTCTGGTGCAGAACTGTAACAGGCTGTATTTTTAGGATGTGACTGTTTCAAAAAATCCTACTGAATCCAAGAGATAGATTTGCAAACTGTGTGTGACAGAACGGTGCCGGCTTAGCATACTCAAACCTCTCTGTTTCAGGTTTAGCAATAAAATATGTGCCTTAAATAGAGTACGGTCTTAATTTATCTGCAGGACTATTTTATTGAAATAATTTGCTGTGTCTTTTTCTCTGCAAGGTCATCGTTAAACACCTTTAAAAACACTTAGTTCTTTAAGAATGAGTGCTGTCATAGGAAAAGTGAGCTAAAATGACAGTGTCTGTTCTGGGTGAAACTCTCCCATAAATCTGTACCAGCTGTGATGGGTAACTTAGTTTTGCACTTAGTTTCAACTAATTTCAGTCTTTGCTATACCACATATATAGCTTATATAAACTTTTCACTTTCTAGGGGATGCTTCATCTCTCATTTTAATAAATTGTGGCTTTTGGTTTTAATTGTATGTGTAGTGCTGCCTGGGAGGAAATGGTAAAGTGGGGCAGGAAGGGTTACTTTAATTACAATGGCTGTTTATCTGACATACTGGCTGCTAGGTGGACTTATGCATTGCAGGAGTGAGAAATGACTACAAAAATGTTTTGATGTAAATAAGGTTATTTTTCCTGTCTAAGTAAAGAGAATAAAGCTGGGAAAGTACATTCAGTGTCTGTAAAACTTTTGAGTTCTCACTGGGTAAGAGTTGATACTTCAGGACTGTGAGCACTTAAATTTAAAATCTGCTTTGAAAATGTCTCTTAACTTTAAAAGAAAAAAGTGTGTTGCAGTACCGATTACTAGACGTTTCTGACATGAAGCACTGATCCTTGATGATAAGAACAATGTGTATTTTCCAGACTTAAATCAGCGTCTCCTCAAGAAAGGATGCTCTTCCATCATCAGGGAGAGGACGCTGATGCAATACAGGCTTTACTAGGGAAATGTGTATTCTTGCTTCTTACTGCAAACAGAGTCCTATGTAAAGATGTTAACATATTGGCTAGTTATTAACGGCAGGCTTCTGTTTGAACTGTTCTAAATGTTAATTGCTTCCTCTCCACCCTTTCCTGGTTCTGACGGCCATAGCTGAATGCTGCTGAGTAGAAATTTTCTTTCATATCTATCTACAGCTAAAGAAAAACTTGTACTTTAGTTCTGCTAGTAATTTATTTAGTTGCCACCATGTGCAAATGTCTTTGTAGTTTCTCTGTTTGTGAGAAATTCACTTCATTTTTAATGCCCAAAATGGTAACGGAGTTTACAATAACAGAAAGCTTAAACTCTGCTTTGCTTGGCGTATCCTGAAAGAAGTATCAATATAGTATGTTCTCTGCGTGTCTGTCTTGATTCCTTCTTTTCATTTCCTTCCTCCATCTGTACCTGGATGTGCTCAGCGACAAAAGTCACCTGTAGTTTTATCACTTTTCTTGTTAAAAAGGTAAAATTGATGCAAATAGTCAGGAGCAGCGAAATGGTGCGTTAATTGAATCACCATCAGTAACAACAGGAATTTTTGTAGTGTGTTTAAGGCCTTTGTCTAATCGCATAATGTAGCCTGAATATATTATAAAAGAGCTTAGAGAAATTCAACTTGGTAAGCTTGACTTTGTCAGAAGGTGAAATGCTAATGGGATTTTTGAAGAATAGGGTTAAATAAAACGTATGTTGGGCAATGGGAACTTAACCTCTAGGTAGTATAGGTAGTGAAAGTCAAGTGAATTGTTTTGGGAGAGAGAATAGTAAAGAATAACTTTGGCCCTTCTGCACTGCACTTAATCTAGGCTGCAGTTCCACGCAGCCCCCTCCTTCTCAGTCCTGGCACTTGTTGCATTTGTCACAGATTTATTTCAGCGGACCAACACGTAGGAAAACAGCCTGGCAGCCAGAGGGTTTGCTAGGTTACTGTGTTTGATTATTGCTCAAGGGAGGGTCTTAGTCACAGGAGGTGACTGAAACATGCAGACCATAGTGGGGAGAGGGATGGATGTCTGACTGTCATCCACGGATTGCCTTAAGCGGCCACAAAAATCCATACTGAGATCTCTCAAGCAGCTGGTATCACTAACCACTTCCAGTAAAAAAACACATGACCAGTTGTTTATCTGAACAAATGCAAACTAATTAAAAGCAAACCTTCCAAAGAGAAAGTCTCTTCCTCTACAAGAGCAGTTATTGGCTGGCAGTTATAATAAATTATTACTATACATGTTTTAAGATTGTGAAAACTTTTTGCAAGACAACCTTAAAACACAGCACAATGTCTTTACATCTCTGTTATTTTCCATTACACTTAGTCTTTGTAGAAGTCTTGGCCATTAAAGTGTACATGTAATACAATGCGGTTTCTGTAAGCTTTCTTCGATGATTTTCTTTCTCTCTTTTTTTTTTTTTTTTTTAGCGGTTTGCCTCTTATGGTTATCATCCACAAGTCGTGGTGTGGAGCTTGCAAAGGTAAGTGCATTTAATACTAGAGCTCACTGAAATTTCTAATGACCTTTTGTATACAAATCATTTAACCGTGAGAAACATGAACTTCACATTCAAAACGTAGCTAACAGTATTTGTATTTCATTTAGAGTGGTATAATGTCGCACCATTTCACCTGTTAGCACTGCCAAAAGCCAGCCATGCCTAAATGCCAGCAAACTGCCAGCTGTAATGCTGCACTTCTGTAGTAGCTGCAATTTCTCCTGCACTTGGCTATAAAAAATGGGACAGAATGAATGATCTTCAAGAATTAAGTGTAAATTGCCTTAGAGCTGGTGGTTCTTTGAAGGTGAGACTTTGTCTCTTTCAGTATCACCAACATAGGGGCATAATGGCTAAGCTTAGAGGATGAGCTGGTTGAGTGAGAACTGCTAGGTTATACCAAGGTTTTTGCATCTGTTCCATTGGTTCCAATATGACCATGTGTGTCTATTGGCCAGGCTTCATCGTACGGCTGCTTAGCAAGGATTGCTGCAGTTACCTGCTGTTCTGAGCCTGGCTTTAACAGTTTGATGCATATATTCCATTTACTCACTGCTTGTTGAAAAGTACCAGCTCTCCAGAGGGAAGAATGAAGTCGAGATTTTGATGCTGACCTGAAAACCTGAAATCTTTTCCACTGTCTTTACGCATCTCTTTTTTTTTTTTTTCTCTGCCCCCCCCCCCCAATTAGCTTTAAAGCCAAAGTTTGCTGAATCCAAGGAGATCTCTGAACTTGCCCATAATTTTGTTATGGTCAACCTTGAGGTAGGCTGTTCTCTAATTTATATCCATGTAACTGCATAGTAATTAACCATTTGGAATCCCACTTAACTGGTTGCATCCTGTTTTGTGCACATCTTAAGTTGTGCACTCCCGAATAGGTATTCAGGATTGATTGATAGACCTGATTGTTTTAAAAAGAATTTTCTTCAGTCTGGTTATTTCAGTTGTGTTTATAAACCTGGCTCTCTGCCATTGTCTCTGTAACAATTTGTACCTTTTGTCATTCCGTTGCTGCAATAAAGGAATTTATATTCATTCTCTCATAGAATCATACAATGGTTTATGTTGGAAGGGACCTTAAAGATCATCTATTTCCACCCCCTATGCCATGGACAGGGACACCTCCCATGCATTTAATGCAAATTGACGGAACAGAAAAAAAATACTATTCTTTTCACAAATGGTACTTGTTTAGGTAAAAATAACTTACTTTCCTTTGAGAGCGGAAGATAACTGCAATTTTACCGAGTGTCTGTTCAAGTTACTCAGGATAAATGGAATATGAAGGCAATAGCTTGTTTCTTTAAAACAAGTGTTGTGTTTTGGTAGATACCTTGCTAATATGTTCCCTCTTTTCTGTCTTGCTTTGATAGGATGATGAAGAACCAAAGGATGAAGCCTTTAGTCCTGATGGAGGTTACATTCCCAGAATCCTCTTCATGGGTAGGGAATCCACAGCTGTTGTATCTACTCACAGGACCGTGTCCTTATTGTTACCACCTACATTTCCTGTTTGATTTCTTGTTCCATAGACCCCAGTGGAAAAGTCCACCCAGAAATCATAAATGAGAAAGGAAACCCCAGCTACAAGTATTTCTATACCAATGCTGATCAAGGTATGTGCAAAGTAGTTTGAAGTGCATTTTCAGCGAGATGAAGCGTTGTGTGAGTGCTGAGTGAAGGACTCATCTTCACTTTTGAGTGGAGAAAAATGATGATACTTTAAGATAACTGGGAGCTGTTAGATACAACGTGAGTGAGTGGCGCTCATACCTTGAGGAGCCTTAATACTTACTATAATGCCTGTAGGACCTAAACTTTGTCTCCAGCTGTGATATGGAAAATCATGCAATTCATATGATCCAGCTGCAAACAGTTGGGAAAAGGGCACAGGACTGGTTTGGTTGGTTTTTTTTGGTTTTTTTTTTTGTTAATTTGTAGATCTACATTCTGTAACTGTGTTATTTTAAAACACTTTCATTACCAGGACACCTTCATGTTTTAATCTTGAGATTAATAGTTGCTGTCTCTCTGTTTAAATTTCAGTTGTCCAAGGGATGAAGGAGGCCCAGGAGAAGTTAACAGGTGACGCTTTCAAACAAAAACACCTGGGAGATGAACTATAATGAATACACTGAATGATGTTTTTCCATCACTTGGAAAGTCTAAAAGGAAATGATTAAACAGACCAAGAATGTAGATGCACTGGAGGGACATAATTCTCCTGTCAACAATGTTAGGTTAAACCCTGTTTGGAGTTCACACACATGCATCAATTACAGTGTTATCTCCTCCTCTGCCTGGCAGTTTGTACTGTAATGGTTATTTGCAACTAGGTGATGTGCAAACACATCAATTTGTGTGTTTGAGCAACCACTAATATTTGGTGTTAAAAAGGAGGTGTGTAGGGCAGAATGTTCATTTGAGGACAAACAGTGTGATTGGAATAACTAGAAGTAGCCGGCATTTTGATGCTTAATCAGGGTTGAATCCTTTTCTCACTGGTGTTGTGTGATCCCATTGCTTTTACTGGGCATTCCTATGAATGGGGCATGTTCTTCGGCCAGGTGTTTTCTAGACAACCCAAACCATGAATTCTGCCACTAAGCCAAGTAGAATAAATTTCATGAATGTCCAAGTAGCATGTGAAATTATTAGCTCTGCAAACATATTTTTCTGTAAAACTGTGTGTGATTCATCTTTATATGCCTTTGGGCAGAAATTTAACGTTTTCCTTGTGCACTCACCTTTTGATTGTTTCATCAAGTGAGGGTGGGTTATGTTGAAGCTTTACGGGGGTTCCCCTTTTATTCTTTGAATGTTTTTTGGCGAATGCCTTGCCATCACATTGTACTGTATTTTTGTACCAGGGTGAAAAATTAAACCTTTTTAAACATAAGCATGCAGACAGTGTTTTGTGGTAAAGGGCATAGCTTGCCATTGTTAAGGATGGGGGAATATATTTTTGTTTATGTTGCAGCGGTTATTAATGTTGAATGTCACAGACAAAGAAGGTTTCTCCTTTTTGTAAGTAAAAAACAACAGGGTTTTTTCCTTGTAATTACAATTCAGCCATTCTTATACTACCTATACTGTTGAGGGCAGGGTAATACCTAGTGTTTATCTACTGGAACTGAAAAGAAAAATAGAGGGGAAAAAAATCACCTCTCTTGAACTGCTGGTAATGCTTTTCTTAATGTAGCCCAAGATGCTGTTGGCCATCTTTGCCACAAGGGCGCATTGCTGGCTCATGGTCAACTTGTTCTCCACCTGGACTCCACCTCCTCCTCTGCAAAGCTGCTTTCCAGCCTGTCAGCCCCTGGCCTGTACTGGTGCACAGGTTATTCCCCTCCAGGTGAAGGACTTTGAATTTCCCTTTGTTGAATTTCCTGGCAACTCTCTCTGCCCATTTTTCCAGCCTCTTGAGGTCCTTCTGAATGGCAGCACAACCGTCTGGTTATCAGCTGCTCTCCTCGGTTTTGTATCATCTGTCATTTTGCTGAGGGTGGACTCTGTCCATTCACCCAGGTTGTTAATGAAGATGTTAAAGTACTGACCCCAGGGGTTATTCCACTAGTGACGAGCCCCTTTCAGCCCAGCGGTTCTGCCAGTTTTCCGTCCACCTCACTGCCTGTTTATTTAGGTTGTACTTCATCAGTTTGTCTCTGAGGATGCTATGGCAGACAGTGTCAAAAGCCTTAGTAAAGCCAAAACGCCTACTGCTCTCCTCTCATCCACCAAACTAGTCGTCTTAAGGAAAAAATCCTGTCCAAAAGGCACTTGCCGTAACTTCCCATAACAAACACAGAGAGATAATTTTCTACAGCTAATTTTTGAAGAGGTATCTGAGGACATTAGTTGGGCAAAATTGTTGTATACAATAAACCCAAGTTGTCTACTGAGTCTGTTTTTACTGTTCAGTAGCGTAATGAATTTTACTTTTCTAACTAGTCTGCCTTTAAGGGATTTTAGACACCAAAACTCAATTGGGCGCTAAAAGACAAGAACTCAGTGGAAATAATGGGATTATTGCACATTACAATTACCCTGCTCAGCTACTAAAAGTTATTCTACAAGTTTCATCCTCTGCTTGTCTTGCAAATTGTCTAATAAATTAACCATGAAATTGAACTCGGAAACTGCTCTCAAGTTGTATCAGCCTTCAAAGTAAATAATTCTATGTAAGTCCTGAACAGGATTTGTGTTTTGCAAAATTGTCTTTTTTTCCCCAGCTGTATTGGTTGACCTAATAAAAAATAGGTCTTGTCTGATGCTACTTATTTCATGTATAGTCTTAGATTGACATGACTAAAAAATCATTGATACGTTTTATTTACTTGCCACCAGGGGGAGGACTCTGCTTGTTCATCTGGGATATGATTCAACAAATAATAATTAAAAAAACAGTCTCTGATGCAAAATAGCAGGGTGCACCTCTGCTATTTTCCAGGCACACTTTTGCAGCAGCTCTGTCCTTGTCTTATCTCTGCAGTGAAATTACAGCCTGGGAGATGTATGGCATTTGTCCCAAAGCTGTGCTTTGTAAAATGATGTCAGAAGCAACGTGGCCTCAAAGTAATTTTTAAAAAGTTCTCCATCTAGAGAGATCTCCCTTCAGTGGCAGATGTGGGAAGTGTTCTTCATCCTTTACCTTTAAGACCATCCTGATTCAAAATTACTCTCCTTCACCTCTTCTCTGATGCATCTCCTTCAGCACTTTCTGCCTTCCAGACTTGCTATTTCTGAAGCAAAAATACTCCATAATCCATTTTCCTTTGTTATGTGGCTGCCTCCTTTCTCTCTAATCCTTCCTACCCTCCCTATGTTCAGACTTGGTGAGCTGGTACAGCTTCCCCACCCTCCCTTCTACTTGCTTTTGTCCTCTGTAGCAGGATGGAGCTTGGCACTTGCTCCCCTGCTTGGCGTGTAGCTGGGGTCTCGGTAGAATATGACGTACGTGCTGCCCCAGTTTGATTGCTAGGGGCAGCAGTTAACAGGCGTAAAAGCTGTTTTGCATCTCTGGATTGCAGAGCAAACTTGCTTTTGATCTGTTACTTCAATATTTTTCTCTTTCTACTTGTTAGTTTTAGACCTGGACATTTGAGTTGCAGATTCTTTATGCCCTTCTGCTTTTTAACCCAGACCAGGTGAACCTGCTGGTTGGCATTTTCTCCGGTACAGAGGGATACATCTTGAACCTTCCATCCAACAGTTGCTTTATGTATGTTGTGTAACTTCATGCACGCAAGCAACTCCACAGGGTTTAGACGAGCTGCTTCCAGGTCAGTGTTTTTTGTAGTTGCGTTTAAAGTTAATTATCCACTGTAGTAGCTTAACAGTACACAGTAACCAAGGCCTCAGATTAGTTTTCCCCATCAGCTTTGTTTCGTGTGCATGCCCATCTGCGTATGAGTTGCAAAAAACCTGCACACTTACGTAACTTCTTTAGATACATCCCAGAAATCCCCTTGGATTCTCAGCTTCTACTCCTTTTATGGTGATAACAAAACCCAAAGACACTTCAAAATGCTTAGTATAGACCCAGGGAACTGCCAGGCCAAATCAGTCTCATGTAAACAAACAGGCTGTCAGCTCCCTTTCTCCCAGAAACAACCCACAGAGGAAAAAAAAAACAAACAAACCAAAGTTAATTACAGAGTGACTGGATTGCAGCTAGCCATCTGGCTGCCTGGTAGCAGAGGTTGCTTTGTGCACCTGGGGCTGAACAAGCTTTAAGGAAGTGTCAGCTAGAGACTCGGGAAACCTTTCCTTTGCCATGCTTAGCAGCAGGGAGAAAAGTGCAACAACCAAGAACACCAGCACGGCCAGAGTGTCCTGTCCATCATCCTGGCGTGCAGAGTTTAGGAGCCATCCACTTCAAATGCAATTTTGTCCCCATGGCTGTTTTTCTGCCATCAAATCTAGCCTGTATCAAACTGCTAATGAGCTTCATTCATTGTCCACACTTACAGCTTGTGTAATGAATAGCTCTGAAGTGTGATATTATTAAACCCGTATGAATGCAAGGTCATATATCCTTGGAGGTGATGAAACTTTTCTTAACTTTTGGCAAGGGGAGAGGCATTTGCATTTCCATTATGCTGTGATATTTATTTGCAGCTGACCCAGTATTATGCCTGGTTGGGTTTGCCCAACCAGGAGAACCACTCCAGGGCTATTCCTTGACAATGTGGCTACACGTGGATCAAAACTTGAGACCTGAGGATGGAGATTCAGAGAGCAATAAAGTGGAATTACGCCAAGAAGGACTCTGTCCAGAGAGCGGGATAAAAAGGGGAACTTCACTGTATGTTCATGCTTATCTCAAAGAAAGCAAAGCCCAAGGATGAAATTTATCTAAAAGGTCGCATCCCACTTCCAGACAGCTGTGTAAGATGTCTTTGGGGATAACTGGAGAGGGGAGCTTGCTGCCTGGGGGAACGAGGAAACAATCACAAAGGTCTGTCAAAATGGTAAAAGTCACTTTATCTCAAAACTATTTGGCATATTAACTCATTCCCCCTTTCTTCCTCCAAGAAACAGGTGCTCGTTTGTCAAGCAGTTTAGTCAAATAAACTCAGTTTGCTTTTCCTTTCAAAGTTTGTCTAGCGTAAGGAGTGCCTGCACACCGTTCCCAGGCCTGCCATTGTCCGGGGAGCACCACTCCTGGGAGAGGTGGTGATTCATTCCCGCAGCGCCAGCCCGCTGCCACCACGTCAGCGTGGCCCGAGGAGGAGGAATCTCCACTGACAGCTGACAGCCAGCTCCTGTGGCCTGTCACGGGCAGTGGAGACAGGTTCCAAGACTTGTGCGATCCTCTCTAGGCTGTGACAAATGTCATGGCGCAATTCTGCAATGGCTAAATATGTGGCAGGTTCCTTTGATTAGCGACCAAAAAAATAGAGACCCCAAACTTTCCCGTTCATAGCTATGCTGGAAGCAGGGACTGGCTGACCTGTGCTTATGGCGTTCCAGATTCTGACTCAGAACAGCCAGAGAGGCTGTTACACACCACCCCGCGCTGGCACTCGTCCCAGGACGGGGCACAGCGGCCCATCAAGCACGGTGCAGGGAGCGGGCAGGGTACGTCCCGGGCATGGGATCACCGAGAGGGTGGCTGCTGTAAAAACAATTGAGCGCTTCGGAGCTGCTCCTGTGTTCTGCTTTCCTCCCACACAGGTGTCTCCTGCTCCATTTCCCGTGTCCCTGCCATGATGTGGGAGACAACTTCCTAGAGCTTCTCCCCTCTCAAAAGGACAGGATCCCACTGCTGCCACTCCAAGCCAGTACAAGGGAGCAAAGATACCATGGGAGCTGCGGGAGGAGCCGGGACAGGGCTGCAGAGGCAGGAGAGGCTGCAGGTGACTGGTTGCTGGTTAGAGATCATTTGTTGGTATATGCTCATTTTTGGGCCATTTTGCACACACACAGTATGGTGTAGGTAGACGTGCTGCAGAAATATTAATTGATAAGAACTGCAGATGTTCTCCCCGTTTTCTGAGTGTGTTTCAGGGCATGACATAACATGCTGTGCATAAAAGAAGCTCCATTGTCAGCACAGTCAGCTTTGAATGTCACTTTATTGTGCTATTTCTAATATTATGAACAGTTTTCAAACTCAGTTTGTAAGGATTTTGGTGCATTAGCCCTGTTAAAGAGGATGAAGTTCGCACACACCTTGGGAACACAGCATGGGGCATGCGTGCTGTTTATTCCACACCAAAATGAAGAAGCGCCTGGGTGCGACCTATTCTAATAAGGAGAATTTTGTTTTCTTCTTGCAGTTGGCATGTGTTCACCTAGCTTCCCTGGACAACTCTGTGTGCAAACTGTGCTTTTTGGGGATACAATTTTGTCTATGTGTGACCAGTGCTTATCATGAGCTTAGACAATGGGTCTTCTAGTCTCAGGGCCATTAGTATTATTCGTACTTACAGCATCGCACATGACAGACTGTCATCCTTGATTTACGTGCTTTGGTCCTGCTCTTGCTGTAGTACTAAGTAAAGCAATAAATAAAACCATGTTTTTAGAAAAGAGGGAACTGAAAAGATTAAAATTGTTTTCTTAGGTCAGTTGCACTGTGTGAGGATGCGGTAACTTGAATTAGAAACGTTGGGAGAGTAGTAGAGTATGCATGTTGTGCTTGATAAATGTGCTTGCGTGATTGCTGCGAGAGAGTCAGAGAGATCCACATGTCAGAAAACAAGATAAAGCATAACATCTGCTCTTCCCTTCCACCTCTGTGGGCTTGTGGGAGTTCTCTCCTGTTCCCTCATTTGCCCATCGATAAATCTAAAATAATACAGACCTCCCCCCTCACTGGAAGTTGTGTAAGCAACTCATGACTGTGCAACGTTAAATCCTGGAGGGGAATTGCATTTGGAGAGCAAACAATATTCACTCCATAAATTATAGAAACGTGGCTAAACAAAATGATAGACAGAAAGAATCACTACAAATTCCCCTGTCTCCCAATTACCTGGTGCATCCCTTCTGCTCTTGCTTAGCCCTGACTAAGAAAGGGCTCTCATAATGCTCCAGTACAGCTGGATATAAACACTGGCATTTCAGGGATGGCATGGAATCTGCAAATGCCTTTGGAAGTTAGGCTGAACAGTGGCCCGGGCTTGTCAGGGGATGTTAAATCAGGCAATCACTTGAGCAGATGCCCGTGAGCCTCTGTCATAACGTGCCCTTTGCATCAAAGGTGTAGGTATCTGCCCATGAGCACTTGCCTTCCATGTTGGTGCTTTGTAGGGCTGTTGGCTTGCAGTGCTTTTCTAGATCAAGCATCAGTCAGCAGGCAGAGGGAAAAGCATTGTCACCATCGCTGCAGAAACCGTGTCGGGTAGAGTGGAAGTCCGGTTTTGGAAAAGGCAGAGATCATATTTCCCAGAGCAAGGAGAGGATTGCAAGGAGCTAAAAAGACTTTTGTAGGTGTCAAACCCGTTAGGCTGTCTTTGAAATAACTATTGTAATGAGTCTGGGATTTTGTTGCACTATCGATTATTTCAGGTTGCCTGCGCAAAGCTGATACCTTGCTTAAGGCTTAAATCAGGGCCTGGCTTAAATAACAATAATTGTAGTTGGGGTCTCAATGGCAAATAAACATTGTCATTCTAGATGAGGGTAGAAAATGATTCCGATGCTGGGTAGAATCATGCCCTGGGCCACCTGGCAGATAGTTCTGACTTGAACGGAACGGAGAAGCTGTATGGCATCTCTGATCTGCAGTGAGAAGAGGTGTTTCTCGAAGCTTCTCTGCAACTCTCCTGTGGTTGCTCCTAAAATGCAGACCTTGGCTATACAGTAGTTCTATAGCACTGCCACATTCTTTGGATTTCTGCATTCTCGTGATACTGTTAGCTAGCCAACTACCCTGGGAAAAACGTAGCAATAAAAGCAATTTACAGACTCCTTTAAAGTGGCTGAACTGTTAGAAAGCTAAAGCTTGTCCACAGGCTGGTTGACCTACAAGCCAGTCCAAAGATGGTTACTGAAGATCACCAGATGTGCAAAAAGCTTTTACAAGTAGACAAAGCGATCTCTGTCCTCTCTGGGCAGTGTCCAAGCTGAGTTGAAGTGCTGCACATCAAACGCAATGGCACACCACAATGAGACTTGGCGGGAAGGGGACGGTGCTCCGAGGGACATGGTGGGGGCACAGAGGCACCTGCAGCCACCAATTTTAGAGCCCTGAGTTCAGAGGTGGTCCCTGGAAGCTGCTTACTAGTCATTGAGAGAAGAGAGGAATCCTGCAGCTCCAGCCTCTTTAGTTGGCTCCTGCGCTGGCCTCCCCTTGAAAGGAGCCACTCTCCTGGAGCTGATTGTCTTTGGGCTTAGATTCTTTTTGCTTAGAGCCTGGCAGTGGGAAAACACGCTGCCATCTTTGCTGTCTGTTTGGGAAGCGCCTCATTATTAACATCAGAGAGATTTTTTAAACACCCATGATTTTGTTCACTCTATCTAGGGGATCATCTCTGAAAGCGGTTTTGGTTTCCCAGTGAGCGACAGGCCGCAATTAGGTCTCTGATCTTGAACTTGGAATCCGTTTGTAGGATTTTAAAGCCAAGAGGGTTTGCTGCAACCTCTTCATCAGACAAGCAACTTAGAAGGATCGCAGCCACCACCACCTCATTTTTTTTGTGTCTTCTCACCAGTAGCAATGGAGTTCCTGATGCCACAGCCACCATCACTAGGCTGCAGAGTTAACAGTTCTACTGAAGTGAATTCCAGATCGTATAAGAGAGTGCAACAAGAACGGCAAGTCAGGGTCGTACCTGGGACGGCGTTCCCCGCCGCCGGAGCTCCAGGAACGCCTGAGGGGATTCACATCCCCGGGAGCGGAGCACCGGGAGGGCGAGCACCTGGACGGGGCCCCCGTCGGCGCTTCCTTCCACCGCCGGCTGGCTCCCGCTCCCTGCGGAGCGGCTCCGCGCGCTGCTGCACCCCTCCTCAGCCTCCGCCGGGGCTCCCGCGGCCCGGCCCCGCCGTTCCCGCTCGGCCGCCGCCCCCCGCCCCGCCGCCGCTCCGCCCCCGGGGCCGCCCCAGGTACCGGCGGGGGGGCGGCTCCCGCCAGGCGAGCGGCGGCCGCGGGACCGGCACACGGCTTGGCTCGGCGCTGCCGCTCCTCCGCCTCAGGTAAGAGCCGCGGCCCCCTGGGGGAGGAAGAGGAGGAGGAAGGGTGGGGGGTTCCTCCCGCCGCCGTGCGCGCCGTCGGGGCGCAGCCTGCCCCGCCGAAAGTAGCGGTGAGGGGGGCACGGGCGGCCGGCGGGGCGTCGCCCCCCCCGCCCTCCCCTCAGGCTTCGGGGCGGCCTCGCCTCACTGTCCCCCAAAACTCTTCCCGCCCCCCTCGGTGCCCAGCGTCGGGGCTGTCCCCGGGCTCGGCAGGACGGTGGCGGAGCGGGGCCGGGGGCCAGGGCGGGAGGCGGGAGGTGCCCCGGGCGGCGGGGCGTCGTCTGAGGGGCCGGGATGGGAGCTCAGTGCCCCTGAGGTGCGGTGTGAGAGGCAGCCCCTCAGCAGCGACGTGGAGGAGGACGTGACAGCAGTTAAATCTCTAAAATAAATATTTATCAGCAATAAGAGGTGATATAATACTGCTTTATCTTTAAAATATCCTGAGGGGGGGAGGCTGGAGGCCGGGGCCTTCCCGGTTGTTTCCCAGCTGGTGTGTAACCTTTGTCAGTTCCTGGCACCCTGGGCGGTTGTTTTCTGCTCGGGAGATGCGGCGCTTCGAAACAAAAAACTGTACGGCCGTCAAACGACCTGCCGGGAAATGGGGGGGGTTTCGTGTGTTGTTGTTGTTGTTGTTGCTGCTGTTTGAAGGGTTGAGACCTGCTGCCGCTGGACTGTGCGTCTGGACGCAGAGCACCCACCGCGGGTTTGCTGTCTCGCCGTACAGGTGGAGGCACAGCGTGGACGTCCACTCCGCCCTACAGCAGCAGCGAGCCCATTTCAGGAAGCCACACGGATCAGTTATTCTAATTTAGTTCATAAAAAGTCTAAACTTCCCAATTTCTTCAGTTTATGCTGTACAAAATACATGTGGTCTTTTTTGCCATATGTTCTGAGGCTACGCATTCCCCCCCCAGTGTTTTCTCTCCCAGCAGCAAGGCAGTGTCGCCCCATGTTCACGGAACGTGGTGCTGTGGGATCGCAGGCAGTATTGCCAGCGCTGGCACAAGCCTTTCCACCTTTCTGCCTCCCAAGGTTCTGTCCTTTCCTTCTCACGGCACAAGCAGTAGTGTGTTTGTGCAGTGCATCAGGTTGATCTGACCTAAATTAAGACTAACCTGACAAAAAAAAATATATATAATAAAGGGGGGGAGTGTTTAATTTTAACCCAGGTTTTCCCTTGGCCTGAGACAATATAAGACCGTGGCCTCAGAAGTTTAATTTGTGTTTCTGCGCACTTCCTTGGTGGCAAACCTTGGTTTCAACTTCTTTTTTTCCTCATTTACTCACCCCTGACCCAGTGCTGCACTCACAGTTGTGCTAGTAACACTTTGTGGGGCTGCAGAGTAGCCTGGATTAGCTCTGGGTTCAAAGAAACCTCCTCTTCTAAGTACTTTTCCTCACAAGGTAAGAATGTCAGTGGAGCCATAGTCTTCGCCTGTGTATTTGAATCTGTACGCAGATCACGGGAGCACTGGTATGTATATTGTATGTATTATAGTGGGTACAAGATTGAATCCATATGCTGTTTGTAAGCGTATAACTAAAAACCTTTTATTTCCTGTTTCTTGTGCTCGCTATCCTGGAAGTGGTTGTATATGCATTCACTGAGACCTTGGTGTTATCACCGTCTTCAGGACTCTTTTATCAGGACAATTTGTGGTATAAGTCAGAAGGAAGGCAAATAAACGAATATTTAAATCAAACTTCCTTTGCAGTTTTGACCAAACTGTGCTGCCCTCTTTGCAGATCTGATACATTTTCAAGTAACAAATTGAGAAGACTTGCTAGCTTTAGGTTTTAATAGCAGTAGTTCTTGCTACACCTAGGTGTAGGAAAGCAATGCATGTAGTGTTCATTAGCATGCTAGTTGTCATTGTCATGTAATAGTCATGTTAGCTGACTTGTGTGTGTTTCAGATAGCTATTTTTTTTTCCCTACTTTTATTTTCACGTGATCTGATGCAGCCTCAGATCAAAATGGGCAGGTCACAGCATCGCATCTCAGGGTCTTGCATTATGCTGGCTGGTGGTAGCACCAGGGAAGGGCACTCGCATCCATCCGGTTCACCCTCCCCTGTAAGTCCACAGCTGTTCTCTGTTACTAGTTCAACGCAAGGAAGAAGTTCTTTCTGAGGCTCCTCTCAATGGCTAACATTGAGAAATATCTCGAACTGGTAATTTCAGCTATACTGTGTGCTGTAAAAAAGTATCTGCAGTGTTTAGTGAGCTCTTGTAAATGTGTGCTTAGCTTACTGCAGTGCTGTAGTATTTGATCTTTGACGTAAGCAGTAAGACTTATGTTTGGAAGTATTAGCTAATTAAAACATGGGAATTGCGAGGGTGCTTGTTCTAGTCCCAGTTAGCAGGTGGCTTACTTCACAGCACGGAGACCATCACAGCACAGAGAAATGAACTAGCTTGTTCATCACAGGTTTTCTGCTTGGAGGAGGAGGACAAAAGGCAGCAAATTAAACTTCTCCTGCACTGCAGGGGCATCCTGAGCTGGCCCTGTCTCCATGTGGTTCTGGTTTACAGGTTTACAAGACAATACATGTCTCCAGTCACCTGATTTGGTCAGGACAGCAGCTTACTTTTACCTGTAAATGAAAGGTTTTAGACCTGGTGATGCAGAAAAATCGGTAAAACTGTCTCTTGCGCAGTGGTGGAGGGGTGTCTACCCAAATCTGCATGTGGCCTGACTCTAGTCTCGGATAGTATGAATTCCATCATATACCTGAGCTTGCCTTGTCTTCCACCACCATGGGAGGACACAGTCGTGGCTTCCTCTGTGGAGGGCTGTATCCCAGTGCAGAATGTGTCTGTGTCCAGCCTTCCAGCAGGGAGGGATCCTGGGGAGGGAGGGAAGAATCCTTCCCTCCTGGGGAAGGATCTGCAGGGAGTTACAGGTGTCATGGGTGTTGCTCCAAGTGCTTTTGTGCCACTGCTACTTCAGTGTATTCAGCAGTGAGGTACTCAGAAGTATTTCACTACTGCTGCTTCATTCTTGGGGAAGCTGAGGCAGAGCTGCAAGGCTGGAGAGCCGAGGAGAAGGTGGCTGAAGTCCCTTATCTTGCCCACCGTTGCCGTGTTTGTAACGGGAAGCAAGGGCTTTAATGATGGTGAGTTTTGTGATAGCTGTCAACCTCTTCAGCTTGCACTGTTTTCTGGAGACAGGGCTGGATTGAGGGTCAGCCTCAGCTGGTGGTTTTGTAGGTCCAGAAATTGGCTGGCTCCTGGGGTTCGCAAACTCAATGGAATATTCGGGGAATTTTGGAAATCTCTGCGTCCACTTTTCAGAGCATAAAAGAGGATGTAAATCTTGTTCAATGCATCCTTTGGCAGAGAGCTGAGCTGGGCTTGGTTACTGGCTCCCCTTTAGAAGGGGAGATCCTTGTACTGTTAAATATTTTTCTCTGTATCTTCAGGAGTAGCGTGTTTGCCACCAGGCACAGACCTGTGCGATGATAAAAGAAACGCCATGAAAACACTCATAGAAGAGAGTAAAAAATGTGGGAACTTTTATTTCTTTGCATTTTTTGCCATTGTAAAATTAGAGTGACTAATTCCCCCTTCCTGAGAGTTTTGTCATGGCTCTAAAATGGACTTTAAGGATGTTGAACGTCGTGCAGGAAATGGGAGAGGCATGGCCTCAGACACGGAGAGACATTTGGCTCGGGGAAATCTTTCTAACAACAGTCCCAGCCTGCTGCCTAACAAAAGGTAGTTGTAAAGTTAGAGAGTTGATGGGAAAGGGGTGATATCTGCAGGTCCCTGACTTTTGTTCCATACCCAGCAAATTCTTACAAGGCTTCTTAAAGCCTGTGTTCCCAAAACTGAATGGGTAATAATAATAATAAATAACCACCTACATTGTTTAGAGGTTTTTATCCTTCAGTAGTCATGCATATATTGAACTCATTTGTAGCAAATCCAAACCCACTACAAGCATCTTCTTGCAAAGACTTCTGGACTCAATAAATCGATTTTACTTTTTGCTGCCAAGATGAGGGGCTCACATTTTTAAAGTAATAACCGTAGACTTAACTTTCTTTCTGTTTGCACTGTTGAATTATTTTTGTTCTAGATCTGTCAGTTAAGTTATTTGGATGATGCCTCAAAATCAAGTTCTGGGCAGTACTGAAGTGCGAGCCAGAGGCTGCCACAGGGACCAACTGCTGCAGAGGGCAGGGGTGGGAAAACGGGAAGAAACGTAACCAATACTGACAAATGTGCAGTACTTTGGGCAAGAGCAAAGTGCTGTCTTCTTGCCAAGTGAGGTGATTGTCAATTGTGTGGATCGTGAGAAAGGATTTGTCTTGTTTGATCCAAATTCTGACCTGAAATAGGTGGCTGCAGCTTGTTATTTACATAAGGTCTGAGTTTGTCCGTGTGTCTTGGCAGTCTCCACAAGGCAAGATAATGCAAGTCAAGATGAAAACCGGTGGTTTAGCCTTGTTTGCTGGAGAGGAAATGCACCAGAGACAAAGTTGGTCTTTAAATTATATTAGCCATGAAAAAGAGGACTGAATTCTGTTATGTTTTTCTGCTCTAAACCCAGAATAACTATTACTTTAAGGCAGTTATTTCGGTGTAGATGTGCTGTGAGGGGGGTTGCAGGCATTTCCACATCCTATTGCAGTTTGCCTTTGCAGCATGCTAGACTTTGACGTGGGCTTTGTGCGAAACACTGATGTATACAGATGTATTTCAGCTGCTCCTTGGTTCGTTTTACTTTGCTGCCTTTCTGCAGGAGAGGCGTAATGATTCCTGTCTGAGATTTTGCACCCGCTTGTAGGATTTATCCAAAACTTTTATTTTAGATTAATCTAGATATTGTCCCTTTAATAAATTTTAAACTGATGGCTCCAAATATCTGCTGTTCTCTATCTGTCACTAACTCAAGCGCTGTTTCTGTTCTCTTTTGTACGCTGCAGGGCTTTCCCCTTCACCTTCGGTGAAGGAAGCTCAGACCTTTACACAGCCGTGTGTTCACAGCCTAACCTGCCTACCCGTTAGTCTCTTACATAATATTCTTATTATCCATCTTTACCGTAAACGTTGTAATCCTTTTGCTTCTACATCGCAGGTTCAACAGTGTGACCACTCTCTTGATTCATATACTCACAGCAAAGCCTCCATCTGTCTCATGGATTATAGATCTAAATTGGTAACTATCGCTTGCTTGCAATATTTATTCGCAGTTATGTTAATTGCTCATGCTGTGTTTTCTGCTTCTGATAAATCTCTCTTGTAGTACTAGCATTTGTATAAGACTCCTTAAGGTCGTGGCCTTATTTCCTTTATAAGCTTTATTCTTAGGACAGCATACCTTGGCTGTAAAGAAAATTCCATTACTTGATAGAAATCTGATTCAAGATTTAATTTAATTCCCCAAAAAGAAAAATATTCTTTTTGGATGACAGAGCGTATAAAGGAGTGAGTTCTTGTAATAGAGAATCGACATAGATGTGTAATTTATGAACTAGAGTATTCTTAATGTAGATGCACTTTTTAAGACTTGGGGGGGGAAACCCCACAAGGTATTAGCTCTTTTGAAAAGAAGTTAAGCTGCATGTCAGTAATGTCTCTCATGGATTACTGCTAAGCTGTAAATACTAGAGATGAAGAAATCTCTTGGTTTAGCTACTTTTTTGTTTTTTCCCTACCACATAACTTCCAGAATAGTTTACACAGTCTTTTAGCATCTTCAGAGCTGTCTACAACACTCCTATTCTATGTTTCTAGAAGAGCTTTGGCGGGTGTGTGATATATTTGACTTTAGCACACTGTAGTGACTTTAGCACTATGTACGTGGGGTTTTTTTAACTCCTACCTTTATTTAGCCTCATTATTTCTGCTTTTACTAAATCAGCGTATCTAGTAATCTCTTTTCTTCCTTCCGCACTCCTCAGTGCCTATGGGTAGCCAGGAGTCTAACAGGTACAACCGTGTTTGTGACTCTGCCCTTTCTCTTGTCGCCTGCTCTTACCACTTTCTCCTTCTAGCCTGGTAGTCATTAACTTCTTTCTTGTTTTTTCTCTGTTGTCTGATTTGGGCACTGGAACTCAGGAACAATAAAATGGAAGTAAGAAAAAGGAAGTTTGGATCTGAAATAAAGGGATGGTTTGTGACTGGTAGCTCTGTAAGGCAATAAAATCATATGTCAGGAGAAACAGCAGAGGCTCGGTTGCTGGACACACACAAAATGAGTCTGAATCCAGTAGCATGAAGTAGCATACTGTCATAAGATATTTGACTCTTAGAAATATAGAAGGGCATTTTCGCCCCCATCTTCTCCTCTGCCTAATAAAAGAAATGTGTGTGTGTTAGCGGATGATGGTGAAACAGTTAAACAGTCACATTTAAATTGCCACTGGTCCTATATAATACAAAACATGTGTAGTAAATTTCTGTTTGGCCTTTAAAAATAAAGCTGTGACAAGATGTTTTTACTGTTAGAAGTGCATGGAACTTGTAATATACAGAATACACAGATTCATAACAAGTTGAAATTGCAGATATGTCTTCATGTGTAGTTTGACGTATAAGTTAGAATCATGGAATAGTGTGGGCTGGAAGGGACCTTTAAAGGTCATCTGGTCCAGCCTCCCTGCAGTGAGCAGGGACATCAGTGTGACCATGTTTTGTGGTTAACTGAGGTGGCTGACAGCAGACAAGGAGAGCCTTTTCCAAAGGCAATTCAGACTTCTTCCTCACAATGTTGTGAGAGAGAGTGCGATGTGGAAACGGCCATGTCTGTGAACAGACCCATGTGGTTGCTAATGCAGAGATGCCTAAACTTCCAAGGTAATGATCAGATTTCTTGTGTCTTGCTGTGAGTGGATAGAGGAGAACAACCCTCCATTAGTTTATACCCAAAATGTTAAAGGCGGAAACACTTGAATTCAACATTAGTGTTCTTTTTTTTCTGTAAGCAAATGGATGGCAAGATTTCTAGCCAACACCATCAGCTTTAGACAGTTCATGTTCTGCTTTTCACTGAAGTTGGCTGTAGGCAGTAAATAGTGCAGAACCGGGGCAGCAGTGACCACTATTAGTGATTTGTAAGAGCAGTAACACTTTGATGGTTTGTGTTGCACTACAAAACAGTTTGATTCTTTATCGTGATGTTGGTCACAAATTAAAGAGTATAGCTGTGTGGAGCCATCTGTATGACACGCTTCAGGGAGTACTGAAAGCAGTGAAGGCTGGTTTCCCATGGAGGTGTCTTATGGTGATAGCCGTCATTTTTTTTTAAACTTCATTAGGCCAAAACAGAAAATAAAGGAGAGGCACCTTGACTGGGGAACTTATTCTTCGGTGGCCAATAAGCTCTGATTAAGATTTTATTGCTTTAGAGCATTTGTAGCATCCTCCTCCTATGTGGTTTCTCTGTCTAATAAAAGACGAGCTCACGCTGCAGGCTTTTCCTCAATAGGGAAATCATAAGGTATCTCATAGCTACATAACTGCCTATTCTTGCAAAACTAGCTGGAAGTGGAAGTGTTTGAGACCTTGTTCCCTTTGCTAAAGCATGTGGGGAAAACAGGTTGTTAATATTAGTATGCTCTTAGCTACAAAGAAGTGGGATGCCCAGGCAAAGAATTAAAAGACGCAAGGTCTCATACTGAAGTGTTCTCAAGGACAGTCTGATTGGCAGCTTTTTCTTCTCCTGTGTAATGGGTTTTCTGTAATGTAGCTAAATTTTTCCTGTTATAGGTATTTTCTTGAGGATTATTCCCAAGCAGTCAAAGTGGAAACAGTTGAAAGCCTTTCTCTTGCACATTGCGTGCCAGTCAGGTTTGACTTGGTCTTCGGTAAGAAAACCCCAGTTAGTCTGCATGTGTTTGTAAAACAGCAGAGAAGCCGCTGAATCATCCTAAACAAAGTGTGTTTGTAGCTGTTGTACCCAGCTAGCAGGGGGTTACACTGCCACTGAAACATCCTTTCACCAAGGAGGGAATAAATTCCTTGGGGAGCGATGGCTGCGCAAGCTGTTCTGACGAGTCAGATGGGAGCTGCCCGACACCAGCGTGTTGTTGACTTCTCCTTCCACCGCTGATGCTGAATCTCCACCAGGTGCGGAGGGCCGGCAGGAGATGGGGTTTCATGGACCTTTCTCTCAGTAGCATAGCAACTGCCATCGCTTCCCACCGCTCCGTCCCCTCCGCCTGGCTCTCTCAGCTGTGCTGGATCAGGGACTGAACCAACTTTAAAAAACAGCACTGCAAAACAGCAGAAGTTGTAGGAGGGTTTATTTTTAACTGGGATCTCTGTTCCATGAACCAGCTCCCTGTGCGGTCCTCGGGACTGGCATAACTGGGAACGATTGAAGCAGGGGTGGGACAGCAAGTGGGGAAGAGGAAGGGAGGGCAGGAGAATTGGGAAGAAGGTCTGCTGGCTCCTGGCTTGCCAGAAATTCAGAGGCAGCCCTGTGAATGCTTTCAGCCCAAATACAGCTTCACTAATGGTCTGCAATCAGAGGAGTAATCAGTAATTAGTGCCAACGTCCTTTCAGTTTCACTCTATTGACCCGAGGAGGGGAAAGGGAAAAGTCAAATTTAAGCCAAGGGGATGGAATTTTCTTTGAAATTTTTGCACTCCGAGGCTGCCTGTAACGATTCAGCCCGCAGCATCTTCGGCGCAGCACGGCGGGACGCAGCAGCCAGTGAGTGTTGTGCTTCTATGACAACAGCACCGCGCTCTCTGCGAGTATCATTGGATCTTATTTTCTGCATTGTGCTTCTAACAAAGCTGCTCTAGCTGTCCGCATTCTGTAATTGCTTTTTTAAAGTGAGATCTGAAAGTGGCATTTGTCGCCAGGTACACTTTTGATTATAGCAATCTAGGGGGGGTTAATAGAAGCAGTAGCGTTTCGTTTACAAGATCAGCTTGGAGTGTGCGGATGGATTCTACAAAGGCAGGGGTAGAAAGAAGATATTGATTCCTGTATGATTAGTGGAATACTTCTTTGTTAAAGGTCTGCATCTGAATCTTTAAATGACCAGGCTTCAAGTGATGAGGGCATCTCACTTTTTCAAGCCTCTGTGAGTGGAATGGAGAAGTAGAGATTTTAAAATTTTTTTCTTCTTCGTTAGCAAGTGCATATGTGTCCTCAATGGCATTTGTGGAAGTTATGTATGTGTATGAGGAAGATAAATTACTCAAATAGATAACTACTTAATGTCTTCCAGCTTGGTGATGGTACAAATCAACTAATCATCTGGATTCATAATTTTTGGAGCTGAGATTTCTAGCATTTGAACCGAGGCAGTGAGTGCATTGGCCTGAGCGTGTGCGTGGAAGTAGGCTGGATGTTGAATTCTTCATTTTAGAAATTCCTCTTATGAACCATGAGGCATAAGCAGAAGAGTCCTTTTCTGATGAGCTGTTGAGAAGAAAATTTGTACTTGGGTTTTCTGGAGTACTTGCACAGGACTGTAGTCTTACTGAAGAGCAGCTGAAGTTCATAAGAGTGTGTATCAGAATTGTGTTGTATCCTACAGAGAATCACTTGTGGGAAGATTTTACTGCATTCAGTGCAGCTGTTGACTATTGAGCTACTGATAAAGTTCTTCAAAAACTGTCCTTGTTAATGCAATCTGTGAATGAAATGTCTGCTGCACCAGCCCTTTTCTGTGTGGGAAAGTTGCATGTGTTTAATCAGAGATAAGCCATCATGCATATTTTACTGAAGTTCAAACTGGGTTGGTTTTGGTTTGTTTCCTCTCTGTTAGGAATTTAAGTTAAACTGTCATCCCAGTTTAAATTGCTTTTGGACAGCAGTTTGGTTTCTAGCTGTTTTAACTGCAGTGAGTTTTGAACTGTTTGTTTTGTTTTGGTTTTTTTTTTGCAGTGAGTGAAATCCTGCGTGCAGGTGAGGCTCACTAAGAAGGGAAGTATTTGGGCATGTGGTGAGAGTAGACAGTGGTGGGAATTTTGTTCCCAAAGGTGTCCATGGATCTGAGTTGAGGGGAAAATTAACTTAATTCTTTGGATGCTGGGGGAAGAGGAGATTCGGTCTCCATTCAGCACTTTCTGACACTGCACGTGAGTAGCATGTGTCCTAGTTTGGACAAGCAGTTGCTGATCAGGCCCGTGCTGTCATTGCCACAGTTTGCACCACCCCGTGACTGGTTACAAGGAGCCGAGACCTTCGCTTGTTTGATGCGGGGTAGATTTTGAAACAGCATTAGAGATTAAAAGTGTGGTATATCTGTTAAAAGGTAAAGTTTCCTTTTTCTCCTCTCTGTAGTAATTTGGTCTGTGTAGTTGTCTTCTGCTCTGTACAACCAGAGATGAAAAGTCAGGGCCTTGCCTTCTCCTGTGGGGTGTTCGAGCTGCGTATGTTCAAGCAGCAAGAGCTGCTCAGTGAGTTCCACTTGTCTTGATATTTCAGATGCTGCAGTTGTTTTTTGGTTTCTGAATCCAGTTCAGGGTCACAAGAGAAGGAGCGATCTCCAAGGCTCCATCTTCCTACCTCCCTGCTCCACTAATGTCCCCAACTCTCACGTCCCCATAATAAAAAGGGATAATTTATCCATTCCAAATGCTGCCTGCAGCCCCACTGCACCCTCATGTTTCATGCAGCTGCTGTTTCTTTTAATTGTGGTCTTGAGAGTAGATGCGTGTTGGATGGACTCAAAGTTGTCAGTTGAAATTCCTGACGTTTCATCTTTTCCCATTTCATTTTTTTTCTGTAAATGTTGAGGACAGAACTTTTCTAAGGATAAAAAAGGTGGTGGTGCCTGTGCTAGGAATGCAGATTTTCCCTAGCAGTCATAAAAGGAATTATTTAGGTTTACCTTGGAGGCCGCTTAATGAATTGCGTAGCCGGATGCACTGTCAAAGATTTCAGTTCTTGGTTGCAGTACTCCAGTTTATTGGAGCAACAGAAGTGGCACCCTGCCACTGGAGTAGAGAATGCTGTTTCCCTACTAGTATTTGAACAATCTGCAGTAGCCATCTGTTATTCTTTTAAACACAAAGAGGTACAACAGGTGTATTTCTTGGGTTTGTAAATCCTACCAGTACAAATGGATAATAGAGATTTAAAGCGAAGATTTAAAATGAGATTTCAAGGTGTGTTGCTCTTTATTCAGCAGACATAGCGGTTATGATATTAGAAAGAAGAGAGATAAGCTAAACATATGGTATACAGTTAAGGAAAACAAATGCTGAACTGCTCTTAAATCTGTTCTTTTTCAATGTTTGTCATTTTCTTAGATGGCTTCAGTAACAGATGCCAGATACAGGCAGAAAGATACTTCAGATCAAAATTTTGATTATATGTTCAAACTCCTGATCATTGGCAACAGCAGCGTGGGTAAAACATCCTTCCTCTTCAGATACGCCGATGACACTTTCACACCAGCCTTCGTTAGCACAGTAGGAATTGACTTCAAAGTGAAAACAGTTTACAGGAATGACAAGCGGGTGAAACTGCAGATTTGGGTAAGTGCCAGTGTTTTCAAAAACACTTTATATTAATCCCAGCAAAGACTTGATGATAAAAAATAGCTTGTTTTGAAGTAAATTTTTGGATTAATATAGATTTTGATTGTTCATAAGTTTCGTGTGGCTGTATCATTTGCCTCCCTGCATTACAGCTGAGTAAGTTTTCTTTGTATTGCTGTCTTGCTCAACTGGTGGGACTCCTGATACGGCCTCGAGGAGCTGCTCTACATTCTCAGGAGTCAGTGAACTATTAAAGTGCAACAAACCCAAAGCAGGTCTGGAGCCCTTCAGTAGCGCTTTTTGAGTGAGCACTGGTAGGTGAAGAAATTCAGTGGGCGCTCGATGAGTGAACTCTGCACATAGCTTCTGCTATCGGCTTATGTCCTCCAAATAAGATACTCGTATCTTCCTGCAACTCGTGCACCTGCTCAGCAGCACCAAGCCAGCTCACTTCATCCATCCAGAATTCCTCAGGGGAAAGACAAAGGTATGCTTCAAACCATCTCTGCTGACGTGACTTCTTGGTAAATCAAACAGGAAGAGAACTTGTGTAGGTAAGCTGGAGGCTCCTTCTGCTCAAACACCCAGTCATGGGACATTTTCAGCCT
This sequence comes from Rissa tridactyla, assembly GCF_028500815.1. Classification (NCBI taxonomy): domain Eukaryota; kingdom Metazoa; phylum Chordata; class Aves; order Charadriiformes; family Laridae; genus Rissa; species Rissa tridactyla. The sequence goes on along the minus strand of NC_071473.1, from coordinate 48,677,911 downwards.
TTTTGAGTTACGGCATCCTAACCTAGTTTAAAAAAATAAAAAAAGTTCCTGAGCTGCAGAGTGGCAGACCAAGGCCAAGCAATTGTCAGTAGCTCATGATGTTCCTTTTTATGGAAACCAAATATTTTCTTTTATTCTACTTGCTGGCACATGACTTAAACCCTACAGTGCAAATGCAATTTATCCTGATGATGCTTAAACCCTCTGTGTCTCAGTGAATTACTCAGTGTGTTTAAAAAAAATCTAGGCTCAGATTGCTGTGTTTTAAAGTACCATGGGGCTCCAGATGGAATTACAGTTAGCAAGATTCTTCTCTTCTCAAATAGAAGATATGAGGCTAATATTCACTTAATAATTTCAAAGGAGTTAGCTTACTAACTTGAAGTAGCTGCCTACTTAGTGGTTTCTCTCACAAATTGAGCTTGAAGTTCAGACTTGAAGATGAGTTGAAATTGTTCAGCATTTCTACCCAAATCCTGCCCCAGCTACGAGCATAGTCTTCTAATTGTTCTGTATACACTTGATTGATAATTAATCTTTAATTATTGCACTTAAGTGTAATATTATATTGATCAGATTGGGCTTTTGTTTATTGTGACTATCTTGAATAGTCACAATAAATTAGTGAGAATCTAAAATGAGGAACCTTTGGGTTTGGTTTGTTTTTTTTACTGCAACAGTATGATTCATTTTATTTCTGTGTTGCTGGGTACAAGGTACAAATTATTTAATAAAAGATCCTTTTTATGGTGCAAAATTCTGGCATTGAAACTAATGTAGATAAGCTGACATGAAACTGTTTTGATTTAATTTAGGGTTTAGGTAATAAGAAAGTTTGTACTTCAGGCCCCGCGAACAACTAAAGATGATTTCCATCCAGTTTGTCTGTCTTAATCTTGGAACATGAAATTCTCCAATAGGTTGTATAAAAGCAAGACAGAAAACACCATGAAATATTTGGGGTTTTTTTGCAATGATACTGGGATTAAAATGAATTAAGCAATAATCTTAATTAAATCTGTTTGAAGGCTTCGGGGGGAAAAAGGCTTTAATAACCTTGAACTTCTTATGAAAAGAGATGTCAGGTGGATTCCTCAGAGGGTGCTGTCTAGAGAACCTGTAATATTGGAGTTACCAACAACATTGTTGATTTAAAATTTCTTTTCAATAGAAGGTTCATGTAAGTGTTTGACAGGTTTCCAGAGTGACTCGTGTTCCTTTCTTTTCTCTTTCTGTGTTCCTTGCATGAATCCCTGATGGAAGTCATGATTTAAGGACCTTAACAAAAACACTAAAGTGTGTACCTCTATAAAAAAACACAGTATTTGAACTTGTTTACCTTCTGCTTGTCCTGAGCCTAAACTTGTAATTTCAGTGTATTCTTCAGGGTACATGTAGTAGAAGTGGGGGCCATTAGCATACCAAAACTATGTGTTCCTATGTGTAGGAAGGAAGAGTTTTCTTACAAACCTGTCTTCCAATTACTTTTTAAAATGATTTACAGCTGCTATTGAGCTTCTGTGAGTGTGAGACCCTGCGGCTCCATTGAACACTTTGCTGGGACCCTGCAGCTCCATTCAACACTTTGCTTTTACTTAAAACTTTCCAATTATGTTGACTTTTTTTTTTTTTAAATTACGTTCCCCCTAAGCTTGATGTTAAGTCTTAACCTGAACCAAGTTCAATGTGAAACTAAGTGAAGACGGAGAAGGTACAAGTGTTTAAATTAACCACTTCAAATGTCTTTATAAAATGCAGAGGGGACCATTAGGAACCTCTAATGGTCTCTGCTCTGTGGAGCCAGGTTTCTTTCAGTTCATGGGTGCTTGTGGAGCTTTTGAGTGTGTGCAGCTGTGGCAGACTGAGGTGCTCAAGGGCTGTGCACAAATAACCTTTTTTGTGTCCTACAAATCTCAAGGCGAGGTGTGTGTGTGGGAGTTACTACTCTTCTGCTGTGATCCAAAGAGATCAGTGATCATTGTGACTTTCTACGTGGACTTTTGCCTGTGTTGAACAGAAGAGCAGAATATTTGGGTGCAGCACTCCAGCTACAAAGAGCTGCTTGGGTTTTCTTAAAGCTAAGAAAAATTCACACCACTTCGAGTGCCAAGCAGCTGCATGTAAAGGCTATCAGCATGTCGCTGTGTCAGTAAATGTCTGTCTCTCATGGTTAATATCTCCAGAAGAAACTGATGAGTGTTTTTAAGCTAGAGATCTAGCTTTTGTGTTTGTGCTGAGTTTGAGGAGGTCTGTATTTTGTGAATCAGGATTTGACAAGCTGTCAGGTATAATGGTCAAAAAAGAGTGCTGCTCTGTTCAATTTTGATGGCTCTGGTGGGCCTCTTGCTTTGTTGACATTAGCATGTCAGTCACCCAAACTGATATTTTAATAAGATTCCTATCAGTTGTGCTAGGACCTAGCAGTCTGGGAAATGATCTGCTTTGAAAAGACTTGAAAAGGAGTATCTCTTTCTTTTGAGTTTGAGAGGAATGGGACACAGCAAAGATATTCATGGTGTTTTTAAGGTAGAGTGATAGCTTTGCTGCTAGAGAAGAAAGCAGTAAAATGGTCCAGAGAGGGGTTATGTGAAATAATGTTTTGTGGGTTTTTTTTCTTTGTTAAAGAACTCCAAGATCAGTTGACTGTGTTTTTAATTTCAAGTCTTTTCTGTCTTGTTTAGGAATGGTGGTCTTATGTAAATTGAATACATGACCTTTACTGAGAAAGTTCATTTTTTTAGCTGCATGAGGTTTGGTAACTTAAACATTTCTAATTTAAAATAGTACTTATGTAAATATATTAATATATTATGTAGATATTCCAATATCTACATAAATGTAATTCTTTGATTAGGAATTTTTTATGCCACTGCCATCTGCAATAATACTTTTATATAAAATATCTCCCTCACCGTATATTTATAAGGAGCTGATTTATAATATCTCTCTGCATGTGGGATGTATGTATGGATTATTTCTTTCTTGACCAACAGTTTTGTATTCCCAGAGTTGCATTACTGATTACTGAAGGAAAGCTATTATATTTTCAGCTAGGTATGCTTTTTATTATAAATAAATTTCAAAGGTAACATTATTATATTCTTAGCGAATGCGTACAGTTAATACTCAATGCAGCGTTCAGGTTGCCTAGCAGCTAGAGAGGGCCACTTTGTCCAGATCCAGATGGAAGCAGGGTGAATGAATAAAAGTGATTTTGGTTTTAGGTGAGAGCAATGTGAGATTTCATATTTTTCCTCCTGTGCGTTTGTGTGTCTCTAGGTGATAAGTAATAGTGGTGGTAAGTGGTGATAACGGCAGAACTCTTGAGCAGTGTAGCGTTGAGATCAACTGCTGAGGGGCAAACTCTGGTCCTTCGCGCTCGCCCAGTCTAGGTTAGTTCCATGAGCTCTTTGGATAGTAACACAAATTTACTTATGGAAAAATCATTGGCAGTGTTTAGCCCAAAACACTTGCACACCACAACACTTTGCACACCACACAATATGCGTGTTGGGTAAGGAATTGCATTACACCATCATTATACTTTTGTAGAGGATGCTACACAGGGGAGCCTCACTTTTGTGGCACGTACTGTAAGCTATTAATCTATGTGATTAATAATAAATGTAATTAAATACAGGGTTCGGCAGCTGATGTTATAGTTGAAACTACTTTCAATCCCCTTTTTTAAAGGTAAATAGAGGTTAAATTTAACTTCAGGTTAAAAGGCAAAAAGGATGTGTTGTTCAGATGGAGACAGCGTATTTAGACTGCAGCATGATTTTTATTTTAAGGTGCTGCTTATCAGATTTAAGCTGCTAGGATGAGTATATCTTTTTCATTCCCATTAACAAAAATGTTTCTATGGCTTGACTGCTGAAACCTGTAGGGGTCTGAGATTAGCTGTAGTGGGTGTCTGAAACACGTGTTACAGCTCTTGGGCACAGCTGGGAAGAGACTGCAAAGAGACATCGCTCTTGTTTTTGTGGGAAGGATCTTTACAAACAGAAATATGACAACTGCTAATTATGCTGAGTGGCAGTTACCGTTACAAAACCAAAAAAAGTGTAAACCAAAATAAAACCCAAGCTGCATAGCCATCCCAAAGGCAAATATGCAGTGTTTTTAAAAGCTTTTTGTATTATTTATCGCCTGGATGACAGGTTGTTACTGTGCAGTTCACCTCATAGGGAAGGGATTCAAAGAAATAACGCTGGTAACTAAGTTAATCCTTTCATTTAAAGGAGGTAAAATTAGAACACCATCATACTTGATTGTAAATTTTAATGTTAATTGCACACTTAACCAGAAGCTAATTATGCATTTCAAATGAGAGAATCATCTGTTCCCCTGGCATCCCATTCCCATCACGTTTTTGCTAAGTTCCTTATAAGCACTGCCTTTAAACTTGAATGCTTTCACAAAACTTCTTTCTAAAAAAAGAGATAATGAGTTCTGTAACTTAATATATAGATGCAATAGCAATGGGTGTCTCTAAAGATCTAATGGGCCTGATTCTGCTCAGCATTTTCACAGCTGTTGTGAATTCCTCTGATTTGCTGTTTAGACAAAGAACTCAAGTGGACAGAGTCATGATAGTGAAAAGAACAGGTTGATCCTTGTAAGAGAGCAAGGATCGTGTCTTATTTGCAGGATTAAGGATTTACTGGGTCCCAGGATTGAAAGTCGTTGAGAGTGAGTAGACATAAAGCAGCTATGATGTTAAAACACAATGCAGAACATATAACTGGAAAAGAGATACAATAATAGTGTCTGTAACTCAATTCCAAGGTCTTGGTTATATCTCAAGAAATAATACTCCTGCTTTGGGAAGAACTTGGTGCTCATGCCACTCTGAATGGTCTTTAAGATTAGCGTAGCAAGAGTGATACAAGGGACAAATAAAAACTTAAAAATAAAATCCTGGATGGTTAGTTATTCCACTCACTATTGAATTTATTTAACAGCCTAAGCTTGCTGAGCAGGGCATTCCTGTATTTGCAGTTAAACAGTTGACATGGAAGGTTTTTTGTGTTTATAGTTAATCACCTCAATCCCATTGTTATCTCATTATAACTCTACATTACAGTGAAGGCCAAATTGAACTTCAGTCTAAAGTCTGTTACCACTGGAGTTATTCCTGCTTACGATATTGGATTTGGTCTCACTGCAGGGTGTAGTATACCTTTCATGCTACATCTTTGCAGAGTTTAGGCACCTGGAGTGTTTGCCCTTGTTTGGTACATTACAGTAGAATGAAAAAAGTTGCAATATTGCATTCAGAGGTACCGTGTGGTATCCGAGATCAGGGTCCAGTGTTTTTGTTTGAGTTGATTAAGTGCTGCTGATAGTTCAATGGTTTGGACCTTTTCTAGAGAAAATGGGCCAATGTTAACTGGTTGTCCAGTTAACATTTCCCCAGTGGGGGAAAAGTGGTATTGAGAAGATTTCAAGGGAAATTCTCCAGTTGATGTAGTAAGGCAGGTTAAGCTTTGAAAGGACAAAATGAGTTGCTGACCTCCTGATCTTTTGCATTTAATGCTTTTTACAGCAGAAATTCAGAACAGATATTTTGGTACTTTCCAGTAATCATTTTACATAAGGTCTTAGACTCACGTGCCTCAAAACGTTTTCCAGTTGTCCTTGTCTTATCAGAATCACCCTTACTATGATTTTCTTTCACAGTGTTATCTTCTACATAATGACTAGGTATATTCTATATTTAAATATAGTTGGTTACATTGTGATGAGTTACAAGATAATGCAGTGGGTGGAATTTATGTGTTCTCATGGTGTTTGTCTCAAGTGAGTAGGTACTTAAACTGTGTCATAAGTTTTTGGTCAAATGAGAAAATACAACTATTTGTTGAGCTTATTCAGGTTTATAACTTCCATGCATTGCGTTGTCTACTGTGGTGTTGTGTTTACGCAACACTTAGGAGTAGACTGAATGACTGATTTCTAGAGATAAAAACAGGAACCTGAGACAATAAAAACTGGTTTTCAGATGTGAGAAATTGAACCCTGTAGCACAACTGGAGTACCCGGGAGTTTAGCAGTGGGGACTTTGTAATTTATTTTCTGTTGTCTAGCTATTTAATGTCATCCTGAGTCATTGAACAGCGTGAATGAAGCTCACAGATGTTGAGCACTGATTTTCTGTATTTCTGTTGGCAAGGGCTATTTTCAGTCATGTGGAGGGAAGGTCCTATGAGTATCCCTGAAGCACCTTTTGATTTGTTGGAAAGGTGAATGAGTGACAGTCCTTTCAGCATGGAGAAATGGTGACGTTATTCCCTATCCACAACATAAAATCATCAACCTTCCACTGGACCAGGTTCCTCAAAGCCTTATCCAACCTGGCCTTGAACACTTGCAGGGATGGGGTGGCCACAGCTTCCCTGGAAACCTCATCCAGTGTCTCACCACCCTCGTAGTGAAAAATTTCTTCCTGATATCTAATCTAAATCTCCTCTCTTCCAGTTTGAAGCCATTACCCCTCGTCCTATCACTACATGCCCTTGTGAAAAGTCCCTCTCCAGCTTTCTTGTAAGTCCCCTTCAGATACTGGAAGGCCGCCATAAGATCTCCCTGAAGCCTTCTCTTCTCCAAGTTGAACAACGCCAACTCAAGAATATATCTTAATATATCTTCTGATAGCAGTTTAGCACCTTGCATTTTATAGTCAGGGGCCACAGTAGCCTTAAAGTGTATCTTGGGCATCCTAGTGTGTCCTCTGCTTCTGTCACAGACCAGGCTTCGCTGTGTTGCTAACATGTTCCTCCTTCCAAGTGGAGCTGCTGATCCCAAGTGTTTTACCTAGCTCACACATGGCATCCTGTGCTTCTGTTGTGGACTTTTATCTTGTTTAAGAAGTCCTTTGGTTTTGCTAATTCTGTTTCTGATCCATTTCTTTCCTAATCATATATCAGATACTCATTGCTTTGCTACTGATTTATGTTAGAAACTGAAACAGGAGGTGGCAAGAGAGTTTGGGAGGAGCAGATAAATGCACCGTGTTATGAGCTGCTGTGCTTTATTAACTGAAATAACTTCATATGGTGTAAGAGTCAAGTGATTAAACTTTGTGTATCACTTGAAGAAGGCTCAACGATGATATTTTCTCAGCCAGATTCTGGTTGGCTAGTGGCTCTGACAAACTGATACAGACATCTGTACCGGTGCCAGAGGGTAAAGTCATGGAGAGCAGCGGTGTGTGTAGATACGTGTGTGCACATATGCTGCTGACGTCTGTCAGGTATTACTGTCTCTCTGCTTTTCCTGCAGTCAGAGCAATAAAATAGAACGTACAGAGATCTGTGCATAGGATGTTTATTACGCAGGATATTCACTCTAATGCTGGTTTTGCCTTTGCATGTGCTTATTCAAAGATCCACCTGCTGCTTCCTCTCCTTTGGTCCCTACATCGGTGATAACACTGTGGCAGTTCTGAAGTCACCAGGCGTTTGAGCGCCATGGTAACTGCATCCTGCGCCGCTGGCTGCCAGCGGGCACTGAGCCCTTCCCAGGTCTGAGAGGGAATGAGTGCTCCAAGTGCCAAATTGTGGTAGTCTGGTGTGAGTCAGCTTTGATAAGTCCGTGGAAAGTCCTTTACCAAGTGGTCTGCAGGTCTCTTTCCTTTTTTTTCTTTCTCTTTTTTTTTTTGTTTTGTGGGGGCGGAAGAAAGAGAAATAACTCCCATCAAAAGTGTTTTGGATTATTTTTTTTTAACTCTCAAACTGTCCTACAGCATTGAAAGGCTAAAAAATGCATTCCCATCAGAATTACCACCAAAGGGTAAATTGCTTCCTTGCTGTGCATTTTAGCCTCATGCCGTGCATGTTTCTGTAAGGCTATACCACTTTTCCTGTAGTTTTGTCTTTGTGTTAAGCTCTGTGTTAAGCACCCTGACTTGCTCTTGGTGAAATCAGATACCACCTTTGTAAACACTTTTACATTAACTGTAAGGATCGTTCTCGCAGAGTACTGTCGTAACAGAATTTGAAATAATGGGAGTTGTGCGTAAGAGTGAACAAGAGCTGGGGAAAAGAGAGGAAGTCAATTTACTTGTTTCCTTTCTAGAGAAGAAATATTCTGAGTGTAATATACCACGCTGGTGCATCAATCGATTGCGTGGAATGGCAACACTGGAAATTTACAGCCGAGCAAGGCTAATTAAGGAATGCATTTTCTATGTTTCTCTTGCATAAGAGTGGAATGATGGAGCTCAACCTTTATGCTTCTCTTACCCTCTCTCAGCCCTTGTTGGGTTGTAGAACTGCCAAAACTGTGAAGAAAATCAGACTTCACCATGATCATGTGTATGTGCGTGTGCAGTTTCTAAAGAGACACTAGCTTCTGTTGTGGTTATCAGCTTCACTTATGATGATGGTGACAGCCCTGCAGAGGTTAACTGAGGTGAAGTGTGATTTGGGGTGTGCAGTCACGTAACATCTTGATGACTTGGTGGACAGAATCAACCCTCTCTGGAGTTATCTCCACTATCATCAGGTGTAAGCGCTTTTGTTTGCTCAGTGTTGCTGTAAAATACAAACTTCAGCTGGAATTCTTTTATATTTGCTCTCTGCTCCTGGCATAGCCAACTAAATAGAAGGCAACAGAGGATTGGGAGACAAGAAAAGAGATAATTAGGGGTCGGAGTCTGGTTTATTCCCATGTTATTTCCAAGGTGCCCAAGGCTGAAGGCTTGTGTCACACATTGTTGTGAATGTTGTTCAGAAATGGCTTCTTGCAGGACTGTGGAAACTTGTTTATGATTGCCAGAGAGCAAGTTTTGGCTGTGTGCAGCCATCAGGGAGAGAAACTTAAGTGACAATTTGAGGTATAGATGTTGAAATGCCACTGAGCATTTGGATTTACAGTGTTTTTTTTCTCCCGTCTCCAATCCAAAAGACACAGTGCTAACAGTTACCAGAAAAATCATAGAATCACAGAATGGTTTGGGTTGGAGGAACCTTAAAGATCATCTAGTTCCAGCCCCTTGCCGTGGGCAGGGACACCTCCTGCTAGACCAGGTTGCTCAAAGCCCCGTCCAGCCTGGCCTTGAACACCTCCAGGGATGGGACCTCTACAGCTGCCCTGGGCAACCTAAGGGAAGGAAAGTCTTTAGATATGATCCTAATCTCTTACATTGGTGCAGACTTGGAGGATCTGCAGGACAGGCTTACGTCATGTGTAGGGTTTCATGCTGTGGTAACCTGGCCCCATGCATCCAGCTGCTGAGCAATATGGTAGAACACCGAGGGGAGATGCATTGTCTGAAAGCACGAAGGTTGAGCTTGGTGCAGCATGGCAGGGGGCTTGCAGCAAGCCTGAGTTAGCTTCGGCACAGCTTCGTGCTGACACAGCTGTGCCGTCTCCACTGCTGGAGACAGCTCTGTCTCTGGTAGGTGAGGTCCTGTGCAGACGACTCCACTGCACAGTGCTGATGTGCCCTAAAGCCAGTGAGTGACTGGAGTGAAAACTGGAGTAGAACCAAAGCAGGACCATGAAATGAAAACAAAACAAAAAAACCCAAACCAGTACTTTTAATGATTATGTTAATTACAGTGGAAAGCAACACCAAAGAAGCAGTGCTCATAAATGCTGGCTTGCAAGCAGGACGGAGCGGCCCCGAGCCCGAAGCCCAGGAGGGCTGGGTTCTGCAGGGATGGAACTGCTGTCGGAGAAGCGTCAGTCTGCACAAACACCATATGGATCCCAGCCTTCCTGCGAGCTGGTTGGTGTCTGGGCTTAGCGCTTCCCAAAATGAGGAAGGTATGCGTTTGGCAAAGCTCTTCAGCCTGTTTCTATACACCCTTCCCCACCAAACCCCCTTCTTAGGTGTTGTTTTCCTAAGTGTGAGACATTGTGTTAAGCGCAGGAGGGACTTGAATGGGTTGTCTGATTACTGGAACTCAGGGCTCCAGATGAACAGTATTACCGTGCTGATGCTCATTCCAACTGTTGTGCTGTAATTATGTGGCAGCTGAAAATCCATACCTGTTTAAGGCTTCTTATCCTCGCTAAAATCTCCTCTTTTATAAGAATGCCCTTCATTTTGAAAAGTGCATGCAGGAAAAATCACTGCTGCAAAGATATTAAATGAGGCAAATTTGTGAGAACTGCTTGGTCCCCCTGAGTCTTTGGGGGTTGGAAGTGTAAAATTAATAGTTTCCTTTCACTTGTGCTGGTTAATGGTTTATTTAGGGAAAAATGAACTCTTCCAAGGGAAGACTGCATAAGGTTCTGCCCCTGTGACGTACTCGCTCCTGTTCTGAGTTGCATATGCCCCACTCCACAGTAGCATTTTCAAAGCTGTGGCTGTCATCCTGAAATCTTGGACATGTTTGAAATTGTTTCAGATTTTCTGCTAAAATTCTGTTGTAAATATGCATAGGAGCTACTTATTATTCTGTCAAGAGACTGCAAGAAATCTGAAGGGAGCAAATTCAGCAAAAATCATCCACACCATTATCATGGCAAAACTGTGATTTGAATATCTTTCACCTAAATCTGGAAATGGTCTTGGTCTTCCAGGTATTTACTGTTTTAATGGGAAATTGCACCCGAATCATTGGTACTTGCAGAATCTGGCTGTAACTTCGACACAGCAGCATCTTTGCATCACTGTGTCGTTGGCTTGAAGTCGTGGCAGTTCTCCCGTCTGCAGGGTGTGCTGTGGAAATCCTCTCTGCACGTCTGGGAGACTGGGAAGCATAGCAGCTCCAGTTGCATGTCAAAATGTGATGTTGCTAAGTGATGGCAAGGTCATCAGCCACCATACCGTTTGCAAAATCGAAGTGCTTAAACAGAAGGAAACTAATAGCTTTATTTTCCATTAACTGTGTACAAAGTATTCGCTCTGGTACTGAAAGTATCACACCTGTGCATCCCTTTTACTCCAGCTGGGACCTTCAGTGCTTTAAAGTTCCTGGAATGGCAGCTGTTTATCCTGCCTGAGAATGTGCGCTCCAAATGTATGATATTATGATATCCCACAGCTGCGACTGAGTCAGTGCAGTCAGTTTGATGATCAAAAAAACCCAGACTTTTTAAAAAAAAAACAAAAAAAAAAAACAAAAAAACAAAAAAACTTTTATCACCTAATACAAGGGCAGAGAAGAGCTGGTATTTGTTTTGTTGATTACAGTGTCAGAATCTGTGCAATGTGGCCACCTTCTCTCTTTTTTTTTTTTGCCTTTTTTTAAACTATAGTCTACATGTCTGAGAAGCATTGTAGCATTGATTTCTTTTTTTTTAGTATATTTTTCATGAAGGAAGGTGAGAATAAATCCAAGGTATCATATTTGCTAACTACTCTGGGACTGTTACTAGGAAATATGAGAATTACTTATTTTGTGGATGTAAAAAAATTGATTTAATTGCCCTCATGCCACAGGTGAGTCATGTGTGTTCTGCTAAAATCTGTCTGCTCCATAAAGTATTTTTTCAAAATAGTCTCTTGAAGGGAGATGCTGAGTGACTTTTTCAGTCATGACTCATTGGGTCTCCATTTTTTTTTTTAATGAAAAGATTCCCAAGACATGTTAATTTTAAGATCTCATCTATTAAATTCTTGACTAATAACAATAAGAGTGTTAATTTGACAGTGGGTCAAGGCTTGAGGGATTCATATAACTGGTGTTCTCCTTTCAGAAAAGGAGGGATGGTTTATTCTATACCAGAGGTGGAACTTGCAGAGACGCAGGTTTGGATCTAGAGACCACCATCTGAGAGTGGGAGCGTTGCAGTAGTCTGTCTTCATATGAGGTGCAATCAGGAATACATCTCCCCATCTGCATGGTCTTCCCTTCACCCGGAGGATGTACAGGTCCTGCGTATCCGCAGAGGAAGGGGCAGGGGTTTGCAAGAATGAAATCTGTATTGGCATCAGTCATTACATCTTAATTCCTACTCTTCAGAAATGGGCTCTTCACAAGTTTTGCAGTTCTCCACAGTCCAGGTTGCACTTTGAATTAGGACTTGCACTCTGGACCTGTTTCTGACTCTGGAGGAGCTTTCTCCCAGAGTCAGGTATGTGTGTTCTCTGTAAAAAAAGTGCTCTCTGTTGAGAGGGTAAATGCTTTGCTGCTTTGCTTTGGCAGTTCCAAAATGTTGCTCAACTCTTGCAGGTTGCTGCAAAATCCTATATATTTAACATTGCTTTTATGGCTAACCTCTTCATTCTTCATAATGAATGCAACAGAAAATAGTGTTTCTTTGTTTTATTAAATAATGAAAGAGAAAATTGCGCCTCTTTTACCACACAGTCCTTACCAAAAATAGAACCTGACTATATTTTCTCTGTCTCTTTTTCTTTACTATTATTTTACTATATTAGACCCAACCTTTTTTTCCCCCTTTGGATTTCTTTGCATCTTTGTGCCCTGAAGCTTCAAACACCAAATGTTGTGAGTCATATAAATGTTCTGAGACATCAAATTAAGTAGAAACTGGAGAGTGAGTTCTCAAAAGGTTGTGAATGCTGCTGACGTCAATCTCAGATTGAAATAAAGAAGATATAGCTGGTGGATCCTGTGAGCAAGACTGTAAGGGCACTTATGCTAATTCTGTTGTTGGAGCAGAAATTGTGTTTTTATAAATGAAGGCAATAGTCCCAACTGAAGATTTAACAGGCATTCATCTTAGTAACTAGATGATCTTGAGCTTTCATACTTTACACTGAAATTTGCCTTCAGCAGATTCAAATGAAATTGCTTGGAAGTGACTAAAATGAATGGCAGCATGCTTTCTGCTTTTTCAACTTGTAATACGATTCAGTTTCCCAGCTCTACTTTAGCAGAATTCCTCCTTCAAAGTAGAATTGCAAAGTATGTTGGTTTTTTTTTTAATGAATGGAAGACTATGAAGTTATTTAGAGATTTTTCTTGTCTATGGGAGAGAAGTGAATTTTGAAAGTAGCAAGGAGTCATGAAAGTCTATATATCTTAAGAACTATTTTGATAACATGAAACATTTACCTTTTAGAAAGCAGTTACTAATACCATTTTTGAAATTAAATGCACGCAGATCGCCTATCCGTATCGATTTGACAGTGCTATTGAAACTTCCTATGGGTGCAGTGAGAAGAGTGCAAACCGTGACTAAAGGAAAGGGATGTTCTTCCGAAAACAACAAGGAAGTCATTTGCTACTAGCTTATCAGTGCGGGACACTTTTATGTGTATGCAAGTTTTGGCTTTAAGAAATACGGCAGTTCAAAGTTGACTATGTTATCCTAACTTTATTCAGACCGTTCACTGGAAGCCTGCATCTCATTGTTAATTAGTAGCGCTGCAGTGATCACTCTGAGTCTAAATGTGTTTTGACCGAAGGTGTGTTTCCGCTGGTGAAATAGGAATTGAAGATGTTCAGCCCTTTGTAAAATCAAACTCTAGTTTGGAGAGCATCTTACAGCAGCAGATAGAATACTGTCAAGTTCAGAGGGACCAAAATGAATTGAAGTGAGCCCAGAGGTATTGAAGGAGCAAGGTAATGTGATTGCTGGGTAACTAGATCGGGACAGCAAAGTGAATGCCTCCATCAGGTTATTTGTGTTGCTGTGTCAGGTGCCTTTCTGATGCTGTGTAGAAGAGCTTTCCACAGATCTCTACGGGAAGTCAGTTTACAGATTGGTAGCATAGCATGTACCTGTGCATGAAACACTGCAGTCCAGGCCAGTATGAAAATAAACAAGTAATACTGCCTCAAATTTAGAGATTAAATACATGCCGGATTTACCTGCAGCTGTCCCAGGGCTCAGTCTCCAGCTGCAGTCTCCTGTGATGGGGACCAAACCCCATCAATTTACAGTCCTCCTTCTACCATGACCCCTTTCAAAGGGAGAGGTGGGCAGTGATGACAGATAATTTGACTGAAAATTTATCAGCCAGTGGGATGTGAGATGATTTGCCTGATGTAGGTGATGACAGTGACTTTCTAATGCTTATGATCAAGAATGGTCAGGGAGCATCTTATAGTCCCAGTACACAGCCTTACCAGTGAGGGAGGGACCTGTGAGGGTGAGGTCCTTTACATTACACTTATAGGGTTAAGAAAAACTTTTAAATTGAGAGCATTGTGTCATAAAAAAGTCTGTGGAATTTGTCTGATTCTGTACATTTGGCCATACAGACAATGGAGGAGGAGGAGAGGTTTCAGTTATACATGAAAGAGTATTGAAAAAGAGGTCCACTGCAAACTGGTTTATTGGTGATTGGCTTCTAAGTTAGGAAGATGTTTCCCCTGTTGGTAAAGTTTTACATAGTTGTACTTCACTGCAATTTTGTATCTATTCCAGAAACATCAATTTCTGATTGCGGTTTGGGTCAGAAGCTTGTGCTGGTCAACTGCTGATCTGAGGTGGCACGGTGATGTCTCTACCCCGTGGTGAATGAGCACAGAGGCAGACAAGCATTTCTGGTTTCTGAAGCTACCCGTTTCTGGTTAACTAGCATAAAAATGAGTATCCACTGAACTGGTGCTTACCAGAATTCCTAAACAACTCTTCTGCCTGCAGCAGTGATGCTTGATTATGTTTCTCATTCCTAAGCCTCTTAGAGGTTTAGCATTTTATGAATCTCTCATAATACTGTTTGCTTGACACATTGAGTTAGGCATATGACAGTGATCGGCTGAGAGAAAAACAAGTTGTCTCACCGAGTACAAACTGGGCTTCTGGTAAGGAGACTGGAGAGGCAAGCAAAAGCAAAGGTTTCCTGCTGTTTGGAATCATCAGAACAGGGCCGTTAAAGTAACTGAAATGTATTTAATATAAAACAGGGCTATATGTCCACTTCCCAGCCAACTTCAGACAGTCCAGTACAGCTGGTTTTGTTAGCAGTTGCAGTAGAGAGGCTGAGGACTGAGTGGACTATAGGGTGGCTCAGCTCTTGCCTAGTCCCTCAGGATGCGCGAGCACACTGGTGGTGTGTCATCTTACACTTGATATTGAATCTGCAGCTAAATTGTGGGATAAAAACCAAACGTGGATCTGCACAGAGCTGTCTGCCCAGTGTCTTCCATGAATGTAAAGCAGACGGTCTATCTAGGAGGGAGGAGGCAACTGTAGTCCTGATTGGAGTGGTGGTTCCTGCAGCCCTGTGGCTGTGAGTGGTCACTGCTGATTCTCCTGGCCAGATGCACCTCCAACATCAGCTGGAGGAAGTGCTGCTGGGCCAGTCTGAGTTACCTTTCTGCAGTGGCTTCACAATGAAGGGTCCTGATCATTCTTGCAATACAAATGATGTTAGGAAGTAGTTGGTATTGTAAGCAGGTGCATTCTAGCTCAGCGTACCTTGAAAATTTGACAGCAGCCAGATGTTTAACAAGGTAGAGTAACTGATGACTCTAAATACCATCATATAAATCTTGCAAATGCTACTGGAGCTGGGACTCCAGATATGCCTTGTAAATTGTGATTTCTCAGAGGTCCTGTTTGATCAGAGAGTACACTCTTGTCTTTAACCCCTGATTGCACCCTACAGAGACAGCACATATTGTGATGGGTCACTGAGGACCAATTTCAGCAACTCAGTTAATTGATCCTTTGGAGCTACACAAGGCTGGTTGAAAATAGTTACACATGATTTTTTTTTAGTATTTTAATGGAAACTGACCCAACGTTCCTGTTAGATGTAGCTGCAGAAAGAAGCCTTCTACAGCAGCACAGTCTTGCTTTGGTGTACATTTCAGCCAGCATATGGTGTACATTTTAGCTGAACACATGGAGAATTAATTTGATTTAAGTTGATTGATTTTGATTACTGACAGGAGGATATGCTAATGAGAAACAATCCATCATGTCTAAAAGACTGCTTCAATTTCTAGCGCAGCTGATACATAATGTTTGTATGACATGCATGAAAAGTACAGTAAAAATGTGTTGGACTACTTTGAAATTTTTCTTAGTGGTTACTCCTTGATGAACAGGAGGAGACACATTTATTCTGATAGCAGCTTGACAACACATTTTTCTGTCAGTACAAATTAGGACATTGAATATATCTAGGTAGGATACGTATATTTCTTTGCCTCAGGAAACCAGTAATACTGGTAGTTGTTTTAAAAAAAAGAAAACCACAACAAAACCAAACCAAAAACCCAACAACCCAAAACTCCACAAAAAAACCAAACAAAAGCCCCCCAAAAAACCCAAACCAAAAACCTGCTAACCTGGCAGTAGTACAGAGTTTGGGGGCCTCACAGCTTTGTGCCCCCATGCTGAGGTGTGTGGAAACCTCCAGCTGCTGGATCACAGCAGCCTTCACCTACCACACTTTGTGGTGGAAGAGGGAAACCCAGGGCCGTTTTTCAGCAAAACAACTGCTTGTAGGTCAAGAGGTTGCATTGCCTGGACAAACTGTGAAAATAACTTCTTCTATCTAAGAAGTTTCTGAAGAAGGTTGTTCAGATGCAATACTGAACTCCCACTAGTGGTGTATGAGCTCTAGGCACCCAGCTCAGACCACCCTTTGAGACTGGTCCTTTAGTTTTTAATTTGCTGGAGCCTGGTCGTATTAGATGTTTGCGTCCACGTTGCTTAGGGAGAAAAAGCATAATATCATAGTGGATAATTTTAAGAGAAAGCAGATTGTTGGGACACATCTCTTAGCACATCTCAAACCTGAGGCTAAAAACTTTTTCTTGTGAGCATTCAGTTACAGGTAGGAAGCCTTTCTGTTGTATTGTGCGGGTGTAAATCAGCCAAGGTATGAAGTGCTGTTCTTCATAAAGTAGCTAAAAGTGATAACTCCTTCCTCTATGTGGCTGTTCCTCCTGTGCTCCCAAAAAGTCACATCAACTTATCCATGCTATGATTCCACAAATGCTTAATAAATGAGCTGCACTGTAAAGATACAACTTAGAACAACCAACTCCACTGTTCTTACCTGTATGAATATGGTATTGAAATAAAAATCTGAATGGCCAGTAAATTAAGTTGTGGCATAGCAAGTCATCTGCTCTCCTTGTTGGGAGACTTGGCTGATGTTGAGGTCCTAAAGTGTTTTCCACCTAGCCAAAAATACCCAATTCATCAAGGAGGTGGGTATAAGAACATTAAGTGATAATCCACCATTTAGTCATTGATAGCAACTGATCTGAGTGACTTATGCAAATAATCATTATAGGCACAGCTGCTGCAGGAGGAGAAGAGAGAGTGGGATGTTTTACAGCTATCTTTGTGCGATGTTTTTGATACAACGCTTCAGTAATCATACTGCCTGTGCTACCAAGGTGAGCTATACAAATAACATTTATTTAAGTAGACAAGAGCCTCCTGTATGGAGCCTGAGCAGGAGGAGGGGAGCTCTGCTTCCTTTTTCCCCCCGAAACTCTCAGGTAAAGGACGCCGGCGAGTGCCCACGGATGGCAGAGCTGCGATGGCTTTCTTCTAGGGCAGCTCCAAGGCAAGAGCAGGGCTTCTTGCGCTGTTGGCAGCACAGCCGGCACTAGTGGTAGTGCAGTTTGCTTTGGGGACTCTGGAGCTGAAAAAACTCTGGAGTTCTCTCGCCTTTAGGCACTGTGGTGTGTTGAGAGGAGGAGATGGCACTCCTGTGAAGGAGAAAGTCCCCCTGACGTATGAAGGGTTGCTCGGTAGCTAAGTGTGGTGTTCTTGGGTGCAAAATGATGCAATCTGACTGTTCTGCTTTTGCTGTGTGTTTTGCAGGAGTCACTTGTGTGACATGAGCATGGTTGCTAAGATCAGGAAGAGGTTTGCTGGTATTTAATCTGCTCCTGTCAAGCGTCAAGGTGGCATCTCCTCCTAGATGTAGCAGATGACAGCCTTGATATGTTTATGAGGCAGTTTGTGTATGCTATTTGGAAAGTATAGCCTGCCAGTTAACACCTGCATTCATTCAGGTGGGTAAGCAGACAGGCAGTAGTGGCAAATGAAGTATGCTTGTAATGTGAACCTGTGAAACCTAAGGTTTCTCAGCGGCAAAACCAATCTGTATTTCATTATAAAATTAATAGCTACGTCCGGGCTGGTGTTTCTTTTCTGTTTCTTTTTTCTTTTTCTTTTATATATTAACTCTTCATTCCTTGAAACTGAATTCCTGTTTTACTTTAGGAATTGCACAGAGTGGTCCTGGAGGTGGCTTTGTCATAGCTGTGTCTACGGATGTCTGTCTGTCACACAAATTCAGGTCTTCTCTGCAAGGACCATTTGGGATACAGTTAGGTCTAGGGCACTGGAAGTGGCCAGAAGCAATCAGTGGAGGCAGGAAGGCGATTGTATAGTTAGGAGGAAAACATTCACGAGGGGAAGGTCAGTGAAGAGAGAAGGTCCTTGCAAAGACTCAGCAAGACCCCTAAAAGGTCCTGGTGATGTGCCCTTGTCTATCTTGCTTTAATACCGTATGACATGCTTTTTTTCTTCTTGTTTCCCCGAGCTGCCCCTCTAGCACTGTCCATCTGGAGTGACAGGAGTGTGCTTTGTAATTGGCAGGTTTTTGTCACTGTTAAGCAAGTGAATAAGCAGTGGTAGATCAGCTGCTAATCTCAGCTGAGATCAGACAAACCCAGAAAACTCCAGCTTCTATAGCAGCACACCCGAGAGCGAAATCTGGTTCAGATGCTTTGTCTGAAGTTACATTGGAAAACTGCCTCCAGAAAATTATTTCACTTTCAAATTGTGGAAACTATAATGAATTTTGAATAACAAGCTGGTGACTCCTGTGAACAAAGAAATTCTGAAAAAATCCTCTGCTGGTTATTGCAGCTTCCCACAGAAAAGGATGAATGAGTTTGCAGTGGAGAAAGTACAGCTCCATGTTGCCTTTAAAGTTTTCAATTTTGTGTTGAAAACATGAAGCTGGAAGGAACAATGGTACCATGGTAACTTGTGATCTTTTTAATCTTTCTTACAAGATTGTAGCGCTGTTTACCATGGCAATATCAAGTTAATGTAGCACATTCTTTCTGAATTTCTTGTTTTCCCTTCTGTTATAATGGTGTGTTTGAAAACTCTCTGATGCTATATACTGCAATTGAAGCTCTGCAATACCTTTTAGTAAAACAAAGATGCTAATTATGAGCATTGGTTTTTTTTTTCCTTGTTAGTTTTCTCTGTTTTAACAATCCTATTAATACCTGAGAATTGTGACCTAAGCACAGTCTCATTGAGGCACAATGTGAAGCCTGTAATTGAGTTTCTGTTTTCATTAGATAATTTCATTAATTGTATTCCCATCATTTGCTCCTGAAATCTGAGTATATTGTCTGAGAAATGGCTTTTCAGTAACGATGTGGATGTAGAGGTGGTGACAACTCTGCTTCTCCAGAGTGTGGTTATAATTCTCAGTGCAGTCTGTGCACTAATCTGCGTTACAATTCTATGAAATTGTTCAACATTCAGACTAAGTCACAAGCTGACAAAATGCAATGAGCAAAATGCATCTTTGACTTTGAATGTCTTAAGCTTTACAAGATTTCTCTGCAACTCTGTGCATGCCGAGTTTGGCCAAACCCCTGGAACTGACAGAATAAACTCTACACAAAGATTCAAAAAAGAAACAAGCAAACGAAAAACCCAACAACCAAAAAAAACCCCTACCAGCAGAAGCAGAGGTCTCTGGTTAGCAAATAAAATAACTGATTGAATAGTTTTCCTACTCCATTGAAAATTTAAATAGTGCAGTGGGCACAAGTCCTAGACCCAGTGAGATCAACAGCAGTTCTTTTGCCTTATTGACTATGACAAGGATAATATCACTTTATTGTCTTTTGTTTCTAATGTTCCTTGGGAATTGCAGAAGCGGAGTCATTCAAGCCCAAAGGAGAGACTGCCTGAGGACCTGGTCCCTGCCAATCTCTGGCATAGCTGAAGAAGCCTGTTGCCTGCCCAAGGAAGCACCTTGGTTTGCCTTTGCTGAAGCAAACCCTGTAGCATCCTGGGATTATTGTTGTTACTTAGCTCATCCAAACACAGCTTGCCTTTCCACTGTTTTTTAGTAAGCCAGCCCTCCCATCATCATCTTTGCTGTTCTTTTGGCTCATTTCAGTTTGTCCCTTTTTCCTCCACCATGATGTGTCATGAGGTGTCTCCTTCCCAGTAGTCCAGTCTCTGCAGCAGATCCCATTCCCTCTGGAGAAATCCCAGTGTATTTCTAGTACCATCCCTCCCATTTTCTTTTGTGGGCAATGCACCTTTAATACTCGCTGATTTTCTTCTTTCTGCACAAAAATGCAGCTTCTTCCTTTTTGGAAGTGGCAGAGAAATGGATGTAGCACTGAAGCAAGTGTGGATGAGAAGTTGTCCGTCAGCTCTTGTCAATAAGCTGCTTTGAAAGATAGGGAATATGTGGAGGTCGTTTATGTTTACATCTCATTTCATGAGATAGACTGCAACTAGTCTGTTCATTAATTAAAAGGAGGTAAACATGTGCCAGTATGTTGCCTGTTCTTATCTAAGAGATTTTATATAACATTTGTTGTCTGTTGATATAACTGTCCTAATGAATGCAGGGCAGACTTGATATGATATCATTAGTGATGTGGAAGGACACTCTGAGATTAGAACAGAGTGTTTATTCTTTATCATCTAACACTTATTGTCTGTCTGTTTGACTCCAGGAAGAGTACACGCTGTGGATGAAACTTTGCAGCGTATTTATTTATGCCTTACTTGATGAGGATAACTAGGATCTAGGAAAGTTTTAGTCACTAAGCATCAGGAAGGCTGGCACAAAGTACTGCTCAGCTGTGGTAAAAGACTCTTTGTTGTGGATTAGATTTTAGGATTCTCTTTCCTCAGCTGCAGGTTTGACAGGAGATGAGCTCTGATGCTACCACACGGTCTCCCAAAAAAGGCCTGGTCAAGGATGTCTGAGATTTATGGTAACTCTCAGCCTGTAAGACAGGATGCACTTGTCCTCACACATGTGCTTTGTCATGGTGCAGTGAGTGCTGGTAGGGTAGGGATGAAGTCTTCTGCTTTCCCTTCAGGCTTCATATGAAGAACTAGCAAAAGGAGACATCTGAACAAAGAGATCTGGATATTATTGTGGCTTTCCTAATTTTTTAACTGACTCAGAAGATGAAGAGAAAACCTTTGGTCAAGGGAAATTGCTTTCACTTTGGTACACTGGATAGAGAAAGAAGACCTGGGTACCATGTGAGAACAGAAGCTGTTTTGTTCCCCCCCCCCCCTTCAGTTCTTTGTATTAATTTTATTAATGCTTTAAATGGGAATACATTCTCTGGACTCTGTTCTTCTGAGAATGGTGATTGTGGTATGAGTGCACCAGTGAAACAGAAATTAATTATCTGTTTCCTGCAAGACCAGAAATATTTCTGTTCTGCAGAAAGGCCAGATACTGTCCCTGCCTGAATCTTGATATAAAGCATGAGGGTAAGGTCCAGGCAGCCAACAACAAAGCTTCCCTTGCTGCTCTAGAGCCTCCAAAATTGGGTTGAGTTATAATTTTTTTGACATTGGAGTAAGGCAAAATAGCAGTGGGCAGAAAGTGCTGTTCATTTAAATGTAGTTTCATGATGTTTTGCAGCAGTGATGCTGTTGCTGAAGTTATGCACCCTTAGAGTTAAAATGTCTTTAGCTCATTGGGAGATCTAATTCTGTTCACTTATACCTTATGCTTTGCTCCAAAATTCGGTTTTGCACCCTTTTGGTCAAGAGGAGTGATTTGGACTGGAGTGGGACCAAGAATAAGTCCTAAGACCCTTTTTTTCACTCTGTCATAGTAAATAACTTGTATTCCTCAAAATATCAACTTGTTGCACCTTCTCCAAACAAATCACGTCGCTCCACATGAACGCAGAGGAGCTCAATCTGCCCAGGGGTTAGTTCTCGCTAAGGAGGCTGGTTTCATTTGATAAATATTTTAGTATGTGTTTTCCCCAATGTAACAGGACGGATTCATTCCTAGGCTGGGAAGCATTTCTAAAAGTGCAATGGTAATAGAGTGTAGAATTGCCCTTTGCTGAACTGAGCTGACGATCCAGAGAGTCTGTTGTCAGTTTTCTGGTGGCGGACAGTCTGGGTGATGTAGGAAGCAGCATAATGCTTGTGCATGAACTTGTGCTTGTATTGTGCCTGATACTATGACTGCTTCAATTACAGATTTGTTGATAGACCTTCACTTGCTTGGGGTGATGCTGTGCAGTTTCCCTATTTTATGAAGCTATATTAACGTAAAATTGATAGAATATAATGAAGAATGATGCCCCCAAATTTTTGTTGATCTGTAAAGCATCATACGCATTTAGTGTTCTGTACAAATATGATCTCATGCTGTCCCTGTTGCACAGAGGATTTTCATTCGCTTTAAATAAGATGGTCTGGAGTTGTCATTAACAGCTCTTTTTGCAGCTGAGGGTCTCTTATGTGCTTTGAGAAACAGATCAAGTGGAAAATGCTGCATCTTCTTTTCCTCTTATCTAGAAACTTAGTCTTACGGGAAAGAAGTCAGGACCTCTGCGTATGCAGGATTCTTCACTGAGGTCACTGGTTGGAGGCAGGAGCCTACAATTCTTCAGGGCTTATTTTGTATCAAAGTTCAGTCGCCAAATGGCATCTCCCCAGATCTGGGCTGAACTGTGTGGTCCTGGTGAGTAGAGGCAGTAGGCTGGGCTTGAGACCCTGACTGAGGTCCTACTAGTGGGAATGGCTGGGGACAGCTGAACCTGGAGGCATGTGGCAGCAGAGCTGCTCTCCATCGGAAGAGCAGGTAAGTGCACCATCAGGGACACTGCAGTCCCTGTAGCACAGTCTTCTCTGCCACGTAGATTTACCTGCAATAAAAGTAATTCTGTTGCCTTCAGTAGAAGCCCACTCAGACCCTGTAAAAAGTGTAAACAGTGGTGCTGTTGCAAACCTCTGTAGCTAGCATTTTTCTTGCTAGGATGAGAATCCTTTGACCCTTACCACTTGTGTACATGTGCACGTGTTAGCCTAGCAGCAAGTTGGGTTTGAAATAGTCTGTTGCTTTTTATGCCTCGCGTTGCTTAATAAATCATTAGAAATATGATAGAGTTCTCCACACGTATTTTTCTTGTCAATATGCATTCTTTATTGGTTGACTTCAACTGTATGAGATTCACACTGGTGCGAACATCCATTACTGCTCATTTTCCAGATGATTATACTTAAAAGCAATGTAAGGTGGGCCCAGCAGCATCTGTCCAACCTCAGTTTAGGCCAGGCTTTCTCATTGAAATCCTGATCATCTGAAGTGCCGACATGATATTCTCATTAGTATCTGAGTTGTGGACCTGCTGCAGAACATGCTGTGATTGACCTAGCTGTGGTCTGCTTGCTAAGTCTCTTTGAAATGTATTCTGGTTTCTTGGGGTCTTTTTCAATGATGTAGGTCTTCAAAGATTATTTATTTATTTATTTATTTCCCTTTAGATAGGACTTCCTTTCCTCTGTTTGCTGCATTCCTTAGCAAAACCATTAGTCCTTGAAAAAGGGACTAGAGGAATGGATTTTGGCTTGGCTTGCTCCTAAACTGAGCGTATGTGCAGTATCTTTAATTTAGAAGTGCAAAGTGATTCCTGCCAAGAAGAGCAGCTAAAAGTCAGGTTTTTAAACAACTGGTGAAGGGAAGTAATTGGAAGGTCTCAAGTAGGTAATGGTGGTAGAGAAAATTTGATTGTAGCCCCATTTGATATTAGAGCGGGCAGAAGCAGTTCTTGATCGATAGGGAGTGGCTGGGAGAGGATTAGAACTGGCTTAGGAGTTTGTCTGAATGTCAGATAAATTAGTTATGTGTCCTTCCTTTTTTATTATGCCAAAACCATGTTTTCTTCAGCTGGGAAATCTGTTGTAGTTTTCCTCTGTCTTTCTAAAAAGGTAAATAAGAAGATGTGCTTTTCATCAGTGAGATTTGAGCCACTCAGGCACTTAGTGTGTCCACTGGCCAAAGGCTAGGAAGCAGGACACAGCCTAGACGGAGCTGGGAGGTGTTGTGGTGATGAAGTGATTAGTACACAGTAAAAATACCAAACAGCAAAACATGTCACATGTATATCAGGAAGTATTTGCTCATGGCCCCCTTTTCAAATGGAAAGGAGGAGACGGCATCACCTCAAAGGTGGATGAACTTCAAATAAGGATGCAAAAGGACCTCACACCAAGAGACCCACAGGTGCCGTGCCCACATGACAGCCCCAAAGGGACCTCACAGCTGCTTACTGAACTGCTTTGGGTGCAGTAGGGCCATCTGAAGCTGCTACACAATGAAATTTCTAGTTTAACAATCTGGACTGTGTGGTTCTAATAGAAAATATTACGGTAAATGGTAGCAGATTATTTTCTTTGTCTCGTGTTGTTACTGAGCATCATCATGCGTGTACTGTTGTGGTTGACAAAGAACTTGAATTCTAAGCCTCTATTTTAAGATGCTTACGACTACTCCAAAATAGCTGTCCTTTAGCTGAAAGTCTTCCTTTCTATTCTCAGCAGAGATGTGGGTTTACTTGGAAAGTTTCAAATTCCATTTGATTGTTTTTTTACATTTTTGTGAATTTAAAAAAAAAACCCTTTCATGTCACCAGTGAAGAACTGTATCAGATTTATTTATTGCATTGCTTTTCAGAGTATGTGCACATTTCTATCAAATATAAACGTATGAGATAGAGGAATCTATGTTATTGCTAATTTCAGTGTTTGGAAAATGTATTTCAAACTCCACTGAAGTAAGAAAGGTACCTATTTCGTTTCTATTTACCTTCTGATTTATGAGCTTCAGATTGTTCTTGGGTTTTGTTGTCTTTAAGCTTTCATTCTACCCTCTTGAGTGCTAGAACCTTAAATGTCTTTATATTTTTATTTAATGCTCACCTGAATTCAGCAAAGGGACTTTTTTCCTAATTTGGGAGATAATAAATTGGAAATTGCCCGATCAACTCTAAATTTCTACCAAATCTTGAAAAATTACACAGTAAGGTTTTAAAGACCTTAAAAGAATTAGTCTTTTAATTGTCATGTGGTTCTTAATATAAACTGTGTTTGGTTATCTTCTTTTTTTTCTTGCTGCTGCCTTTCAATTTAAAGCACATGTTCTTGCCTCACGGCTGTAATTTGATTTGGTGTTTTTATCTTGGAAATATCATAAACACCTCCCCAGAATTTCTGAGCGCTTTGTCTTAGAATTGACCCCCTTGACATAATATCTCTAGAAGGTTCTTGTGAAGTATGAGGCCTGGATTTAGCTCTAATCCACTACTAAATAAGCTGAAATCTTCCCTTGCTAAGAATAAGCCCTAGGAGTGACGCTCGTAGCAGAGAACTAAGTTTTCTGACGGTTTGGGGTGCTAACAGGTCTCCCCGGCACAAACTCATTGAGAATCATAAACACCTTCGGACATAAATATTTGCTTTGTGAATGAGTTACCTGAAGGTCTTGCCAAGAGTGGTGCATCCGTGGTCAGGACCGGGTACCACCGTGATGCTGCCAGGGGGGACCGGAGCCAGGGGGGGCTGCCGCCAGCCCTGCGCAGAGCAGAGCAGCCCCTCTCTCTGTCACTGCCTGCCTCTCTGTCTGGTTACCATGACATTTGATCACCTAGAAATAGGCTCCAGGAAGTCTGGGTCTTGTTCTGCTGCTCTCAGAGCTGGGATTTGCTCCGTTTCACTTGCGTAGGTTTGAGGGGGAGGCAGGCCGATAGCACAGTAATGCTAATTCCCTTCACCTGTCCTTGTACCTTTCCAGATCAAAGAACGAGGCTACTGAATTTAGACAGATTTGTATGGCAGACCATTTAACTTCCTCCTCGGGGATTTTGCATTTGTTCCTTTGGCAGCTGATTCATAACGTATTGAGAGTTTCCTTGCTGCTGGACATCTCTATGGGTCAGCACGACCCACGCAGGGGTAGCTGGGCTGTCGCAGGACCACTTAGGGTCTATCCACTGTGCTGCAGGACCATTAGGATGTCCACACTTGCTCATCACAGTAGTGCAGTGCTGCTTCTCAAGTACTCTGGCTGTGATTAATTTATCTGCTTCTCAACAACCCTAGCTAATTAATAATGCTTAGAGTGGCTAATGTTGCTCAGACATCTGTGCATGGTACAGCTGTTCTTACAGTGCTCTGGCAGGGGGGTTGGACTAGATGATCTCCAGAGGTCCCTTCCAACCCTATGATTCTACAATTAACGGAATTAAAGGATATGTGTGGGACAACTAAAAAGATCTTGCAAAACTGGCAAAATATTCTTATATAAAAATGCATTTAGTGCCTAAAAAGCTGTTTATTCTAGGATCTCACTCTTAATATTTTCTTTAATTTTTTTTATCATAGCAGCGATGGTTTTACCACTTGCCCGCAGTGGATGGGCTTTCAAATGCATCATACCTCTGAACTTTGTTTGCTATTACCTTCTGCTGTTTATTCACAGCTAAAGAAGTGGAAGTTGGAAGTAGGTATGTGGTGTGGATGCTACACATTTTTATTAAAGGCATGTCGTTATTTTTCTGTCAAGGTAACTGGATCAGGAAGGATCAAAAAATATCAGACTGATCTTCATATTAATTCTTAGTCATGAAAAAGAGGACTTTTCAGTTCTGTAAAATTTAAGAAACGTGCACAATGAACTTCATCTTTGTGTGTACCTCTCCATGTGATTTCTCTTTTGCAGCCACTGTCTTTTAAATGCTCTAACAGAGAAACTCAATCTGCAAAAAGATGAGAAGAGTAGATAATGTTCATAAGCAGGCAGCCCTATTTCAATCCTCCTTACCATTTCACAGATCAGGAAGGGCAACTGCTGCTAATCCTCACTACAATCTCAAGACACCGGGGAAAATGGAAATAATTTTTTTAACATCTTACTAGGTCATAAGCAGGAGTGTTCATCACAGTACCTTGGCCTGATTCCAGTTTGGAAATTGCATTCTGCTGAGCAAATGCACCCCGTTGTATTTTCAGTCATTCACTTTTTGTCTTCAATGATATGGAGCTGCTGAGCAAAGTTAAAGGACTGGGGCTTCCCAGCCAACAGGAATGTTGTAATGGTGGATGAGGTCAACCTACACTGATTGTTTTTCCTCCTTGTCCATCAACTTGGTTTACAAAAGTACTTTAAAAAGAAAAGTTCAGTGCCTCACCTGAAGGGACACTCAGCCACTGAGTTACAGGGGACAATTTTTAAAGCGTGTGTATGTTGGGGAAGACTGAGGCCTCTGATGACTGACCAGATACTGGTGAGCTCTCATAGGCTGTGCATATATTAAAAGTCTCTTTTTGTAAAATTTCCACCTCCACGGTGAGAGCAGTTAGTGTGGGAACGCTGGAGAAAACAAGGTGATAGGAGCTTCTGTACAGGGTATGCACGATAGGATGGGAAAAGTGAAGCTTCTGCAGCCGGTCGTAGTGAAATTATCCAAGGCTTCTGGTTTTACTGCCTTCAAAGAGTTGAAGTGAAGATAGCCATAGTGGGGAAATGTTTAAAAAACACTTTGTAAGGATATAGAGCCTTTTAACAAAAAAGGCAGGGTGTTTTGTGTTGGCGGGTTGGGGTTTTTTTCACAACAGAAATGGTTTGCTGCATATTGCTAATGTTGCTCAAATCAAACTGGCTCTCAAAGTATCTAAATGTGTCGAGTAGGTTCCAGGGACTCTTGGGCAATGGGAGCACTCAATAACAAGAGAGGGGAAAAAAAATGCTTAATACGATCTGATGAACTCGAGCATTTTAATCAGAGCTGAGCTCTGAAGGAACCAGGTGTTATTTTGCTCCTGGCAGCAATTGAAACTTCACAGGCTTTTCATGACATCACGTCTTTCCCATGTCTTAACCAGTGACTCATCTTGCTTGCCTGTTTGTTCCTATTTCTAGCTGCCAGCAGGAACAGTAAGCTCAATGTTAGCATTCTCTTATTAACAGCACCTACCAGTTTGCCCAAGGTCACTCTTTTCACTCACCCCTTGTGGTTCTTCGCTGTTTTTTAACCCCCTTCCTCTTTCTCAAGGTGATTTTTGTTTAGCTGATTCTTGGTGCCTTCCATGCAAAAGTGCACTCTTGCAAAGGAAATGTGCACGTGTTAATGTAACATCCAGGAGTTCCGATCGAAGAGAAAGTAAAGGGGACAAGTATTACTGAGCGCCAGACTGGCCTGAAGCAGGACAAACAGCCCTCTGCCTTAAGGATGTGCCTTTATTTCTTGCTTATTCAGGTTATCTGTCTTGTAGAGAAGAGGAGCTGACGTGGCCAGTCGGGCTCAGAACTGAGCTATGTTTGCAGGGAGGCAGATGTTTCCCAACACTTTGATGTCTAACAACTTGCTGCTCCTATAACCATGGGGTCCTGAAGCCCATGATCCTGTCTCCAAGGCTGACCAGCCTCTGAAGAAGATGCGAAATGATGTGATGCTGAACAGCAGGGAAGAAGAGGTTTCTCCTTCACCACGGCTGATGAAGCCCCAAAATTGTGTTTGGTGATGGTTATTGCAGTTGAGGTAGCCTTTGTCCTGAGTCTGAGCAGCCTAAGCAAGGATGGTGCCAAGTACATGCATCTTCTAGTTGTTCACAAGCATCTGGACAACAGGAGACTCTTATGTTTTGTTTTGTTTTCTTTAAAAAAAAAAAAAATCCAAAATCAAACCATAGTCCTTTTAAAAACAAATTGAAAGGCTTATTTCTTTAGAGGCTGTTTGTCACATATACTGATAGAACAGTCATGGTGCTGAGGGGCTTAAATCCGGTACAGATGAGAAGTTTCAGTGACATTTTATTTGGAACAAAGAGCTTGCGGCTGGAAATCTTCACTAGAAGAGCAATGGTTCAGAGTCAGAGAATCTGATTTTTCAGACCTGCAGCAAAGAGCATCTGTTGTGATTTAAAAACTCAAATACGTTTCCTGTGTAAGTACCTTGCTGTTTCAGCTGAGACAGCCAAGCAAATTTAAGAAAAGCTGGTTGTGCTCCCTTTGTGAATGTTTAGGTGATGGATCTTGTGAGTAGAGGGCATCTGCACATACTGCAAATGAATTTAGGTCATTTTCTCCTCTGATAAACACTGAATTTTGATTGCTCATTAATGCAAAACCTTCAAATTTTTATTTCAAGCTACCAACTAATGGTCTTGTGGGGTTTTTTTAATTGTTTGTATCAAGGACGGGTGCGTATGTAAGCTGGAAAAGAACAGAGTTGTTAGCACGTTAGTGTAAATATACCTCTCAGAGACCCTTCCATGCTTGGTTACAACCAAGCCTTCTGATTCCTCATCAGGGACAGCCAAACAGGCTTCTGAATGCTGAAGGCTTGGGCTCTTCTTCCCAGGCATTTGCTAGACTGTTAATTAGAGCTACACCGGGTTTCTGCTGATCCCTGCCTGTGCCTCATCTACTTGTCTTCTAATGAGTTTGTGGCTTACCTGGAAATCTTGCAAACAGCTTTGGGGGGGGAAGCAATCTGTGTCAGTTATTTGCTCCTTCATTAGATAAACATCTTGCACATAAACCACTGAAATGCCTGCTTACCTAAGGTTTATGGTGGTTTATACTGATGTAAGGACACCTACTGTAAATGTTGAAGAAACTGAGCTCAGATTTTGCAGCTTGTTTTATTTTATTTATGTTGAAGTATTGGGGAGTGTGTGGTATTCACTGGAGCTAGCATAAACCATGGTGCGAGTCAAGAAAAGTAAGGCAGTTTATAGCTGCCTAAGAAGCTAACATAACCTGAGGAAAAAATTCACTTCAGGGTGATATTACAAAGATTCAAATGGATTTGGAGAAAGGCAGCTAAAGACCTTTAAGGGGAAATGACATGCTCTGTGCCTGTACAGTGAAACAGGGTGCGGAATCCATCAGTGACTCACACAGAGATGAATCACAGCTCTGCACCGTACCACATTGCTACCAGGGCAAGGTTATGAGTAAACTTTACATACCGTGAAATATAGGATGCCTTCCCCCCCTGCCTTTGATAACCTGAGAAGGCAGGCACCTAAGTAGATGTTAATGAATATGCAAATTGCCTTCCTAATGAGGTAAGTGCATTGCTGACCAGAGAATGGGTTATGACTGAGCAGAGGCATGTAGCCCTTTGGGCTTCTGTACCTCCTGCAGCCACGTTCCTGTCTCTCGCCCACCCCCACACAGGGGGTTCGTGGGCAGAATGCTGAAACCAACAAACCAGAGTTAACTAAATTTCAGACCTTTTGGGCAATAGCACAGTTTGCCTTTAACACAGATGAACTCTGTGGGCGGAGTCCAGTTCCTCCTTATGCTGAGGCACTGGGATGGTACCAGGGCAGGTTTTGGAGGCCACCTTCAGAGTCCCTTGGGGCTGCTTCCCAGGACAGCCTGGGTGTACATCCTTAGAGCTAACTCCTTGCTCCGAGCCATTGTCAAATTTAATTTCTTTCCAAATTATTCTGTGTGTAGCTAGACAACGTGCCTTGCAGTTGCTTACTGCCTGGTCACGGCCTCATGCCCTAAATCAAAATGAGCACTAGTTAAACACAGAGCAGAAAACAGAAGATGAGATTTGGGAGACAGAAGAACCTGGGAATGCAGGTGTAAAACAGCAAGGCTGTGAGCATGAGAACTGGAGAAGCCCGACTTCCTATGGATTTGTTTCTTCTTGTTGTCTGCAGGATCTGAGAAGTTGCTAATACTGATTTAGGTCTTTCTCATAATGAGGCATGAAGAAAGCCTCTCCCCTGCGGATCCTTTGGTGTCAGAAAAAGATAAGCGTTGCACTTAAGCTTTTTTTCCCCAGCTAAGGTATGCGCTCTTCTTCACCTCACCAACTATTTTGTGACATTGGTAAGAATGTACCTTTGAGAGTGTCAAATTTGATCAGAAGTCAGCAGAGTTATAAGGAGCATATACGTATGGAGACCGATGATTTAATAATTCTCATGTCCTTAGGAAATCAGGCTAAAAATAAAGCAACTATTATGTGTCTGAAGAAACAGAATGATCCAATTGCTGCTGAGACCTTTCGCGCTTGAAATACAGTCAGGATGTAGCTGGCATGGCTGGTTTAGCTGTTCAGCAGCTAAGTGAGGATGCGGTGTCAGGGAATACGAGAGTGTTCTGTGATGGATTTATCAATGGCAGAAGAAGTGGTCACTCGGGCTGTGAGGTATATCATTTTGGTACTTCTTGTCGGGAGGGAATAGGAGGACTCTTTCTCAGTGAGTGTTTAATGTCTCACCGTGATCAGCCAATGGACCACCCTGTCTTGAAATAAATGCACAAGTTTCAGGGGGAAAATCCCTTCTCTTTCCAGAAGCGTGGTGGAGAACCAGCAAGATTCCTGCTGCGCATAATCTCTCCACTGGGAAATTCGCAGCATGTTACAGCTGTGGATAGTCTCATGGTAGTGCAATAGGCAGAGCCTTTTAAACAAGCTGCAGGGAGTTTATTTAAAAGCGCTTTCCTCCCACTGAGAGCCTCTCTGATGTTCTGGTGCAGAACAACAGGTGATCATTGATGTTTTCCCCTTTCAGGGACTGGCTGGCATGTGTTCTGGAAAGGCTGATGCTGTCTCTTGCATGCAGCAAAACAAAGCTGCATGTATGGGAATGATGGACAGGAGGATTTTAAAGCTGAGGAGTTTCCCACTCTGTGTGTCTTCTGGTGTTGTGGTGATGTGCTGTGTCTGATCAGAAGCTGGCTCTATGCTTCTGCAAGAGTGCTCTGCATGGCCTTATTTTACTCTTCCACCTAGCTGTTAAGTGAGTGGTAAGTCCTTTAGGGTCTCTTTCTCCAGAGAAGAGAAACTTTAATTGCATTTTAAACCAGTGGCAGTAAATGCTTTCTTAAGTGTGGGTTTTGGAGGACTAAATTTTTTGAAGGACCATTCATTTCAGAACTGCTGGCCCATAAGAGTAAGTAGAGTCAATACCATACGCTGAACATCCAACATGAAGGTAAGGCCTTTTGCCTCCCTGCAACTGTTTCACGGGGTTGCTGTGTGCCAAAAGATGGACGGAACGTGCTTTTTCAGATGATAGGTATCTCCTGAATGAGAGATACTGTTAAGCACACAACTTCTCTCCCTGGTTCAGAAGGCGGGTCCAGGGGGAACGGATTGGCTGCCGGACTGCTGATCTGATATAGAAATATTCCTCAGTTTAAGAGCAGGCACCCAAAATGTGCAGAATAAATGTTGTTGGCATCCAACAGATGGTAGCTGATGTGTTTTCCAGCTGTCACAAGTCTTGAAATGCTTCTGTTGTATGTGCCAGGATTTCACCTTTGTGTTTCCAGGCTGAACACAGAAATGACAACTGCAGGTAAAAGTATTCTTCAGCACTCTAGAGACAGAATTAAGCTGGAGAGGATTAGTAAATCTTGAATGAGTACGTGCACCTCAGACATTGTGATTGGGACATTCCACATTAAATTCTCTTCGTAGAATAATTTTCATTGCATCAAGTCTTTAATTGTTGTCTTTAACCTCAGGTAAGAACCAAGTCACCCACAGCATCTATCTCAAGGATGTTTTCCTGACCGTGACATGAAATTGCAGCACATAAATGTCTTTTGCCTGGTATGGTCCTGGACTGCTTTCTATTGCCTCTGCTTTGAAGTGTCAGCTTTCGGTGAACTCTGCTAAGATTTTATTATTGCATTGAGACTGAGGCAGAGAAGAGCAATTAAAGGGTTGACATCTTTGGTTATTTTTTTAATAGTACATGTGTCAAAATGCATTTAACAAATCATAGTTGATGCAAAAGCCCAATTAACGCTAAAATCTAAGTAGAGTTCATTTCAGTGGGAGCAAATGAGAATTCTAAAATATATAATAGGAAAAAATGGCTGCCTTATTTTAGATCTAACTACAATTCCTGTTTCTGAGAATTGAAGTCTTAAAGCCTAATATTCCCTTCTGTTCCAGGATACAGCTGGACAAGAAAGATACAGGACCATCACTACAGCCTACTACCGAGGAGCCATGGGCTTCATCCTCATGTATGATATCACCAGTGAAGACTCTTTCAATGCAGTGCAGGACTGGTAGGAAATAAGTTATTGTTGTTGTTAGGTTTGTTTGTTTGTTGGCTAGTTCTCTCTTCACAATTGTTTGTTGAGGACATCTAACATCCCACCCTCCGCAGTGCTTTGCATCACCGTATTCCTTCCTTTTCACCTAAACTCTGGTTTAAATAGTTTAGTTTTAAAACTCTCCTTAGAAACAGTTCTACAGCTTGACTTCAATGAAAAAGTTACAATTCAAATATAGTAGCACTATAGCAATTGTTGCTTTTAAAAGTCCTAATTTATTGTAAAGAAATTAATCCTTTTAATGCATTATTTGGGCTTATGAGGTTTCTGGGTATGCTGCTAAAACACTCCATTTAACAGTGGTTGTTTAAGTCAAATCTCATTTAAAATCTAATAAGGCTAAATCTTTCCAAACTGCCTTAAAAAGTGATTATTATTTTTTGGAACCTACAAGCATAGACACATGGAACAGTATTCACCTTGCCGAACTGGCAATAATTAAAAATCTAACTTTAGCCATTTGAAACTTGTGATGTTTAAATTAGTTACAGTTGTAATAAGAGGAGGAAGAGCAAGGTTTAGGACAGAAAGCAAGGGTGCCCCTTGGAAAAGGGCCTGTCTGTTACCATTGTCTACAGCAGGACCTGAACAACTCTGCAGGGCAGAGA
Source organism: Rissa tridactyla (assembly GCF_028500815.1). Classification (NCBI taxonomy): domain Eukaryota; kingdom Metazoa; phylum Chordata; class Aves; order Charadriiformes; family Laridae; genus Rissa; species Rissa tridactyla. Next base: position 48,644,311 of record NC_071473.1, on the reverse strand, counting down.
TCAGGGTGGGATGGAGGAGAAGCAGTTATCTATTAAATGGGAAGGGTGGGGACTTAGCCTTAAAACTAGCCATGAAAAAGATTCTCAGGTATTAGAAGCTCCTCTGGCTCCACTGAATTCAGTGTAACTACAGAAACATCAGAAAATGGTTTCTGATGACAAGCCAGGAAATGTTTTTGGCTTACAGTGAAAAAAGAAAGTGCCAGGTCAGTCACTTTAAAAACTCCATGGCAGTATCAAAGCTGCATTTGTAGCCAGGCTCATCTCCCACAACATTTTGGTGTGTGCTTTCCTTTCCCTACCTGGAAGCTCCCCTTGTAGCTCATGCCACCTGTTGTCTTCCTCAGGAAGAAATGTCCCATCTCACCCACACTGTGATCTGATTTTGGAAGCGGAGCTGTGGCCCAGACCTTCTTCCTGCTCTCCTGCCTTCCAGACAAGTACACGTAGGAGAAGGAAGAGTAGAGGTCTTCCCAGAAGAGGCAGAGCACGTGTCGTTGCTGTGGCCACGGGCGATGCCTGCAGCTGATGGGAGGTGTTTTCTCAGCAGGGACCCAGCACAGGGCCTTGGGGGGAAAACATCTGAGCTGCTGGTGTGAGGTAGTGGCCGCAGGCACAGCACAGATAAGCAGAAGGCTGGACCCTGTTGCTGGAGCCCACGTTCTGCCATGGCATCCTCTCAAAGGGATACCAGACTTTGTGTAGGACATACAGGGCATGGGGAGGCAGGGGAAGGGCTTTGTTTATCCTCAGAAGTAGTTCCCTTGTGGCCCCCCTCAAATGTCTTGCAATCATTTCAGCTTGTTACCCTGTTGCTGTATACTGCAGATAGGTACGGTCAGCGTGCAAGGAAAGGCAATGCGGTTGTTAATGTAATCTCCCAAGTCCAATAGGTTGATCTGCAATGGTCTTTTCCAACCTAAACGATTCTATGATTCTATGATCTCAGTGGCTTCCCAGGAGCATGTGACAGCAGCACGTAGGTGACTTAAAATTTTCTTACCTAGCAGATCAGAAGAGCCTCCTCCTCCTGGAACATATGCTAGCTATGGCACTAGCTCTTAGCATCCAGCTCAGTATGGCTTTTTGTTGAACGCCTATTCTATATTCCCTAATCTAGGTTGTAACTCAAAAGCCACAACAATGTTTCTTCTAGTAATTTGTCCTTCCTCCAAGACTGCCCATTATTTGTTCTCATCCACTGAAGCAGTTGGTCATGATCATTACATCTAAAGCTGTAGTCTCCGCTTTCACCCCATCTCCAGTATCAGGACACCATGCTGCAGAAGGTGAACTGCAACACCTTCCCTGAGCTGTGCATCAGCAGCTAACGATAGAGGAATAAATGTTTTCCTTGCTATAAACACAAGCCCAAAGGCTTTGCCAAAACTGGGTTCCTCCACATGGCATACTTTCCACCAAGCTCAGATGAAACTGTTTCTCCAAGTGTCTGCACAGGGATTTTTTTCCATGGGAGTACAGGCATGTGAGTGAGGGCAATTTCTTTCACTAAACTATAAATATTTTCAGCTTGGTTCCCTGATGAAACAAGGTGTATATGACCAGTTCATCTGTCTGTCTGTTGGTTCCTCTGTACTAAGTTTTGCTTATGAGTCTCAACTTAGCCAAAAAATACCAAATTTCAGTCTCTGAGCTGCTACTATTTTAAAGTTTTGTACAGGCAAAGTTTAACCTGAAGCTTTGTATTTGAAGTGGTCTAACCTCTCTTCCATCAAAGGCGATGGTGCACGGGTAAGAATTAGGAAAGGTCAGCTTTATGTATTTGAATTTATGTCTTCCTGTGCTATGGAGGCTGTATGAATATCTTTGCTAAGAGCACCTTGTCAGCGAAAGGACAGAGGTGAACCGTCAGTTTGTTTTTACTCTGTACGTCAGGAATCCTTCCAACCAGTTTTAAGATTCTGAGCCCAAATGATGCAGTGGGGCAGATAAAATCAGCCTGTGGTAGCCCATTTCCTTCCTTTCTGAAGCTTGTCCACAGGAGAGATGAGGACTGTGGCAAAGCCAGCATCGCTGGGCCAGCAGAGTCCTCTAGCGGCCATGCAGCTAAGAGATGTTTTTTTCCCAGTCTGCAAAATTGCTTTCTAAACTTCCAAAGGGACAAGCAATGGAAACAAAAGCTTTTGTCTGGTACTGATGCTGCTATATCAGCCTCTGACATTTGCTAGCATAGCGAGTAGGTAGGATTTTTGGTTGTTTTTTTTGGTTTTTGTTTTTTTTTTTTTTTTTTTCCCATGCTGAGTGATACAGTTATGCTTCAAAAAAACATTACACTGGATTTGGTCTTCAGTCAGAAGCTGTGCTCTCCCTGGAACATGAAGGTGTCTACTACATGAGCTCCTTTAGCTCAGAGCCTGTATCTCCATGAGCCTAGTCTCTTCCTCAGGTCAAGTGTGAGACAGCAGCAGCATGCCTAATACTAATAACAGAGCCTTAATGGTCCTGCAGTGCTTCTCTTTGGTGCTGGTGAGAGGATGGAGTGGCAGCAATTGGGAAGCTGCACAGGCTGCAAAGTCAGCAGCATGCCCCTGATGCTCAGCCCTGCCTTGTCTCATCCATCACGTGTGTTCTAAGACGATACTTCAACCCTCATTGACATTAAATGAGACATCCACCTGGAATATATGCAAAAGCTAACAGGCAAGCTCATCCCAGGTCTTCTTACATCCTGCAAGTTTACAGAAATTACAGCAATTAATCCTACGCATCCTTTCTCTTTTAAGTGTCCTGCTATCCTAGCTTGCTAGTGATGCATTTTTCAGTGTCCAGCTATGCTAAATAAAGAATACTGTTAAGTTGAATATTTTGTCATAAATGCAGCATGATGCAGCGGATAGGCTGACCTTTTAGACATTGAGAATAAATCAGCAGGACTCAGTTAATGTGAATTAAATCCAGTAAGGAACTTATTAACCTTCCCAGTTATTTCTAAAATAGCGTGTGTGGATGGAATTTGAGTGTTTCTCTGGCATAAGAAGATGAGTAAGCCACCTGCCATGCGATCATGGGACTGAGTTCATAAAGAAAACACAATCAAGTTTAGGAGGATACCTCAAAAAAATCATCAGCAAATAAAATATGAAGTGATGCCCCTTCCACTAACTTTTGGCTGCTGTCCATCCCAGGCCATTCTCACCACCTGGTAAGAATTTCCTACCTGAACATTATGCCTTGGTCCTAAAATTGTCACGAAATCTTGGAATGGGTCAAATTGTGTAGAGTAGTCATCTATGTGTTTTACAGTAGGACATTCTCCATTCCGAAAGCCCGTTACTTCTTGCTGGTGCCCTGACTACTGCTGTTTAGTGATTCAGGTGGTTTTTTTAGGATACTGGGTAAGCAGGCTGTCAACGTGAGTCTCAGCCCATCTCACTGCTTTCTCTTGTGCCATCTCTTCCTGCAGAGTTCCCTACAGAAAACAATCCAAAAGCATGAACAAACAGCTGAACCAGAGACCTAGCACTCCAAGTAAGCTATCACCCATGGCAAACTCTTGCGTTCTGTTGAGCTCATAGGGGTGTGCACATACATCTCAAAATTCGTCTTCCTAATTACACTGAAACTGTGGGAAGGTAGCCTTGTGCAAAGTCAGCTGTCCACCAGAGAGAAGTCTTTTCCCTTCTAGACCTCTCCAGCATCTTAGCGCTTATGTCCTTCCTCTAGCTGGCAAATTGTCAGAGCAGGCTGTGCTCACTAGCCTTATTATTCTCCAAGCCTTGTCACGAAGCTCCAACACATCCCCTCTAAAACTGCCTCCCATCTACGTATGGTGCACTGTACCTCTCATCTCTGGCTCATTGGCATATGACTGTTTTAACGGCCTCCTGACCTGGCCTCACTTGCCTACAAAGGAAATGAGAATATCTCTTCCAGTCTGCCATATGATTTCTTCCTTGGGTGATCTTTTCACCGCACCCTTCTTATGGGTGGGTGTCTTAAAGAGGATTCTGGTTTGCTTTGTGTCACTCCAGAAATACTTTACCTAAACCAAGTAAAGGCGTTCTTTCTCCTGACTGAGGAGGATTATGGCTGTGTATCAGGTATTTAGATAAGCTCTTCAGGTAGTATATGAACGTGAAGTACAATCTTTCCTTCATTCCCATGAATAACCCCAATTAATGATTATTATCTTAAAGCAGCTGAGAAAGAGTACGATACTCAATTTAAATGTATTTGGGAATATTTGGGACATGACCTGTTCTCTTGCTCCCTCACTGGGAAAGGTACAACAGGTTGTATGAGAAGCCTTGAAAGATTAAGCCTGGGCGATTTTCCTTACTGCAGTGCGGCAAGAGTACAGTCAGGTTATTTTATAAGAAAAAGCATAAATGGGCAAAAGCAAAAATGGGTTTTACCTGATAATTGAAAATTATTTTGTTTGAATAATAAGACGTCTTTCCTGTAGGGTGAATGAAAGGGTTAAATAAGCTTTCATGGCTTTCAGCTCAGTTTCTAGATTTTTTTTTTTTTTTTTAGTAGGCTCCTTTGACAGTTACTATTTGACATTGGCTCGATAGTTTTGTATGTAGATAAATCAGTGAGTTTAAACCTCATTGAAACTGTACTGAAACTAGAATATACTTGGCATTTGATACTGTAAAGTAAATAGAAAATATTATGGAAACTCTGCTTTGGATAATCTAGACAATTTCACAGAAGGGAAGAAAATAATTGGTTAAATTTAACTTAGATTTAAGTTACAGCTGGGTTCACAAGTCATCAGCTTTATTTATCTTTAAGGCTGATCTCCAAATTAGGTTGTTGATATATCCATGTAACTGTGAACCTGAGACTATTTTTCTTCAAAGTGTGAAGCATCAAAACCATGCTTTATTGTTAATTTGGGGAATTCAGCACAAATAAGGCACAGCATTGTTGTGTCACAGAAATATGTTTTTCCCCAGTGTGTATGTTGGACTGCCCTGTTGAAACATCTCAATTGCACAGGCCTTTTTATTTTATTTATTTATTTATTTACCTTTCCAAAAGCTTCTGGAAACTTGCTGCCTTTCTTTTTGTATGGGGATCAGGGTTTCTTTTACGCATTCTTCATAGACTTTTTTTGTTTGCTTGGTTTTTATTCCTAATAAATGTAGATATCAGTGTTCTGCGAGAAAGGTTTTTCACTAGCTTGTACAAAACAAGGAGAAGGATGACTTTCTGTGGGAGATCGCTCATGCTTTTTCCTTCTTTTTCATTTTCTAAGTAATTCTGTTTAAGTAGCTAAGATTTGGCAGTGTGTCCCCATACGACCCCCCAGGGGCTGATGTGAATCCAGAGAGAGGACTGGGAGTCAGAAGAGACACCTGGTTGTAGGTGTTTTAAATTTAATTTGGAAAGACTTTCTTTCTCTCTATTGCTTATGGAGGGAGACTGGGGAGATATCATCTTCCTGGGCTTTTGGTTGATTTTTGAGGTCACCCCCTTCTGTGATGAGACTTGAGAAACCCCAAAGAACTGCATAAAATCATCTCAGACTCATACCAGCTCTCACAGGGCCTGTCTACACAGAGGCACTCAAAAGGGTGGGAGTGGAGGAGCCAGAACTGGGATTGGAGTGAGTGCCTTTCCAGGAGGACACTAAGAAGAGTAAAAAGTTTCACTGCGCAAAGTCTTCAGGGTTTTTTATGTGTTGCAGTATGGGTCTGGGCTTGTGCAGTGCGCTTGGTTTAGGTTTATGTTTTCCAGTGCGATCCAAATGGGCTGCTGCTTAAAGGCAGGTAGCACAGTGAGATGACCCCCTTTTTCATAGACAGCTGTGGAGTAACGTGACTGGCTGCCTTCCACGGAAAAGGCAAGTAAGCAACTCAAACTAATTAAAAATTATCATTAGTAGATCAGAGCTGGAGGCTGCTGCTAATTCAGAAGAGAAGGATTCAAGTGCTTTATTGTTAAGGGATTTCAGGCAAACTAAACAGAAGTAAAAATCTGAGGGGACTTCTGGCTCTCCTGGGAGAAATGGCAGGTTTGCCCGAACCTGTAGTGTCCTGTCTGGAGGGGTGGCGAGAAGGGACAAAGAGTGGGAAGGTGAGTCAGGGACTGGAGGAGGGAAGGAGTGTATCGCTTCTGGCAGAGCAGCCTAATTACCTTTGGGAAGGAGGGAGTCTTAAAAGATAGAGCTGACTTGGTGAAGATAAAATAAGTTGGGCCGGTCTGAAAAAATGATTGAAAATGAATGGTACCAAGCTAATACTGCTCTGCTGCTCGCTCTGTGACACCTCACCCAGAACGGTGGGAAAGGACTGGTCCCTCAGGATAAACAGGAGAGAAAAATTTATTATTTTTTTTTTTGTCACAGAAAAACTGTAAAGAGGGCAAATGGAAGGTCAGACTCCTGGGGTGCACAGCTAGCTCCACTCCAGTTTCAACATGAGCCACAGAGAGCTTTAGAGGTTCATGCTTAAGCTCCCATGCGCTTGGTCCCACTGTCACTGAAGCTGGCATTTATCTGTGATTGCATCTGCTGTTTCCTGCCTTAGGTATCACTTAATCCTGCTGGGTTCAAATATTAGCTCACAGAGCCTCCCATATCTTCCCGATTCGCTAAATTTGTGTTTCTCTTTAGCTTGCATTCCCACGTTTCTATGCAATTTTCAGTCTCCATGAACCAGTTTTCCTGTTCAAGCAAAAATGACTTAATGCTTCCATCTGTTTGACTCTCAAAATACAATTTCTTATGGTGTGACTAAAACTCTGCAGTAAATGAGCATCCTTTTTGTTTGCTCTGCATCGTTGTTGTTATGTGTTTTCTAAGAAGTTGTAAATCTAGCATGAGATGTGTATCTATTGTATGGCTTTCTCTATAGGGACAATATACTTAAGAGGTATAATTGATTGTTGTTCCTCTGACAGATAACAGCTGGAGGAGAATAAGCTTTAGAAGAATGCTTTTTTTTGTCCCTAGACTTCAAAAATTATTCAATTTGGCATTTTGTCTGGATCTTTAAGATCTCAGGATCTTTAAAACACTTGCAAAGTCTTAACAAGAAACTTTATCGTCACACAAAGTTAAGGAGTAGTAAAATAGAATGGTGCTATAAATTACATAGTCTGTGCTCTTGCTTTATAAGCTTGGTCATTTGTCTTTTAACCAACATACAGCCTTGAGATGTTGATGTGGTCATTAATGGTACTTGTTTTCATGCTTAACATATGATGGTAATTTGGCACAGCTGGTGGAACGTAACAATCTTTTTTTGACCTGCTGTAGGGCCACACAAATCAAGACTTACTCCTGGGACAACGCACAGGTGATCCTGGTCGGAAACAAATGTGACATGGAGGATGAAAGAATTGTTCCTGTGGAGAAGGGGAAACTTCTGGCGGATCAACTAGGTACATGCCAAAGCTTTTCTTTCTGCTCCTTTTCCTCTGCGTCTTTATACTGTGCTCCTTTTAATTTGTAAGATAAAAAGTCCTTCCAGCAGTGATACTTTAATAATGGTATCACAACTAAGAAGCGCAATATATTCCATGTTGATATTTTACTTGCTTAGTGCTGAATACTACCTTCTTGTAGCGTTGCTGTGTCTGTAAAGCCAATATCTAAGGATGTATGGAAGATAAAAGTTTGTCTGGAGAGAATAGCTTTTATTAGCTCAGCGGAATGAAAAGAGGAATTTTTTTCATAAACACAGTTCTGTCTCCAGGTCTCCAAGTACCATATAGTCATTTTCAGAATACAAACATTGAATTTTTTTTGTAGAAGAAACTTTTTTTTTTTCCAACTAAACAATGAAAAAAGATGTTTATACATCAGAACTGTGGAGTTGAGAAAAATATATTTTAAAAATGTACCAGGCTTCTCTATCCAGGTAGGGAAATGACATTATGTTATTGATGTGGGATAGACAAAGCAAAACAGTTCCGTTGAGAGGAAGCTGTGATTCCAAGGACAATTTAAGAATGAACAGCAAAATAAACTTATCCTAATTTCTTATTTATTTATCATTTTTTGTTATATATTATAGCATATATGAGCTTTTTAATACAGAATCAGGGCTTCTGTGTTAAGATTTAACTATACTGTTGTTTTCTCTTAAAGAATCGGCATAATGGAAGTATTTCTTTAGCTTGTAAAACTAGAGATTCTTACCAGACCCAAAGGAATCACCATCATCCCCAATTTATAAAATCCGATGTTGTCCTCAATTCTTAAGCAGTAACTGGAGGTGCATAATATATTGTTAAACTGGGGGTACTGGAGTTCCAATACATTGTGGTAGTTTAAAGTATGACCTTGATCAAATTGCCAGTTATGGTAAAATCTTAGATGATGAGTATTTATTAGTTGGGGGTTTTGTTTTGTTTTTTTAATGAAGGGAAGGTATAGAAACCCTGCTCATAGGTGGGTATAAAGTGTGGCTTTGTGATAGGGACCTGTGATATAAACAAAAAGATGGTCACTCTTCCAAAGAGTTGAGAGCAATCAGATTATTTTTTCATGTTTCACATGCAAAAAAAAAAAAACCAAACCAAAAAAAAAATCACATCTGCAAAGGCCCACAGGTTTAGAGCCTTCTAGAATAAATTCGACATACGCTAAGCACAAAGGGGTCCCATTCATGACTGGAGCCTTGAGGCACTGCCTTCATAAGCAAATGATGAGCAGATACCAAACTAAACCCTCTAATTTCCCATCTTTATTATTATTGTGATAATAATTCTTTACATGTAAGACTAGCAAAGCAAACGAAGACATGGTTAGTTTGCAAAATCAGTTACGGGCTCTTTTTTTACACATCAGAATTTAATTTGCTTTTGAAAAAATGAAGGTGAATAAACTCGGTTCCTGGCTTGCAGACTCTCAAACCCGTTCTGAATATATGTGTGCCCACATATTTTCCAGGAGTAATTACACTGTTAGTAATTGAAAATTTGTCAGGAACAATGTAACAGCAAATAGAGGGTTTTACTGGAACTCACACTCCTATTTGGACTTCTCATGTTTTTTTCTCTCCAAAAAATTCATGTTTGTTTAAAGACAAACTCGGCATCTAGAATCCGAATTCTTTAGGTATGGGACACTGCCAAACGCACACAGCATTACCACAGCAACCGACTCCATCAGTAGGAAACTGTTCTGCTGAAGAATCCCCAGCTCTGCCCCTGGCCTGTCCGAAAAATGTATCTTCTATTATCAGTCATTTTTGCCTTATCTTAACTGTGCTAATGTGTACAGCATGATCTGAAATTACGTGGCGCGTTAGGTGGGAGGAATCTTTTTAATCGACTGTTGACTGCTTAAACTGCTAACTTTCATCATAATGATTCACATAAAGGTTATCCTTCAGTGTGTTTGTCTAAGTTTGTATAGTGACATTAACATCAATGAAATAATTTCTTAATCAGATTAAGAAATTGTTGTTGGCCTGAATGTGAGCTACACTAAAACAGATTATGCCACAGCAGAAGCTAAACCGATGTGGGACTGACAAATATCTAAGTTCAGTTCTCTGATTTTTGTGTGCCTTTTATATAAATTTTTAATCACCATCAAAAAGACAGCAAGCGGGGCAGACAGAATGCCCCTCTGATGCAGGACCGGACGCTGAAATTCCTCTGTAGGAGGCACACAACATTATTTGTAATTCAGCAATGCTGAGCGGTGCTTGTCAGACCAGGCGTGTTAATCACCCTGAAGAGCTTTCTGTCTAAACAGACAAAGAATGGGGAAAAAAAACAAGACCAAAGACATGGAGCATCTTGCTCACAAGTGCAGAAGTTGGTCAGCAGGAGGAATACAGCTGGGATCTTGCTTCTCTGCTCCCGCCGGGCTGCAGCAGTGGTTGGTAGTGAGCCAGCCCCGTCCCAGGAGGGACCCTCTGGGCATCGCTGGTTGGTGGCATGTCTCCAGCCCAGGGGATCGTCACTGATGTAAGGGGAGAATCCGACTCCCTCATCCTGGGTTTATTCAGATCTGTATCATCTGCAGATGAGTTTACCCAGGTGACATGTTTATCCCTCTGACTCTTACTGATGCTTGATAAATTTTAGAAGTATTTCTGCTCAGTGTTCTGAGATTGTAGGAATCAACCGACCTTAATAATTGTCCAATGTCTTGTTTTACTAAGGTGAATTCCGAAAAAATGGTTAGTATTTTAAAAACCGTCTCCATTATCATCAGCCTCTATCAATTTTAACTTTTTTTTCCTACTTTTTTCACAGGTTTTGACTATTTTGAAGCTAGTGCCAAAGAAAACATCAATGTAAGGCAAGTGTTTGAGCGCCTGGTGGATATAATCTGTGAGAAGATGTCGGAGAGTATAGAATCGGACCCTTCCAGGGGCACCTCGGGAAGGAGCATGCGACTCACAGACAACCCTCCCCCTTCGCAGCAGAACTGCTCGTGCTAGTGACCTTTCTCGCTGAGAAGTGTCCTCCTCCTTTCCTGACGAAATTTTATCTTTTCATTTGTGGTGGTGCATTATCATGTAGTCCAAAGGCAGAAGTCTCTGTTGTAGGAAACTGGTATGTTTGTTTAATGTGCTGGAGTGTTAATATTATATATTTCCTCATCCAATAATTTAAAAAAACAAAAATCTGAATAAATATTGTAAGTGCACCTAGTGTTAATGTGAGTTACACTGAAGAAAAAGAATTGTATAGTGTTGCAAATGTTGTTTCCGCAGAGAATGTTGCATTTTTAATTATAAATTCCTGTACTGCAGAAAAAGGGTTTTTTGGTCAAGAACAGCAGGAAACATAAAAACCAATTAGAAGGGATCAGGTATGAGGGGAAAAAAATCTCTTTTAAAGCAAGAATATGCTTTTTTTTTTTTAACATCAAAAAAAAAAATCAGTCCCCAGATATTATGAGTCACTGTTGCCATCCTCTAGCATGGACCTCGGTTTTTCTGTACGATGGAGCAGAAAGCAGTGCGTTTCTGCCTGACAGCTGGAGGTCCTCCAGAGAGCGGAGTGGGAAGGTGAGGCGGGTTTTGTGTCAAACCTCTGAATGGAGGAAGAGCACCTGGAGGAATCAAAGCTGCCAGGCAGGGGGGGAGGAAGAGGAGGAGGAGAAGGAGGAGGCCGCCTTGCAGCCATACCTTTTGGTGGGTGCTGTGTGCAGGAGAAGAGCCCTTCCAGGGGCTGCCCTTGGCCTTGCCTTCTCCGCCGCCACCAGCATCAGCGTGCGGGGTGCTGGGGGTGTTGCTATCCCAAATCCTTTCTTCCTGGAAGCACAAGAGCCTACTCTCTGCCAGCTTTTCCTCCCCTGTGTCCCATAGTTTTATCTCTCCAGGTTTGGATCTACTCTGATTGACTGCTTGACGGTAGATTTGTTGCAGGACGGAGGAAAGGAGGAACTGGCTGCTGCATGCTTAGTTGGGAGGCAAAATCTGACATGTAACACTTGGAAGAGCACTGTCTCAGAAAGATAAAAATACCAGGAGCCAAAATGTGAGTGCTGGAAAATATTAGTGCCAAGATTACTAGATTTTCTTTCTGCATTTTGTTGTTGATTTTTTTTTTTAATTTTGTGCTGGATATGTGCGTGCGTGGGGGTGGTTTTTCTGGTTTCAGATTCAACCACAAAGTATAACTTAAAAAACAGGAAGATTGATTAATAAAACATAACTGCAAATGAAAAGCGGCAAAGATGTCCCGTTAGAGTTACCCTATAGATGTTTTGTTGCATCATTCTCTGAAGGGAGGAACAATTTTTAATACCTAACATATAAAATATTCTTATACTTCCAACATCTCTAAAATGACAAAACTTCTACATCTGTGTGCAGAACTCCGTGTGCATTAGCCACACGCAGAGCTTGTACTTCTCTGAAATGTATGGAGGAACGGCTTTTGTGAATCTGTGAAATGACATACACTGTTTGCCTTTATGATCGTACACTTGTTTGCGCATCCCAGCTCCAAACAGTGATTGCAAATTGTGTCTGAAAGCGTAAATTAGGTGGATCTGGAGAGTTTGCTGTCTTAAGGTGACAATTCCGAGAAGTTTTATGGCTTTACTTTAGGCCTATGAACTCCTCTGACCCAGGAAACTTTCTGATGTCAGAAACTGGAGTCGAGTATCTGCCCGCTGCACTGTAATTTGCTGGATCATGACACTGGCGAATGCCTTTGTAATTTCGTTCTGTCTCGAGGTGTAATAGTTCTGAGAAAAAAGCACAATACTCTGGAGAAAAATGCAACTACGTTGATGTAGTTTGAGCTCATCGTGGTGAAGGCTTGATCCCTTCGTTTGTTTCTATGTTGCTTTCAGAAATCTTCACTGTGACGTATTTTGGGTGTGTGTGTGATTCGTACTGGAAGTGTGATTTGTGGAATGTGGTTATTGTATCTAAACCCCTGAAACTGCAAAATAAAGAGAAATATAGTCACCGGGTGTGGCCAGAGACCTTGTGGGAGCTTCGTTAGTAACTAGTGTGTTAGGCAATCGTGGGCATGTATAAAGAGGGTATCTTTTTAAAGCTTTTAAAATACATTAAACCACATTGATCTTTTTTGACAAGGTGATGATCCTTGAGCCCAGCAACCTGGAATCACTATGGAGATTTAAAACAAAGTGAAAAGAAGGATTATTTGGCCAATGAATGCGCAGTGCAGTGTTTTAATGTAGCAGAAGTAGGTTTTAGGGCAACTTGTGTTAACTAGCAAAAAGAAATAAAAACTGCCACAACAGGGAGCGATGATTTTGAGCTGTGCAAGTACAATGGAGTACCTCAATGCAAATGGTGATTTTTTCAGCTCAGCAACCCAATGGTAAAAGAAAATGGATTCAGCAGACACAGAATTTCAATTCCTTTGTTTTACCTTTTTTTTCCCTAGCGAAAAAGACCTATCCCTTTTCTACCCAATATATAATTGTGTTTCATTGTGTTCCAATCAAGTCAGATGTATTTTTTTTTAAGAATACAACTACATTCCAGGTCCCTCAAGCTAGGACGGGTAAAAAAAAAAAAATTTTTTTTACAGCACAAGCCAACAAGTAGCTACATGGCAGTATAGTCTGAAGAACTGGAACAGACAGGAATTCTACCCTGCCCTGTGCTGCATACATGGAGAAACCTAGTGCACAAATCCTGCGGAGTTTATTTCAAGTAAGAAATAAAATCATCACAGGCAACTGACACAAACATATCTCCTTTAATGTATATGTATCTCATCATCTTACATTTGCATTAAAAGCTGTGAATGAATACAGAGAAAGCCTTTTGCCTTCAGTGGCATGCAGCCGATTTCAGTATCGTCGGAAAGTCAATAATTGTTACTTGCATTAACTTGTAAGAGGTAATGGCAGAATGCAAGACAGTAATTTGTCAAGGCAAGACAAACCCTGAAGACAAACCCAAAATGCTTCATGGGGTCTTATATAGAGCCTTCCATTTGACTGGCAGTGTCCCAGGGTAGTAGTGTTGAAAAAACAGTATGGCTACAAGATTAAAAAAAGGGGTACTAGAATGTGAAGGGAAGAAGCGATTGTTCTTCGCAAGCTTTTCTCTATTGCTTGTACGATACAGCACTGAGTGCGCTGTTCTCCAGTAAAAGCCATACAGGAGGCTTTGGGTTAGGCATGGGTCTTGGCTTCCATCTTGTGGAGAAATAAAGCACTAAAGTATTGGGTAGACATCCACTCTAAATTATCTTCCTAGACACCCAGCCCAAATTATCGTCTCTGTATCTCAGCTAGCGCCCCCTCATTTGTATTAGCCTCTGACTCCTTAACTTTGCTTTCATCATCTCTTGCAGTCACATAGACTTACACACACACAATAACTGGTATTACAGGAATAGCAGAAACCAGAGCAAATATGAAACAAGGCAAAAAGGATGTGATAAATGCAATGGCAAGCTTCCCAACAGCTCTCAAAGCGTTACAAGGATCTTGGCATACTATTTGGAAACGCCAGCTTCAAAGAGATTTAAGACAAGAGGAAAAGCATCATTCCTGTTGACAAGACTTGAAATTGCTACACCAGCACTGTGGTTTCACAGGGGGGAAAAAGTATATTCACAGATCGGAATACATGGAGACCTACTGGACTGCAAAGACTATGCCATATCATGAACAAACGCAGTCTTTTCAGTGTCATGGGTACATACTTTAAGCTATTAAGGATACCATTAGGGGAAGAAAAACAAATCAGCAAAATCAGAAGTCAACAATAAGCATGTACTGGACCTGTCAAAAGACCGGTGGCACTGCTGGTTGAAATAAAACTGCAAACTCAAGTCTAGCTCACTTAAGTGTTGAAAAACACCTGATAAAAACTAGTTTTGCTATCGGATCAACCGTGCGGTCAGGCGTTTTGAAGCCTAAGAACAGCCACGTTTCTTTAAACAGATTCAATGCGGTTAGCGTTTGGCTTCTCCAGTGACCGCTGAGGGAGGCCGATGGCCGCCATCCCGTTTCTTCGTGCCAAGTCTCGGTCTCGAGTTCAGCGCTTTTGGCTCGGGGCTGGTGCCGGCTGGAGACGGAGGCCCGGAGCCAGGCCCCGGATCGCGCTCCCTCCCGCCGTGAGGGACCGCCCGCCGCCCCGCCCTGAGCAGGCGGGACTGCGCGCCACACCCCTCTTCCGGCATCTTGCACGAGCTGATTGGTCCTGTCAGGAGTGAGCGACAGCTACTTGGACCAATAGTGGAAGGAAATGAGAGAAGGAGGGTCATTTCCACCAACCGGCGTTTGGACTGTTCCAACGCAAGAGCGGGGGGGCAGCTAGGAGGGCAAGCGGGCATAAATGTCGGACCGCGGCGGCACATAAAGGAGTTCCCGCAACCTGGCTCTGTTTCTCTCTCTTTTCCTCCTCGCTCACATTTCTGTGTCCTCCCGCTCCGATTTCCGACAGGCTCTGCCTTTCCCTCCGCCTCTCTCCCCGCCTATGGTTTCCCCCACCCCTCCCACGCCACCAGCATTCTCTCCACCAATCAGAGCCCCGACCCCGACCAAGCGCCGGCCTGCGATTGGTCCGTTTTCCCCCACCTGACTCCGCGGCGGGCGCTGACTGGTGGCGCCCCGCAGCCGTCGCCGAACCGTCACCGCGACTTCCTCGTGCGGCGGAAGCGGGCCGGGCCGCGGCGGCGCGGCGGCGGCGCATGCGCAGTGTCGCGGCCGCCTTCGCACGGAGGTGCCGAGCGGTGCGGGCGGGGGCCCGCGGCCTGGCGGGGCGCGGCTGGCTGGGGCGTGCCGTTGCCCAGCCGCTGTGGTACGGGATCGCCGCCGCCATGCCCGGGAGGAACAAGGCAACGACCAACTACAGCTGCCCGGAGCTAGCGGTGGGGCAGCAGGCCGGGGAGGGCGGCCGCGACGTCAGAGGCCGGTCGCCTCAGGGGGATGAGGAGGACCGCGGGGACTTCGGGCCCGGCCCCAACCTGGGCGACCCCGACATCGTCAAGTCCCCCAGCGACCCCAAGCAGTACCGGTGAGGGCCGGCGGCGCCCAGCCTGCCCCCGGAGGCGGTTGGCCGGGGAAGGCTTAAAGCGGAATCGGGGGGGGAGGACGGAGACGATAGGCTGCCGCTGAGGCAGCCCCCGGGCGGTCTCTGGGGCAGGCTGGGGCCTCCCTTCCCCACCTGCCCCCGGGAAACCAGCCCCGGCCGAGGGAGGAGGTGCGGGAGCGGGGCTGGGTGCCGGCCGGCCCCTTGTCCCCGCACACCGGCCACGGCTGCGACCGCGGGGGCTTGAAGTCGGGCTCGTCTTGGTGGCCGGGGAAAACAGGGGTTTCTCTGGGAAAAACGGAGGCTGGGGGTTCACGGGCGTGTTCTTCCCAAGGTGGGCTGCCTGGTTTGCATGCGGTCAGGGGCTTGGGGCTTGCGTGGAAAGGAAAAATCAGTACTTGGTTAAAGGCTCTGCTGTGACACTACGTTTTCGAGGTACAACGATATTGAATGGTCAGTTTGCAGCCCAGGTCCGGGCAGTTCGGTTCCAAAAGCGTGAAGCTGAAGTATGAAATGTGGTTGAAGTATTACAGGGCAGGTACCAA
Organism: Rissa tridactyla; assembly: GCF_028500815.1. Lineage (NCBI taxonomy): Eukaryota > Metazoa > Chordata > Aves > Charadriiformes > Laridae > Rissa > Rissa tridactyla. The sequence continues at coordinate 48,628,350 of NC_071473.1, read as the reverse complement.
CTTAAAAAAAGGCTGTTGCTCTTCCCCTTTTTAGATGATCTTCCAGATTTTAACACAAATATGTCAGTGAGTTGAGACAGAAATTACTTTTACGCTCCTATTTTGCTTGTGTCTTCATTTGTGTTTTTCTGAGTAGTAGCTCTGAAAGTGCTAAGAAAGATCATCTTCCCTGAGCGCAGCCCACAGCGTCTGTGGCCTTCTTGCGGTGAGACTCGGCTGAGAACGGCCAGGGGAGGCTGAGCACTTCGGATGCTGTAAGGCAGTCGCTCTTGAAGGGACGCTGTTGTAACTCCTCTGTTAGGCAGAAGATTATTCAGCCCTTGTTAGAGATGCTTTTTTATCTTTGCTCTTCATGATGTCTAATCTGTGCAGCCAGTGGAGAATCTGCCTAAGATTAAGCCTGGAACTAAAATTTGGATTTGCAGTGACATTGGTTGACAGTGAAATTCCCCGCTGTCTGCGTGAAGAGGACTGTGCCCGTTGGCTTAGGGAGAAACTCGCTCCTTCCCTTCTTGCCCTACTTCCTTGCTGCGTCCTCTGGGTCTCTGCCTGCCTCTCCTGCCGGCGTTCGTACTCATGCTACTTTGCAGGAGGCTCGTCTTCCTGCAGAGTTCACAGACTGTCAGCTTAGGAAACTTCTGCCTTTACTACCTAAAGCAGCACAGTGATGAAACTTGGGAAGTCCACTGAAAACCATCACTGGCGACGTATTTTGAGGGTCAGGAACCTCCTCTGTGTGTAAAGAAGCGGAGAGTGTGTTTGCTTATAGCATAAGATAAACTAATACCAACATCTTCCAGAAATCCTGCTCTCCATGCTTAACAGATTTTTTTAGTTGGAAGCAGAGCGCCACATCTTCTCAGACTGATTTCTATGTGTGGGAAGTGAGCCGTGCACAGAGCAGAGGCAAGAGTTACCCTTAGGAAGGAGAACTTCAGTGTCGCTGAAAGTAAAGAATAACTATGTCCGCTAACTATATACCAAACCTCCTAAGTAAATGTAATTGCAGGTGATTTGATGATGCGTATACACTTTCTCCCCTGTTCATGCATCAGCAATGATACATACTGCAGACCAGTCACGGTGGGCTTAGTGTGTCTATCTGGTGACATCAGTCTTAAATTAGTGGGAAATGTTATATTTTATCTTCTCAAACACAGTGATCATAAAAAAAGAAAGTTAGTTCTGACAGAGATTGCAGAATGTATTTTCAAAAGTGAGTTTGTTGGGACAAAAATTATTGTCATAATCAAAGTTAGTTTTGTTCATTAGATCTATGAGTGGGTAGTGATCTCTACTAAAAGTGTATGTTTTATTTAAATTAATCCATATGTGGAATTTCATGGGTTTGTATTGCTTGTTTTGGGTAGTTTGGGAAATTAAAAAATTTCTCTAAGTATTTACCATAAATTGATACGTATTTCCATATCTATTTAACTGCTAAACGATTATCATTGATATAACAAAAAACTTGGTGTGAGAACAATTCTGTTTAAACTTATCCAGGACGTTTAAACAGTGTTTTTAAGAATTGGAATTCCATTTTATATTTAAGCCTTATTTGTATCAATGCCTGTACAGTCCTTCAAAATGCAGTTGGACTACACTTACTTCTGTTTCTGCATTAGATGGTTGCATTTTTTTGTACTGTATTCTGTGTACTAATTGATACTTATGTATTGATTACACTTGTCCTTTTCCATTGGACTGAAGCATGGAAAAAGTAAAGAACACCTATGTCAGTTGGTGCCTCTGCTCCTATACTGTTCTAGATTGTCCTGAGGCGAAATCTGATAGCGTTCGACAGCGGCTTAGTTCAATTGTTGCCTTGCTACTGTGTGTTTTGTGTCCTAGTGTGTAACACCCACAAGCCCGAAGATGAGTAATGTAAAATTAGTGTCATCTGCGCCATTAGTTTAATGGAGGTATGTGGCAGGGATCAACAAGACCTACTGGATACACCCGGCTAAACAGCTTTATGGCAAATCATTCTTCTGGAAGAATAGCACTATTCTGTCTCTGCTTTCCATGACTATCTGTCCATCACTGGGAAGCCAATATTCTTTATGGGCTGTGAAAACCTGAAGAAGGCAGGCAGAGGTGAAGATGATGGTTGTGCTGGAAGACGTGCTGTAGTGATGCTGTCTTGTCCCTGTCTGGGGCTCTTACGCCGAGCTCGCCAGGGATGAAGTGCCTGAGTGTACAGTATATGTGTTTTTAGGACCTGGGTTGTGCACTCAAAAATGCTGCAGCTGCGTCATGTGACATGTACACGGTGCAAACACACGTAACTGTTCCACTTTCAGAATTATTCGGATGATTAACCCTGTACCCAGACCTCAGCGTGGATCTGGTACTACCTGTGTGTCCTGCAGTTAGTCATAGCGTTTCTGCAAGTTCTGCAGTATGTGCTGTAATTTGAATGAGCGAAGATGCACTTGTGCTTTTGGTTGGAACAAACTTGTACTGCTCAGCAGTCCCGCAGCAAGCAAAACGGGGCTGTTAATGATTATGACACCCTGGCCCACAGTAAGGGCTGTCAGTTCCTGTTGGATGGGTAGTCATAATTCATAAACTTAACACAACTATTAAACATTTGCTCTTTAGCTTTTTTCATAGACATGGTAGTCCAACAAATGTGGTTTTTTTCCTTTGTCTCAGAGCTGCTTAACTCTTGTCCCAATACCCGCTTTACCCCTTTCCTCCAAATAAGTCCCCATGAAATTCAGCTGGGAGAGAAGTACTCAGAATAATTTGTTTCCAAGCTCATCCGTGGGTTGCAGAGCTGCAGCAGGTGCCCCTCAGCTCTAGTGAAAAACAAAACTTATACAGACTTCATATTTTGAATCGCAGTATTGATAATAACACATGCTTTTATTGCTGGGAAACATTGAAATTGCATAATGATAACCATGAAGGAAACGTGAGAAATTCCTTGTGAGAAACTTTGGGAACCACGGAGTCGGAAAACACACAACATGCCTTTCGTTAGTCTTTCTTACCGTGTAGCTTGAGCTGGAAATCTGCTTTGAAATTTCTGCTACCTGATTACAACAGCGGCCATGTTGCAAAGTTCTGGTCTGATATAGACTTGGGGGTTGAATTAGATGACCTTTAGAAGTCCATTCCAATCCAAACTATTCCGTGATTCTATCCTCTATAAGTCAGATTTTTCTGGGAGTGCGGGAGGTAGCCATGGGTTTGTTTTATACTGGCTTTTTTTTTTTCCGCTGTATCAATTGCCACCTGTCTATATCACACTCGTTCTTAGGATGGATCGAGTATTTTCTGGATCCAGCATTCCTTCCTTTCTGCAGCAGGCATACGAGCCAGTGCAAGCTCCCCAGCGGGATGCTCTGGCTAGTCTGACAAACTGTGACTGTCCATTCCGGATCTGATGGGAAACAAATGCTGCTGAGAGATCTGCTGAGAGACTATGAAGTGCAGAGCGTTGGTGCTTGCAGTCCTCCCTCTGAAAAGTTGTAGAATGGTGCTGGATAGAGGACTTGTGTGGTTTTGTTTATATATATATATGCACACACGCATACATATATATAAAAAATTCTGTGTGTATATACACACACAGAGAACTCTGTGTATATTGCTGCTTGATAGTAACACAACCAAGCCACTGTCACTTATTTTATTAAGCCTGCAGAGAAGATCTGTCCTTTCTGCCAGCTACGTCTGTGGACCCCGTTTAATAAAAAGCATTGATAAAATCAAATAAACTGGAGTCTCTGGGGCCTATTTAGAGGCAACGACGAAAATTTTATTTCTGTCACATAATATGTGTTTCCAAGAGCCTGAGAAGCATAACAAGCTATTGACGTTTGAGTTTGCCTCTTCTGAGCATGTGAAGTTTTCTCTGAGTGGGTGCTGGTAGCTTAAATATTTCACAGAGAGAAAGAAAAGCCCAATCAGTGTCCCTGACCTTACCGGGAGAAGAGCTTCTGCTATTTCCTTGAATTGCTTCTTTCTTACTTTTGTAGCTGTTGAATAGCAGGAGAGTGTTTTTACTTTCCCACTATGAAAGTGCTCATCTTCTTAGCTACCATTAGAGTTTCATTAGGAAATCTCAGTTGAAGATCACAGAACTGTTGTAGGAAATACAGAAATTTTTGCGCTTCTGAAAATTCAGATTTGGGAAATGAGCGTATTCATTGCAAATAATTATTCTTTCAGGTATATCAAGCTGCAAAATGGCTTATGTGCACTTTTGATTTCGGATTTGAATTACTTGGATGGTGCCCCAGCTGCTTTATCTTCGGAGGAGGAAGAGGACGGCAACGATGACGATGATGAATCTGAAGAAGACAGTGATGAAGATGATGACTCTGGAGCTGAGATCGAAGATGGTAGAGAAGGTTTTGATGATGAGGACTGTGATGAGGGGGATGAGGGTGAGGACAATGATGGAGATAATGAGGATTTCAATGATCCTGATGACAGTGAATTAGAAGAGCTAGCTGAAAAGGAAGAGACAAGAAAGAGAGGCTGCACAGAAAAACAGGTGTGTACTTAAAGCTGTGAAAAAATACAGAGAGCGCTTTCTTGTGCTCTGAAACTTTGTGATGAGGCATTGCGACTAGTCTTTCTTTTCATCGTGTCTGTCCGGATTGATTTATCTTATGCTTCTGTCACTTTCCCGAAGTGTTTCTTGAAGCAGCTTGTACTGAGAGTGTTGTGTTTTCTCTAGTCTGCAGCAGCCCTCTGCATTGCCGTTGGCAGCTTCTCTGATCCCGAAGATCTGCCTGGATTAGCACACTTCCTGGAACATAGTATGTATCTGCTTCTGTTTCATCTGCTCCAGCTTCAGTGAAAAATGAGTGCTATCTAGCTCTGGATTTCTGCAGTGTTTTAGTCTCATTTCCTGTTTCAGCTATCCCAGAATTTATTCTCATTAGTTAAATAAATTTGTGATTTTATAAAAATACTGACTTAGCGAGGAACTCTTAATATGGGAGGTGTCTCATACCCTTTGGCAGGCTGTGCATTAACGTATATTAAAATTCTTTGTTATCCATTAAATATGGGGGAAGCGTGTTACCTATAGCTTTATAAACTAGGCTGGAGCTACAGACCTTTATCTCTCCAGTAAAGAATGATGAATTAGTCATACAGGTGCAGAAGGCCTGTGAAGTTTCTGACCAGGTGTATCTTAAAATGCTGTTCTTGACTGATTGAGGCTTATCATGCCTAGAAAGGCACTGTTGTTTCCAGTCTGTTTGGGCCTTCTGCTAAAGGCAGATTACACTAGTTATTGGGCAGATAACATGGTCTGTTGCTTCTTAGCAGTTAACCTCTACTGGGAGCTGTGGGTCAGTTGTAGGTAATGCTGTGCTGAAGAAGGATTGCTATGGCTGCCATTAGGAATCACGGATTAATGTCATCTCGGTAATTTTGCTGATTTTTGTTCCAGTGGTTTTTATGGGCAGTTTGAAGTACCCGGATGAGAATGGGTTTGATGCGTTTCTGAAGAAACACGGGGGCAGTGACAATGCTTCGACTGACTGTGAGCGGACAGTCTTCCAGTTTGATGTGCAGAGGAAGTACTTCAAAGAAGCGCTTGATAGGTAACTTCATAGAAATGGTGATTAGGTGTTAACAAATGTTTGTACCTGCCTCAGGAGGCTGGGAGTGGCTGTTCAGTTCTTCATTTGGGGTGATTAATGCTGGTGATGAACTTCCATAGGTACTCCTACTACCACAGAGGATATTGTATATAAGGAACTATAATTTCCCTCTGGATATATTACTGGTTTTTTGTGATAATGTCAGTGTAGCCGCTGTGTGATTCCTTGGGATCCGTGCGTAAGTCTTAATGCATATAGCTTTTTGATTGTTTTACCACCCTTAAACTGTTAGCGTCGATGACAGGAGAAATTTTATGCAGTGTGACAACTGTTCAGAGGGGAAATGCTCCCAGAATCCCAGTGTTTCATCCTTTGGAATACCTGTCCTGACACAGTTAGTGGGGTTTTTAATATTTATTTTTTTTTGGTTCCAAGTCTAATTCATCAAAGCGGGTGGAAGGGCTGCCTTGAAAGTTGTGGTACAATGTGTGCCTCAGGAGGATGCCTTTAACCCAGTCCAGGTTATTCAGTCAAGTATGTACCTTTTGCCAGAAAGCATTTAACTTGCTCTGTTGTGCTCTGGGATACCGTAGTACAAGAGAGCTTCACCTGTTGGTGAGAGCAAATTATTCATTCATCGGGGCATGTCAGCTGAATATTCTTGATGCTGTAAAATACCTCGGGAGAAGAGTAGAGTCTGCTGTGAACGTACTTTGATCAAAACACGTTCTTGTCATGACACCAAGAACAAGCGTTTACACATTTTACCAAGTATTGCCTAAATTTTACTTTACTGGGCCAAGTTCAGCTTCCGTTTGCAGATTAGTCCAGTTTTCAGATGTTTGGAATCACAGAATCACAGAAACTTCAGAGTAGGAAGGGACCTCTAGAGATCATCTAGTCCAACTCCCCTGCTAGAGCAGGATTGCCCAGAGCACATTACTCAGGGCTGCATCCAGGTGAGTCTGGAAAATCTCCAGAGAAGGGGACTCCACAACCGCCCTGGGCAGAAGTACAGAAGAATCAAAAAATATAATTGCAATCTGTCACAACAGCTGTCTAAGTGGAGGGGAAACACAGAAATTACGAGTTTTGTAGAACAAAGAAGATAAATGGATGCTGCTGATTTCTGCTCATTCAAGAACTTGTGGATATAAAGAAATGGAAAGATAACATCTTTCAATAGTCTTTAGCTTAATGAATCCTGTAGCCAAAGAACTCTGTCAACAATGTATTACTGTTAACTGTTTGCTTCCACGAGTTAAGTGTATCATTAAAAAACTCAGCAAATAAACCAGAAATATTAGACGCTCTGGCAGCCTTCTGCAGAGTCTCCATTCGTTGCAGATTTGTCCCCTTTCCATTGCTCTGCTCTCTGTTGGTACAGGAGCAGATATGCATCTGGATGACCACACTGACTTATAGTAGATTATAAAATTGTAATGGATATTAAAAAATACGTTTCAGGACATAAATCAGCAATTTGTTGCCTGGAGTTGGGAAGAAACTTTCCCTATGGTCGCGTTGTTCCTGATGAACAACCGAGGATTTCCTCTGACGCATCTGATACGGGCCCCTGAACCAGTATCCAGAGCCAGGAACCAGGCTGGATGGATCACTTGTCTGATCTGGAATGATCATTCTTAGGATGTAAAGACGGATACTCGTGCATCCATTAGTGTCACACCCTACCGTATCCAGCCAGTTCATTCCTACTCTGTGGAGTATGGGAGCCCTGCCCTTTGGTTTTTGATTCTGTCCCAAAACTGGCTTTTATTTCTGCTTAAGACAGTGCAGTCAAGAATGACAGCATTTGTAGTAACACAAGCAATGTTATAAACTAAAAATAGTGGATGTTGGGTTTAATTGTTATTTTTTTTCCCTAGCTTAGTAGACGCTGAAGAAAAGCATATGAATATTTCTGTTTCGTAGGTGGGCCCAATTCTTCATTCACCCGCTAATGATCAGGGATGCAATAGACCGGGAAGTCGAGGCTGTAGACAGTGGTAAGAGTCTCTTTTGCTGTGTGTTTAGCCCATCTTCTTAAAGAAATGAACGGTGAACAACATGCCTATAGTTCCAGCATAGCCCCAGTGCTCTCTCCACTCCTCTGTGGAGTAAATACAAGAAGTTGTGGTCATCGTGCTTGTCTCCTTATTCTAGCAGCTTAATAACTACAAATTTGCTTCACAGAAGGAAATTGAACCTGGCATAGAAGCGAGTGGAGTGTTCACTTGATTTTCTACTATGTTATGAATATTTCAGGCTGCATATAAAACACTGTTTTAGAAAAAAAGTGTTATTGGCAGATACACTAGCTGGTTCAAATATGTATTTCTAGTCTTATTCATCTGCCCTCTGACAAGGAAAACTGAGCAATTTGATCTTTGATTTTAAATAAGTGCCAGTATGAACAAGGACCTGTCTTTGAGTTAAGGTGTGGTTTCTTCAACAGCTTAAGCCAATTTACGCCTTCATTTGCACTGTCTTCATCACGCGGATCCTTCCCTTGTACTGACACTCTAGTAATGAGCTGCCCAGTAAACTCTGTCAGCTTGATGAGCAGTCTGCAGACTGACCCAGCCAAAATAGTTATTTTACAGCCCTCCTGTGCATATTTCTTATTAGCAACAGAAACAGGAACCGGAAAATGCAGTTTGAGAGGGTGAATTCTTGATTTTGGCAGAATAGATTAGATTAGTGTAAACTGATTGCAAAACTGCATTTCTGGAAACTGTCTTGCTCAGCTTTTGATTTCTTCTTATTATTAGGCTAGAAGTTATTCTATGTGATATATGGGAGAAATATTTTTATAATTGGCCCTTTCTGCGGAGCCTGACTGTAGAATATTGATGGCCTTGTGTTCCCATTAAACTTTTCAGATGGAGAGCATTCAGACGGGACAGACTGGGGCTTTACGTGCTTCCCCTCCTTATCCCTTTCTGTAGTTCTCAGCAATGGGCTACGGTTTCCCTCTTCTCTGGACTTACGTTATTTACTGCTAGCAAGTCCTGTTTCTTATGCTATTTCACTGCTTCATCATACATTAAACCAAAACTATTTCAGTGTACATCTGTGCGGTATGTCTCCTTGTCAGTTTGGTTGGTGTTTTTGCTTTGGTTTTTTTTATGACCTCAAATTTTGATGCATGCCACTGCAAATTCTTTAAATTACCAGAGTATCAGCTAGCAAGACCCTCTGATGCAAACAGAAAGGAGATGCTATTTGGGAGTCTTGCCAGGCCTGGACATCCTATGAAGAAATTTTTCTGGGGTAAGTTCTGAATATATGTTATAAAGCGGTGACAATACTTAAACTTTTAACCACTTAAAAGATGAGCTATCTTGTCCCAGCAGGCACTAGCTTTGCTCAGAAGTATTAGGGCAATTAGTCATTTTTCAGTAACACGTTTGGGAATAAAAGCAGCTGTTTGCTTCTTAAGATAGTTTTCATCCTGGTGCTGCTTTTCCTGATGTTAAAGCTAGGTTGCCCTAGGCGTATAATCGTGTAACTTTCTGCTAACGTAAAGGTGGTGTTCTCTGAGTCATCCCTGTCTTGCTTAAGCTTGTTTTTTGCTATTAGAATTTCCTGGAAAAGTAAAGTCTTTCTGGATTTGTGTCTAAAGAGGCTTTTCAAAGTAAGTAATTCGCTGTTGAACTTGCAGAAGTAGAGCTTCACAGCCATGTGAGCGGAGCAGAAGGGACATTTGTCCTTCCTCTCCTGGACAGTGCAGAGTCTTAGCTCCCTCGCCCTTGTGGCGCTGGTGAGCACGTAAACTGCAGTGTGATGGGTAATAGAGATAGCCAGCTTTGAAATGTCGATCATTTTCATAAAGTTCTGTAGTGATACATAGTGAACATCATATTTTCCTCTCTTTTCCCCTCTCCTGTTCTACAAATTCTGTTGGTGAGGGAACGGGTGGCAACAGCGAGTGAGCTGTGCAGTACGCGGGCTGGGTGGTGTGATAATGCAAGAGCGCTCTGTCCTCACCTGTCATAGAAATATCAGCTGTCGTTATAACAGGAACCAGAAATTGGAAGATATTAAGTTTCAGTTAACATTCCTTTAACTACAAATTTCTATTAGGTATTTTTAATGTGCTTACCATGACTTGACTCGGTGCCAGGGGAGGAAAAGAAATTCTTGGTGTATCTGGTCTTGACGTAACCAGTGTCTAGATAACTAACCACCTTTTAATGTTTACAGGTAATGCAGATACACTCAAACATGAGCCGAAAATGAATAATATTGATACCTACACCAGACTGAGGGACTTCTGGCAGCGCCATTACTCTGCTCACTATATGACTTTAGTTGTCCAATCTAAAGGTAACATCGGTTGTTCCATAAAAACAAGCTGATTGCTGCTGGTGGTGGAGTGCTTTTGGCACCAGTTCAGCTGTAGCCCACGCAGTTTTAGTGGATTGTCCAGTCCCGCAGGAGGTATTTATATGTAGATTTTAGCCTGGTTTCCAAATGAAACTCGAGCAATTGTGCTGTGTTATTGTCATCCTGCCACTTCCTGAGAAACTTTCAACTGAAACTGTTACATAGGTTCCAGATTAACACAGAGTGTAAAATCTCAAAGATATATTTCAAGAAGAATCTTGTAGGAATGTAGAGTCAGACTGCTTAAATGACTTAATGCTGCTGGTTTCTCTGCCATCAAGAGTGAATTTCCACAGAAAATGATGGGGAGACTGAGACCGGGTCTCCCAATTGACTTTGTCTGTTTGGGGCTCTTTCAAAAGAGGTCTTAAAATAAAACACATTTCTCTAGGAAGAACAGAGATGCTGAGTTTTTTCCCCTTAGACTGAAAAACTCCATGCAAATAGAATTGAGTTTCATTTCAGCAAAGAACTTCAGATCTGTGTGTCATTTCTGCAGAGAATTAACGAAAGAAATTCCTTAGAAGTTAAGCGTGTAGTAGAGACCTGTGTTGAAAATAAATAGTTGTGTGCATTCGAGTTAGGTTTGTGCTTTGGGGTTGCGTTGAATGCTGAAACTTATTGAAATTCCCACCTGTAAAATTGAGATGGTAATAATAGAGGTGGTAATTCTTTTCTTCTCTTATGCTTTTCTGTCTAGACTGTAAAATTGTTAGGGCATTGAATGCCTCTGGAATAATTGTTTACGTTGCAATGGATTGTAAAGTCCTTGCTTTTGGTGATTGCAAAGAAAAGCGTGGGGACTGGTGGCCCGCCAGGTCAACTTTGTATTTCTATCTCTGTTAAAACAAAAGAAACTGTGAGTGTCCCTTCCTCCCGCCCTTGCCGCATTTTTATGGTTGTTTAGCATATACGGCATCACTTTTGGAGCACAAAATGCTCACTTAAACAAGGAATGTCCAATCAGTCATTTTAAAAAAAAAAAAATTAAACTTCTGGTTCTTGACACATTTCCTTTAGGAAAGAGGATGGGGAGAAGGAATTGTTAGCACTGTAGGACTGCGTTTAGGTTTGAAAACTAATGCGTATGTTCTGGACGTAGAGGGACAGAATGAGTCTAGCAAGTACTGGTGATTGTGTAGATCCCTAAGTTGGTAATTCCTTTTCCCAGTCGCACCAGATGCTACTGAACTTTAAATCCCAGTTGTATCAGCCTGAGATTTCAGCAGTATATACAAAACCAGAGCTGTGACCAAAGATATAGTTCAATGACTATTAAGAACTGACTCAAACCAACAGCTTTGAAGCTTATAATTTAGAACTTTGCAATTTTAAAATCTGCCGACTTGCAGCCTCTTTAAGATAACCGAGCTAGTAAGATAAGATAAAGAATTTGTCTTAGAGCTTCAGGAAATTACATTTCTGGTTTTTTTTTTTTTTTTCCTCCTTACTAGAAACACTGGATACATTGGAAAAGTGGGTAAAAGAAATCTTCTCTGAGATCCCAAACAAGTAAGATTCTTTTGATGCATAAAGGCATTACAAATTATAAAATTATCTGTTCTTAAAATGATCGTTTTTAAAAAACATCCCTTACTGTAGAAGCTAAGGAAATGAACAATTGTTAATTAACATCCTTATCTAGAAAAAAATGGGCAACTTTGGAAATTAAAGACTGGCACTAATTGTTTCACGAAGACTTTGTTTATGCTTAACAATTGTTTAGCCTGCGAGCTGTGTGGTGCTAACTTTCAGCAGCGTTTGCTTAATATGTACGGATAGCTTGATTTTATAGTAAATCATTCAAACCTAGATTATCATTGTCCATTTCTTATCTTTGCTTTATGTCAAAAATAATTAGCAGCAAAATAAATTAAGACCATATCTTGAATTTAGTGTCATCCTTGGGGTGGTAACTGCATAGAACTTGACCTTTTTTTTAATGATTCACTCCAATGTGCTGTCTAAAAAGGGAGTTCTGCAAAAGCTTTACTAATTTGAAAAGCATTTTATTTCCTCTTTCATTTTCTACTTTTGCAAGATGTTTATTTCTGTGGTGCATGGAAACGCGCTTGTGAAAGTCTAATGTCGTACAGACACGTGTGTCTCTCCCGACCCGTGTCCTTCTCATTCCTCCTTCCCCGCAAGACAATCCATCAGGATCCTGTGAATCCAGGGCCAGCTCAGGAGTGTTTACTGTGCTTGGCTTTCCTCTCCTCTCTTACGAGACAGCACGCTTTTTGTCGTTACCGCCTCGGACAGAAGGAGAGGGAGGAGTTGATGGGGTCTCTAAATCTCGGCTAATTACTCTGTCGTGTGAGCAGGAGTGCAAGTGGATGCCAGGTTGCCTTCTGCCCTTCCACTTTGGGCTGGGTGGATCCGGGGCTGCACCCTTTGCTAATGCCGTTGTCTGGTGGACCGCCTCCGTCGCGTCAGAGCTATGGATGCGAACGTTTTGGGATTACCTCAGTGTAGCCTTGAATCCTTGCCATTAACATCACACTCTAATTTTGCTTTTAAGTGGTTTACCCAAGCCCAGCTTTGGCCATCTGACTCAGCCTTTTGACACACCGGAATTTCACAAGCTTTACAGAGGTAAGTAAAATAGATGTGTTTAAATGTTTTGAATACCTAGCTTCATGTTTTCTCTGTCATCGGATACTTTGTGGAATGATTCTATGTGGTTCTGAATAACTTTTAACCATTTTTTCTGCATTTTGTAAAATTTCTTATCTGTGCCTAATAATGTATATTTATATTCATTAAATTCATTTGTGTTCAGTTGTTCCAATCAGGAAGGTTCATTCGTTGAGCATCACTTGGGCGCTTCCCCCACAGGAACAGTATTACAGGTACGGCGGCGCGGCGTTCTACTTCTACCGCGTTTATGTTGTGAATAATGTACTGACTTTCACAACAAAACAAAGAACCCCATTTGTTTGTGTTACAGATTACTTTGCTTCAGCTAGGGGAACATTTTTTAAATGAATTAAGCCGATGCAGATATGGTTCTTTTTATAAATTGAGTGGAATTGGTACGCAGCTGATTTAACGTCATTCCTCACTGACTCACATCAGTCATTATGTTCTGAACTCCCACATTTTTAGCTTATTATCCTAATGCTCCCTGAAAATGCAAAACTTACCATGAAGAAACAGACAGTGCATGTTTTAGTCATTTGTCTAGTGATTTGAGTTCTTTCTGTGAAACACGTTACCTCTTGGCATTTAATCTCCTTCACATTTTCTTTTAGGGTGAAGCCTCTTCATTATATTTCCTGGCTGGTGGGACATGAAGGCAAAGGCAGTGTTCTTTCTTTCCTTAGGAAAAAGTATGTATTTTTGAAGCATAGTTATTAGATGCTTTGCTATCATTAAAATAAAGGCAAACTCTATTTTGTGTATATATGTTTTATATATATATATATAAAAGCAGGCCAGGTGTGCCTTTTTGTAGTGATATTCTTTAAATTGATGATAGACCCAAGTAAGAAATAAGTGGGTTTTGGTCTGTGATCCACAGATCAGCAGATCTTTGTGAGATCTCCAAAAGGTAACTCAGCTTTTTCACTGTTTTTCTTAAATTCTGTATCCTGAGGCTCACGTCTTTATGTTGGAAAAGCTTTGTGTAAACTGTAAATGGATTGAAAGCCACTGAAGTAAAGCTACGATCTGCTAGTTGTAACCGAGCTCAATAAAAAGTACCTTTAACTCTTCCATAGATTTTGGGCTCTTGCTTTATATGGAGGAAATGGTGAGACAGGATTTGAACAGAACTCCACTTACTCCATCTTCAGCATTTCTGTGACTTTGACTGATGAAGGTTACAAGCACTTCTATGAGGTATGGTTTACTGCAACTTGATTTTCTTACTGTTTTTTCTAATATCTGGAAAAATTAATCCATTCTTTTCTGTCTGCAGGTGGCCCATGTTGTATTTCAGTATGTGAAGATGCTGCAGAAAAGAGGGCCAGATAAAAGGCAAGTGTTTGCCACTACATCAGATATTTGTGAGACTGTCCCGCTCCGTTAGCCTTTTATTTTGTATTATTTGCATTTTTTGTGGAGTTACTAGAGCGTAAACGGTGAGTCAGTAGTAAAGCTTGTCTGTGTGGGAAGTGTATCAGTTTATAAAAGTTTAAAAATGAATTTGCTAAATGTTTATGCTTGTTTCTTGGTGCTTTTAGTTTGATTTATCGCGATCCGATTTCTAATTTTAATAAGCTGAGCTAGTGTAGGTGTTAGGTGCGGTTTTGTGTTGATAGAAATAAATTTGTTGAGCCAAATCAGTGGAAGTCAGGACTGTGGTGTTGTGGTGTTAGCCTTTATGTTAATTTGGTATCAGGTTTTGACTCTTTGTAGTTAAGTCTCCTCCTCTTTGGAAAATAGCAGAACTTTCTGCCGATTGGGAAATGCCCTTTTGTATGGAAGGGAAATGTGTGTAGTACTGGCTTCTGTGTCTTGTACCTGAATGAATCGCTGAACTCGCCCTCGGTGCCTGTCCTAGAGAATTGCTTTTTTTCAGATTCTCAATGAATGTTGTGGAATAATGGAGGAAATCCACTTTTATTGTCTTCTCCCTCCTTTACAGAATATGGGAAGAAATACAGAAGATTGAAGCGAATGAATTTCACTACCAGGAACAGGTATTCATCCACTGTTTTGTGTTGATATAGGTAAACCATAAAAAGGATTTCTTTTTAATTTTAAAACATGTTTTCAAAGTTCTCTTCAACCAGAAATAGATTATGCACTTAATGAGGCTGTATTCTGCTGAAAGAATTTGTATTCTAGACAGAGAAATATTGTGACTTCTTCCTTAGCAGAATTCAATGTTACTTTTTTCATTCCCTAGCTGCTAGGTAGGCTCCCTTTCGGTTTTAATCATTAGGCGTGTGAAGTTCTGTGCCCATTAATAGCGCTCTGCAAATTGTTTGGGGCTTTTCAGTATTTTTGCCTAATTTCACTTTTTTTAAGCTGTTCTGGCACTGCTGATTTCTGGGAATAGAAAAGCAGAGTTGTGTGAAAAGGGTGGCCTGCTGGCGACCCGGCCTCACAAAGGCTTGGGTGCTACTGACCCCCTTGTCTGCTGTTGCAGCATTACGCAGTTAAATGTGCCGTTGTGTCAAGTCTTCCTTGGCTTACTGAAATAGCAATTTGCAAAAATCTTACTTGTTTTTATTAAAGATAAACAAGGGAACACAATGTAGATAATTTGAGAAGCCTCACTTCAGTGACTTTCTTACTGTATTTAGCCACGTTCTGTTTCTTACTAGGTAACTTGGTTTTTATGAATGGCACTAAAATGGCCTTTTGGGAAAAGAGATCCATGTGCTACATATACGGCTTGAAAGCATCGCTGCGGTTTGTTGGTTTCTTTAAGGTACACAGATGCAGGAAAGAGTTATGGGGGGGGAAATTAGGAAATATTGAAAGTGGAGTTTTTTCTTTACAGATGCTCCCAAGTATTTTCAGACCGCCAGTCTGCTGCGAGCATCAGGATGTTAGAAATGCCATTTTTAGCAAATCCTTGCATCTGTAGCTCTGCCTTCAAAATAGCTTATGGAAGGTATAGAGTGTCTTGAGTGGCCTTTGAATAGCAGAAGTGGTATTTGCCAGTGGTGCAGACAGTACGGACTGCTGCCAACAGCCCCGAGTGACAGATAACAGAGCGGTGGATTTCTTTGGTAGGAACAAGTTTACATTGATTTACGAGTACATTTTTTCAAATGCCGTCTGATGGGTTTTTTAGTGGAATACAACTTTTATGAATTTGTTAGCAAAGTTCAACATTACAAGATTACAGCAGACTGTCTTCTTCTAACAAAAGCTATCCCCAGAACAGCAGAGAAGAGCTAAAAACCTGTGAAGGGTTGCTATTTAGTGTATTGGACAGAACAGGAATGAATTCCTGTTGCCCTACATACAGTTTTATGATGCTGCCTTTAATCATTGCCAACAGAGGTTGCCCAGTTTGAAGTTGGACTTTTTCATTGAAGTGAAGCTATTTAGTCCTGAAAGGTTCTTATTTGGTCTTCTTGGTTCTTTTTAGTACTCCCAGCTAAGAATTTTATGTTCCCCAAGACTGTTACTGCTCTAATAGACACTGGACTTCCCAGTATCAAGCCAGGTGGGGACAGAAAACACCCGAGTTTACGCTAGGGAAATACCTACTGTTAAGGGTCCTGCCTTTTTGGCCAGTTGATTTTGAGTGGTCATTAGAGGTTACTGACAGCGCAGGGACTGGGCTCAGGAAGCAAGGAACAGAGGGAGGTGTGAGCTTCTGTGGCAGGGTTGTGCATCTTGGGGACGGCCGAGTGACTTACTCCTGATGGCAGGAGCTGGTGCATTGCCGTCCTAACGAGTAATGGTCACAGAGGCTTGCTTTTGGGATAAGCAGTTTTGTGCCCCAAGAGAGGTTTAATGTTTTCTTGGGTGTACAGTGTCTTTAAAAATTCTTATCGTGTTTTACACCACATTTATAAGACATAGATATGTTAAACTTGCCTCTTTTCAGGTGAACCGTGGTCTGTATCTGGACTCGGAATCTTTACAGTGTGATGCTGGCTGGTTCACAAAAACCCAAAAGCACTCGGCGAGAAGCTCCCCACTAGGCAGTCTTACGCTGTTAAAAGGCAATCTGTACTTTCATGTCTGAGTAGGAGAATCTCCTCACACGGTGCGTCATGGCGGAGAACCTGGGAAAGGAGCAGAGTCAGAAATACTCATGCAGCAGCAGCAGTTCACGGAATCACGGAATCTTCAGAGTTGGAAGGGACCTCTAGAGATCATCTAGTCCAACTCCCCTGCTAGAGCAGGGTTGCCAGTTCCTTGGCTTGCTCTTCCCAGGTTCCAGATGACTTGAAATCTGGAATTGCAGGACTCTGCTTGTGTTCCCTGGAGGCAAGGAGTGTGTTCTGCTGGGTCTTTAACCTAGGAGGTTTAATGACTGTAAACTGCCTGCTCAAGGTTTCTTCTACAAAGGACGATGTGTTTGATATTTCAGGATTCTCAGGGGAGTCCTGCGCATTAGCTACGGTTATGAAATATATTTAGTTTAATAACTGAAACTAAATGCCGTAACAAGCACAGCGTGCAACTCCTGCTCAACATACCTGACCAGTCAAGCTCTTCTCAGAACAGAAAATGGATACGTTAGTTTTCTGATTATGTGAAAAATAGCTTTCTTTATTTGCTTACAGACAGATCCAGTTGACTATGTGGAAAGCCTGTGTGAGAACATGCAGTTGTTTCAGAAGGAGGATTTTCTGACGGGAGACCAGCTCTTGTTTGAATACAAGCCTGAGGTAAATATTCTTTCAACTCCGATTACACTTTTTGATGTAAAGAAAATATGGGCATAGCGTATAATATAGACACCTATACAGGCATTTGTAATTAGGCATAATACAGGCACAGGTTTTGTATTAACTGAAACGTGCTTTTTTCTATTCAGAAAGCAAATGTTCTTTTTTGTGAGCTTGTTATGTCTTGTTCTTCCTGTGGTCAGACTGAGTTGCATTTGAACTTGAAGTATTGTCTTGAACTTGCAGATCATTGCGGACGCCCTTAACCAGCTCTGTCCTCAGAAAGCCAACCTGGTTTTGCTGTCTGCTGCCAACGAAGGGCAGTGCCATCTAAAAGAGCGGTGGTTTGGAACCCAGTACAGCGTGGAAGGTAAAGCAACGGCAGAAACTGAGAGAACGTCTGATTGATGCAGTAGAGAGATTAAAAGGGTGAAACACAAAATGCAACCACAGGGAAGCAGAGAAATGAATCCTCAGTGCAAAACTGACCTCATCATTAGTCAAATACTCTGTCCTACTCAATAATTGTTCTTTGTTTGGTATCAGTTGATTCCC
Organism: Rissa tridactyla; assembly: GCF_028500815.1. Lineage (NCBI taxonomy): Eukaryota > Metazoa > Chordata > Aves > Charadriiformes > Laridae > Rissa > Rissa tridactyla. The sequence goes on along the minus strand of NC_071473.1, from coordinate 48,610,523 downwards.
ACTCCCTAGTTTACAATTGTCTGAGGAGGTGGGAATCCCAGCGAGCCCTCCAGCCCTTCGTCCCGTTGCCATTCAGATCCTGAACAGGGAAAAGAGCACAAACGATGGATGAAGGACAGAGCGTGTTGGTAGCTGGATTACTAATGCAGACAGGCTTGATTTACTTTTTAAATAGGACTGCTTCGGTCCTGCACCAGGGGAGTTTGTGGGGAGGGATTTAGAAAGAGTCCCGATGAAGCAGGTGACATTAAGAAACTCCTACCGTACTGCAAATCTTCATGGAGACAGCTAAGAGACGAGGCGACTGGTCTAGGAAACAGGATGGCATTGCCTTCCTGTTGAACTAAATGCATTTCATGTTTTTTAATAGATATTGACAAGTACTGGAGTGATTTATGGGCCAGTGACTTTGAGTTAAATCAGGATTTACACCTTCCAGAAGAAAACAAATACATAGGTAAGGCACCAGAGCATGAGTGAAATCTTCCCCTGGTAATTTATTTGAGAATTTTCTGTGGTTTAGAAACAATCTTAATTGCCGTTTGCATATCAATCTGGTTTTGAAAATTCAAAAGTATGCAAGCTCTGTTCACATGAATTTTATTTACCGTTCTTTTATTTATAAGAACGGAGTTTTTCTAAGGTGTAAACTTGTAGATCATATACAGAGCAGGCCTCGCACAATTGGTGAGAGTTAACACAGAGCTCTGGTCACCCTGGAAGAACAATTTTATTTCCTTAATCCTGCTGGTTTTGAAAGCATCTAAATACCATCTGGCTTTGTTGCCAAAACCAAACAAAAATAAACCCGCAACTTGCGTCCTGGGTGGAATGCGGGACACTTCTGGGCCTCTGTTCTGCTGTGGAACTGAAAAATAGAAGTTCTTTGGGTCCCAGAAAGCGTTATCACGTGTAATTTAGCAAACCGGAAGGGGGGAAAATGAATTATGTTGATAATTTTGAAGACTTCTAATGTATGTAGTCTGGCTGTGTGAAACCCACTAACTTTTGGTTTTGGTGTGGTTTTTCCTTTCGTTAGCCACTGACTTCGCTTTGAAAGTTGCTGACTGCCCTGAGACAGAATATCCGGTCAAAACACTAAGCACACAACAAGGCTGTCTCTGGTACAGGAAGGATGATAAATTCAAAATCCCAAAAGGTAAATGCCTTAGGGCTTCCCGAAGAATAGGAACTCCTTGTTTTTACCAGCTGGAATTTATTGGAAGGCAAATAACCCGTGATAGTGTTCACCATTTACACTCAGTGCTTACTGTCGGCTCTTCCCTGGTTCTTTTGACGTGTTTATTAGCTACAATAAAAGAGAAGCAAGTAAAGTACCCTGCAGCAAAGAAACCCTGCTGCTACCTCAGGGTAAAAAGTGGAGTCACTGAAATGTACTGACTTCTGAATGTGTCTGGCTATGGACAGAACGTGATACTGAGACAAGGGCTTGAAACTGAAGGAACACGTGAATTGGAAGAGACTGTAGTCGGCTCTACAGAAAGAGAAAGATACAGCCTGGATCTGAGACACATGTGGAAAATATATTGCTGCTTTCAAGCAGAATGTCACAATTTTTAGTGTCTGTTAAACAGATGTTTTGTGGCGTTTTCTTTTTTATTTATATTTATATCGGTCACATGTCAGTATTCTGCAAAGCACAGTTTTGTAGTTTCTATTATTTGGTATTCTTAAGAGAAGTTTTTGGAGTGAAAAAGAGAAGACGTTGGATGATGACTTAATGTAAGCAAAAATATATTCTTCTGGCTGAATGACCATTTTCATTAGACTCAAATGAATAACCCAATGGAAATGTATTTGACTTTAGAAAGCTGTCACTTTTTATACAATTGTTCATTTAAGTTTCTCTTTCCTGACCAGGTTATGTTCGTTTCCATCTGATCTCTCCGTTGATACAGCAGTCTGCAGAGAAGTAAGGATTGTATTATTTGTACTTATCTTGCAGAGTACCTAAATTGCCATACCTAGTGAAAAACGATGAAGAGAGATTCATTTTAAACTGGAATAGAACGAGGCTTTCTTTTCTCACGTTCTTATGGGCTTCCCTTGTGGTTTTGTCTGTAGTTCGGTGAGAGCGGGTCTGCAGCGCGTCGTTACTGTAGCAAACAGATACGTAGGAGTTTCATGCTGTGTTATTCCCCAGTGCAAGTTTTGGAAAAATTAATGTAACAGCAGCAGCGCACATGCCGGAAGGATGCGCTTAGAGAAGGAGTCGCTCCTGAAAAGAGCCGTCCACAGTCATGTCCCGAACCGGCAAATTTGGGAGCCTGTAGGAGCAGGTGCAGAGACCCCGGGCAGCGTTTAGAAACCAGCTGTTGGTTAGACAGACCTCCAGGGTGTAGCTCTGCACATGCTGCCCTTCTGCTGGTCTGAGGCTGGCATTGCCGCGTGTAACAAATGCACTGGTGCTTTTCTAATGAGCCTGCTGAGACCCGCACAAGTAAGGTGTGGGGAAAGCCTTTATAAATCTGTTTTCATCAGGGCTTTGTTAGTTTGAACTTTGAATGGCAATCCAGGCAACAACAAAAATCAAAGCACGGACTGCCATTTCCACGTTGTGCAGCCTGATTGGCTGCGGCTTATTATTATTGTTGTTTTATCTTGATAGATAAATAATCATCTCATTACTCAAGGCTTCAGCATAACTGAGTCCATCCGTCCCCCATTCCTTTACGCAAAGTGTAATAATTCCATTTTCTGTGATTATTTGGTGTTTTGAGCATTGGCATCTTACAATGTGCATTCCCACCGCGAAGAAATCTTAAATTATGTGAAGCTGGAATCTTACTCATTGCAAAGAATACCTGAATGTTAAAATAATTGTTAAGTAGTGTCACGTGCTTTCTAGACAAAGGGAAACTTGCATTCTGTCTTTCCAGGTTTGTCGAAAGTTTCCTTTTTAATCTCATTTTACTCAAGTATTCGTTTCTGTACCATCAAACTCGTTAGGCTGGATTTTCATCTTTCTTCTGTTCCTTTTTTGAATTTCTTTTTAACCCTCTGCCCTTTTCTCCACCCAGCATAGTTTTGTTTGATACATTTGTGAACATCCTTTCCCACAACCTTGGTGAACCAGCATACGAAGCCGACGTCGCTCAGCTGGAATACAAGCTAGTAGCTGGGGAGCATGGCTTAGTCATTCGAGTGAAAGGATTCAATCATAAACTACCTGTAAGTACTGCCGATCTTCTAAATACTTCTGCGCATCCTGCTCTTCAGGGTACGTGCTTTTTGTCCCAGCAGCCGGAGCCTAGCTGGCTGGAGCTTTGGGTGTTTAGATGGGGCATTTTAAATTGGAAAATTTGATGTCTCTGTTCAGATACAGCATAACGCAGCAAATGCTTTTTCCTGTGCTTACATGTGTAAAGACGTAGTTTTATTCACTTAAATAAGCTCAAATGACTGACCTTAAGCTGACTTAAGAGAAATCTTCCTTTAATTAATGACTGTATCTCCATTGAGACTTTAACAGCTTTTCCTTCAAAAACAGCCGAGTCTCCCCTGTCCCGTTGGAGTGTTAGAGCCTCACCATCTATAAGCTGAGGCCATTTGCACGCTGTCTGGAGAAGTACCTCTGAAAATAGGTTTTGTTTACAATTTGACTTTGGAAACAGAGCTTTGGAGATACATAAGCGTTTTGGGTGCAGTTTTTCTTTGTTGGGTTGCCGAGAGCTTACCTTAGGAGGTAAGGTCCCCATTCTCTAAACGCCGGCCGTGTGAGACGTGGCGGGCACAAACAGAGAGGACGCAGCGGTCGAAGGGGAGAGAACCACCAAGCGGCTTCCCTGCGCCTGCATTGCAAGAGCTTGAAAAGATGTCAATCGTCTGTCGGGCTTATTCATGTGAGGTTTAATAGAAAAAGCCGGAGGTGCAAATAGCAGGGCCTGAATATTATTTTTTTAGTCATGAACGTTGCTCTGTTGTGATGCCGTTGTGCTAGTCGGCTGTAAAAGGAAAAACTGGAATATCTAATGCAGAAATGTGGAGTTGCAGGCTAGGTTTGTTTCAGCAGAATTCAGAAAAGTCCTGTTGATTTGGGATATTGAGCTTATTTCATTAACTTTCTAAAAATGCAGTCCTTTTGAAACTGATTATAATTTGGTATTCGTGAGGAACATCTAACAGAATTAGGGACTGTGCTTTAGTTACCCAGCACATCTCTTATGCTGACCAAATAATGATGTTTTTTTAATTATTATTATATAGGATTAAATTTAAAGTGGTTCTTTAAAAAAAAAAAAAAAAAAAAAAAAAAAAAAACAGAAAACCCCCCACTGACTTAAACCTCTTTTCTTTACAGCTTCTATTTCAGCTCATCATTGATTACTTGTCTGACTTCAGCTTTACTCCAGCAGTTTTTGAAATGATAACAGAGCAGCTGAAGAAAACATACTTCAACATCCTCATCAAACCTGAGACTCTGGCCAAGTGAGTTCTGGGGGAGGGCAAAAAGTGGCTGCACCGTAAGCGTTGAGGTTGAGCTGAAGAGCTCCGGAATGGCTCTCTGTGCTGGTGGGGGCTTGTTCCAGGCGTAGCTTGTGGCTTAGAGAGCTCAAGCAGCTCTGCAACCAGCGTATCAAACCTCTGGGTCAGACTGGACATCCAGGTAGCTGCTGTTCTGAAGCGACCTGTGGCCAACAGCGGGTGCTGGGGGGGGGGCAGGATCAGCCCACAGCCAGGCTCCTGGGGACCATCTTCCCGTCTCCAGAACAATCCCGAGCCAGAAATGGGATCTCTCGCATTAAACAGCTCTTGAAAGCCTGTGGTTTTGTTTTCCTTCGTGCATTGCAGGGATGTGCGTCTCCTGATTTTAGAACACGGCAGGTGGTCCATGATAGATAAATACCAGACGCTGATGAACGGCCTTTCCATCGAGTCTCTCTCGTCCTTTGTCAAGGCTTTCAAAGCACAGCTCTTCGTAGAGGGTCTCGTACAGGGAAACTTCACGAGCAGAGTAAGTACAGCTTCAGCAGCTGGAACGCACTGAAACTCGATCTTAAAATGTGCTTTAACGCCGCTGCCGCAACTCCAGCACTCGCCTGGCAGCCGGCTGCCTCCTCTGCACTGGCAGTCTGGAGGCTCGCTGCTACGGGGCAGCTTCACCTCCGACGACTTGGTGTAATGCTTGTCCGGATAAGCCACTGGGGAGCCCATAGTTGCCAATTTGAACAGAGGTGGGTTGGTTTTTTTTCAGGAATTTGGATTTAAACTGCAGAGAGGGGAAAATGTGGTAGAAATAGGCCTGTAACATGTTTCCCCTGTTGTCACCATTTTTTATATTGTTTGGTGTATCGATATATTTGATACTGAGAAATTGCCACAGTGATGCCACAGGAGTACATTTATCCTGGAAATTTGATTGCCTGCAAGGTTTGATCAAACCCACTGAGGTCCAGTGTCATCTTCAGGCGTGTTAAACACCTGTGGTATTCGTCCAGGTCGTCTGCCCTGGGCCTGGGTCACGCGTAGTCCTGTCAGGCTTTTTAAAATAGGGTCGTGACGGGGCTCCGTGTATCCAGTGTCAGGGAGTGCCTGTGCGCGGCACGGCAGAGAAACCTGCTGCAATTACGATTTGTGACAAGAAGTTTGTCTTAGCTGGTGGTGTTTGTCCTCAAACTGTTTAAAGCTTCCTAAAGAAAACGTGCTGATGTCCTTTGGGGGGTCGGATTCGTGTAATGTCAGCTGTCCCCTCCTGAGCGGTGGAACAGGAGGTCTGAGAATCTAATCGTGATTTGCTGAGAACCTTCATTCAAAATGCTTTTATGGCTGCCGCCTCGGTGGGCTAAGCTCCGTTCACAGCGTGGCACATGCAGCCTGTAACTCCTACGGCAGTTTTACTGTTTCTCGTACTTCCTCCCTTTTCTTCCACTTCCCAAGAGTCTTCTTCCCAGAGCTCTCCCACTTCATGCCCAAGAGAGGAGCGTTTCTCCTCCTACGTGCGCCCTGTGCTGTTGGGATTGCTGACGCTATTTTTCTGGCTTCTGCTTTCTCCTTCTGCAGAAGTTACAGTGCAAGAAGCTGCCTGGAGACTCTGTTTGCTTTGCAGCCTGGTGCAGCGGGTGTCCGGAGGGACTTGGGATAAGGCGAGGGGTCAGGGACGTAGGCGGCACGACGGAGCTCGGCTGTTCTTTGCTCGGGGGGAGGCTTTCTCAAGCGATGTGTGGCTGTGAATTCGGGTAATAATTCTCTTCTAAACAAAACTTCTGTTTATGCTTTCTCTCCTAGGAAGCAAAGGATTTTCTGAATTACGTTGTTCAGTGAGTATCTCTTGACTCTCGCACCACTCATTACGTGGAAACTATAATCAAGGCAAGATTCTTTTCTGGAGGAAGGGGCCAGAGTGGGAGCGATGCAGAAATTCCCTTCTCCTCTCCTGGATGTGGTGCTGCCGGTGTTTGCGGGAGGTGACTGTTCGTCGTGGCAGCTCAAGCAGGACATGGTTCTGGTTTGGGGAAGGGGAAAATAATGTCAGAGCGAGTGTGTAAATGCCTGGGTGTTGTGTTGGGTTTGGGTAAGATGCACGCAGGTGTTTGACACTTCGCTGTTTGTTCTCCCATCAGAAAGCTCCAGTTCGCTCCCCTGGTGCATCCCTGCCCCGTTCAGTTCCGGGTGGTGGATTTGCCAAACACGCATCTGCTCTGTAAGGTGAAAACTCTCAACAGAGGGGATGCCAACTCAGAAGTGACAGTCTATTACCAGGTAACGCGTCAGCTCGGTGTGTACTGGCCTTTCCCCTCTGGTACCTGCTGATGTTGTACCTATGTCCCAGCTTGAGAGCGCTCCCTGGACAGGGATGTTGCAGAGGGTGCGCTGAAACCTCACGTGACACTCACCCGGGCTGCGAGAGGCTGAACCCGGGTGGGCTCTCGCAGCGTATGGGCTTCCCTGAACCGGCAGCTTCCCCTCCCAGCCTGTGCGACCAGCTGGGTTTGTGCCTCGGCAATTTCCTGGTGTCCTCACCACTGATCTCATGGGCCTGGGCTGAGCCCCTCCCCGCTCTTCTGAACGCCGTATTCAGGCCCCCGCGGAAACCAAGAACTTGACGTTGCTGCTGTGAATTTTAATTTAGTGCCACAGTCCAGGCTGAGGTGTGTGCCACAACTGTCACCTTGGTCTGAACTATAGCATTTAACTCCATGAAATCACCCTAAAATCTTCATTTTCTCTCTAGTCAGGTGCCAGGAACCTAAGGGAATATACCCTTATGGAGCTGCTTGTGGTAAGTCAGCGTTTGTGTCTCCTAATTCGTCAAAGCCTCTTCCCTGAAAACAGCACTTGGAACTTAGGTGGGGCCATGGGGCTAAATGGCACAAAGGGGACAGCAGGCATCTGTTGCTCACTCTGGTTAAACTCGTGAGTCTTTGGGACACTCACAAGTTTGTCCCCGGCTGCTGCAGCCATGGACACTGCGGAAGACGTTCTTTTAGCTACCGCCCCAGAAGCCTGAGCCCTCTCTGAATGGAGTGGGTGCAGTTGGAAAGGCAGCACTTCGGTTGCGTTCACGTGTTGTGATCACGTCTCCGTACGGAGCCCGAGGGTGGCTGCAGAGGAGCAGCGGGAGCATCGCTTCCCTGTAACGTGTTTGTGCTCGCTTTCAGATGCACATGGAGGAGCCTTGCTTCGACTTCCTGAGGACCAAGCAGACCCTGGGGTGAGTTCAGCGTGGAGGAGAACTCCCCCGCGCCTGCCTTTGCTGTTCCCTGGTATTTTTACTCTGGAAACCCTTCCAGCACAGTGGCGAATTCCTCAGTTACTGTAATGGAAACAGCAACACAAACACACCGAACCCAAGAGCAGCATCGATAACAAGCTGCAGCCAAATTGCTTTTGAGTCCTGTAAGAATCCTATTACCAGTGTGTTAATTCGGAATTATCCAGCATCAGGTTTTTCCTTCTGCTTCCCAGATCAGCTCCCCATTGCCCAGGGCTGTTTTCACAGCGGCTCTGTGGTGCGTAGCAGCCTCCCTCAGAGACACCCTTCTACCTCAGGAAACTGGAACAAGCTTTTCACAGCTCTGGGTCTGTCACTCTGGTGAATTAGTTTGCAGGAACACACACACAGATGCTCTGCCAAGCTTAAAAGGATTTCCTCAAAATGAGAAAACACCCAAGTGCAGTGATGCAGGAAATAAAGGAAAGACTATTGAGAATTTATATCTGAGATTTTTCTTTCTAAATACTACAACACTATTTTGACTTGTGCCGTGTCTTGTAAATAAATGTTTAATTATGCTTGTGGAATGACTTAACTGTTGTCCCCCCCCCCTTTTTTTTTAAGCTACCACGTATACCCTACCTGCAGGAATACTTCTGGGATTCTTGGCTTCTCGGTCACAGTAGCAACCCAGGCAACGAAATACAAGTAAGTGCGTGCTCTGTGGTCACTGTTGGTCACCACTCCCAGCGTCGGGCCGCGGGAGTCACCCCGGCGCTGCCAGCACCCATTTCTGGTGACGTTACTGCACCGTGGCCACCCCGTGCTCCCGACAGAGGCTCGGGCAGCCGGGCCTGGCTGATGCGGACCAGCTTGGCTGGAGGAGGTGTCCCGCGGGTCTCCCATCCTGGGGCTGGAGTGATCAGCCGGCCCGTCCTCCCTGTGCTTCGCTGTGGCTGTGGCTGCCGTGGTTTAAGTAAGAAGGACTTCAGCACAGGAAGGTTGTGGCTGCTGGTTGTAGACAGGTCAGGCTTAACGAGGTGGCCGTTGTTAAGGCCGAGGACCTTGCGTGTGTTGAGGCACTGAGCAGCTGAGCCTCATGGGGTATCGTGAGGTGTCAAACTGGGACCGTGTTCACGTGTCATATTGTGTGTAATTTACACAACGCCCAGCTGAAGAGTTATTGCTGAGAGCATTTTACTAATCTTGTACTTTTGGGTTAGATGAGGTCGCAGCTGACTTCACTTCGCTTTTGCTGGAGCTTTCCCTGCACCTGCTCGCGGTTCAGCGCTCACACCTGTTTCAGGCCACCGAGGGTTGGGGTTTTGTTCTATGCGGGGAGTTACGCCCAAAGGCAATGTCAAAAGCAAGCACTCCTGGCCTCAGCTTGTGACACTGCTGACAGTTGCGACAATAGCGACTAAAAAACACCACCTAAATAAAGCAATAGCCTTAAGCTTCTTAAAACCGCAGCAGTCCTGACTTGAATAGGGAGAAGTAATCCAAAGACTAAGGAAAATATCCCACTGCCCTTTTGAAGCTGTTCTGCCAGGAGAGCTCAGTCCCTCACCAAGTAAATCCTGTATCGCTGCTCCTCTGGCTCAGTTTCAGCCGACAGAACAACATTCTGGTTTTGTTCTGGGGCTCACTACAGGTATGTGACCTGCCAAAGTTGAAGGGGTATATGAAAAATACGCAACTTATGAAAAACAGTACTGTGTCAGTGAAAGTTTAATTAGCACAGAGTAGGGCTGCCTCTAATTCTTATGTTTGGTTGGCGCTTCCACCGCTGAGGGCTGTGCCGTCTGTGAAGGTGTTCATGTTTCAGAAACCTCACAAGCCGTCGCATCCCGTTATTTTTCTTTCTTTTTTTGTCTGCATGCCGTGGACGAGCCCTGTTTGTGCGCAGGGCCGAGGGCTGCTGGCGGGGCTCCCCATGCAGCACGTGCTGCTGTAGGGGACAGCACAGCGCGGATCCCCGACAGTGTCACAGCAGCGACGCTGCTTATCTGAAGTCCCTGTGTTTGAACAAGACTCAACAGAGCTAAAAATCAGAGCGCTGGGTTTCTTCCCTGACCCCAAGGAAGACAGAAAAAAGATGGTGTTCACAGAAGTGTGAGCTTTTCAGGGGAGGAGGGAAGCGAGCCTGTCCCAAACATTCCCACGTTCTGCTACTTTACCCCACAGTATTGTTTTTTTTTTTTCTTTTTCCTGCCTGATTTAATTGTTTAATTCTCTTTTAGTTCTGAATTGGTTGACAAGAAAATAGAGGAGTTTCTTTCTTGCTTTGAAGAGAAAATCAAGCATTTAACTGAAGATGCTTTTAGCACCCAGGTAAAACTTCCTCTCGAAAAACTCTTCCTTGAACTGCTAAATGACACCTAAACTGGAGGATTTAGTTACACCGTTGGGCATATTTCTGAGGGTTTCTGGACAAAGGACTCACTTTTAAATCCTGCCTCTTACTCTGTTGTGCAGTTACTCTCTAAACATTTGCTCTCTGGCCAGTTACGGTTATGTTTGAAAGTGATGAACTACTTTGTTAATGTAACTTGGGTTTTCTTTCAACTCCAGTGAATATGATAGTAAATTAAGGTCGTTTAAACCCTTTGAAAGTAATTGTTTTGTCTTTTCCAAACGTAGGTTACAGCTTTGATAAAACTTAAAGAATGTGAAGACTCCCATCTTGGAGAAGAAGTCGACAGGAACTGGAATGAAGTGGTGACGCAGCAGTATCTCTTTGACAGACTTGCCCGGGAGGTTGGTGGCCCCGCGGTGTTGTTAAGCGATGCCACGTGGAACACTCACACCTCGCTTCTTGCAGCAGTTTTAAATGCAAAGCATAAATAGGAGGATTTACGCTACTAGTGACACAGATTCTAAAACTACATGCTATTTTAAAAAGGTTCTTTTATCTAGTGGGACATAGGGAAACAATTTTTATGTTTAAAATGACTGGAATCACCACTTGCTACTTAAACCTCTTTCCTGTGGGTTGCAGATTGAAGCTCTGAAGTCTGTTACAAAATCTGACCTGGTCACCTGGTTCCAAGCTCACAGAAGCAACAAGAAGAAGGTGCTCAGCGTACACGTGAGTGTTTGCCAGCTCCATGTTCACAACTTCCAAAAATGCCAAACTTTGATAACCTCGGAGAGCCCCGTAAGGCCGGGGCAGAAGAGCTCTGTAATCCAGCTTTTCATGTGGTGGTTATCCACATTACTGGTCCCGTTTTCTACATTTCTAATTACTGCTGTCATTTGAATTGCACTGAAGCATCTGTATTTAATTGTCAGGACAGATGAACATTGAATGACATCCAAATTATAGAAGCTTAGAGCCAAATTTCTTTTTTGGTAACTTTTTTCCAGGTGGTTGGATATGGAAAACATGAAGGGGACTCAGAGGTCACAGCTGTCTCAGCAGTACAGAATTCTTCATCTGGTGAAATACCTCATCTTATTTTCTTGCCCCCATCTTCTTTGATGACAGATGCTACTTCCATCAAGGACATCAAAGCTTACACATCAACTCTGAATGTTCTCCCTTACCATAAAATATTAAAATAAAAATGACATCTTGCCCTGCAGTGATGCGTAATACAGGTGCTTTCTGCAACACAAACGTTACAAACCTATTTTTATTCAAACTGGGCCGTAGTGTTAGCTGGGATGAAGATGTCCATTCAGATACTGAGGAAGCTTTTCTCAAGTAAGTTTCCAGCCAGACTTTTTCATTAATCTCCCAAGTTCATTAAGAACAGGCACAGCTCTGACTTCTAGCTGGTGCAGAGGGAGAGTCCCTCCACCACCAGAAAGATGCCGCGTTCTCCTTTCCGGCTGTCTGACCGTGGAGGGGGGGCCTGCACCTCTCTTCAGCCTCGCGCATCGTTCCTGCAGGGCTGTAGAGTTGCACCTCTCCAAGGAGGTACTCCTCCGCTCTCCTGGAGTTACGGAGTGGGTGGGAGGGGAAAAAAAGCCTAAGGCTTCAATCTCACGCTGCTCTTTTTAGTTTTTCTGTATGCACAACATAGAAACAATAGCGATGAAATCAATAAAAGCTAGATTTAACTGTGGAAAGAAAAAGGTTGATTGCTCCCTATAGCTACTTCCTTGACTATTATTTAACTTCAAGCAAAAGCGCAGAAATGCAGAGATGCCTAACGTGCTGCTGAGCTTCTCTACTGAAGCAAAGCTGGATGTAGATTCCAGAAAAATTCTCCTGCAAATGCTGCAAATTCTGCTCCTTTTGCTCATTCGTTAATTACTTTAAGGAGTAGGTTTCGCTGCAAGGATTCCAGTGGGAAAAAAAATAATACATTTCACATAAAACAATTGATCCATCACTCAGCTGAAAAAAAAAGAGTCTTGCTCCAAAGGTTTATTATGAAGTAAATAAAAAGTCCATAAGAGAAGTTTGAAAAATCTATTTTATGAAGCTTTAAGATGCACTGAGTAGAATTATCTATGGTTACATTGTAATCTCAAAATAACAAAGTTATTTTGGGCAAGACACTGAAATGCCAAAAGATTTGATTATCATACAGGTGGAAGAGAACATTTACGTAGCATTTCCTAACAAATTGTCCCGTCAAAGGAATCCTCATATTTACACATTGCAAACATTAGCTAAATTTAAATGACGTCTTGCATTTCCTTTCTTGTTTTTTTAAATATGGAGGACCCAGGAATATTACCCAACTGATACCAATGCCCTGGCCTTCACAGTGGTTATCCAAAGTGTAAATGCTTCACGGCCCCGATTCTCCATGCTTTAGAAGCATCAGTAACGGGGCTCAAGAGCCTGCCTTTGAAGCCCGAATACACTACCAGTAGAGCGGAGTCCGCTATACGTTACTGCACAGCCAAGACGTTTCTGGTTTCATTTAATTGCTTAATCTGCATCAGTAAGTCCAGTATCCCTGAGATAGGAACCACTGCAGTTGGAGGGGTCAGGCTCTCCAAAGGGTACGTACGTGATAACTGATGACTATCTTGGTATCAGATGTAAACTTTGCTAAGCCAAGGCTTGAATGTTTTCTGGTTTTGTAACCCACCTAGTGTTTACTGGCAGCAAGTCGTTTCAATAGCGGGTCATCGTAAACCCAGCATTCTCCATCTTCATGGAATAACTAGAAAAAAAAGGCAATAATCAGGTATAAGCTTTTTATGACTCAACGGGAAAGCAACAAATGCTACAGGTCAGAGGGTATTTACGCTGTTCGAATAAAGCTCACCCGTGTCTCCCATGAGGTCTCGTTCTCCTTTCTGGCTCTGGCTTCAGCTCTTTGTCTTTCTTCAAGCGCGTGCTTTGCAGCTGTGGCTGCATCGATGTCTCTGATTTTTAAGTTGTAGGTTACATCTTTCCATAAGCTTAAAAAGGAAATGTGAATGGAGACTGCTTTATAGAAGCAAAGTGCTACAAGGCTGTAGAAATATGTTACTGGCTATTAGTCATCAGTCTTGGTTTGAATCAAGGTAAGGGCAGAAAAACCCCAATATATATATATATATATATTTAACCACAACTGCACTGTCTATTGCCAGGAACGAGGAGGCTGTAAGTGAAGCTCCCTGGACCGTTGGGTTCCAGTGAGGATGTGACAGAAGAATTAGTGTCCTCTTCCCAATTAAAACCCGAACCTGCTTATACCTCGTACCTGCAGCAAAGGCTAACGAGGAGCACAGTTTGTCCATGCAATAAATGGATTAAATGTCCCATTAGTCAGACTCTGTGCTGCAAGCTTTGGTCTAACTAAAAAAAAAGGCTTAATTTGCCCATTTAAAGTTCTTACCAGCGAGACTCAAAGTCGTCTTGGTCCTCCAATTTCCTTACCTTCTTCTTAATTGTAGGCATTTTCTTGGTATCTATAAAGACAGCATTCTCCTAGGGAGTGAGATTTTTAAAAAAAAAAAAAAAAAAAAAAAAAAATCAGTTCTTTATCTAGACTTAAAATTCATATAGCCTCACACTCCAGTACACTGATTGTCAGGAAATACATGAAAAAACATCATTCTTTAGATTCTGTTCTTGCTATAAAAATCAGATTACCTTAAGAATAAATTAACAAAGTAAATTCAGGACTTTTATCCCGAATTCAGCATTCTTATGATCTTTTTGTGCAGCTTCATGGGAGTTCCCCACTAGTCATGTTTGTTTTTAAAAAAAAAAAAAAAAACAACAAAAAAAACCCCCACCAACCAAACAAAATCGAAAAAAACCCAAAGAACTTCTAAAGCACAACCTTCTGTTTCTGATGAAAAGGGGAAGAAAAAAAAAAAAAAAAAAGAAAAAAAAGCAGCTTTACCCCTGTTGTGTATTTTGCGTACATGACACCATTCCATTCTCCTTCAATTGAGCAGAAGGGTTTCTTGTCATTGGGGGAACTAAATAGAAAGAAACAGTCATTTCTCAGTTGTATTACAGTAACTGAAAGACCCTAAAGGATCAAAACTTCATCCTAGTTGCTGTACAGCCCGCTTTATATCAGCCCTTAAAATGTCCATCACCAACACGGAAAAGATGAGGGTTCTGTTTACAAGTGAGAAGTTTTGCATTAATTAGTTCAATTGGATAAACCTTCAGAGGAAGCGCCGGTCCAGGATAAGACAGGCCTTGCCACAGGGCTGTATCTCCAGTTAGAGTTTAGGAAACTAGTTAGAGGCTTTCAAAACAGATTTAGAGGGATAAGTTTAAGAGTAAAAAGGATTCGCAAACTCAAAGCTTCTTCCCCAGACTACTGGGAAACACAAACACTAGTTGATGTCTACCAATGTGTGTCAAGACGTGATTTAAAGCCAAGTTATGGAGCTCAATTTGTCAGCTTCACTTAGTGACATTACAGCAGATCTCACAGAAGGTGAGGATCTCCACTGCATTCCCTGCTCCGGGCACGTGCGCAGGGTCTAACCAAAATCCAACAAACCCCAGGTATAAATGAATATGTGAAAATCTGCAGCAAAGCTTTAATGACAGGCTACGAACAGCAGTATTACAAGGCTTGCTTCAGGTTTTTGTTTTGTTTTTTTTTTTTTTTTTTTTTTTTAGGAGAGACAGTGATGAAGAAATTTTGGATAACGGAGGAGCGAAAATTTAAATTCCTTTTGGTCAACAGCTGAGACTGTTTTCGAGCAGGGCAAGGCAGGATGCAGCCCTCTGCAGGGTTCCTCTCGCAAAAATGGCATCCCATGACGGGTAACGATGAGCTAAGTTACTGGGTGTAGCTGTTCCAGTATTTTACACTCCTGACTGTCTTGAAAAAACACTATCAGCATTTAAGTGGAGAAAAAGTGAAAAAACCTGCTTACAAAATTTCAGCTGTAATTCTGTGCTTCTTTCCTCCATAAAACGGTTTTGTGTGGAAGACGATGGAAGCGTTATAACCTGTCTTTGAGCAATTAATACTGCATTCTCCACCAAGTTCTATCCATGGCACAGTGAGAATAGACCTGCAATTATAAATATATGTATATATTTATAACCTTTTAACTGATAAATATTAAAAATGAAATATCACAAGGCATTCAAAGCGAAAATACCAAATAAAGCATTTACTTGCCTTCCATAACCATTAGGAAAGGTCAAGATATAGTGTTCATCATAATCTAGGCATGTGACGCACCCTATCAAAGAAAAATAAAAATAGATTTTAAAAACCTGCAGCAAAACATCAACAAAACTTTCATAATGATCTCCTGGAATAATTCACTAATATTTAGAGGCTGAGAGTGCCCAGCTTGTAGAGATGGCAGGGAGAGTTTTGTTCACATGAAAAAACCGTGCCCCAAATGATTTCAGCACATGAAGCGTGCAGAAGGAATCACTGATTCCTAGATACATAGGGTGAAATTACATAAAAATCAAACATTCCTTATGTTTAATAGGATGACTTTAAATAATTCCTGTAAAAATTCTAGTTGCAGAATATAAATTTCTCTTCTATTGTTAAACTTACACACACATACCTTGCCCGATGTTATGAACTCCAATAGACATTCCTAAGAATTTTGACTTGGTCCATATGTGAGCATTGAACTGTATCCTCTTGCTAAAACACTCTGCGTAAAATGCTGAAACTGAAGAAAAAGGTATTAAAAATAGCAGCGTGAGACATTACTATCGTTTCCAAATTAATTCATCAGGAAATATCTCCAAGTGCCTCATGCTTATGTGGCAACAAAGTTTGCAATTCGTTTCGCACAAAAACAGTCTACAGAGAAAACTTTCGGCTTTTAAATTCGGAGAGAAAGCATAAATCCAAGATTTAAACCAAGAGCTGACTTTACTGTCGCTCCTATCCAGATACCATTTCTATTAGCAGAGTTACCGACAACTTACTCGGAGGGTGATGAGAGACCTGCTCTGCCACAAACGTTACGCTGCTTTTACTGACCCACGGAACTGGTCCTTCTGAAACTGGCTCCTGCGTGGCAAGAGAGAGGGTTTTCATCACCGACAGTGTTCATAAAACAGCACAAAGCGACTGGATGCTTCCAAGAGAAGTTGCTTCCATGTTTAAAGAAGGATTCTAAAAACGTACTGCAGTGATTTTAACTTACTTGTGAGTTTGCTAATCTGCTGGGGGTAACTCCTCACTCCTGAAACTATGATGCTTTCTACAGAACATGCAGCTTCTACTCTCTTACGTATAAATGTATTTGGGGAGATGCCCCCAAATACAACAGTTAAACTGAAAAAGTCAAGTATAAAACCAATTACAAAGTAGTATTTAAATTCACTTAATTTCTTATTAACTAATAAGAAATGAGTGGCAGAAATCGTTTTCTTTTTTGCTTCTGAGAAAGTCCGATGTGCGTATTAATGATGATATTAGATGTATCACAAAGCCATAAACCAACATTCATTTCCTGTGGCAAATCATGAAAAGCGTAATTCATCATTAGAAACAACGGAAGCACAAACACAATATTGTTTTTATGCCAGCAAACAGGACTCCAAAAAAACAGGAGAAAAATTTGAGCAAACGAGCACTAATTGCGGGGGTGCAAATTAAGTGGGGAAAAGCATATGTTTTCTATCTAAAACAAACAATGCCATGTTTAGATATACTGTACTGAGACTATATGAATTATCTCACAACAGCACTTCCCACATCATCGTTTGCAGCTTCCCAGGTTGAGAAGCCCAAACGACGTGTTAAAAAACCACAACCACAAAAGCCCCACACCAGGCTGCGCTGCCAGCGCTGGAGCTTTTCCTCTAGAATCAGCGGGGCACCTTGTTAACTACGGTTCACGTGAATAAGTCCGATTAATCCTTGAGCCTCACTGAAACTTGGGCCAATAAGAGAAAAAGCTCATATGCTGGTGGATGAGCTCAGATCACGAGTGGCACTACCGTTACTGTGCCCTTCGCTTGACCAGACGTACCCCAATAAAGTACAAAAGGCACAGCAGTGGCCAGACACAGACGTACAACTGAAATCTCATCCAAGCTCAGAATCCAAACGTGAGATGTCTACAAAAAGATTTGTTTAAAAGGAGAATTAAATATTCTGGAGAAACTGCACTGTTTTCCAGGTTGTAAGTGAGGGAAAGAAATCTCACTGTTAAAAACACAAGGGTTTAGAGAACTGGTAGAAATCAGAACTTTGGGAGAAAAAAAAGGGAATTCATACTCAGTGCTATAAAACAGTTCAGGGGAAAAAACAGAACACTTTTCAACATGTGAAATAGTTCTTAAAAAACTGCTCAAATTTTGTTATACAAGATATTTTAAACCTCTGTCCAAAGAACAGGAGGAAATTAGTTAAGAAATTGCGACAGTTTGTCAGTTTTGCTACTTAAACATAGCATAAGCCATTTCAGTCAGCAAATTAATACCACGACTGGAAGGACAGAAACCTTCCAAAGTTTGCTTGTGAGCTGCTGGCTGTTTAGGGAACTACTCGCATGCGTTCCAGAAACCAAAACACACACCACAAGAAACTAACCATATCATCTTCAGCTTCAGTGCCTGGTAATACCCAATGACATCGAAAGATCTCGCCCAAAATAGGATTGTAAGGCTTTTTAGCAACCGACCCTTTTCTTCCTGCATGAAAAGCTGAGAGGTACCATTTAACCACTTGAACCATTCGTTCCTTCGGATCCTTCTGGTCACTAATGCTACATGGGCCAAAAGAGAGAAAAGAAGGACAGGCAAAATTAAATACAAGCAGGTACCTCAAATACAGGAGAGCTTTTTGGATGTTTGGTTGTTTTACAGCTACAAGTTTGACTACTTTGACTATTTTTCAAGTTTAGGTTAAAACCCAAGCAATATTTTTCAAAACTACAAGTTTACTTTGGGCAGCGCGCCGGGCCACAAACAATAACAATATATTAGATATTAGGAAGAAATTCTTTGCTGTGAGGGTGGTGAGGCACTGGAACAGGTTGCCCAGAGAAGCTGTGGATGCCCCATCCCTGGAGGGGTTCAAGGCCAGGCTGGATGGGGCTTTGAGCAGCCTGGTCTGGTGGGAGGTGTCCCTGCCCAGGGCAGGGGGTTGGAACTAGATGATCTTTAAGGTCCCTGCCCAAACCAATTCTGTGATTTTATGAATATCAGAACCAATTAATGCTCTACTTTAAAAATCAAATACCTGACAAATAAGTCCGGATGTGCAAAAAAGTCAGCATACATTTCCAACAGTGATCTTCTTTCCAGGATAAAAGTTGGAAGAACCACCTAGGTGAAGAAAAACAACTCTTACAGATCAAGGTACTTTAACATCCTGCACAAAAGCATCCTACGTACTAACTGTAAATAGCATACAAAGCACCCAAGGCTTCGTATGCCTGTAAGCTGACCGTGTTCTCAAACTTACCAATGAGTTCTGACATATGCAGGTCAGTTGGCATCTTCTATAAAACCAAAGATTTAAGCGGAACTGTCTCTTGTCTTACATATAATCGAGTCCCTCTTAGAGCATATCCAACTACATGGCTCAGCTCATCAAAATGTGTTCTTGATTACAGTTAACACTGATTATTTATTTTCATCTATACATGCACTGTCAATTTTCAGTTATAGTCAAAAACTCATTCCATTTAGTCACATCCTCTTACGCGCCTCTTTATCAAGATGAATGTTATTCTCTTCCCTACTACTTTTCTTCCCCAAGAGCATTTGCAGGTTCCGTTCTTGTGGATCTGCTGCCCGCTTCAGTGTGGTACAGACCACTGTTGAAAGCAGCGTTGATTGCTGTTGTTTACTTTAAAGTGAAGCAGACAAGTTGCTCATGCTGCTCATCATGCTTCTTGGCAGCTTAACTTGAGATCAGACATTTTCAACTATCATAGGAGTTCCCCAAACAGACACATTTTGGATCAATTCCTATCCAGAACTGCCAGAAACCTTCCAAAGTTTGCTTGTGAGCTGCTGGCTGTTTCTCGAGAGAAGTTTTAAGTCTATCTTTTTATTGTCTATTGTGAGTTACAGACTGGACAGTTAAAAGTCATCTACTTAAGGAAACTAATGTTAGGATTGATCTCTCCTACTCTTTTTCAATCTGGAATGACTTCTTTAAGTTTAACCAAGCTGCCTAGAAAGATCAACACCTTCAGAATGCTGTCTGTTTAACCTTAACGTACCAACTTGAGTGACATTCATGAAAAATCCAACTCTCTACTTGCCAGGCCTACATATAGCATTTTAAAATACACAAGCAACTTACTCAAGATCCCAATTAAGCAAAGCATTTCACTATATGTTTATTTCCCCCTTTTATTTTATTCATGTCTTATTGAATGCCACCAAACACTCGGATCTTGTACATCTTTGTTTTAGGAAGCTAAAGGACAGGAGAAACGTTACTGCAGTGTACAGCATTCCTCTTATCCCAGCTTTACAGGTACTCCAAGGATCAGGTTCAAAGACAACAAACAGCTACTTCCCATAGCAAGCTATTTTCCCGAACAAATTTTAGCAGTTGGATATATTTATTCTGCATTAATTTTCCCCCTCCCAATAACAACTCCAATTAAAAAAATACCATGCTAGAGAGATTACAGCTTAACTAGCTCCTATAACAACAGAAATACAGTTAAATTATTACTTTAACATTGAATTGATTTACACAGAATTCAGGGTTTACTGCCTCTCCCTTCCCCACGAACAGTCAGCAAGTTTACCTTCGTTAGATCCATTCCTAATCGAACTTGTGACAATAGATGCATAATAACACTCTTATGTTCTTCCACTGATTCTCCTTCCCCATCATCATCTCGATCATCAGGAGGATCGAAGAGATCTAGAAAGACCAAATTGCTTTTGTTTTTCTCTAAACCTTCAAAGATAAGACTGTATTTAATTAGCATATATATTAGCTGTCAAAAAGGCCTTATTTATAAAACTAAGGCTCTTAAATCCTACAGTTCAACAATCTTCCATTAGTAAAGAAATACTAAATAAACGTTTTTTTATAGGTACCTTATCATATATATATATATAAAATGTCTCATATATATATATATGATCATACATATATTGACATAGTTTATACACAGATTGAAAATCAAGAGCTCCTTACTGAAAGTTCTCACAGTCCACTCACCAGCATCATTAGTCCCATTAGACAGGGAAGAATTGAGGGACTCTGTGGTATCTGGACGTTTCAGACTACTTCCTGTGCTGCTCCGAGTCAGGACTGCAGCAGACCCTGAAGAACTGCAGAAGAGTCATAAATTCTCACAACGAACTAATTCAGACCAAATTATTATAATTTGGTATACACAGACATCAATTCCCTAAGGAGTTTACTGCATTCACAGAAAATTTAACATGGACTGTAGCTGAACGAATGGGAAAGCCTGCAGTCTAAGATAGTAACACCTGAAGGCATAAAACGGCTGACTAATTCTGCTTTGAAATGTGTAGCATCTCTAAAAATTAATTTTCCAATTCATAAAAAAGAAGAGTAAATAGAGATTTTGGGGAAAGGCAGTCAGCTTCAAAACAAATTTTTTAGTAAATGTAAGAAGGAATTGGCTATTTACCAAAAGCTGCAATAAATGCTTACAAAATACACCACAGCCTCAGATTAAATCTCAGAGCTGGTGGCTACCCAAATTCAGCTGATGTTAAGAGTTTTGTCAACGTATGTTCCTGATGGAATGGGAAGGAGCAGAGAAGGAAACTGCATCCCTGACAGACGACTGTGCTGGGGGAAGGGGGAACCTTATTGTTACTCGGAGTGGCTTTTTTGCCTCCCCCTTCCTTTTCTGTTTGTTTGGGTTTTTTAAAGCCAATGTGGCTTATTCACTTATTTGGCTTAACTAAATTCTACAAGCAGACAAGCCATGCCCTTGCAGATAAAAATCGTATTCAGCACGCGCTGTATACTTTCAGCTACTTACTCCATACATCGCTTTGGGGAAGAACTGCTCTGATAGAATTCATCAGCATCATAGAATTCATCCTCACTGCTTGAGTAAGAAAAATCTGGGACTGTGTTTGGAGACAGGTTGACATGGCTTGGAGAGGTGAGGCTGCTGCTAGGTGCTGATTGCCCGCTTCCTATGGAGTATTCAAATTTACACAGTTAGTAAAAACAAAAAAATGAGTTTAAAATCCACCAGTTCTAACCTCTAAGTAAGGCTGTTCAAATCAATAAAGACCCACATGAACTCAGAAGGTGTGATATCTTACAAAATTAGAAATGATAATTAGTCAGATTAGTATTCAGTTTCATTTAACAGATAACAAAAGAAAGGTCAAAAGAAAGGAAAATCAAGAACACAGAAAACCAGTAAAGTATAAGACATGTTTTCCCCAAAGTTGTCAGTTAAAGGCAAAACAACAATGTTGAAAACTTGTACAGATTCACAGTATGACTTATGTTGGAAGTGACCTCTGGAAGTCATCTGGTCCAACTCCCCGCTCCATGCCCAGACAACTTCAAAGTTATAACAGTTTGTTCAAGATCACATCTAGGCAGGTTTTAAATAACTCCCAAGATGAAAATTCCATAATCTCTCTGGGGAACCTCTTTCAAAGTTTGATCACCCTCATTAGAAAAACAAAACATTTTCTAGTATCTACTTGGAATTTCCCTTCTTACAACTTGTGCCAATTGCCTCATCCTTTTGCTGTGAATCTCCAAGAGGAGCCCTGTTGTATCTTTTTTATATCCCCCCAACAGCTGGCAGAAGACAGCACTAACATCCCTCTTTAGCTTAATCTTCCTAAGGCTGAACAAACCCAGTTCTGTCAGCCTCTAAGTACATCACGGGCCTCAGCTTCCTAACCTTGGTGGTCCATGTCTTTCTACTGTGGAACCCAAAACTATACACAGTACGTAAGCCTCACAGATCCCAAGTACAGAGGAACAATCACTTCTCTTAATCTGCTCTTTACACTCTCACAAATCCAGCTGGGTATGCAGCAAAGCCTTCATCACCACAAGGGCATGCTGCTGACTCATGTCCTACTTGTGGCTCACCAAGACCCCTGGCTCCTCTTCTGCCAAACTGCAGTTAACCCCATGCAACAGGGCAGGCCGAGGGCTCTGCCCATCCTAGGTGGGTGAAGGACTTTGCATTTGCCTTCATCAAACTTCATGAGGTTTCTGTCACTCCATTTCCCCAGCCAGTCACAGCCTCTCTGAACAGCAGCCCTGTCCTCCCACTGTTCTCCTCAATTCGGCAAGGTCCGTGTCTAGGTCCCCCGAGATGCGCAGCAGTCCTGGACCCAGCATCAACCCCTGAGAAACACCAACAGTCACTTCGTTGCCATTTGGACCTCACACAGCTGATTGCGAGCCTTGGGCCTGGCTGTCCAGCCAGTTTCCACTCAACTTGTATTCTACTTACATAAAACATCTTTTTCCAATTTAGCTACAAATATATTTGTAAGCAAATCTAATGAATACAGTTTCTCAATTGGATTACATGAATCCTGTCTCACCACTAACTCACCATTTTTGAAAAAGAGTCATAGCAACAAAGACAAACCAGGTCAACACTGACACAGACCTTCTGTGGGAGCCTAAGTCACAACAGAGGTTATTAAGCAAGCTAAGGTATTTACACAAACAACAATCATCAGAAACTAACTAGAAGATGAGATGCATAGAGTAAGACTGAAAAGAAAGGAACTTTCTGGCAGGAGAAAAAGCCAGCAGTGGTATCCTTCATTTTTCAGATTGTGGCAAATACTGTTTAACACGCATATCTCTGTGCTGGGAAAGAGGTCTAGTAATAAGGTAACAACAAAATCACTTACACGCAAGCTTAGAAAAAAACTTGGGAGGGAACAGAGAGAGTTTTAGCATGGCTGGACAATATAACCAATACAAATGATCAGGAAGTAACAGTCAACGTAGACAGATAATAAAAAATATGTTAAGTATGTAGCTATGGTTTTTAAAAAAAATCTTTAAAAATATTATAGGAACTGTAAACAGATAGTTATAGCAGCAACTTTTGCTTCAAAGCATCTATCTCAGTTTTAAAAAGGCCAATGAATGCTATTATTTAAGGGGGAGAGGAAACAATCAATGAATTAAAAAACCCAAAGGCCACACATGATGTATTAACTGCAAAGTTCTTGTGCCGATTTCTGCAAGATTGAAATGATGGAGAAAGAAAGCAAACTGGTAATACTCCTATGTATTACGTATACATGGAGGGGGGAGGGGGAGGGAGAGAAAAAGCAGAACAATGGATTTTAAAACAACACGGAAATATGTGTTGATTAAAACCAAGATGTAGACCAATACAATGTTATCTTAATAGCTAATTACATTAGGTTACAGACAGTATATATTCAGGTTTGGTTTCTGTACTTCAATAAAACAGTTATACAGAATTGTACCTGTACTATTTGGTGTTGGAGTCTGATTTCCAAGCGATGCTACTACAGGTCCCACTGGCAAAGATGAGGGTCGCTGCTCTGACTTGCACAACTGAGCAGGTTCTAGGAGATATTTTGATGTGTTAAACCCAAAATTCACATTTAAATATGAGAATTATACTTCTGTTGAGAAGGAGATTCTGCCTTATTCACCTCACCTTCAAAAATGAAAACCTTTTCTATAAAAATCACTCAGACAGAAAAACACGTTGCTGTCAATGTTATCTAGAGCTTTTTTATTACTAAGCAAAGATGGTACTTTAAATAATTGCTGTTATTTAGCTAGAAGGCGTTTACCTTTTCTGAAAATTACAGTTTCATTTATTTTAAGGAAGTATATTAGAAATGTAAGCTAGAAATGTAAGCTAGTAACTTAGAGCAAGTAAAATATAGCAGCTTCCCCACAGAACTAGAGGCAGGTTTACCTGATGGAAGCTGAGGAAGCTCAGTGTCTCCTGCTCTTTTCCCTTCCTTCGCATCACTGTGGTGAGTGTGCACCGCTAATTGCGGTGTGCACCTGCATTGCATATGTGACACGGAAGGTATCCACCATTATGCAGTGCCTCCACCTAGACTGCAGTCGCATCCTGCTCTGCTCATGAATATTTCTACTGGGGTTCTTTCTGGACATCATACCTGGAGGTAAAACTGCTTGGGAAGGCATCGTGCTGATCACCGACTGCTCCAACGGGCTGGGCTGATACACTGCGTCAACCGGGTTTATAGTGCTCTGAGACAAAAGAAAGAAAAGCACATTTTTTTTCCTCAATTAAAAAAAAATAAATAAAGGATAGATAGCAAGAACATTGTGAGCACAAGAAATTGCTCAAATGCAAGATAGCAAATTCCTGAGAGAGAAAGTAAAACACAAATTGACAGCTGAGGACATAAGAAATACTTCCAAAGTGCTAATACCTTAATTCTTTACACAGATTTTACACTAAACTGAATTTGCTACAGATTTGAATTGTCCTATAAAGAATTCTTATTTCAAGTTCTAGCTTCTGGTATTCCTTCCAGTGTCCATTAATAAATATTGCATGCAAAGAGTGCAAAGTTAGACGCAAGTTACGTGGGAAAAATCAGGATAGCTAATCTGTATTTTTAAAACCATTTTTTTCAAAGATTAATTTGTCCAGATCATAGTAAATCAACACACCAATTAAAACAAGAATCATCAGCATGCTTACAGCCATGAAGTGGCTTTGTTGCCAAAAGTCTTCCCAATGCAAGCTGACAGTTTTCAGTGCGTCTCCAGGAGAGGACATTTCAATCTACTTATGAATGTGGGCACTTTGAAAATGAAGCACCAATTCAACTCGACACTCACAAAAGTCACTGACTTCAGTATAGGTTCTTGGCTTCTATACAAAAAGCCTCTTGGAAATCTAAATTGCAATGTCTTTTAATCCAAACTAGCATGACTTTGCCTTGCTTCACTGCCCTGTAATTTCGTTATCATCTAAGCATTCACCATAAGCATCTAAAAACGTTATACATGTTTACATACAACAACCAGAACTTCTATGTTGTTCTGGGTTGTTAATTGGATAACAGGCACGTACAACCCTTTTCCAAAAATCTTGCAATTTTAAGCCACTGATCTATGTCAGAACCGTGAAAATCTTTGCCTTCATTTGCTAAGAAATCTTGCTACTGTGCTTTAGTTGAAGAATATCAAGCACAGAAAGGTCAGACAATACTGAGTTCTACTTTAATAAAAAGGTAGATGAGTTTTACCTTTGAATTTATTCAGTATGTTTATACCTATCATCTTTTTAGATCAATATTTAAACCAGAAGAGAGTCTCCAACTGTTCTTCCCTCCTTTTAGTCTATTATTTTCTATTTGCATGCAGACTGAGGGAAACAGGGTTGTTTTAACCTTCCTCCTCCCATTTTCCTACAAAAAGATGACTTCTTTCCTGCCTCCTTTCCTGGTTAACTGTAATTCTGAACTTTATCCTGCATTAAAAGAATCAGTGAGGCAGTGAAGATTTTTATTATTTTTTATAGCACAGGATTTATTTAATTGAAAACAAAACTATTATTCCCAGTTTATCTTTTAAAAAAATCTCCAGTGTAAAAAAAAAAAAAGGCATAAAAATTGCTTTCTAGATTTTGTTGGTGTTGCTAACTAGTATGCAAATAAATAATCCAGTACATATACTGTTACTCCACTGTATTCCAGCGTAAAATCAACATCCCTTACACATTACTTCAACTGCTTGTGCAATTGTGCATGCAACACAGGCAGGTCCCTGTCCCACATATTTCACAGTTTAAAATCATGATTGTATATTCTGAGTTAAGAAACTTTAAAAAAATCAAGATGGTCCTATGATACACAGGATGCTATTGCTATCTCTATCTCCCCCAGGTTTTAGGGACGCTAAAAATATATATGATAGAGAACACCGGTGTGTTAAAGGAAAAAAACAAAGTAACTTTGACTTTGTATGCAAGATTGCAAATTTATCCTTAAACAATTCTCCAAACTGCAACGTGAATTGGAGTTTCTTGGGGGTATGCCTTTGTGGTTTAGAAACAGATGAAGGCAGACCTGAAATTTTGCTTCTCTAAATTGAATAACAACTTAAAAACAACCATGTAGAAGCAACCACAGTATCTAACACCGATCATATTCCTGCCTAAGTTTAAAGTGAATTCCTGACCTTTTGCCCAAGCTAACTTTGACCTCAACAGCATCAAAACTTCATTCTTCACAATCACTGATGCAGCAGTTAATATATTCTTACAGAAGTGCTTTTTTTTTTTTTTTTTCTTCCCAGCATAAACCAGCCCACAGACAATTAGAATAGCGGCTAACCAAATTCAGACTATAGTTAAGTTGTAATATCTATATGACATTTCTGAGCTGCAGATCTACTGCACACACCACCTCTGCCACAGGGCTGTGGCAGCGTCCAGCTGCACGAGCTCTCTTTTCCAGGGCACACAACAGAACCTATTCCATTACACTGAGACATGAATTATGAGACTGCCCACAGGGTAATTGTTTATCTTCTTCACAATAAGCAGGAAACCAAAAATCTGTGTGTGCATCTTTACTCCAAAGTTCATACCAGAAAAATCATACTGCTAAAGCTGTACATAACGGAAAGACAAATGAAGGTTGGGAATTATTGTCAGCTGTAATGAAAACACACTATGATTTTGAGAGTTATGTTTTACTGAAACCAATCGCCTATTAAAAGTATCTGAAATGTACTCAAGCGACAAAACGAGAACGAAGAAAGAGAAGTCACATGTGACCGAAAGCAAAGATGACAGAAGCTGCATTAAAAATGCAGAAGTTACATTAAAGAAGAAACACTGCTTAAACAGACATAATACAACTTTGTGTCAAATAAGCAGCGCTGTAGAAAAGACAAACTACTTGAAGCACACGGATAGCTGATCTATTTCATACAAAAAAGATACTTCAGATGGAACACACAACTATTTCCGCCCCAACAATTTCCCTTTCATCTGTTCACATGGCAGATTTTTATCTAAGTGTTCAGTCATAATACTGCCATTTAAGAGAGTATAAAACTGATCACTATATTCTCTAAAGGCAAGGGTGTTAGCCAACCTCAGAAGCTAATGACTCAACAGTAATTTTAACAAGACACTTGAAGCAGTAAATTAGAGAAAGGAAGAAGTATGTTGCAAAATGAGTGGAAATTCAGGTCTCTGTTCACATGTTCTGCAGAAATAAGGGGAGATAAAGATTAGATTTAAACTTACTATAAGTCCATCTGCGTGCTTCTCCTCATTATTTTGGTCCTTAAGGAAAAAATGTTAAAAATATCAACATAACAATCTTGTAAGGCTTATCAGTTCTGCATTATGCAGAACTTGCAACAGCAAGTTTCTCTCAGAAACGTTTACTTTTTCAGCCATAAAATGTTCCTCATCAGGTGATACAGTAAATAAACTTAGAAGAAACAATTCCATACATAATCACTGCACCTCTGAAGATTAGCGTTTTCTGAGGATCTGTCCACACAAGTCCAAACAATTTTAAAAATATCCTTTCTGCACTGCAGAGTACAATTACTCTTTACAACGTAGGTTCTCCCCAAATAACTACAACTCCCCCAAAACAGGGTCTGTAGCACCAGTGAGTCCCTGAAAACCAAAAACCACAAATTCTCAGTTTCTGAAGAACTGGGATTAACATATGGGTCAAGTTTTCAAAAGCACTTTTTGCTTTTGAAAGGCCGAGGTGCCTTATAAGTTATATGTTTTTAACTTTTGCATTTTGGTATCCAATAATTTTAAAACGTTTTTAGATTATTTACAGGCTAGGATTTGGAGTTTTTTCCCTAGCAGCGTAAGTGAAAGAGCAGGCAATGCATGGAATGAAACTGTGATCAGGGGAAATTACACTAGCAACAGACAAGGTAACACCAATCTACAGTTAGCATAGTTTTAACATTGTACCAGCTACAGTATAAATTTTACTAAACGCTAAGCCAAATCTCTTCAGTTCTGCTGCAAAGTTTGTATTACCAGTCTATCAATCCATAACTTTCTTCAGTGTAAGCCATAAGACTTGTCTGCAGAGTATTTCCCCAGATTTCCAGTTGTTAAGAGGAACATGAAAAAAAAGCTGTAAATAGTATTAAGGAAGTCAGCATACACTTATATTTTGATACTTTATATGTTCTTCCTTAGCTTATATAGTTGGCAATAGGCTGCTCAACTGTCAAGTCTGCTAGTTGGCATTTCTTGAGCAAGGCTTTCCATGACAAAAACACCACCAAGGGCGATGAGTTCCATTGGGCTGCAAACTTACAAACAAAATAAAAACGAGTAACACCGAAGTCCAAATATATTATCTTTTTTTTCCAACATACAAAATTCCCATGTTATGCTACCACCTCTAAGACCTAAGAGATAAAACACAAAGATGTTGCATTTGTACTGAAGCACAACCAGAATGCTGTGTGCTGACGAGGTAAGGAAGGAAAAAATGCCACAAAACTAGGCAGGCAAGGCTGACCCGAAATGATGGAGTGAAAAAGGGAAGGAAAAGGTGCAAAAATAAATATTGACATTATAAAAGCTACTTCACAAAATGTATAATAATTTCTGTTATTAGACTGTAGTTTACCAAATGACTGACAGACCATTACATCTATTTTTACAACACACACAGAGTATGGGCAAAGCCGGACAGCTTCATCTGACACACACACAGGGGAAAACACAAGCCAAATGCTCCACCTACTCATCCTATTTAGTTTATTTTGATTGCTTTTTGATAAACGACACATGTATTGTAACATATTCCTATTTAGCTGGTATTTATATCATTATTTTGAAAACGCCTTGGGTCATCTCAAATACAAGTACCATGATTACACACTTGATTTACCAGAAGTTTAAAGAAAATTTAACTGTCCAGGTCCTAAGGCAGGTTGTTTTAAAAGTCCACGAAACAGCTCAACTTAACACACAATTAAAAAAAAAACAAACAAAAAACCCAACCCCAAACCACCAAAAAACCAGGTTTGCCTCAACGTACCAAAATCATCTGAATACTAAATGGCTGCGTGTTTGAAACAGAGAGATGTTATGTTCTGAGTCTAGAGAGAGGTGATAACAATTTTCAAGGTACGCAAACAACCAGAATGTAATTGTGAAGTCTGTCTCCTAGTGAGAAAGGCACTGCAGAAGTAAAAGTGGGGGGCAGGGGCGGTGTTAATATGATTTATTTTCATCAGTGTAAGTCAGCAGCCATACTTGCCTTACAGCTTTGGGAAAAAAAACTTGCAGAATCTTAAAAGGTTCGATACTGGAGAACAGAAAGCTATCAGTCAGACACAATACATTTTTACATATATAATGATTCATACACAAGGAACTTACAGACTGTAAAAACAGACAAAAAAAACCCTGTATTCTTCATTTCCTACAGCAGTAAGAAATGAGGATACCAAAACCCAGTTTATAGAAGGGGGAAGGGGGAACAGAAGTGCCATGTAGTCAACAAGTAGAGTTGCCTAAGAGAAAGAGAGGGGAAGATGATGGAGAGATGAGGTAGAAAAAAAGTTATTAAAATAGCGGGAAGATTTATAGAGGGTATTTTTTACTATATGTGGACCAACATCTTCCAATTATCTGTGCAAAACCCACTCATTTAAACCACCTCATCTTCAAAAGCTCTACGACAGCTCTACATATGGTTTAGCGAAAAAATAAACAAAACACCCCCACTCCTCAATGGATAAACACATCTATTTACACTGATTAATATTTACTGGTACTGAAAGGAGGACTTCAAGGTCTGATTTAGTGCAACAGAAAGCATCTTTGGGGGACCCAAATTCCACCTACCTTTACGCTTATATGGTAATTGGAGCAGTAAAGCACTGAACTTGATCAAAATAGACTGCAACTGCCACTACAAGTTCAGTTTTGACCCTTACCAGCAAACCACCTAACCAACTTCAAAACACGCTTAGCAGCAGCACAAGACAAACAATCCTATTTGTCTATCCCCCAAGAAACTTAGGCATAGCAGAAATGGAATTTGAGATTCAATAGAAACAAGAAAGCTAACTCAGCCACCTATTACCAGCTTTGATAAAAACCTGAAAAGATTGCAATTCTGCTCTTTCGGATTAGCTAATTACATAGCAGAGCTTTTTGAAAAAGAGCAAAATTTCAGAGGAATTAAACCTCTGTGAAAAAAACAACTATTAAATACATTTATATAGTAATTAACAAAAAACGAGCAAGTAATTTGTTGCACACAGTTTCTCCAACAGCTACCTTAACCCAGCAAGTCACGTATAGCTGGGTAAGAAAACTAGCAGACTACCATCTATCTATAACTGACTCCACCAAATCCCCAAAGAATGACACGTAGTTTACCGATTTCACTGTATTAAAAAAACCTCTAAATATACCCAGTACTAAATAACAACAAATTATTAAGAACTGATAAGGGTTATCTTGCTGTCACTACAGTGAAGGATTCAAATAGTATCACTGTAAGTTAAATAGAGACTGTTCTAGCTCCAGATTCATGTGGCACAAAACCAATATAGTTACGTGAAAAGTATAAGTGCATTACCCATATTGCATTCACAAATACAATTCTTACTTCACAAAGTTCCAACATCATCATGAACTTCAGACCTATTAACAACCTTGTCAAACCAGCTCAGATTATTAACATCACAATTTTCCCTTTTTCTATTTATGTTAGTCACATTCTTAAATGAAGCAGAAAGAAGAGTTTTGTTAAGATTCTATTGTCGCCCTTATGTTTGTTGAAGTTCTTATTTAGTCTAATAGCAAACTGCAAAAGAAAGTTTATCTCAAAAGAAAAGCTTTGTCATCAACACGATTGTTAGCACAAACATCAACAGGACAGTTTGCTGTGGAACTCAGCACTTCAGAAACTTCATTAAATTCGTAGCATAAATCAACTTGTACCAATTTTTATATCTATATATTTATCCTGGATCATACATAAGGTACGTTTAGATTTCAAGTTGTTTTCACACAGATTAATGCTGTATAATTAACATTCCAAATACAGTGTACTTACTTTAGCAATCTGTAGCAACACAATGCAGTGTTTTATTGATTCTACCATGCTCTGCGAAAACAAAAATAACAGGAAAAAAAACCCCTTGTATTACTATCTCATAATACTTTGTATTTACAGGTATTTTTATTAGTTATACAGAATATTATCTGAAATATTAGATGGGAACTAAATGGACACTCACTTCTGTAGAATACCTACTTTCCCTTCCCCCCCCCTTTTTTTTTTCCAGAGATAAGACCATAGCAGTAGAAAAATGAAATTTCCAAAAGCCACATACAGCACAGGTTGTCAGGGTGAAATGAAGGTCAGCTTCAAACTTTCAGAATGCTGCAAACAGGTGAACTGTCACGTGAAGAGAGACTGAGAGCTGGGCTTGTTTCATCTGGAGAAGAAAAGGCTCAGGGGAGACCTTATCAATGGGCATCAATATCTGACCGGGATGGCAGGGTGTAAAGAAAACTGAGCTATGCTCTTCTCAGCGGTGCCCAGTGACAGGACAACAGGCAATGGCCAAAAATAAAAATACAGGAAACTCACCTTAAACATAAGAAAACACTTTTTTACTCTAAGGATGATCTAACACTGGAACAGGTTGCCCAGAGAGGTTGTAGAGCCTCCATCCTTGGCGTTCATTCTGGGCAACCTGCTCTAGCTCATCGTGCTCTGAGCACGGGGTTGGACTACAGACCTTCAGAGGTCCCTTCCAACCTCAACTATTCTATGATTTTATGATTCGAAGGTGCCAGACATAAATCTGAATACAGCACCAGAACCAGGCTGCCTCTGCTATCACACTATTACACCTAACACGGATTCCCACTTTTGTGTAAAAACCTTTAAAAACTTTCACAAGAAAATAAGGTGAATTTCAGAATCTATATATAATAGATATAAAAATTAAACAAACTTACACTGGTTGTTTCTTTGAGACTTTCAATTTTCTGTAAAAGAAAAACCAAAACAGAGTGGTTAAAGGCAGAATTTCCAGCACCTAGTTTGACCTAAATACTGTACAAACACTATATTTGATCTTAAATTGGGGGGCAGGGGAAGCAACCAACACGTTAAAGACTATTTCTGCATATAGACACAATTTTCATTTTGCAATTGACAAGACATAAGTCAAACTGATAATTAAAGCTTAAAGATGACAAGGTTAGGAATTTTTGAGCAGTGACATTGTACATATTTCGCCAAAGTCTACACTGCAGTTTTGTATAACATCAACAAAAATGAAATGCAGTATGAAGATTCACTCTGAGTTCAGTTTGTATCCTTATATAGCGTACTGAATGCTGGAACATTCCAATGATGAATATTACTTGAAATTGCCACCATTCAAGTCCAATAAACATATGGAGTTAAGCAGTTTAAAAAAATCACGGAAAATAACAGCACGCACATGCTCTTGCTCTTTCTAAGCCTCCAGTAAAAGTGCATCTGGAAATCTGCCTACTTAATTTTATCTAGAAACACCGGTTCATAAAGATTTCCTGTGTGGAACTGCACTTCAGGCATGCAAAAGGCATCTGCATGCCATTTTACAACATCAGCGTGACCTATCTAAGCAGCATATGCATCCTGTTGATGTCCTTGGGTCTGTCTGCATCAGGGAAAATTATCAAATTGGACTCAGCACTGACCCTCTACTAATTCAATTACAGGACCTCTTTGTTTTGATTAATACAAGTGTCTCTTGTGACTTGAGTCACAGTCTTTTTGATTCTTAAATAATCAAGAGTGTGTAATGGAACTTTTTTCCCCACACAACATTGCAACCCAAATTGTTAAGAGAGCAACACACATCTATAAATCTACAGGAATGAATAGTCTCAGCTTGTGGATTTAAAAAAAAAAAATGCAGTGACGGGTTCCCAGACAATAAGTAGGGAAATTTTTTTTCAGTTATACTCTGTTCTATAAACTATTCATAAGGTTGCTATACATTTTCTCCATGATTAATTGGCAAGAGGTGGCCAAATAACACCCAGTCTCAGCCTTTTCCACTGGTAAGACTGGACCATACTGATCTAGAAAACAGCATATCATGGATGTTGTATCACAAAGTTATAATACATTTACTTCTGTTGCTAGCAAAGAAATATGCCAACAGCTAAAAACTCCTTTATCTTGTTTGCTTTTCATGTCTCTGCTATACTTACAGTCCAAACTTTATCAACACATATTGAAAAAAGCATTTTAAATATAATGACAGCAGCGAAGTTCTGAGCCTTTTAGCACCAAAACAGAATAGGCGGTGTACCCAAACATACTGATCTTGTGAGACGAAAGATTAATGCAGCTGAAATAAATCATTCAGCCTCAAAGCTTTAGAGCCAACTGTAGGCAGCTGTCAGCAGTTTGGATTATTCTTTATCTATTTTTCCCCCTAACATGTTATAGAGTATTTACACACCAAATAAACTATTATCTCATTCCCTTCACTGATATCATTTTGCTGAAAATCTGAAAGTGATGTCAGGCCAAATGATGCAATTCAACCACGCTGTTTCCCCCGCCACCACCCATTTGTAATTTTCCAAGCAATAGGTACAGACAAAAGGGTAATTTGTGCAAGATCATACAGAAGATCTGAGATGGGAAAAACCTCAGCACGCCTAGTTTCCAAGGGCCTATCCAGAAATTATAGAGAGAATACCCTGTACTCCGTTAGCAGATTCAGCAAAACTGGCAGCACTGCTAGCAATCGTATGTTTGCAAGACAGTACAATCCCACTACACAGTGCTAGTTACAGTTCTGCCAGGAGTATCAATATAATGCAGGCAATTCATGATAATCACAATATTTCTCAGTCTTCAAAATTCATCAAGTGTACATCTGCACTGTCACCTTCCAAGTTCAAGAGACTAACATGTCTCAGGAAGAAGATATCCAAAAGATCTTGAAGCATCTCGGAACCTATACCCTACACCATTATCTTCAAAAGGCCAAATATTCTGTATCTAAAAACCAGCTCATCCAATGCTCTGTACACTTGCAAAAACAATAGCTCAGGTTTTAAATGCCTGGCCATAAACAGTTGCAGAAAACAACATTCAGCTACTTGGGAAGTGTGTAACATTCAAATAACCAAATCTTGTTTCCTCAGAGGAAAAAAACTATGTGTTGGATGGAAGGATCCTCCAGGTTACACTCAGCTCATAGTCTGATAGCTGAACCACAATTCCATAAACAAATAGAAAAACTGCTAAATACAGTATCAAAAAGCCTCTTAGCTGCTTTAGTACAGGAAGAGACATGATCAAAAAAGCGCTTTGCCAAGTCTTTTTCAATTTTAATAGATAATAAATGGAATCTATAGTAATAGTAACACTCATCAAGATTTAAAACCAGAGGAAGCTGACCTCTTCTAAACAAGCCTCCTGCTTTCTCTATAACGTCAATCTGTCTGTTCCATAGATACCTTGCAGAGATAAAGAAAGAAATCAGCACAACATGCAGAAAGTCTCCAGGGATTAGAAGTACTGCCTGATCTGCAAAGTAGCATCTGGAGAGAGGTCAAAATTGAAGGAGAACTCTTCCCAGTAAGAGGCACCAAAGGAGAAATACAAAATCCTACTCTTTTGGTCAATTTGTCTAGAGATTAAAAATACTCACACAGAGAACGCTTGTACTTCAAAGTTATTTTAAAAGCCTGTACATGCAAAAGAACTCCAGAAAGACCATCGCTTGTGAAGTCCCTAAGACGCCACTAACGCATCAAACAAGATGGATAAATAACACATGAAAGGTCATAACCATTATAAAAAAGTAAACTAACCATACAAAGCATCAAACTGTTTTCTTCAAAACCAAACACCAAGAGAACATCAGCTTGTTTTTCACAAGTGAAACTGGGGACAGGGCAAAAAACTAGGATGAAATACACCACTATTTTATAATATTGAAATTACTGCATTCCTGAAATAAAAAACGGCAGCTTCTCAGCAATAAACGCTTCATAAGGAATTGTTAAATCTCTCCTGCACATCACACAAATTAACATACAAAACCAGCACCTACTTTACATCAAACACACACCACCAAAGGTATGTGCTGGCCTTTCTGAAATATACTGATTGAGTTCTGACCGGCAAACTTGACTTTGAAATCAAATTGAAGGGGATGCAAAAAAAACCAAACCACAACACTTAAGTGAATTACAACCTCGCTAAAAAAGTACTGCTCCCCACACAGCAAGTTACATTTCTGGCATCCTCACCTAAAGTGAAGAAATTATGATATTCTCAGACTTCCGACACATGGCAGGCTAGTCACAGAATGCAGACCGATTATGTGAAATACATAATTCTTAGTATTTATGTTTTTCTTTCTGAATAGCTTTGCTATTCCTACAAACATTAAACAGCCATCCTTGTTAAAGATGAAAAAATAGTAAATTTAAGTTAAAAATGCTTTAGATGGTTGGATAACAGAGAAGTAATCATTTCTTACAGACTGAAATATTTTTTAATGTTATGATCCAGTATTACTAAAAATTCTGTTTACCACCTATTCACAACACAAATAACGTTATCAGTTATTCAAATTGCTTTAAGTGATTTTGACAGCTTGAGGAATACGAAAATAGACCAAGAATGTTTAAATTTCTAAAGCCTACAGCAAATTGATGCACAAAACCATCTGATTAAACAAAATAAGCAATACTTAAGACAAAATGTACTTGCTTTTCTCTGTTCATCATCTTTGCAGTTCTGGAGTTTTTCATCAAAGAGCTAAAAGAAAGACATACTTGTGAAAATACTGGAAGTTATATTTCCATATAAAATCAGCCAGAAATACCAAAACTTCAAGACCAAAAGCATTTAATAAGTACTTAAGTTATATGATCCTTGTATTTTGACCCAAAGCAGTCTTTGCCTAATATTTCTTTACAGCATTTGTGATGTAACAAGTTTTTAACTAATTTCTCACATTATCCCATCCTGTGAGAGACCAAGTCTCGGATCCTGGCTAGTTCCACAGCTCAGCATGATTCTAACACGGTTTGAACAAAAAGGTCAGGTTAAGTAATAAAAGCGACACCCAACAGAACACCTCAAACTGCCTTTCTTTTATTCTAGCAAAGATCTTTGGGCCGTATAAAGTGCTTACCAAAACAGCCTCAATCCTTATCAGCCCTTCCAGGTACCTTGTTATTTAGGGACATGATTCAAATCATGTAAGATTTGTAAGCACTTCTTTTGGGAAGGTATATAGTGATTTTCCAGCATTAACTTCTATTTATTTTCTTAAAAGTGGAATACGAGATGCAGCTAAGCAAAGCGAAACAAACTCTTACCGAAAAGCTTGTATGTGTATTTAACACAAGCTGAGCTGAAACAATTAAAAGTTGCCTCCAAGAGCTCTCTAAGGTGCACAAATAACCATTAAGTAAAAGTTGCTCAAGGAAGAAAAAAAGATCAAGGGCAACGCTCAAAAGTTCATCACATCCACCCTTGCTCAGAAAACAGGCTGTAATTTTTAGTAGGCGAGCTACAGTTCTTCACTCAGCTGCCTGCCTAAAACCCACTCACGTGTTCCCTTTCCCTTGGGGGCTGATTTCTGGTTCTAAAAAAAGACTGTAGTCTTGGTCTCTGTCCATCCCCAAATTCACTCCTCTTTCATTATTAATTAACTCCTATGTCCCCTCCCCCCAGCTGGCCTGAAATAAAAATTAGGTGTAAAGATTTTAAAAGATTTAAATACCTTCCTTCAGTGAAGCGTGCTAGATGGCTCCGGAGCGGGAGATAAAGCTAACTCCTGATCAAGTCTTTGCAGTTTAGCCTTGAATTGTGTTTGCGTCTCTTTTGCCTACCTCCATTTTTATTGGTTTGCTCTTCCTCCTCTCCACCCTCCCCCACAACCGAATTGTTGCTGAATATCCCATATGCAATACTTGCCCGTTATATCAGGAAAAAAAACCCCAAACCAGCAGAACTGAAGCAATCTTAACAGCAATTTTAGCCTCCTGAGTCATGGGGAAAAGTGTCCTTACCAGCAGCAAAAACTGTTTTTCCCAATAAGGTGAGCACTGAGAGATACAACCTCATCATTCCTCACCTTCCCACCTACTCTTAAAATACATGTACAAAGTGCAAAAGGACTGTATTTGTACAAAATTTCTACAGAATGTTTTCACTCAAGGACAAAGAACAGATGATCTATCACTACTGCAACAAAGTCTGAATTATTTGCAACTGCAGTTACATATTATTTGACAAAATTTTCTCAAGATGAATTCTAAAATGCTATGAGCAATACAATGATTTCATTATGTTTTTAAAATTAAACTGAAGTAATCTCTGCCATGTCCATGAAGCTATATACACAAAAGAATCTTTCAGCCATTGTAAGCCATTCTATATGGCTTACATATAGAATGCTATTCTAATTTTCTAACCTTCTAATTTTAACAATCCTAAAATCCATTCTAAGAGAAAGCCATTTTCGGCTTATTTCAGCCCTTATACTTCTAGTAAAAATCTCTTAATTTCAGAAGCAGTTAGAATTTATGTAACATCCTAAGCGAGGGAGAAAGTAAAATTCAATCATCCGCAAACTTCATAGATAAAAAAAGGTATGTTTTCTCCAGTTCACGGCCAGCTCAGCCAGATGAGCTCTCTCTGCCTCCCGCATTGACCAGAACACGTGCCAAGCATAAAACATGACACTCTGTTGAGCTTCCTTTCAAACAGACCTTGAAATCCGCTCTGAAAAGCGTATTCACAGTAACACACCAGTTCGTTACCATACCTTCAACTGGTCTATCAAGATCTGTAAGTAAGCGTCAGCCTCGGTGAGTTTCTTGTCAAAATCATGAACGCTGGGAACAAATCCTGAATCCACGCCCTAGATATAAATAAATAAATAAACAATCAAATATATAATTACCAGTTTCAAAGGAGAAAAGAGATAACAAAAACACGGTTTTGCCTGACAACTGACTGGTAAAATGCTGCCTTGCCTCTCATCCTGCCATATGCAAACACAGGCACAGAGCTGAACACATTTGTCTTTTATTTACAGCTGAATCAGTAACAGTAAATTGCTACACATTTTCAGTGGGGGTATAATCATCATATGCCACAGTATTTCATTACTTACGACTGAACAAATCTCCTTACATTACACTAATCAAAGTTTCTTTGAAAAATACAAAGGAGAATTCAAGTTTTTCTGAAGACTGTCTTGTGATTCCATATTTTTACATTTCAGCTAAGGAAGACAAAACCATACCCAACTGGATGACTGCACTTTTCACACCTCAGACAGTATTGCTCAACTCACAGCTTCTTAGCTAAGAACTGAACTAACAAGTGCTAAATCTCTTCTTAGATATGGACCCACCTTTGAGCTGAAAAAAATCGGAATTATTATTCCTGGTTGCCCTAGTTCCTTTGCAACTTTAATGATTTGCATCCTTGTCACTATAATTGATTTCTTATATTTTGTTGCACATACACCAACACGGACAAAGTATCAGTGCCATAAGAGTGATTACTTTTATATTTTCTTGCTTGCACACTTGCATATAACATAATCCCTACCTTTAAACTGATAAACCATGATAAAGACCTGAACAAACTCACACAGGGTTACTATATCTTTAATTACAGGAAAGAAAAGAGAAGATTCTTGAAATTGATTACTTATGACTTCATGCACATATGCTATGTAAACGCATTTAAGGTTTATTTATATAATACCTTTAATGCAAATGGAACTGCAAAACAAATATTGAAGCACTCCCAGCTTAAAAAAATTGTGCAATGCAAGTTAAATACATAGGAGGAAAAACCCATGCAGGATAAAGAAGCAAACCTCAGTTAGAACAGAAAGAGAATCCCGAGAACATCACAGCAGCGACAAGACTTTCCTTCTAGCCTAAATACTTGATCTAAAATATAACATCTTCAAACTCTTATGAAACCATCAACTGTGCTGTTTTCACTGCTGAGAATCTCAAGAGTCTGAACGTGTAAAGATCAGACAGTGGGGAAGAAACATTTTGTATAGGGGAAGATGGGCAATCCATACCTCTAAAATTCCATATTAGCATAAATTTTTCTTTGATATGGTTTGCTTTGTCAGTGCAGGTACTTTATTTAATTTTTGTATGATAATGGGCCATCATATGAAGAGCTTTACTGGTGGCTCTTTAGAGGTGTGAACATTTGCATCCAATAGAGGAATGACTTGCTCTAACTCACATCTGTCCAATTGGGTGCGCAGTATCAGGCACACCCTAAAACATAAAGCCATCTACTGACGGTGGAAGATACTATTCTTTATTCACTCGCCAGATCTTAAACTGTGTTACAGACTAACACCCAGATCTTGACAACAGTTCTACATGAGTAAATCTATCCGTACAGATTAGGTTGTAAACCAGCACTAAAACAAAAAAAAAAAAAAAAAAAAAAAAAAAAAGATACTTCACCCATATTAGACAGTCCACACTGGACAAATTTCAAATTTAGAAATGGTGTAAGAAAGCAACCATTTTGATTATGCCAAGAAACTAAGAAAAGATTAAAAAACCACCCAGTGTAACAAGTTATCAAAAAGAAACTAAGAGGCAGAAGGGAGAGTCCTCTCAACCAAGAACCTTTTGACACTCCCTCAAAACCAGTCAAGTTTAAGTTACACTGAAACTAGATCTGAAACTGTATGAAATTAGCATTCCATTTCCTTGTTGAAAACTGACTTGTCTGTACAGCTGGTAGTCAACACTGACTGGAAAAGGGGAAAAATAACCCCCATTTTCAAAAAGGGGAAAAAAGGAAGACCCAGGGAAAATAGGCTGGTTAGTCTCACCTCTGTGCCCGGCAAGATCATGGAGCAGATCATCCTGGAAACTATGCTAAGGCACATGGAAAATAAGGAGATGATCAGTGACAGCCAGCATGGCTTCACTAAGGGCAAATCGTGCCTGACAAATTTGGTGGCCTTCTACAACAGCATTACAGTGTTGGTGGATAAGGGAAGAGCAATTGACATCATCTACCTGGACTTGTGCAAAGCATTTGACACTGTCCCATATGACAGCCTTGTCTCTAAATTGGAGATACATGGATTTGACGGATGGAGCACTCAGTGGATAAGGAATTGGCTGGATGGCCACACTCAAAGAGTTGTGCTCAACGGCTTAATGTCCAAGTGGAGACCAGTGACGAGAAGCCTTCCTCAGGGGTCGGTGCTGTTTAACATCTGTGTCGGCAACATGGACAGTGGGATTGAGTGCACCCTCAGCAAGTTCACCAACGACACCAAGCTGTGTGGTGCAGTAAACACGCTGGAGGGAAGGGATGCCATCCAGAGGGACCTGGACAGTCTTGAGAGGTGGGCCCGTGCAAATCTCATGAAATTGAACAAGGCCAAGTGCAAGGTCCTGCACGTAGGTCAGGGC
This sequence comes from Rissa tridactyla, assembly GCF_028500815.1. Classification (NCBI taxonomy): domain Eukaryota; kingdom Metazoa; phylum Chordata; class Aves; order Charadriiformes; family Laridae; genus Rissa; species Rissa tridactyla. The sequence goes on along the minus strand of NC_071473.1, from coordinate 48,570,007 downwards.
AATCCCAAGCACAAATACAGACTGGGTGGAGAGAAAGCCCCGAGGAGAAGGATTCAGGGGTGTTGACTGATGAGAAGCCAACAATGTGCGCTCACAGCCCAGAAAGCCAACCACATCCTGGGCTGCATGAAAAGCAGTGCGACCAACGGGTCGACGGAGGTGATTCTGCCCCTCTACTCCGCTCTGGTGAGACCCCACCTGGAGTATCGTGTTCAGCTCTGGGGTCCCCAACATAAGGGGGACATGGACCTGTTGGAGTGGGTCCAGAGGAGGGTCATGACGATGATCAGAGGGTTGGAGCACGTCTCCTATGAAGACAGGCTGAAAGAGTTGGGGTTGTTCAGCCCGGAGAAGAGAAGGCTCTGGGGAGACCTTATAGCAGCCTCCAGTACCTAAAGGGGGCTACAGGAAAGCTGGGGAGGGACTCTTTGTCAGGGAGTGGAGTGATAGGACAAGGGGCAATGGTTTTAAACTGAAAGAGGGTAGATCTAGATCAGATATCAGGAAGAAATTCTTTACTGTGAGGGTGGTGAGACACTGGGACAGGTTGCCCAGGAAGGTTGTGGCTGCCCCATCCCTGGAAGTGTTCAAGGCCAGGTTGGATGGAGCTTTGAGTAACTTGGTCTAGTGGGAGGTGTCCCTGCCCAGGGCAGGGGGTTGGAACTAGATCATCTTTAAGGTCCTTTCCAACCCAAACCATTCTATGAAAGTTTATGGTGCAAGCTATCTGTATGCTGGATAAAAATGCTGATTTTTATTTCAGACATCAGTCTATGACTACTAACCTGTAACAACCTGGTATTTTTAGTGGTGGCTTAAAGATAAAATGCCATTCTTAATTTTCAGCCTCTTAGCATGACAGGAAAAGCTGATTAAAACATTTAGTGTCACAACTGAGCAGACATCCACATCAAACACAAAGTGAAAATTGTGACCTAAAAAGTTCTATTACAAAGTTAAATCTTCAATCAATGTAAAAACAAAGCCATAAAACCAAGTATAGTGTCAAACTCACATAGTATAGAGGTGAAACATGGAAAATAATTTTTAAAAGAAGTACAGGTACTTAAACCTGTAGCACTTCACTAGTTTGCTCTTGGTTTGTATAAAGACAGTTCAGATGAAATTTGATAACTTAGTGAGCAAATTTACGAGTCTAGGTTATATGAGATTAGGTTAATAATTGTTAAGTTCTCACACAGTTTTATAATTGAAAACCAAATAATTGGAAAGTTAAAAATATCAAGATTAGTAACAGCACAGAAGGAAACATGTATAAATAGCAAACAAAATCAATTAATTTTTCAAACCCAGCAGTAATTTAGAAAGAACAGATATACTAAGTGCAGATTTGCATACCAAATCCTTATTTCTTCATTATCTGGTCACCCAAAGACACAGTAGGGAAAAAAAGAAGACCCTTTCTCCTTCTCCCCTTTCTTCCCTCCCCTGCCATGTATGAAATGAGGTTTCAAAATAAAAGGGTGAGCAGAGTCAATAGAACGGCATTTAAAAGCTTGTTAAACATGTAAATTAGGAAACTGCACATCTGAACTAGCAGTCGAATCTTTATGAGAAACTTGTATTCTATGCTGCTCACCTATTCATAAACAGACAAAAGAAGCTGCCTGCAGGTAATGTCTAACCTCCACCCCTGGAGGGCAGATCTCAAAACTCAACTGGATTTGACCCTAGGCAACCTCGTCTAACGTAGAAGTTGGTCTCGCAAGGAGAAGAGGCTTGGACCAGGTGACTTCCAAAGGTCTTCTCCAACTGAAGTTATGTTGTGATTCTAAAATAAGTATCTTCAAATCACAAAAAAGAACAGGAACCCAGACTACTTTAGATCTTCAGAAATACGCTGATTCCTTCTTACTGTCAGTACCAATCTAAAGTAATATAACCTGTTTTTCCACTAACTAGATTTATCGGTAAGTACACTTTTATTTACTCAAATAATGACTACTCTGTGTTAATGTAGGTTTTAAGGTATTAACAGTTATACTACCAGATGAAATAGCTGCAGAAGCAAGTAATTTATATAATTTCTAGTCTGCCCACCACCTCCCCAAAAAATACATTTGGTACCTGACTCTTCCCCACAGAGAAACCCATATTGATAACAACTCTAGAGAAAAGAGGAAAAGGTAAGATAGTATTCTTTCTCTCATCCCTCCCTCCCTCCTACAACTTCTGGGATGTCCCCTTCAGGACCTATCAAAAGCTTAAAGGCTAGACTCTACAGGACACTTGCCAATCCTAATGTTTGTAGGTAGAAAGGAGAAAGTGGGGCCCAGCAGCACATTGACCTACCAAATTATCAGTCTCCCGGTGTCATCTGCCTGTTACCCAGTAACATGGAGTGAGCAGACAGGATGGTTATCCCCTAGGAAAGGGTTCACGTGCTGGTCTGGGGTAGAGAAAGAACTCACGCTAGGAGTCCTGCAAAATTACTCCCTTCATACATGACACTTTTTTGGAGGGGGTAAAGACGAGGGCAACAACAAAATATAAATCAATTAAAAATACATATTATGAGCCTTATTTCCATTAGAGAGCTACTAGCACAAAGGGAGTTTATACGTTGTTTCCTTGTCATCCAAAGAAGTCACGCATATCACTAATGCATTTGTATTCAAAACTTGTCGATGCCGAGAAGTAATTCCAGCCTAATTTAAACTAGTTCTTTCAAACTGGGAGGGGATGAAAAGATCGCATCATCCTTAGAAGAAGCATACCAGACAAATCCAAATATATTTCTCAAATAAAAGCATTACAATAACGACCTCTGTGGAAAACGAACAGTAATGAAGGCAGGGAAACAATGAAAAAGACAGCGGCAACAGCAAAGACTTGACGAGAGCTGTCCTTGTAAAATAGCTTTATTGGGGGAGGAAAAGAGAACACTGTACAGAGCAGACTTTCTTATCTTTTTGAAGATATTTATGCCATATTCTTCACCTAATTAGGATTCCAAGGCCAACAAAAAAGTCTTGTGGAAGTGAATAAGAAGTGAATAAGAGTGTTTTCCCTCCATCCTTAATACCTAATGGGAAACATATCCCCCTGCCTAGAGCACGTTTGATTTTGTTGAATAGTACATTGCCTGTAAGAACCAGTGATAGAAAAATGAAGAAAAACAACAAATCGACTAGTAAGAAAAACAACAAATGGACTAGCAAACACTAAACCACTAAACAATAGCACCTTTTTGTCTTTTTATCTGCGGCAAAGACAACCATATTTTTTTCCTCTGCTAGATTTTTAAGCATTATTTAAAGCTCAGAATGTAAATGTCTCAAAATGAGTTTAAAAATAAATGTATGAGTTCTGTAAGGCATACGAGCCTTCCAAACACAAGCACTTCTAATAAAATAAAATAGAAGTATTTCTGCTTTGCAAACCACAAAATGCTTAGCAAAGACCATGAAGCTATAGATATTATCAAGTCTTATAGGAAAACAGAGTTCAAAAACCAGAAGTATTTACATAATGATGTAAAATTCTGTCTTTAAAGCGCACGTTCCAATTCTGAAACCTCACAAATACTAAGTATATCCTACAGCCCCATTCATTTGCCTACATAATTTATTATGGACGTAGATAACACGCTTATCACTATCATAGTTACTTTGTTACCAAAATTTGAAAAAGGAAAGCACGCCTCTTAACTCTATGCTCTTCCACCAGCACTTGAAACACATCTATATCGGATATATTCTTCATCTAAAAAGAACCTGTTCTGAGTTTTACGTGAGCGTTCTTGGCTCACACTAGAAGTAGTGCTGGAAAGCCAGTGAGTAACAATATAATATACTTAAGAGATACATATAAGAAAGTTTTACTCTACCTTTTATTCTTGTCTGCAGCTCTAGAAAGGTCATCAAAAATCCTGTTATACTAAGTGAACTGCTACTGGCAACACAGACACTTTACATCGGCATAAGTGAACCATAAACAACAGTTCCCCTGCTGTTTATTCTCACCCTTACTCTGCTCTTTCTTTTGAGTCAGCATAAACATTTACCTTACCACACAATCAACTCAATGTCGAAACTAATCCGGGTTAAAACTAAACTGGGAAAGGGGGGGCAGCAGGAAAAGTATTTTTAATTTGGGTCAGTTCTGAATCCGGTTCCAAATTCAGCTGTTCTTGTCGCACTGCCTCTTCCCGTTTGCTAGGAGAAGCAAAACAGGACTGCTTCCAGCAGCAGTACCAGCTCTTAAGGACTGGTGAAGCCATGGTGTAATTCTTAATATTTAAGCCATTGTATCACTCTTCACAGCAACCATCCCAGATCCACTTCTTAGAATATAGTTTTCTTACCCTACTATTTGCTACTTACGAAGCAAATATCTGCTTTAAATTACAGAGGTATCAAGCTACAGAGCAATTAAATTTTTTTTTTTAAATTCCTTTCACTTTTATTGTGATAAGAAACAGTCCACCTTCGTGCTGACAGCAATTTCAGTTCCTTTGTCTCTACAGTGAGTCCACTTAGAGGCTGAAACAGTTTGGGGCATTACCTGAAGGGTTTTCATAAGTTTGGGTAGGAAATCCTTTGTAGCCTGCAAGTATTTCAAGACTCTCTAATGTGGATTATCACCATCATACCTACTCCAAAAGCACGAAAGACAACTTACTTGCAGAATACGCAAGTTTCAGCTTTGTATTTTTATTTATTTTTTAAATCAAGTTGGCAGTTAGCTGTCTTTTATGCAATTCTCAACAGCCTCTCTAGTTGCCGCTTTAAGACACTTACCAAGATGCTCTAGCGGCACTAGAGCAGCAGAAGGGAAAAGTACATTTCAAGACATGGGATTTAAGGCAAGAATGAGTGTGAAAGCTTCAGCTAACAGGAGCAGGGGGAGAGAAAAAAAAAGGCAAAACCAAAAAAAAAAAGCAAAGCTCATCCCTCCAGCTCAGGGTGATCATGACTCCTACAGACAGGATTTTAACACTACCAAAACACTGCCAAGATACATGCACGCATTCACCCATTTAGAATTTTAAAATTTATTATTTTTTTACTGAATTCTCTTTAGGCATAAGAAGAGTATAGTTATTGCTGTTTTTTAGGTAGATTCATATTTCAACAGTGGTCTTGCACTTTTCTGATCAGAGAAGAAAGTTACTGTGACCCTAAGAGACATGATCTATATTCAAGGGGTTTTCACACAGGAGAATTCCAGAGCCAAAAAGTACATGTAGCACTAGGGTGCCACTTGGAAGACTGATGAGGAAAGCAGGACATTTACACTAAACAAAAAGACTCGAAGCACTTGCTGTTTGAATGGGATTGCTGGTTGACATAAGATTTTGGTGAGGAATGAAAGAAAATATCACCCTCCTACCTCTGCCCAGACAAATAAGAAATCCAAAACACAACATACCTTCACCCCACACACACCCTTCCCCTTACCTCTTGTGGGCATGAGGCAACTGATCACAGAATCATAGAATGGTTTGGGTTGGAAGGGACTTTAAAGTTCATCTCATTCCAACCCACTGCCATGGGCAGGGACACCTCCCACTAGACCAAGTTACTCAGAGCTCCATCCAACCTGGCCTTGAACACTTCCAGGGATGGGGCAGCCACAACCTCCCTGGGCAACCTGTTCCAGTGTCTCACCACCCTCACAGTAAAGAATTTCTTCCTGATATCTGATCTACCCTCTTTCAGTTTAAAACCATTGCCCCTCGTCCTATCACTCCATTCCCTGACAAAGAGTCCCTCCCCAGCTTTCCTGTAGCCCCCTTTAGGTACTGGAGGCTGCTATAAGGTCTCCCCAGAGCCTTCTCTTCTCCGGGCTGAACAACCCCAACTCTCTCAGCCTGTCTTCATAGGAGATGTGCTCCAGCCCTCTGCTCATCTTTGTGGCCCTCCGCTGGACCCACTCCAACAGGTCCATGTCCTTCTTGTGCTGAGGACCCCAGAGCTGCACGCAGTACTCTAGGTGAGGTCTCACCAGAGCGGAGTGATGTATTGCCACTGCAAAGCCACTGACCTGGCAATGCCACAACAATGACATCTTGGGAGGGGTAAGGCAAAAAACACCAGTGGAATCAGAAAGGTACTTCTAATACTATCGCACCATGTACTGTTCAACAACTTTTCAATACACAAAGCTAATACTAGAAGAACTATGCATATTTTTAGTCATGTTTTTAATATAAGAACATACAAAAACATAGCAAGCAGAAAAGCAGAACAACAGACTCCAGTTTCAAAAATCAGAGAAATCAGATTACAAGCTTATCTGAAATGTTTCCTCCCTATTCTTGTTTCAATTGAATACAAAATTACTAATGGTCAGCCCTCTGGCCGGCTAGGATCCCTTTACTCATTCTATATATTTATGAATCAGCTCTTCCTCATTCTTCCTCACTTCCTCGACTGTAGCTCTTTCTTGCAAGCTTAGATTTGTTGGGGTGGGGGAAGTGTGTTTAACTAAGTGTTTCAAAAACAATTCCACTATAAAGACCGAAGGACAACACAGCAGGGCATTTAGGCAAAAATAAAATTAGCAAGACTAATCAGACTAGAGAACACCCAGACACCACTTCACCTCTCCACCTCGCATTAACTCCTTATCCTTTCCGATACGGTTCACACAACACACCAGCTACCCAGGTTTCAGTACACTTTCTCACGTCTAACAGAGGCATGTTTGACACTATGAAGAAAACTTAACCAAAGTCTGACTTTCCAAACTTGAAAGCTCCAGGACCAGAACATGCAGACTGAAAGACGCATGAAAACCTGAAAGGACTCGGAGAAGATGTATGATTCTGGACAAAACCAGATGCATAAAGGTTTCATATGACAGATAACCACATGGTTTTGCTTGCGACAGAAACTAAGAATCTAAGAAAATACCCTCACAGAAAATAATCTCTGCGACAGCACTCAAACCCCCCTCCGCGCCCGCTGAGCCAATAATCCTCCCGAAAAACTCATTTGACTTTATCGTCCAAATAAAAAGGAAAGCAAAAGAACATCAAGTGCACGAAGTGGCGTTTTGTTTTACATGTTAATCGAAGCAAAGGCGTGTTTGCACACAACGGGCTCCTGTAACGGGCTGAGAGCATCCCTGCAGGCGGCACCGCGACCCAGCGGCGCTCCGGGACGGAGCCGAAGCCTCACCCGGAGCCCCCCCGCGCAGGAAGCCCCCCCACCCCCGGTGGTGAGGGGCTGCTTAACGCCGATCTCCGCCGCCGCTCCCCCGGGCGGGGCAGAGCAGCGGCCGGAGCCGCCGGGCCGCCGCGGGGAGGAGGCAGCGCCCGGTTTCCAGTCAGGGAGGGGACCTGCCCCCTGAGGGGCACCCGGTAGCCCCGACACCTGCCCGCCCCCGCCCGGCCGGCCCCATCCATCCCTCCCCCGTACTCACACCGGCCATCCCTCCGTGCGGAGCGGAGCGGCGGGGCTGGCTGGCCGCCCGGCGGGGGGGAGCGGGCAAGGGCCACCCCCCCGACACCACCGGGGCGGGGGGGGCCCCGCGGCCCCGCCCCTCGCATCACGAGTAAGGCGGCCGGCGATTGGCGGGCGGGCGGCGCGCGCCCCTCCCTCCGGAGAATGGCGGTCGGCGGGAGGGGGGACGGCCCCGCCGCGAGGGGAGGGCGGGCCTGGCCGGGCCTGGCCGACTGTCAGACGCCAGGGGGTTCTGCCGGGGAGGCAGCCGGTGCCCGGCCCCACTGGTGAGGCACCAGCGCCCTGAGGGCGAACCGCGACCGGGACGGCTCTAACTCGTGAGAGACGGACATTTTGCAAGGAGGTGTAATCTCCTCGACACGGGACTAATTTCTCTTCTAATGCTTGGAGAAACCGCACTTTTAGAAGACTCTAGCGTCTGAATTTGTGAAAATATTTACTTTATGGCTAGCTGTGGTGTGCGGGTTTCAAGGTCTCAGTGTTTTTGAGCTCACCAGGTGCAGGGATGAGGAGGAACGAGACCTGGGCACTTGGCCCAAGCTGCCAACAGGATTATTTCATACCATGAACTCAATATAAATTAGAAAGTTTGCAGAGACGTTCTCTCTCGCCTGCGACAGTTGTGATCCCAAGAACTCCTTGCCCGGTTCCCGACCCCTGAGCCCTTCCCTTCCTCCCGAAGCCCTGGCGCTCGCAGTGTCCGACATTTGCTGTCCCCTGCCGGGAGTGCACAGCTTCCTGCTGAGAGAATGGGCCGAGTGCAGTCCTCGTGTATTTTGTATTGGTATTGGGATCAATATTGGTTTTTCAGTGTTATTAATGTTAATTATCCAGTCTTATTCTATTAAATCTGTTTATATTTCAACCCTCGGGTTTCCTTGTTTTTTTCCTGATTCCTCTTCCCAGGTGGGGACAGGTAATCGGGTGAAGGAATAATTACCTGAACAACAATAAATTGTTGTGGGTTTTTCAAACCATAACAGCTTGTTAAATTCTTAAATTAATATTTGCTTAGCAGCTCATGTCAATGAAGACGGTGAGCCTTGACAGTTCCTGAATCGGCGTGTAAGTGAACAGTATTCCAGCTAGTCTAAAAATAAGGGTCTCGCAAACAAAAACGCTTCTATTACCAGCACATTGAAGAAGGTGCTTGAAAATGAAAGGTGAGCACGCAACAAAAGCCCGTGAGGTATTGCGCTCAATGCTGGACATATTTAAGAGGGATGATGTTTCTTAACAATCAGTTCCAGATTTTGAATTATTCCCTCAAATATCACCAGAAAAACTACTAATGTAGGTGGGTTTTTTTAATCTAAATATGCCTTACTTGTTTTAAAAACTCCTGGAATGTGAACAGCTTATGTAAAGGGAAACAGTTCCATTATTAGCTGCAATCATGAAATCTACATCTGCCAATAAAACTACAATCTGCAGAGTGGAGTTCTTCAGTCTGTGGTCAACTAACTACTGTGTCCAGATGGAGAGATTACTTCTAGAATATTCACAACATGTTACTAGGGATACAAAGCTGACTGTCAAACTTGAATTTTTATCTAGGGATCTGCTATCCACTAGAAAATATGTAGCGGTCTTTAATAAGTCAAAAACGGCTGAAAGCCAGTGTTTAGTAGGAAATTAAAGTAAATTAACTAAGATAGCAAAAGTGCCTAAAGTTGGATGGGATAAATTCAGGCTTGTTCTAACTCTCTAGATAGGCCAAATGTCATCTAAATCAGTCTTTGTAAGCTGCTTCTCTTTCTGTGATATTTGGTATTTTAATGTGTCTTTCTTCACACAGTGTCAATCGCTAAAAGACCTAATTCTCTTGCCATACTCCAGAAGCATACCAAACCTTTATTCGACAAAAACAATCAATAGCTGTTTTAAGATTTCTACACTGTCGTCAGACAGCTTTGTGGTACAAACCAAGTATGAGAAAATCCCTTTCATGAAGCGTTTGGGTTTCTCCCCAGGGCAAAAATAAAGGCTTAGCAAGTCTTCTAGACACGTCCAAGTCTAGGATGTTGCCAGAAGCTGATCTTGGGTAACTAGTGCTACGAACCATCCTCAGTCTAGCCATCTGTTTTTAGAACCAGAAAACTGCCGATACCCAGCTTACACAGTGGACTCAAACATAAGCTATTTACCATTTTTGTCATCCAGAAAGAGGTTCAATGCTGCTGTCTCATTTTAATTTCAAAATTAGGCGGCGTACAAGCACACAACAGGCTTGACCTAAAAAGGACTAACTCCCATTTAAAAAAAAAAAAAAAAAAAAAAAGAACTGAACGTACAACACTAAGTCTGGAACCACCAATTAAAAATATGAGTTAACAAAGGGAAGTCTCATACTGACTTTTCATGATGGTAAGACATGAAAATAGTAACAGAAAGACTCAAACCTAATCTCAAGTATTTATACCGATGTCTTACTATGTCTGATTGTATAGGCTACAGAATGACCAGATGTTATACTGGATTTGTTTGAAATTAGCAGTCATGTCACTGTATTTCATTGCTTTGAAAAAAAAAGAAAGTAAAACAAGTTAAAAGTGAAAGTGAAACTTGCCTGAAGCTGGAGGGTGTGGCGGAGAATGGTGTCCTCTAAAGCATGAATCCACTTCTCTCTCTCATCAGCATCTCGAGCTGAAAAAATATTCAAAAAATGTTGTTAAATTACATGCAGCATACTAAAAGCCATAAACAAACAGATCTGGTGTCCTCACTAAATATGGAAATTAAACCGTACTATCTTTGTTAAGTCACCAAAGACACAATACCACAGTTGTCTTAATATCCTGTTTATTCTTCTGTAACATTATCGTGTTAATCTACTCTATGGTACTGGAGACTTGTTTTAAGTAATCATACAAGCAAAAAGCTTTTATGCTCTGATAGAAAATTTTTTCTGCTAATGACTCTGTACGATATATGTCAAATGAAAAATTCTAAATATAAGAATATGATAAATATGAGAAAGTTGTGCATTATTGCTATTTGTGCTTATCTGTCCCTTGTCTGTCTTTAGGAGCACACATGAGAAAAGAGCTTGCACAGACATTCCTCACTTAGTTCATTAAGTAATTTTTAAATTTTCTTAGTTACAAGAAGCTGTTCAACCTGTAATAAATCATCCAGTAATTCTACTTCAGTGTGGACATAGTAATTTTGAATAAGTTAGCCTTTCAGGTATGGATTCACAAGAGAGGACAAACTCCAACTCTAACAGGTCACCAGTGTGAATAATGAAGCACAAAGAATAATCTGAAATACATAATAAACATTTTTTAAACTCAAGGCAATCCTCCTCTAAAACTGAACAGAACCTGAATCGTATGTTAACAACAATACACACAATAATATTTTCATATATCTGCAATGGACCACCATACAGTTTTAATTAAGAATCCAAGTCAGGAAGTAATGACAAAAGATGATGATTATGCTTGTCAGTTGCAGATGGTGATAGTTAAGAAAACAATATATAAGTGATGATTAAAGGATGCAGTGGACAGCTTTCAAGGACTGGGGGGACAAGGAAGAGAAGAGGAGCTGAAGAAGATGAAGAACAGATCAAAACAGACGAAAGACACTCATCGCTTTTTTTTTTTTCTTTTTCTTTTTTACCGCGATACTGCTTTTCTTTCCCACTGCCCCCAGCAGAGACATATCACAGAATCGGAATGGTAGGGGTTGGAAGGGACCTTCAGAGATCACCTAGTCCAAACCCCCTGCCAAAGCAGGGTCAGCCAGAGCAGGCTGGGTGGGAATGTGTCCAGGCGGGTTTGGGATATCTCCAGAGACGGAGACTCCACCACCTCTCGGGGCAGCCTGTGCCAGTGCTCTGCCATTCTCAAAGTAAAGGAGTTTTTCCTCATGTTGAGATGGAATTTCCTGTGTTCCAGCTTGTGCCCATTGCCCCTTGTCCTGTCACTGGGCACCACTGAGAAGAGCCTGACCCTATCCTCTTGACACCCACTCTTTAGATATTGGTAAATATTGATAAGATCCCCTCTCAGTCTTCTCTTCTCTGGCCTAAACAGATACAGGTCTCTCAGCCTTTCCTCATAAGAGAGATGCTCCATGCCCTTGATCATCTTCATAGCCCTCTGCTGGACTCTCTCCCGCAGTTCCCTGTCTTTCTTGAACCAGGGAGCCCAGAACTGCACACAGTACTCCAGATGTGGGCTCACTAGGGCAGAGCAGAGGGGGAGGATAACCTCCCTCGACCTGCTGGCCATGCTCTTTTTAATGCACCCCAGGAGACCGTTGGCCTTCTTGGCCACAAGGGCACACTGCTGGCTCATGGTCAACTTGTTGTCCACCAGGACTCACAGGTTCCTCTCTGCAGAGCTGCTTTCCAGCAGGTCAGCCCCTAACCTGTACTGTTGCATGGAGTTATTCCTCCTGAGGTGCAGGACCCTACACTTGCCCTTGTTGAACTTTATTAGGTTCCTCTCCATCCAACTCTCCAGCCTGTCCATGCCTCACAGCCTTCTGGTGCATCAGCCACCCCTCCCAGTTTTGTGTCATCAGCAAACTTGCTGAGCGTACAATCTGTCCCCTCATCCAGGTTGTTGATGAATATGTTGAATAAGGCTGTAATAAGACATGTCACCTTCACTTTGCTAGTTTGAAAGAGTTCCTTGCTGTGCTCTAAGAGCATTTAATAAACACATGAGCAGAGTCAGTGGACTCCAGGTGAAGAAAGAAGAGAAAAATCCACAGCCATTAAATAGACTGTAAACAAACAGGCCCATATACAGATTTAGAATAGGTATTGACAATTGTTTCTAGTTCCTCATTCAAGTGGAAGGTATTTAAAAGAAACAGGAAGCCTGCTAAAAGCAAGGAAAGCTTAAGTGAGCTAGCACCTATTATGAATCAGAGAACTAAGATTCCTATCTGACTTATTTGTTACGGAGTTCAGAGGAAATATCTGTGAATTATTATACTGAAATGTACTCTCCAGCCTCAAAATGCTTTGTTTTCAATGTTCCCTTTCTCAACCTTATGTTTCCATTGCTTTTATTCTTTGGAATTCTGCAGCTCAAACCCCATCTGTACTCAAAACCACCACAGGTCTTTCAAATATGTTAAATAAACTCTCCTTTAGGAAATTATTTATTACTTTTCCACACATTCTATAAAGGGTAATTCATTGGCCAGAGGAAGGATGAGGGAGGGAGAATCAGAAAACCACAGAAGAATCTCTCTCCTATGATCCTCTGCCTTTAGGAGGAAGAAGCTGTAGATTTTTCAATGCTCCCCAAAGAAAACCCTATCGAAAAGAAGATGAACATACTGCATTGTTTACTTCAGTATATATACACTAATTATGTCAAATGAACAAAACCATCCAGAAAGAACTGACAATTTGTGTGTTTATGAGAAATAAGTAAGAATGTCTTTTTAACGCAGAAACTTGCTCCGAGTCTAACTGATGGGGCGGCCTCACAAAGTAGTGGGGCAAAGCTTCCATTACACCCAAGGTAAAAGTAAAAGCCTCGTTTGAAATCTAGCTAGTTTTTTAAAATAATACGTATTTTCACAGATACTACAAGTCAATCCCTATTCATTGTTTTTTAAAATAGTAAAGTGTGATTAACTGCTACAGGTATTCTAGTAATGATACCATTAACCTGCACAAATAAAAACAGCACTTAAGGGAAAGTGACTACTCGAAGTGTTCTCATACGCACAAAGGAAGCCTGTAGGAAGAAATTATGGTAATTAAATGTTACTTGGAACAGCAGGTAAATAACTTTCCTGCAGGAACTGCACCAACTATTAAAAAGCTGGATTTTGTCATTTGTAATGCTCTCAAAAGTTCATTAGAAAGAACTAACTTACAAGGACTCTTCCTACTAGTTCTCTATATTTTAATTGAAAATCTGAAGTAGGTGCGGAGTATGTATAGAAGTTTATAATGCAGTGAAACTAGATTGGATGAAGGGACAGAAACCCTGTGAACTCTGCTCAGATGATTGCATTAAGCCAAACACATTTTGCAGTGTGCAAATTACAATTTTTGTTTCCACGTCATGTACACTCATGCACACACAAACACCCCCTTCTTTTTTCACGGCATAGCTTACACTTGAACGCTAATTTCAATTACTGAATTAGTCAATTAGAATCAGGTGTATTTTCCTCTGACAATAATTTTAATGCTTATTAGCTTCTTTGGTTCTGCTTACCAAGAAGAGGCCCCTTTGCCTAGTCCTGACACATATTAATCAACCTTATGCTTCTTACACCAGTCACCGCTGAACAGTAAACATCTAGTTACCCATGCCATTAATCTATCAGTACTTCAAATGTATCAGTACTTCAGCTTTTCAAATGTGTGTTTGAAGTGCCAGTGGTTAACATACTTCAATGTGTGTAAAGGTTTCTTGGGTTTGTTTTCTGTTTTTCTGGGGTTTTTTAATCAACCACCTCCCACTCCCAAAGAATATCTTACTGGGAAACTGGGGTACAAGTCCCTGAGGAGCTAGGAAGTAATTCACAGGACAGAAAAATCGTGTGCTCAAGTTTTTTTGACCACGATTATTTAAACTAAAAAAGGAACAATTAAGCTGCAGACCAGTGAATTAATCCTTGTATTGCAACAGACTTCCTATGACCTTCCATACTGCCAGCAAAGAGAGGTCACTGTATTAGTTCAATACTAATCTCAATATACAGTAGCCCATTAATGAAGGTTATCACATTAAGACTTGTATGTGAAGCACCAACAGAACAGAGAAGGTTTACAGGAACGGGGAAGACCTAGAAACCAACCAATCAGTACAGTTCAAAAAACTGAACTGACTTTCCCGTGCTCATAAATAAACTAAACTTTTGAAGCTTCTATTCCTCCAACAGCCTTTTTATAGCTCTTTCTACCAGGCTTCAGCAGAAGGAAAAAAGCTGTATTTTTTCCTCATGTACTAGACATTGCAAACTTACGGCATAGCGTGATCAATCCTTAGGTGGAACACCTGAATCTCATCAACCTTGCTACTGAGACAAAGTCTCAGCCACGATAAATCCAGGAACATCACCATGAGAAGATTCCTTACCGCAGGGAAACACACAGCTTTGCAATCTTTGAAGCACTCTCTGTTCAGGACACTGGTTTAACTGTCAGATCATCTACCATCAACAGCAGATCCTCCTGGCTCTCCTTCATACACTCTTTTAAGAAAACCATGGAGAAAACAGCAGGGATGCAGTTTTTAGTAAAGCAAGCTGCGAGAAAAGTTGTATTAAATCTAATCAAAATGGCTGCTGTGAGATTAGGTGCAAGTAAAAGCCCTCTAATGGCAAAAGCGATTTAGAACTGAACAGCTGCCAAAAGATCACTGATGAAAAAAAAATAAAAATCAATGGGAACATTCAAAAAAGAGATTAGCCAGCACACCCAGAAACAATTTATGGGAAAAATCTACACACAATGGTCAGAGATGATTATCCCCCCATCTGTAGGGAAAGCTAGATATCCAAGCCGTTTTTCATTTAAAGAGGGCAACTTTGGCCAAAGACAAAAGCTCTAATATCTTTACAGCTAAAACGTTTGTGATGCACACAACATAACAGCCACTCTGCATCAGCAAATGCTGGAGCCGTTCTTCAGCAGTCAGGGGACAAGAACGCCTTGCTCATTACTCCTGTGCTCCTGTCTCAAGTACCCTGAAATCACTCCAACCTTTTTCAGGATTTGATCAGGCTCCATTTTAAAGTTAATTCCACTCCCACCCCCCCTTCACTTCCTATGGAAAAGCTACTCCAGAATTTATTTCTGCCAGCATATTTGGGATAAGGCAATTATTATCTGGTGCAAGGAATTTCACTATTATCTGTGCTTATATGAAAATGGAGGAATTGTATCTGGTTCCTCGTGACATGGAACTTCTAGAAAGAGAAGAAGGGCAGGGGGCAAGAGAGACAAGTTACTTCTTCCTAGGATGACTCTAGAATAACTATTACAAAAGACAAATAAGAAACACTGAGACATCTACATGAGAATTATCTGGCATTTAAAAAACATAAAGGCGTTACTTCAGCTGTTTATAAGTGATTCAAATGTTTTTACACGAATTAGAAAAATAAATAGAGGAGCCCACTACACTACATGAATATTCACTGTGGTTCTTAGTCTGATGGGTTAATGCCGTAATTACCTTGTCAGCTGAAATTCAAATTTTACTAGGGCATCAGCTATTGACAAAAATCTGAATACTGTCTGCAGTTGAGAGAATAGTAACAGTCCCTGTGCTTTTCTCTATTTTAAATGCCAGAATCATTAAGTCAGTTTTTACTGCAATTTACCAGCGAACGTTTGCACATGGAACCAGCTAAATCCACACAGAGCTATATATTCACTGCTGTATGCAAGAGCTTGGAATCATTAATGCCTGAAACATTGCAAATTTGCCATGATTATGTCAGTTGAGCTACTGTTACATTTTTCTAGTGGAACTAGTATTTATGAGCTCGATTACAATTTGTTCCCATATTCTTAACCTTTCACTCCTCTGTGTCTATAGTGCATCCTTCGAAAGCCACGTGTATAATTTATTGTGATATTGTGATATCTCAGGCATATCTGAGACAACACCCAATCACAGTCCTATTTATGACTAGTTCAGAGAAGCACACTTGAAAAGTATGTAACTGCATTAAAGTGAGATTTAATATGATAACAATATTTTTAAAGATGTGCATTTTTGGTGATCTGTCTGGTTGAGCTTATTCATAATATATTTTAACATCCATTTTTTACTAGAAGAAAATTCGGAACTCTTTCCTACAGGAGATACAAAGAAAGAAAAGCAATTATTTTACCAAAGAGAAAATTACAGAATGAAAAAAGTACTTAAGACAAGAATCATTGCTTCTACTGAGGAATTTCTGTAATTCAGAAAAACGATGTTTTACAGCTCCTAAAATAGTCCCTTATCTCTGAATTTCCCAAACTGCCAAGTCAGATATGGCAGGGATTTCAAAAAGTTCTATTCTACGAGGATAAGAAGGCAAATGAAATGCAACTACATTAAATGCTCTCAGCCTCTATTAATTTCCCAAATAGAGAATAAATTTTGTAATTTAGAGTTTCTATAATATTTACTTTGTTGTGAAGAGATTATATGTGTTTACATAACGTATACCAAATGCTGAAGTACAGCATAAAACAGATTACTTTTCCTAGCCTAAGCCTGATAGCATCTAAAGATTAGATATAAACAAGTTTAACAACTCTGCTCCACGATACAGTATTTACCACTAGCATTTCTAGGTCACGCACAGCAGTACTTGGAAGACAGAATATACAAAATATATCACCCCAGAATTAGCATACTGATATGCTTCTGTTTGGTTTTTTTTTTTTTCTGTGGGCATCTACATGGGCATCAGGATGAAAGAAAAACCTCAAGAATTAGTTAACAAAATCACTAGATTACTTATAAATACACAATACTGTCACAAAGCGAAATGCATATTTTATTTTCATTCCCCATGACCTACTTACAGGCAGAACTCAGTAAAAAAAGTCTATTACACCCACAGAGTCAATACAGTCAATTATGCAGCCTTCATTCTGACAAAACTTCCACCGATTTTTATGCAAAATCCCTGTATTTTCTCAGCCAAGTGCAGCACTAATGTAGTATCTTTACACAGAAATAACCAGATGACAGAGGTGAAATTCTGACTACATTGAGATTGATAGGATTTTTGCCACCAACCTCAATGGAAAGATTTTATCAGTAGTGCCCAATAAGGTGGAAACGTCACGCATCAATGGGCTGTTCCGTGGCTAAATAAATGTCTTTTTAAAGTCACTGAGGGCCTTTCAAACATAGAAAAACATGCAAGATGAAGCAGGGCTTCATATAAAACTACAAAAATGCTATAATTTCATTGCTGACGAATACCCTGCTACCACATGCAGCTCCCACATCTGTCAGTAGGTTGAACATATTTTCAGCACCTTATTTCCTCTGTATCATAATTCTGGAGCTGTCACAGTCATTACTCTCCCTTCTACTAATATTCCTCTTGATGCCATTTTCCACCCACACGTATAAATCAACCCTCATTTTGTTCTTCAGGTGCTTGACCAGTCTGCTGTCCCTGTACCTACTGGAGACTCCAGTGCAGACACTGGAGAGAAAGTCCAATCTTGTACACAAAACCAAAAGCATCAAATGGTCTCCTGTGTACAATGTATTAGTAAGATTAATCTGTGATCTTGAGAAACCAACTAAACTGCTGTTTCACTGTTACCTAAGCTCAAAAGCTTTTTTAGCAAGCTTTATATTCAGCCCATAAACATACCTCCAGGTGGAAACTTGTGTGACAAAGGAAACAGAGGAACAAGACGCTATTAGCTCTCCCTGGGAATTCATACACAACATGTAATTTAGTAATTAACCATTTTTGAATGTGGGACAATCTGCAAGTATCTGGGTTTTCACTAGAGAATGTCAATATTTAATTATTAATAATAGTAGTAACACAAAATAATACTTTATATAGTATACTCTGTGGAAATAGCTTTCAAGGTATATTTGCATCTAAAAGCCTTTGCAGATCACACTGACCTGTGTCAGAAACTGATAGATTAAGGTAGAAACTACATTTTGGCTTGGACTAAAAAAAAACAACCCAAAAACCAGAACAACAAAAATATAACCATTTTCCTTAGCCAGTAATACAGTTCTCAATTTAACAGGTCAAACTCAAGTTTATTGTTACTTGGAATTCCATGTTAAAACAGTGGGAAAAATGTGTTGAACTTCTCAGCATCCCTCCCCTCCTTAGAGTGAGACTTTTTCTGATCATTTCTTCCCTTTCAATATGCCTTTTTCTCACACTGCCAAAGCTCATCTTTCCTAAATAGTCACCAAGTATCACATATACAGTTGAGATAACAGATTCATATTGATGCCAAAAGTAACACGCAATAAATATGCTGTTTCTTCCAGAGGAAGGAAAAAAGAAAACAACTGGACACATCACACAGATACTCTTTCAAGGTATTATTTTCTTTGCTAATCTCAAGTTTAACATACATTTTGAAATCTGAAACCTCAAGAAAAGGAAAACCAAGAGGTGTTTAAATATGACCATAAAAACGGAGTGCAGACAGGCCCACTAAAAATGGCATACTCATGGTATGATTAGAAAATAGACACTTACAAATACAGGATGCTGCGGATGCAAGAAGGAACTGGCATGAAAGCGTAAAAGCACAACCATGCACCATCCTCTGCGCTCTGGTCACGAGTTCCAATTGCTCAAAGTGTTAGTGTAATACATCAGGAGCAAAAAGCAGGTAGACGGAAGAGAGAGGAAGACAGAAAAACCATACTGGAAAAGCTAAACCTAGTTGTGGTTCTCAGAGGAATTTTTGCAGTTTTGCCAATGGGGAGAGGACGAGACGGAGCCCAGAACGTTGTGCAGCAGAGATGTGCTCAGGATCACAAAGCAGCAGTTACATTTGCATTACGGAAAGGGAGGAGGACAGGTAACATAGCTCTGATGGAAAAGTATGAAGAGACAGCGCTGGAAGCTTTACAGAGCTGCTCATCCTCCTCTGCAATACAAAAGCACCGTTGAGCAGAGCACAGAGGAATTCAGTGTTTCAGCATTACCAGAACCCCAAAATTCCCTGAAAAATATTAGCTTAGGGCAAACGATGCGGTCACAGCAGTTATAAGCATCATCAAAGAAAGCAGCACAGACCAAGATTTCACACCAAAATCCCTTTCTAGGCATTTTGCAATATCAAATTTAAAAAAGCTCTCAAAACTTTTTGGGGAAAAGGCTGCAATTTATGTACCGTTATTTAAACTGGGTAATCTGATAGACTAAAGCGCCTCTTTACACCACAAGGGCAATCAGCTTCCTGTCATCTATTTGGTGGACAATGGTAAGGTTTTATAGAAGACTACAAATATTGACTGTTTCCCCCAGTAGTGGTGAAATGCAGGTCTAAAGCCATTATACTTAATTTTGATACTTAATACAAATACTTAAAATCTCAAATTCTGATACTGCTCATCAACTAAGGTCTCTGTGGACCCCAGTATATCCTTAGTAATAGCTGTGTCCCACATTAACAAAAGTTCCCTGCTTTTATGACCTTCAGGCAACCTGCGCGTATCTCTCTCCTCTCAGCTGGGATGGCAGGCAGTCACAAATCAAGCTAGAAACTGGGGCAGGATGGGGAAAAAGGAGAAATCCACCTTTACCAGCTGACAGCTTTCATGTGGTAGGAGAATAAGTTGCACAGCAACATTCGTGCTTCATTTCTCAGATACTTTTGTGGCAGGAGCAGGAAAGGAAAGACAAAAGCTAAAGCAAAATCATCTCAGATCAATGCACTGGACTGCTTCCAATCTTTCAATCCTTTAATACAGAAAACAGTGGAGACAAGACTGATTTGCCTTCCAAGGAACTGTGCTGCAGGCTGTAAAAATAAGAGCTGGGTTTTCAGGTAGTTTAAAAATTGGAATTCTCGTTGCTGCATACAATGTGTGTTTAGTGAAGTATTTCAGTCCAAATAAAAGCTATTATTGCTTCAGGTTAGACAGCAATTCAAATATCAAGAATACAATACCCTTGACAGACTATCTTGAACATCATGTTCCCACTCTTGAATTTAAGCCACGAGCATCCTCGTGAGCAGAAAGAGCAGCTAAGTGATATGAAGGATAGAACTGACTTTCCAAATGGAAAGAGCTTATAGCTAGGTGATGATATGAAGACATTAAAAGCAGGAAAAAAAAACAAAACCCCACAGTGTCTGAAGATTATGGATCATTTAGAATAGGGACATGTATCACAGCAAGAAAAAATGTATTATCAAGAAAGAGCTTCCTGACAGGAAGGTACATTAGACTGTTATCCCAAATGTCTTGTAGCAACTTGAATGGATTTTTGCATCTAATCTGAACAAACCCATGAGGGCGTGCTTGGAAATCTACCTAATTCAGAAGCCTTAAAATCAAACTGTGAAACTGGATGTACAATATGATCAAACAAGGACCAATGGGGAGATGAAATACATTACTTTTAAATATATTTTTAAATTTCTGTGGACATTCTACCCCCCCTTCTCCCTCCAGTGTGAACAGGTATCAATACAGCTGTACGTAACAATAAAATAAAGGGAAAAAGTCTGCTGGACACTCTGGCAGAGCTAAAGTTAAGCTCACAAAACCAAAACATGCTGTTTGTTTTATTGCCCATATTTATTCAATTCACTTCACTCTTTTATACCCAGGTACCAAGTACATGGATACCATTTGATATGTACACAGTCATCATTCACAGCCTACATTTTCTTTGTAATAAAAACTTTTTACATTTTACTAATGTTCAATGCAGAGATGGCCACTAGGAAGCACATTTGCAAGCAGAATAGAGGGAGACTGTCACAGGAAGCATGAAAATATCAACTACACACTGGAAAGACTCAGAATTTCCCAAGACCCAGTGGCAGGCAAATCTTAGCGGGAGATGCTGGAGGTTTAGCGCTTCAAAAATTCAGTTACACACATACACACACATATAGAAACAACATCCCTGAGAGAAGTTGATCAGACATCTTTAAATGACTTATTTGCCCTTCCTCTCATTCCTTACATCTCTGGAGTGTTAGACAGATGTGCAATTTTGAGCAACTGACATTAGGAAATAATTAATGAACCCAGTATGGAGTTTTTCCTTCTTTTCCCGAATTCAAATTCTATCACTGCCTGTCAGCACAATTTCACTGGGACCAAAGAAGATTCAAGTCTTCACCAACCAGTACTTAAAGACTGAATACAAGAAAACATTTTTCTTCCGCAGCCCGAAACTGTTCCACTGCAGATGGGACCTAACTTATGCACAGGTCAGTGGATCTTTGAAATCTTGGTATTTTTAAAGTTCTGTCGTTTTCCCAACTAGGCTCCATGTTGTTTGGATCTCTGGCTGTCTTTGAGAATGAAGGCAGGCAGCAAGAAGGAAGGAAAAGATTGTATCTTTTCAAAAAGTTGCCATTTCTGAAGCAGTCCTCTCTTGTACAAGACTTCTTTTATAAAGGATGAATTTATTTAAGGCTATGACCAAAAAGTCTATCTGATTGTGTACTAAAAAAAACTTAGAAAGAAATTTTAAGAAATACTGTATGTTTTCTTGGATTATTCCCAGAATATTCTGGGAATCTGTTCTACATAATCTATGAAGTCTCAGAATACATATTGTAGTATTTACCTTATTACCCATTCACCATTCATGACTGATAGTGACCTATATTTCACATAAATTAAAGCCCGTGTAATACTGAATTAATTTAATATAATAAACATTTTTATATATATATATATGACATAAGGATTGCATGAGGTGAGAATACATTTACAGTGACTGTAAGAACTACAGATATAGATCCAAAGAGCTGTTTTATACTGAAATATCCCAGCACTAATATCTTGCCTGTCTTTTTACATTTTTGCTTTACAGCCACATATACTAATACTGTGCTTCTATCATTACAGTTTGCTGGATATCAGGGATGTTATCTTCATAATATGCTCATTGAAAAAGCATAACACAAAAAACAGCATACAAGATCTTAGTACCACACTAAAGGAGCACACATGAATCCTGACCTGATATGAAATGCACACAAATTGAGATTACAAAGCATGAGATGTTACGTGACAAAACTGGTGTTCAAAAAATTATCAATATTACTCAGAGCAGAACATTACTTGTATCAAATACTAGCAGTCTTCTTTTAAGACATATGACTACCCAAAAGAGAATATAGCATATAAGAAATCAGTGCGTTAAAAAAAGTATATCTTAGTAACTAAAGATGAGAGATTTCTAGATTTACCTGTATCAAATTCTCAAATATTCAGCAGTATTTAGCTTCATAGTACTGAAAGACTGCCACAGTATGGTATTCCATTACTGCACTAGCAATTAGCTTGCATTTTATCAGTTATCCTTGGGAACAGTAGATTTAACTATTACTGTGAGCTCAGCATTATGAAGTATGTTTATGAGGCTTAATGCAGTGAAAAGCCAGAGTACAGCAGCAGCATTTAGGAAGAACTGTAGCACAAGAAACACAGATGCCAGTGACAATATGGTGTACAATTAATATTAATCATTAGAAATATTCTCAGAAACACAGCAGTATTAATAATAACTCCCATTTCCAAATCACTGATTTAAAAATATGAACAGTACAATATAGGTTATAGAATTATTCCAGTTTATATAAATAAATACGGCTGCTTACATGCAAATGTACCTCTTGCATATTTACAGTTTCCGGCTCTATGCAAAGCAATTAAGTGATTTAGTCACTACATTTTAGAGGAAAAGCAAAAGGACTAGCAAATGTCAGTTGAAAAATATTTTCTTCACACTTCCCTAGGATTCTAACAGTCAGAAAAGAGAAGTTCTCTAGTCAATATTACAATATTTTGTTCTACTGATGCATATAAAATAATTTAAGGAGTACATAACAATTATATAGTACCTTACCCTTTCTACCGGTGAACCATAGCATGCAATGACGAAACATAGCAGTGGCAGATGGCATTGGTGTTAGTAAATGTGAATAAAAGGATAATAGCAGAGAAATGGTGACTGGCAGACAAGACACAGAAATGTAGATGAAATGAATGCAAGCTGGTAAATCTTGAAGCAAAGCTCCACCTTGAAGCCAAATGTTGCCTCTTGTCTCCTCATAATTGAGCATTAAGTTCTATTTGGATACAAATTGCAACCTTCAGACCAGTCTTGATTCTCTTCATACAGAAATGCATAATTGTATCTTGATAACGATGATCAGAAACATTTTGTAAGCGAAACCCATAATCAGAAGCCCATGACTTTCTCCCCTTGAGTGATTTATTCTTTACATTTTTAATCTCCAAATCCTGCCAGAGCTACAGTCGCTTTCTAGCACACATGTATCCACTGCAGATGTAAATCCCTGCCTAACCTGCAGCACCCCTGAATCCAGAATGTTCTCAGTGTGCTCATTCATGCTGTTCTGTTGCCAAACGTTTAAAATCATCCATCAAATACAAGTGGAATCTATTATAAGAAAAAACAATCTCTTCTTTCAGCTCACCCTGAAAATGGAAGGTTTTCTGATCAACAGTTATTGTGAAGGTGCTGTCGTCCTCATCGTCTATACCAATCACAGCTCCCTGTGAAACAAAGAACAAAATCCTGATAAGGCAAGCAGTGACATCAGCAGCATACACTCTATCACTACACCACTGGAATTTAAAAAGCATTGACAAACTAGAAGCAAACCGAATACTGTAAAGAGCAGAAAGATTCTCTGTTTAATTACAGGATGCAAGTCAGTTCTTTAAAAGAATAAATTTTTAGCTGCAGAAAAAAAACCAGTAATTATTTGTAAAACAGTGATTTTCTGGATAATAATATGCATCTTTTATTTTTGTAAAGGAGGTGGCTTTACATTACAGCATCTTTATAGTAAACAGCTTTGTACTACATTCCAACTTATATTTTAAAGAAGAGTGAGGAGCAGTATTTTATAAATATTTTCCATATATAAAAATACTAATTCATTGATACTCTACAAAAACAAGCTCTTGACCTGATTTTACCTCCCAGCCTATAAAAAAACCAAATCATTCTAGCAGAATGAATTTAGCCCATCATGTCATGTCCCTGGTACACTGCATGATCTAATTTTCAGTCCCTAAGTAAATATTAACAGTAAGTCAACGGGATATATCAAAAGCAGCTAGCTTTGTCTTCTAATTCCTCATGAATTACTTGAAGGAATGCAAATAAATTGTAGAGTTAAAGGCCATCTGTGCTCAGCTATTTACAAATCTATCTGCATCTTCTTCATTCCTGCCCCCACCAAACACTTAATAAATAACACAGTTTTTTACCCAGGAGAAGACGACCCTTGAAAAGTACCATTCCGTGCCTCTGCCAACTCCAAGAAATTATAACATTTAGTTCAAAAATCACCAACGGATTTACTCAGTTTCCCTTCTCCTCCTCCAGGAGACACAGCATCAGGATCTGGTTTATCCGTCCCCCTCCCACAAACATCACTGGAAGACGCACATATGTAAAGGGTAAATTCTGCCCTTACAGTCAGAGTAAACAGCAAGTAACAGTAGTACAAGCATTTGTGAGTCAATTCCAACAACAGCTTCATTTCATTCAGGCAAGTATGATACAGCAAAGACAGAGCAGGGGGTTAGGTAAATATCAGGCTGGCCAAAACATAAGAATTGTTTTGGTTCAGACTTAGGGATCTGAAACAATCCTATTCACGCACATTCTTCACAGCCCCTATACGAGGTTTCTGGCCAACGGTACCAGCTCATGTGTGGCTGGGACTACGCCGGGCCACATAAGACACAGTGGAAGGAATGGGTCCTATTTTAGAATAGCACCAACCATATGTAATTCAAGGTTATACAGCGGGAAAGGATAGCTCCAAACTGTTTTTCTTCCCCTCCACAGCCAAAAATGTACCATTTAACTTCTCCAAAATAGTATCTTCCATAGACTTTTCAAGGACAGCTCTGTGATCACTGCAAAAGAAGCCCCCCAAAAGTAAAATGAAACCTGTATAATTCTGAATACTTTTAGTGCAAGGACATAACAAAAACCAGATGACTAGCCATTACATTCAGAGACTATCTGGTAATCATGCAGTGCACCAGTGATATGACACAATGGGCCAGATTCAGTTTGCCAGAATGATTTTATATTTTTTTTTAACAGACTGATAGACAAAAAATGTCTAGCACTTTAAGTACACATTTTGCTACACAATAAATCTGAATAAATCACAGCAAGTTGTACAAAATCACGGTCCGCCTTCTCCTCACCAGCTCTGTCAAAATCTGTTAAGTCAGACACCAAGAACATGACAAAGATACCCTCCTCAGAGAATATAGGTAAATCTAACGGAAGGCTAAAAAGGGCAGACTAGGACAGCTAAGTCCTGCCTCCACCCTAAGTGGTGGGAGGAACCTGAGGAGCAAGAAGAGCACATCACTGCGTGATCTCAGCACAAAGCTACGTAAAGTGCACACACTCTAATTGCAATGTGGAGCCAAAAGGTCCTGAGCGTAAGCATAGAAGATGCTTCTGTTGTTTGCAGATCATACATATGCACAAGAAAAACTAGAGTGTGAAAGTTTAAGTGTATATACCAGAAAACCTAAGCATAGTACAGATGACATAGATTCCTCTATGAAGACACCTTCCTAGATACACTGTCACAGTCAACAAAAGAATTTGAAGGTGAAACTTCAGGCCTGGGAAACATGGGTATCAAGAGCAAAGAGGCGAGGAACAAGCTTTTAAAAATCCATTCAAGAAAAAAGGAAGTATTTTAGCCAAATTGCTTAAATTACATGTGTGTTTATGTTCACACCTACAGTTACAAATCAACAATTACTCTAAACAGAAAACCTCTTTGATAGAATTTCAGACTGCAGAAGCCCATCTGTTCAGTTATCAGTATCACTGTCATCTGCCAGAAGAGCTGCTTTACAAAAGCAGAAAAAAGAAAAGATTCCTTCCTCCCTCACAAAAAAAGCACCACACACGTTCAGAGAAAGGATGGGGGATACAGCAAATCTTCAGAAAATTCCGAAGAGTAATTTGGGGTGGAAGAGTGGCAGGTGGGGGAAGAGAAAGGGATTGTTTTATGTTAAATACATATAAAGATGGATCATGCAATATTGAACAGATTGTTCACTTTTAATATTTCCTAAACTGACAGGCTGAGGCCAACCTCCACATCGACAGGCTCACAACACTATTAAAGCAGGCATGATTTTTCAGACTAAATTTTTCTACACAGTGCAAAAATCATCCTCATTAATCTTTGGGAATGTAATGCTCTAGACAGTGTCTTGAGTTTATATTACCCGTAAAAAATTTTAAATTAAGATATCAATACGTTAAACAAGATAAAGTGCAAAAAAGTAATCTGGAATCCAGGTAAATGGAGACTCTCTGTATGAGTCCCAAAAGGTTACCGGTACCCCTTTATTGGGCCCACAGAAAGACTAGGAAGGAGTAACAGCTCGAAGAAGCAGAGGTGTCAGACAACAGCTCACCTTCCCTAGGCTTCTTTCAAGACTCCTCAAACTGCTCCCACTCATACCCATTACTCTCCTGACTCCTTCCCCCTATTTACATCAGCTCTTCACAAGATTGCTGCACACTGGAACCAGAGATTCCACGAGAAATGGGAAAAAATATAGAAGGATGACAAGGTAGAAACTGGGCATGTGTAAAGACATCACTGCATTCCCAGCTCACTTCAGTACTGTCACTTCAAGCTACAACAGCAGCATTCAAGTTAAATGTCCCAAACCGGAGTGCCTCAAACAGGCAGCTCTCACCTTCCCCACACTGCATCTTCTTACCTCTCTTTCCCCATTTTGTACCTCCACCAGCTGATATTTCAAAAACTTTGCCTGCCGTGTTCTACCTTCCCTTTCCAGTCCTCCTAAGCTCAAGCACAGCCAAGCGTCAGACCTAAAGAGTGTCCAAACTGGCAGAATGGAGGGCACAGCAAAAGAATAAAGGCAAATCAGAAGCCCAGAAGGAAGCCATTTTGCAATGAGTTCTTTAGGTACAGAACATATATGTATACACATACATATCTCCACGCAAAGAAATGAGAACTGCAAAAAGCAACTTTTTCATAATGTGCTAATACTAACCCATCTTACTGTCATATAATGCTTTTTTATACCATGTATAAAATGTATAATGCTTTTATACGATATATAAAATAATAGAATGTAATTAGCCCAGCATGTCACTTGACCTCTAATGTTTTCTTTCTTTAAATACTTTCACTATTTCAGTACTTCGCTGAGTCAGGAATAGAGCCCAAACCTCAAAAGTCTCCTTGCAGTTCTCTCCATTAGGCCATATTATAGACAGTAAGTCATTAAGTATGGAATAAAACAACACTTACTCTGAGCCTAACACACCCTCGGCGCGATCCTCTCATCATTTTGTCTTTTGACTGAAACAGAAAAAAACAGATCACTGCATTAACAGTAGGAACTGTATAAAGAAAGCAACTGAGAAAAGAATGAAGCATTTTTGTATAATGTTTTATTGACTGATGAAACGAGATGCAACTTCTGTTACAAAATAGGAGGTTAGTTCTCACACAAAAGAAAGTACGCAACCATGGTATGAAAAATTAATCCTTCAAAAAATAAGATTACAATGTCCCACTTCAAGAAGTTTCATAGATACCTTGAAGAAATACTTAGAAGATGCAGTCCACACCTTTACAGAAAGTAAAAAGAAGTGAGGAAGAAAGGAATTAGAAAATATTAAAAATGGGCAGTATAGTGATTTACATCTCCCTCTTTCTCTCCTGCTCTCAAAAGTGTCCATATAACAAAATCCAACTGTGCAGGCAGAGTTGTACAGATGAAATTATACCTTTATCAGAAAGTTTCCCAGATTCATAGCCCTTTTCATACAGATACAAATTTCACGTTTAGATAGGTTTCTCTGTCTACTTCCTAGATAGTACAGCCTGCTTTCATTACAACAGTTAGAAAAGTTATATTTACAGCCATTTAATCAGTAAGAGCCCAGACCAGAAAACAGGATTCCTACGTCCATAACCAGTGCCCAAACCTGTAGACCAGCCCACCTTGCAGCTAAATTACTGAATCTCTCTGAAGCACTGACAAGGGAATTCGAGGGGAAAAAACCCGAACACCCCAAACAGGCAACTCTAAACAGCCAACTCACTTCTACCTTGAAACTGTGACACTTTGAACCTTCAGTTACCCCCAGCACTGACCCGGGTAGATTTGTCAGTAACTTTCTGCCAATGTCGTAAGTGTTATTGGGCAATAGTGGCAAGCCCAACTAGCGTCCACATAAACTCTTTAAGATAAAGAAAAAAAGAGAACATTTCGGTCATCCTGAATGCTCAGTTTTCTGATAGATGCAAAACATCTTCTGGTTTTCAACTACACGCACACACACTTTTTGGTTTTTAAATGATACATTACATGCCATTGTAGCCTTATCTGCAACGGTCTTGTCTAATGCAACTCCTTCTCTCCTACCATCCAAATAGTCAAACTGCATTCTTTAGGTCACAAAACACAAGCTATCGCTTGTGTCCCATAAACAGGTTCTCTTGCTGTCATCTTCTGAAATATCCACTTCTTTCTAACAGTATCTTAACGCTTCCATCTAGACAATGTATTGATGTAATTATGACCAGCCCTATTTTCACTGGACCCAGTGAAATCTTGTTGATATCAAGGGGGGAAAAGACAGGAACCAGAACTATCAGTCTTAACACACACAGAAAAAAACAGCAACAAATTATTCTTCGTCTGCTACATATTTGAGATATAGCTACAAGGAAAGCACAAAGCAGTCACAGCAAGTCCCATTCATTAAAGATAATTGGAAAATATAGCAGTCAAGAGTTTCAAATAAAGTTACGTTTTTGCAGATCTCTCACTCCATTCAGTCTCTAATTTGTCAGAGTCATCTTCTGAATGTTAGAAACCATCCGTATTAATAGACTTGTTTTCACATCAATACAGGTTAGCTGGTCAAAATGAAATGGAGCTAAAGACCAGCAGTGCAACCATAACGTATTCTACAGATATGTCATTTCTTCGTAGATTTCCTGAATGAAAACTTCTACATGGGGAAGATTTTTTTGAAGTGTTTTTGGTTTTTTGTTGGTTTTGGTTTTTTTTTTTTAAGCTCAAAACTAGGAAAGGATCCAGAAACAAAGAGACTCCAATAATTTTCCATCAGAAATTGTATATACTTGGGACACACCTCACTAAACATATTTTTTATATTCACTGCCTGGAGAGTTCTCTTAAAATAGGAGGATGCTACTGAGAGCTTACTACTCCCTCTGGTGGATTCGAGCAGAAACATTCGCATAATCTCAGCAGGAAAGAAAATATCTGGACTGAAGATGCAACTCTGCGGCAGCTGAAAGAAGCCCATGGGGTCTGACTGTCGGGATGACACACTCCAGGCCCTCCGGCCACGCACTCCCAGCTCGCCGTGCTGGGCACAGACTGGGAACCAACTCAGACAAAACGAAGAGGTAGAAGAGACATTCATTTTGGTTGGGTCTAGACCCCTCAACCAGGTAAGAGCAGGGAAGACGAGAGCTAATTCTAGTGCGAGGGAGGGCAGAATCCCAACAACCCTGATTTGCGCTGTGCAGATCGGCTATCAGTTCAACTGCAAAAGACACTGTAAAAGCCTTCCTTTTCCTTGTACACCACATTTTAATGGAATGGAAATTAAGTTTAAACATTATAATGTCCTTAGTCTGCAAAAAGATTCACAAGATAAATCGCAGGTTCAGAGTGTGGTCCTATATACTTACAATTTTCTCATCTTCAGACAGAGCTTTAATTGGCTAATACCAATTATAATGAAGCAGTAAATCTAATTCATCCTACCTAAGCAGAATAAAGCTCCTATCATTCCAGTATCTGAACTCCCTGTGCACTAAAGCATGCAGCTATCATTGCACATAGTGCTGTATTCTCTGATCGGAATACAGCAAATCTTTTACTGATAGCTGCAGGATAGTACTTTAAAACCTAACTCTGATCACATTTTAGATTTGCCCTCCCCCCCCAAAGCAAGATTTTATAAAAAATACAATTCAGACAGCTTCAGCTTCCCCTTAGAGCATTATGTTTTACCCTTTTTGTTTAAATTAGGCACGTGTATCCAACACGTCCTATACTTGGTCAAGTATTCCTGGATAAATAAAGCCATCACATAACCGTTTGGAGGAATGATTCCATTTCACTGAACAAAATTTCATACAGCAGAAAGACATCTCTGAATGGCTAATAAAAAAGTCACATTTTACTTTCTTTTTATATTTAAAGTTTTAATATGCAGCTATCTTTTTTTCAGGGATCAGTTTTATAACCAGACAAAATGACATTTTCAATAAACTTTTAATACACAGAGTACTGATTTTGATGATAATGGACTTGAACAGGTTACAAGCAGACAGCAACACGGATAAATTTCAGCTGAAACTCAAATAAAACTTTGTTAACATGAACAAAGCTATACAGTATTACTGCAGAGGGAATATAGGAATCTCCCAAAACAATATGGCCTTCATTGGTTTCTTTTTTACATCCACACAGTGAAGCTGATCAAATACAGAACTGATCTAACATAAGGCATTTCAGGTAACCTACAACTTCTTAGAGAAATGAAAATAATAACTGGGTCTATTCAAAAAAACAAAGCAAGACAAAATTAAAATCCTAACCCCCCCTTAGGCCCCCAGCCCTCCTTCATCTTTAGAACTACAATTATTTTTGTTTAAGATTTCAGTTTAAGTTTAAGATTTCAATATAAAAGCGAGCTGCCGTCTGCCTCCAACAGCTCTCAGGCAGGAGTTCTGCTTGCGCAGAAGCGCACAGAACTTGAAGAGGTACATTTCTGACTCACACAGGGCTGTCAAGGAAATCTCTAACATAAGTACACAGATGAGCAAAACCACTTACAACATTTATTTCCCGTTAGGGACGAAGAACCTGGAACAAGCTGTATTTATAAATAGTGATTTTTTTCAGTTTAACTAAATCTACAGGAGGGGCTTTAGTTTGGACCACTTTCCATAATAGTTATAGTCCTCATCAAATGCTACGGCAACCCTCCTTTTTCAAGCAGAAATAAAACAATCTAAAAACTTTACGTGCTGTTCCCAGCCCACCATTCCTCTCGCTGCCTTGCAAGGCATAGCCCAGTCTCAGAGGACCTCCTTGAGCACAGGGACAGCATCTAACAGCCACGTGGTTCCTGTAGCTAAAGCTTTGACTTTTGTGGATGCAGCCATACAGCAGGAACCAAACCACTGCAGCAGTAACCGAGGATGCCAATAGATGCCATGTATATCTGAAAAAGGTAAGGCAACAGTTTATGGTTCCTGACAAAGAAAAGCATTACACTACTTAGAGAATCCTACAGGAAATTAAGACATGAAAGGCCTTAACTGGATCCAGGTGTAAAAGACAGGGCACAATCATAGGACCCTCCCTTCGGCCTCTTCCCCAAGAAGCGACAGCTACAGACTAAACAGCCTGTATCCGATTGTATCAGACTGGCTATCTGACCACCATGTTGATCTTTTCAAATTTCTAAATACCGTAATTGCTATTAAAAGTTCATACTGTATAATTCTAAGTTATTTTAAATAAAGCTTATTCACTAAATTGTCTCTCTCACCCGACAGTTCATTAGCTCATTAGACTCAGTTTAACTACTCCATTCCCAACCCGCATTGAGGAAAGATTTTTAAATAGCTAGAAATCTTAAACAAAGTTGTAACCTAACAACAACAAAATTTGATTCTCTAGATGCTACTGGTTTTATTTTGCACACCTAATAAAATACAAAAAACATGCACCGGATGAGATTTTGTGGGTAAGTGAACATATTTAGTACTGAGCTGTTTTTCTTTGGATCTACAATTAGCACATGACCTCTACTCTACTGATTCACCAAACTGATCTTGATACAGATCCTACGTGAGCACCCAACTACACTCCATCAAGTTAACGGCGCAGACAACATGGCCGGCTTTGAGAGGACAGCTGACGTGCAGTACAAAATTAACCTATCAAACATCTTTGAACGAATCTGAACAGGCACAATAGGTTTATATGGGATGAGAAATGCCACGGACGCACGCTGCAAAGTGGTGATCAGGTATTGGAAGACCTAAAACCAGACCTGTACCCTAACTACTAAAGAGGAGTGAAATCTTTAAATTATAATCCTATAACAATCTATTCAGTGCATCAAAACCTGTCACAGAAAGTTAAAACTATGTACAAAATTCAATTTAGTGTTGCGTAATAGCCATCAATATTTTTTATCGTGTGCCTGCAAGTTCAGAATTCTTTTTCTTATTATACCTGGTTTGCTTATGGTTTTGTCTGTTTTCATCAGACTCGCTGAGCACATGTTTGTAGGGCATGTGACAGATCAAGTTATTACAGGAAAAAGTGTCACCTCAGAGACCTCAAAGGGAATGTTTGTGCAAAAGCAGGTGTTTTTTTCCTGTGTCCTTGGGATTTTTGCACACAGCTGTTGATTGAGAAATTGTATTTGGAAAAAGCAGGAAAACACGTTCAACTGAAAGTCTCTACCATCGGGGCACTGAGCCATGACTCCAGCTTCAAAGGCATCATTTGAACTCAAGTTCACGAGATTTGTTTTCAGTTCACCACCAAAGGTTCATGAAACTATTGCAAAATTTGAGTCCCCCTCCTCAATATCTGGATTGTACAATCCACAAGTAGTTCAAGACGGTACAACCAGAATTAAAGTTGCTAACTAGCAGCAAGCTTTAAAAAGCATTAGGGGAAAAATATTTTTACACCACAACTGCTTCCTCACAACGGCTGTTTTCACACAGATTTTGCATTCAACCAGCATATGTTTTTAAAAGTAGTTTGATGGAATGATTAACAAAACAACAACGGGATATCTAAGCACTGAAATATATTCTTTATGCACTTATTAGTGCAAGAACCTTTAAGACGATGAGAGGCTACACAGTTTTGTTTCAAGAACACACGCCATGAAGTTGTCATACACAATTTTTTCTTGCTACCCTCATTCGCTATACAAGCCAGCTGTTTAAGTCTACAACACTTTGAACAGTTCTCCTTTCAATACCACCATATGTAAAAAACCCACAAAGTTTTAAAATACTTTAAGGAACTGACCTTCCTATCTCCTGGCCCTGGTTTTAGCATTGTTTGCACAGCTATGCCCGTTCTGCTTTCAATTTATTATACAATTAAAATATTTATTTAAAGAGTACACTCAAAACAAGAATTTCAATCAGATTTTCAACCTTGAGGGGTTCTCTGGATTATTTCTACATGATTCCCAAGGGTAATCAAGGCTATAGCTGATGTGTATTTAAGACAGTACTTCTGCCAGAAAACACAAACAAAAAGCAAATTGCGTTCAACTCCCTCTTCCTCCCTAGCCATTTCTTTGTCTTCATTCTATCTCCCAGTACAATGCCAACATACATTTTTATACAAACATGCAGAAAACAAACAACAGAACAAATTCAGCTGAAAAAATATATGAGGAGAAAGTTATTTTTCAGCTGTAATCCAGCTCACGGAACAACTTTACAGGTCCTGTTCCAGGAGAAGGCAGAAATGAGCCATTTCGAGACTTCTCCATTAAATATTGTCAGTGCAGCCAACTACACACTGAAAAACACAATGCTTCAGTAGACTTGCATTTGCTATACCTTCAAGAGAAAACATTGGTGGATTCACAAATCAAAGAATACTGAGGGGGAAAAAAGAAGTAATTTGTCAAACCATTGGTCAAACTGATCCCAAATGGTACACGGTCATTTAGGTCATATTTTGCTCTTAAAAAAAAAAAAAAAAAAAAAGAAAAAAAGTAGCCATTTACTGATATCAGACAATAATTTACTCAAGCAAAACCACATACAGGCAGAATCTGGATAAGTCCAGATGATACTCTCTGAAACACATAATTCATAAAGAAATTTAAACAAATGTAATTATAAGCAAATTTGAGGATGTACTTTTCTATTCTGAAAGAGAAAAAAACCCACAAACTACAGAAGAAGTGGGAAAAAAGCAAACAATTTGGCGTTCTAAAAAACCTTCATAAAACAACTTGGAAATGCATGTAAGAAA
Organism: Rissa tridactyla; assembly: GCF_028500815.1. Classification (NCBI taxonomy): domain Eukaryota; kingdom Metazoa; phylum Chordata; class Aves; order Charadriiformes; family Laridae; genus Rissa; species Rissa tridactyla. Next base: position 48,535,791 of record NC_071473.1, on the reverse strand, counting down.
CATTTGCATTCACACTTGCAAATAAGTACGACTAGTGTGGTGCACTGCAATACACCTAAGTAGAGTGGAAGGAATACACAAATGAAAACAGAAATAAGCATGAACGTTAAATTCTTTTTTTTTCCTGACTCAGATGATACAAAATCTTTTGCCTTGCTCCTTGAAAGTTCTAATCATCTCAGAAATGTAAATTTAATTGAATGCATTTGCTTCTGATGTATGTATCCAAAACATATTTAGGATAACATCTACTCATTTTACCAAAAGATAAAGCATACTAATCTAGGTGCTTTTTTTTTTTTTCCACAAGTGCAATACTATTGCATACTAACTCTGTCTGAATGTTTATTCCACATTAACAGTACTTTTCTGCAGTCTATTTTAAGACTAAATACAACAGTGCAAGGACACACCTATGAAGAGATGTATGTTTCCAGATCTAGCTCTGATGGAAAGTTCAGCTGGATCAGAAGTTATTACCCTGCAGTTTTCCACAGCTCCTCTGCCAAAGGTTAATTGGCTATTGGATCAACTGGAGAAAGTGTCTCCTGCATGCGCAATTTTCGGGATTGAAATGGGCTAAGGAGTCTGCGAGAGGTGATGAGCAGGTAAAAGCTGATCAGTTAACTGTAATCTCTCCTATCAGCAAAACTCTTCACAAACTGCATGTCTACACAGTCATGGTGAAACAACCTCCACCTACCCCACCCATGCCTTACGCTCAGAGGGAAGGGCCAGTTTCAGGCTGAAAATCGTTCAGCTGCACTTAGACAAGCAGAGCAAGGCTTGTCTATTATATTGCTTCAGACTGAAACTGGCCCAGAGGGAACAGAGTACACGACGCTACGTACCTGATCACATAGGTAAGCCTTTAATTCAAAATACAAGTCTGCACGTAGAGAATCACAACAGGCCATTTTCCCACATACATAAAGCCCCCACACCTGCCAATATTCCAATTTAATGTTGCTTATGTACCACAGTCTTATAAACTACCATTCAGGACTCAGCACTCTAAAACTAAAGATACAGCTGAAAGAAAGAGTATCCCACTACCTTCTCAGTGCTAATATTAGTACTTGGGAGGCATGCGGTCAACTGGGACTTGATCTGAACTATCTTTCAAACCCATGTTCCAACTGCCCCTCCAGCCCTGTGAGTAATCACGACAGCACACATGAAGAAGCATCCGTGCTGAAGGATCAGCTCTTTTTGGCAGCCAGTCTTTCCCCAGCTTGAATTCAACATGATACATACCCTTAGGTACAAGAATGAATTCAGATGTCTAGAGAATGGCATAACGTACTTTACAGATATACGTGCGTAAAAGCACATGGATAAAGGAAGCATTCTAAAATAAATGTTAGCTGCAGGAGTTTCTTAGTGGTAAAGGCACACAAAGCAGAGAACGTGATTTGATTTCTTGATCCCAACTTGAATTTTTCAGGGTAGCTTAAAAAAGGATTTTTAAATTTCTGCACTAAAAGTCATTATAATAACATTATACAAAATAAAAGTGTAATGCATATGTAGGGATATCCAATCACAGGAAATAATGAAATATAAGAACTGACTTTTCTTAGACAGGTGAAGACCATAGAATGAAAGTCACTGCAACAACCAGAATTATTATTATATGCAGTAGTCATCAGCAAATGTTTCTATTTCTGTAGCTGAGCATTAAATGACTTTGCACCTTGGACCTCCACTTAGACTACACTCACTAATTCATCTCAGTCAAACAACTGACATTTGAACAGCCATTAAAAAGCAACTGTAAAAGCCCTTTTTTCATCCATATTCCTGGTGAGGGATTTTGAACCTACATGAACTAAAACTGAGAGTCTGTAACTGTTTTATGCCAAGAGCCTTATAAACTCCTAGGTCTGGAGAGAGGAGCTCCCACCCAGTAGGGCTGGAAATCCAGATTTAGGGAAAAAAAAGATTTATATGCAATGCTTCTGTATGAATATACCTTCACAGACAGCAAGATACTCCAAGTTAAGTTATTTGCTGTAAATCTATTACAATTTACAACAGGTTAAATGTGTGCCTTATATGCACAGGCACTCTAACAGCAATTACTCCATGCTAAGAAAACTTAACTGTGGCGTGCACGCCTTTCAGCCAGTCAGCCTTCTCATTTAAGGGCATATCCTTGAAAAAATGAATTTGCACTGGTAAAACGTAACTTAATTCACATTTTTACGTAAGAAGCTGAACAAGTGAGCAAGACAGGATCTGTCACAAGAGGGGAAAAAAAAAAAAAAAAAAGAGTCGAGGAAAACATCACTGTTTCTTTATACACTGCACTTTTAAAGTTTGGGCTTGAAAGTAGGAAGTCCTCAACGGAAACGGGAAAGTCAGTCCCGAACTGGGGAGCGACCGGCGGCCAAGACACTGGCCCGGCCGCAGAGTCACCGGCCCCGCCGTGCACAGCGGCGGCTCCGCGGCCGCTGGGTGCCGGAGGAGATCGCCTCGCCGCTCGGCGCAGTCGTTCGTGAGGCGGGCGGGCCGCCCGGCAAGGCGACAGCCTCCCGGGCCCGCCGCCCGGGCGGAGCGGCCAAGTTCCCGCCGGGCGGTCAGCGGGGCGCGAAGGCAGCGGGAGCCCGCGGCCATCGCCCAGCACAGCTCCGGGCCGGCCCCGCTCCCCCGAGGACAGAGGGGTCCGCCACCCGCCCGGGGGTGGGCGCGAGGCCCCGGGGAGCCACCTACGGCTTCCGAGACCCCACCGGCCACCCGGGAACTCCCGGCCGGGGGCAACGGCCGCTCCCGCCCAACGACCCCGCCCCGGAGCCGCCGCCCCCCCTCCCGCGCCGGCCGCCAACAATAACAACGCCTCTCGCCCCCACCCATCAATCTCCCCGCAGGGCCCATCCCATTGGCTGCTCCCGCCGCCTCCTCCTTCCCCATTGGCCAGCTGAGCGGTAACCCCGCCCCGAGTCCCCTCCCCACCCCCACCCTGCGCCTCAGCCGGTCTCTCGGCTCCTCGCCCGCCCGGCCCGCCGCTGCCCCTCACCGTGTAGTAGGAGAGGAGCCCGGCGTTGTAGTCCAGCACGAACCAGCGGTACTGCCAGCCCTTCATGACATTGGTCCATTTGCTCAGCGGGCCCTCCATGATAGACGCCATCTTAGGCACCGAACCGGCACCGCCGCCACGCGCACCGCCCGCTCGGTGAGGGGAGCCGGGCAGCGGCAGGGCGGCCGCCAGGAGGGGAGGGGGCGGGGCACGCAGCGAGGGGGCGGGGCCTCGGGCCACACTGCCCCGGCGGGGCGGGCGGGCAGGGGGCGTGGCTTGCGCGCGCAGCGGGGACGGGCGTCGGGAGGTGGGGCGGCGTGTGGTGAGGCGAGCGGGAGGAGGCGGGGGTGTGGGTGGTACCTGAGGGAGCCGGTCTCCCCCCAAGGGAGCCGGTCTCCCCCCAAGGGAGCCGGTCCCCGAGATGGCGGGGATTCCCCTCACGGCTCAGGGGAGGAAGGAGAGAAGGAGGGCGGGCCGTGGAGGTGGTGGGGCGGTGGGGTGGCAGTGGCATGTTGGCCGTGGCATGTTGCCCTCAGTTGTGTGAGGGCGGGAGGGCGTTACCCTGTACCGTAAAATACTTGGCACCACGGCGCCTTTTAATTTCCCTCGCTGTTGTGCTCGTCTCCTATGCCTCGCTGTTTGCCTCTGCGAAGCGGCTGTGGGGCTTTGCCGGTCGAGTCCAAGGGCCCGGGTCTTCTCCTGAGGGGGCCATGGGGCCAAAGTGTATAAAAAAACATTCGTGACTTAAGGTAACCTTTTAAGGGTAAGCCTTATTTAAATGGGGCACAGTTTTCCTGTGGACTGATCCAAGAATGTGGAATGAATTCCCTAGGAGCTATGGACAATTGTAAATCTGTTGTTCTGTGCAAGGCATGTTCTTTGGCACTGGTCTTCTCTGACATAAGTACATAACTTCAGTTGTACTTTAACAGAAAAACTTCAAAGGACCCATGGAGATAGTCATGTTCCTTCCTAGGGATCAACAATATAGCAGCTGAAGTAGTGCTTTTATCATCAGGTTTGTGTTCGTTGTGCAATCTTTGCAGTATTCATTGAATAAATTTTTTCCTTTTATTTTCCCACCAAATATAAACTTGTGGTTTTTTTCTTTTTATGATTTTATTATAGAAATCCTTTTATCGTAGGGCTGAAGTAGGTCTAGTGTCTAACAACACTGCAACTTTATACCAAGTCAAACGCATTTTAATAGAAAAATCACACCAGTTAGCCCTTCAGGGAAAAAGAAACACTCAAAGGTAGAGCTTCTGTGTTTGATTCTAGAAAACAAGAAATACTGATATATTTCAATTCATCTTCCCATTTCACATGTCGTATTGCTTACTAGTTTGTTACCAAGTGGAATTTATAGTGTTGACTTTCTAATACCCTTTGGAGTCACCTGGTGGTGTGTTTATGAGTGGTGTTACCAGTTTAATCTAGCTAATGCACAATTCAGTCTTGAAACCCGGCTTGTTAATTTTGATAACATTCTTTTTCAAGCTGCATATGACCTTAGTAGTCTGTTTTCTACTTTAGCTTCACTGACTAAACAAAGCGTGGCTGCCTAGAGATTATACCCAGGCAAGCAAAACAAAAAACATCAGATGGTGCCAGAACATTACTAGTACTACCATTTAAAGCTGTAGTTGGACCGGAGCTTTATTATCTCAGAGCACTATTTTGACTGTATTATGCCACAAGAGATGAAACTACGCAAAGAGCTTGTGCAAAAAACCTTTTGGCTTAACTGTGAAAGGGCTGTCTGTAGGCAGAGCATTCTCAATGAGAAATTCTCAACAGAAGAGCTTTCTATTTACCTTGGTTTGCCAGAGGCTGAATTTGCTGAACTTCGGCATACACAGAATATCTTACTAGTTCTTTGTTCTCTTTGACTTGTTTTTGAGCGGAAATGTGCCAAAGACTTGTCTCCACTAGGAAAAACATGTATTTTAGCTAACTCAATTTAGCTAGACCTTAAAAGCCCTAGAGTGGATGGAAAAGTTGCGTTAATAGGTGTTAAAGGGGAACACGTCTTGAGGTTTCTTTTAGAAATGTGGTGTGGATATTCTCTTTAGGTAATTTGGCAGAGAGCAGAGAATCATTGTTTTTCAAAAAAACCCACACAAATTGAAATAAATACAAAATTATAGTCTGTTATCAGCATTCAGGATACAGTATCATACAGTTTTATGTACTTTCTTGACGTGCCAGGATGATGTGTCTTCTGTGTATATCGGATTACTCCAGTATATATTGAACATGGTTCATGAGGGCATTGTTGAAGGAATTAGGCTTGATTGACTAGATCCTTCTGATAAAGATTGTAGGTGCCTGTTCAAATTGTTTTCAAAGATTAGTGCAAACATTTTAGTTCAACAAACTGAAATCAGCCACAACTGTGATATAACCTACCTTTATATACTTTGTATATTACATCATCAGCATCAATGATTTTGAATAAAATATTACTTGAAATAGAAGTTACTTCCTTAATAGAAGAATTTAGTTTGCTTTAATACGTTCTGTCTGTATCCAATTTGGAACAGTTACAAAGAGCTGTTATTTTCTATAATTATAGACAGTTTTATTGTGATGTTCTCCGTATTTTACAAAACTTAAATTAGACTAGTATGTCACCCTCTTTAACATCAGGTAGAGTACTTACTGTCAGCTGAGAGAATTATGTACTACAGAGATCAACAGAACTGGGCAGAAAGCAGCAGTGGTTACCTTGTGCTGCCTTTGTTTTATACACTGCTCCATCAGCTGAAAATCTTGTCCAGCATCATTCTCCTGCCACACAGAGGCCTCGACTAAATTTTCTTGCTGTAGTGCCCCAGCCACACACAGATTTCCTGACCAGCCACAATGTTTAAACCATAAAGTGGCCTCTGGAGTACTCAAACTGTCCCATCAGGAATGTTGGGGGAAACCTCAGATATGCCCAGTTCTTACTGTGTTTTCCAGGACATCCCAACTCTCACCCTACTCTTTAAAATTTCTTCTATGTTCTTTTCCTTTGCCCAAGTGTGTTCAGTAAATTACATCTGGTTTTTTTTGGGCCATTACAGTTTAAATCTGTGTCGTTTCTAGCCAAGAGGAAGGTGCTGCCAATTTAAATACCAGTGAAGGACCAGGGTAGAGGGAATGAGAAGCAGGAGTATACTGAAGGTCTGATTCTGTAAGAGGAAAATGCTTTTCTATTGTAAATTTTCCTGAAGTTATAGCTGATATAACATTGAGGAACCTCAGTGATGAAGTTGTGTGGCTTGTGGGTTTCCTTAAGGGTGTCTGGGAGTGTGACTGGCAGCAGTGAAAGTAGCTTTAGCTTCTCCCAACAGCTGCAATTGCTTGGGGTTCTGTGGAACATAAGGAAGCCATTTGAGAAGAGAACAAATGATGGTTTGTTTCCTTCTCTTTTCTCACTTCAGGAATGGGCTGGTAGTCTCATTTTATATTTCTTGTTCTGTCAGGTCACTGTGTCAACTACCGACAACATAACCATCGTAACTGAGAAATTATGTTTTAGCAAGATGGTGGATGATTCTTTTTCTGCTTTTTGGCAGCAAGTAACATCTTTTATTTGTACCTGCAGGAAAAAAATTCATCCATTTGATTTTTTGTGGGTAACAAATGCACTAATAAACTACAATCAAGCAGAAGATGAAGGCTTCTGTGTCATCTTCAGTCTCCTGCTACTGCCCTTTAAAGGTATTTTCTAGTCCCTCTATGCATTTGTTGATTACACTAAGAACAGGAACAATGTCAGGGCCTAAACATTTTTTTATTTTATTTCTCCAGAATTATGTTTGGTTTAGGGGTTACAGAGAGGAAGATAGATGGGAGAGAATCACCTTTACCCTACAAACAGTCATTCTTAAAAGACGATAATTAAATGAAGTATGCCAATAAGTGCCATTGTAAGTAGATTTTATTAATAGATTTATTATACTGTCACTGTTTTTAATACAAATGTTTATGAAAAAAAAATCAGCATTATAGTGGAATGAAGACAGTAGTTGGTTCTGTGTCTTTCTGAGGCAAACAAGTAATTCTGCCTTGGGCCTTTCTTGCCAATTCCTGTACGATCCCAGCAAATAAAAGCCATTTGTAATAAATTTTCCCAATCCTGTCCATTTTAATCTAGTTTTTCTCTGATCTTAATTGTCATAAATTCCTTTCAGTCATGGAACCTCGTGGAGGGCTAAGCAGACCTTTTTGAGTCTTCTAAATGACTTCATATTAGCCTACACTAGAAGAAATCAAATTACCACAGGTTGTATGGAATTAAAGTCCTCAGGCCTCAGAGTCCCTGTTCTGTTTCTATTAATAGCTTATGTCTGTGTTTGCACTAGGTTTCACAAGAGAAGGGACTTTTCTTTCTGAGCATTGTAAAATCTGCCTTATTATTGTCCAGATTCTCGTCCTTTTTATGGCGTGTTTAGAGCTGCACTGGAGAGTATTTCCCCAAAACACATGGAATGTGTTCAGCCAAAATGTGGTACCATTTAAGAAAGGGATGGAGAATCCCTCTTGCATTTAAAATAGGTAGAGATGATTATGAAACTTAAGATTTATTTTATCTATAGTTATTTAATGCTCTCAAGTGGTGCTGTATGTCTGGTGGATGATGCAGCAAAGACGCAGCTGACTCACCTCACTGGCACTGATACTTTACAGGACTAGGAAAAGTTTGTCAGATGTTGCAGTGTGATGATGGTATTCAGTTAAGCAATTCAAGTGACTCACTGAACAAATCCTGTTACAAGGTCTACAGAGAAACACATTTTAAGAGCATTATAAATTTGAGTAGCTTTATAACAATAGCATAACTTAATTTTTGTTACGGTCTTGTAAAAGAGTAAATTCAGGTTACAGTTTTGCAGGAAAGTTTGACATAACAGCCTTATCTGGCAGTTGCAAGAGATGTAAACTGACATTTTAGGAGTCAGCATTTCTTCAAGAAGTACATTTCTGAACTTGCTGAGGGTCTTTGCCATGTAGAAATGTGGATATCTTCTGTACTGCTTTTATGCAGAGGAGAGCAGAAAATTCCTCCCACATGCTCCTGTCACACTTGAGATCTTTCAGTGTTCAGAGATGAAGGCATTAACAGCAAGACAAAATTAACAGCAAAACAAAATTAAAAGCAATTTAATAGGGAAGGCACCTTTTAACAGAATGTGTAACTTAAATATACAATAAATGTAGTCCAAAAGAATTAAAAGATTTGCCTAGCCTTTATACTGAAGGAACAGTTTTATGATCTATTTTCCATCTGCACATGGACTGAGCTCTGGTAATCTGGAAATCTAGTCTAGCAACTAGAAAAATGCTGGAATGAATTTTGCAGGGTGAACAACTCACTGTAATCTTAGTATTATTTTATTATAAAACTTACAGCAAATCATATTTTAGTCTTGAGAAAACAGGCCTGATGTCTTTGCTGAGTACAAGAGTTTAGAGTTCACAGCATGCTGAATCACATTTTATATTCCTAATGCATTGCGTAGATGGATAACGTCTCATCATTTGATTTAAGCATCTTATCATCCCATGGGCAGAATTTATTTAAAATTTAATGCAGAAGTCCATGCTATTTTCTCAACCGCAAATAAGTGATTTCTACTTTAGTCTCCACAGAGACTTTGAAAAGGTATAGAGGAATGCTGCTCAACTGGAATATTTACTTCACTGAAGCCTCAGTACAAAAAGGCAAATAAGCATAATCTCTTTTCCCAAAGCTTTCCCACCATCACCTCTTTTTCTAGTGTTTGGCCTACTAATATGTTTTAAATAAGGTTACTTGCTCTTTGCAGTCAATTTGTTTGGAAAGAATGCAATGTCTCACAAAATTAGACTATTTACAGTAGAGTTTGATGTGTAGCAAATTTAGCACGGGAAAAGGTAAAAACTGATTAATATTTTAAAGAGTATTATCCCTAATCATAAGGACTATATGCTATGTTTATTTTCAGTAAGGAGTATTTATCTTTTCTTTATACACTATATTTATTTGTTATTAATAAATACAGCAATATCAAAGCTAGTATTTAAAGATAGTGTATAGACATATACAAGTAGGTTCCAGAATATATGCATATTATTAGGCTGTTATGAACAGTATCCATGCTGTCTGGTAGAATCTTATTAAAATCTGGAGGAAAAATAAAAAATATCTTTTTCCTTCCTTTTTTTTTTTTTTCCCCAGGTGAATAGCAGAAATAATGTATTAGACTCAAGCATAAATCTGACTATGGTAATTTTTAGGGTACCGGGTGGGAAATCTAAGGAGATGAAAGGGAGGGTAAAAGTAAAGTCAAGGAGACCTAGAGCTGAGCAATCAAACATAAAACACAGCTGTATAGAATGAGCACTATCCCATGAGTGCTTCTATTCTTCATTTTATATTTCCATAGCTAGAAGTATTAAAGGGGTATCTATTAAAGCTAGGTTTCAGTTGTGTCAATTTAGAATCACTTTCCAGCTCCTTGTGCACTTCATTCTAGGATTTAAGGCCAAATCATTTTACTTTAGATCTAGAATCACTCCTAGCGATTTGTATGTAGGAGGATCCCTGTATAAAGTATAATCCCTCACCTGATAACTGCCTTGTTTTGGGGATGTCAAAAATATCTTTCTTTAGGGTTACTGTTTCTTGTATAAGAATGGGAGACAAAGGTAGCAAGGTTTATCCTACCAAAAATTGGAGAAGTCTTTTTCTTCTTATCTGAGAATTAAAATAATCCTTTTTGGTGCCTGCTTAAAGGATTTACTTCCTCCTTGTTCTGATATAAGTGAAAATGCAGAAATTATGTTTTCATTGTACTCAATTCTCTCTCTCTCTCATGAGAAATGGAGAAAGAAGTGGAGAATTGATTTAGTAGAAGAAAAATAAGTAGCCACCGGAATTGTCAGAATAAACTCAAATTGTTTCCCCAAAATCATGATTTGCTCTTGGACCTCAGTTTAGAGAGTAGATGCGTGTTTTGCTACTTTTACAGCTCTTGGGAGCTGTCAGGAGACTATTCCGGTTATGTGTGAACTAGCAGACTCATGTGCAGGGTCAGCCACATCTGATTTCCAGATGAAGTGAGACTTCGGTTCACAGCAGCGCCTCCTGCAGCTTCATCAGCTTGGTATCAGCAGCAGGAAAACCCAAGTTCAAAGATCAGGGGAAAGCCCACCCTGTCAAGGTTTCCAACCTTATCAGTATGAAGACAAAAGCTTGGGACATATTATAGGATGAATTCATCAGCTGTCTAGACTAAAACAACCACTCACGCCAATTAAACAACTCTAGCTCAGGTGACTTCTGAGCTGTAAATTATAGGAGGTTTGGGAAGTACACCAGGGCAGTCTCACTGCATGTTTATCTACTCCTACTGTCTTCCACAGCTGCTAGCTACTGCCACTGCTGGAGACAGGACGCTGGGCTATTTAGACCTTTGTTATGAGCCACTACTTCTATTCTTATATTATGTTCTCTGTTTCACAGCATTAGCTGAGGGACTCTATAGGTACTCTTTCAAGGGGGGCTTTGGGGTTTTTTTCCCCAGTAAGTGTGGAATTTCTGTGGGAATCTTTAATGATATTGTAGCCTAATTTTACACTGTAATAGTCAAACCTTATTTTGCCCATTTTTTAACATTAGCAGTTTCACTGACTTTTGCTGAAGCTGAAATTGCTCAGAACTGCTGAAATAAGCCCAGATATCATGGGCTGAAACAAAGGGAATCCTACTCAGCTCACAGAGAGCAGCACACACAGGATGGCGACTCTGTTCCTCAGTTTGTAAACCAAGAACTTGATGAAAATCCAGGCCTTATTGCATCTGTTTGCCTCTAAGTTTCAAAAGATCGGTGTGTTTTATTTGTACTTCCCAGTGCCCTGATACACTATTTAATTTGAACAGTAACTGCAACGTAACTTCTAAGCAAATGCTACAATAACATTAATATTAAAGTCTGTAAATGCTACTGGAGTTAACCAAATTCCCTGGACAATTGTCAGAAAATGGACAGTTACATCATTTGCTTTCCACTGCCCAAGATAATTAATTTTTTAAAATAAACTTGTGAGGAATATACTAACAAAGAAGTCTAACTATAAAAATAGTCTGCAGTATACAGTGAGACTTTGATTTCCATAGCATAAGCTGAAATTGGTAATGTTTAGGATTTCGTAGTTTCTTACAGTTATGTATTTACTTGAAATATACACAATAGATAGTTTGGTTTAATTTACCTGTTAAGTTTGCAATATCGTTTGTAGATTATCAGCATTAAGCCTTTCAAAATAAACAACAACAAATGAAAGCATGAGTTTAGTTGGGTGTTTCCAGTTCAGGCCAAACAGGCCAAAAGTTGTTCATATTTGTGTGTTCCATTGGTGTTGATGTGGTTACATGTACATAATCAGGAACAAGATTTGTCCCATTGAATTAAAGATTAAAGCATGTAAATAACCAAAGTTGAGCTCTGCTATTCATATTGCGTAAGAAAAGAGGAGGATCTGAGCTTTTCATTAGTATTACACTCTCCAGTTCATGCTGACTAGTTCTAATTATGCTGTTTCTAGTATGCCAACTAGAGAAAAGATGCATCGCTTCTGAATACAGCAAAATGACTAGCAATTGGACTGTTCTCTTATCAGTCTTTCAGATTTTGGTTTACATATCTGACAATTTTAGACAAAACAAAATCCTACCCAGTTTTCCCTCATCCAACTATATTGATAACATTAACCCATTCTGTCTGTAAAAGTTATGTCTACTTGGCTTTACACTTTTGGATGGGAATTTAATCTGTTAAATATCAGGGGTGATGTCTCATATTTAATCACTACAGAGTTGCTGCGTTAAATTTACTCATTTCACTGATTTTCTAAAACATGAGGAGGACAATGTTCTTTTTCTTATAGGTGGTGGACCAGTCTTATACCCTGAGTATTTGGCTTGGCTGTAGAGTTAGGTAAACTTACAATGTCTTTCTGGTTTTTAGCTTGAATCCTGTATACCCACAAATCCTTAATTGTAGCACTGTAGTACTTTAAATATTTCTGGGGATATTCAGTGTCAGCAGTGTCAGCTGATGCAGCGACTGTGTGAAGCATAGGTGATATTCTGCAGTGTAACTGATCTTAGTAGTGCTTGGCTGACTGAAGTGATGGCTGTCATTTCTGTTCCCAGTAGCAACATGGGCATATTCTGTACAGTGAATGCTCAGACAGTGTAATTCCTTCTTGGAAATATTCGAATTTTTTTTCATTTGCAGTATGCAATCTGCCATTCTCTGGGTTTTTTGAAGGTATTGTGTCAGGATTCCTGATGTTAAGAAATTCAGACAACAAGATAGAGTTTGGGGAGATGGACAGATTAATAGACAGATATAGATGCACATAGATGTGTGTGTGTCCTCAGGAAAAGAATCCAGATGGAAAAAACTGGCATATCTGGGAAAATCAAGACATATGGTAGCTTTAAATCAGTTTTACTTTACAGTGAAGGCATTGCCTGAGGCATAATAATGCCAGCAGGAACAACGTCTCCACTTAGGCAAGCCATGGACCAAGTGTTTGGCAGCGGGTCCTGTGGAAAGGCTAGGAAGTATTACAAGCTGGGGAGAACTTTCTGGTAGCTGTTCCTATATCAGATTGTTTAAATGGGAAATCAGTAGACTTCATATTCCAGACATTTTAAATTATTTATTTCTGCTTAAGCCCTGCCAACTAAAGCATAAGTTAAAAGGGAATTTTGTTCTCTGAACTTTCAGGGTTCACATTTTCAAGCTTTTCTTGGCAACCTTGAAGGCCAGAAAAGTCCTATATTTCGCTGCTTTCTTGTCAGCTTTTTTGAATTAAAGCTCAAATAACCCATGCAAGCTCTTAACTCCAGAGGCTGGAGCTTTATTAAAAACAAAACAAAAAAAAAATAAAGAATTGGAACATATATGATACAATCTTGGTAGCTAGTAAAATTGAATTTGTTTTTGAGAGCATGCCATACTTGAAAAGACTAAGTAGAAAGGCAGAAAATGAGAAAAGAGCATCTTCCAAACAGATAGGCTATGTTTATCTAAAGTGGGACAAGGAAAACTTTTATCCCACTTAACTTTTACTTTTGGATGGCATTTGAATTGGCCTTGTGTGTTTGGCAGCTCATCTGTTGAGCCATCTGTTTCAAATTATGCATGCTCAGAGGGCACATTGCATCCAGGGATACTGTTCCCCCGAACACTAGAAACTTGAATTGGATTTGCAGTTTAGCGATCTGTAAACATGGATGTGCAATCATACATCTGAATAAACTCTGTTTGTTGTGGAGAAATTGAAGCATTCATACAGCTGGAGTAACCTGAGGAAGGTTGTAAGTGGAAAGCCTAAGGCCATATTCACTGTCCAATCTCCCTCGTACAGTGTTCAGGCAGTGCAAAATAAGAGAAAACCATCCAAGGGTCCCAGTTAGGAAATTTCTCTATCAGACTTAAGAGTTCTTAATGGACTAAGAGCTGATATAGTAACCAGTTTTAAAGCCCATTTAAACAGTGTCTTAAAGGGATTGTAGGGTAGAGAAACTGCAACTTGGCTCCCTCTGTTAATGAATCATCTCCAGTCCCATCACAATGCTAGAGGTGAACTGGATAGTGAATCAGAAAGCTATAACCAACTCTGAGAGCCTTTGTTATACAAGTACATCTTGGCCAGGAAAGAGGATTTGATCCGTAAACTTTAATGGTCCATTAGATAAATTTTATATTATTTATGGCATACTAGTAGCACTAACCTTTTTCATATGTTATCTGCTTTGAACATACTTTTTTTTGGAAGAATATACTGTTTGTTCCACCCCTCCCTATTCCTTCCTTTCCCCAGAATGCTGACTCAGTTCCTTTTGCTCGTTCAGTCAACTTGCAGTTTTAGGCATTTCCTTGTCCGTTTTTCAGTGGAACACATTACTTCCCTCTCATCAGTGTTGTGCAGCTCTGTTGCGGCTGTTGAGTAACATGCTGGCTGGAGACGGAAGAGATTTCTTTACAAGCAGTAGATACTGACATAAGACCATTTTCTCTTCATGGAATACACCGAAACTATGGGCTTGGGTAGCAGTTGTGCACTTGTGTATGAGGAAGGAAATTTGGCTTACACAATGCAGTGATGGAAGTAATGGTAAATCTAGAACCAGCGAGGAGACTTGAGTGATAAATGAAATTTTGTTATAGATTCTCTTTCTAGATTATTATATTTCCTTTTTACAGGTTTTCATTTTAGCCAAAACCCCAGGTTGTTTGCATTATCAGCAAAGTTTAAGTCCTCTGGTGATGAGGATCAGACTAAAGTAATGGAGTTTATAATAAATTATGAACAGAGTGTTGACCAAATGTAGATCTAGTATATTGTTTGGGCAGATCTTATCAATGTGCATGAAGAGCCTAGTTATGACATTAGGTTGAGTGAGGTGCTTGGAAATATTTCTTCCTGCTAGAAATAGCACACACAGTTCATTTAATCAAATAATTGTATATGCACAATTTGCACATCTAAAACTTTAGGAATTTTACTTTTTGTAATATATTTAATCTGCTTATCTGATCAAAAATAGATCTTTATATTACATTGCTTACTCAAGTATTAAGTTGTATTACATTTTTAATTAGCAATCCCAAAAGATCTACAGGAATTGATGAACGTTATTTCAGCAATGTTACAAAACTGAGGTACCTGAAAGAAGAAAGAAGTCTAATTAAAATTTTGCCTTTTTGAATCTTGTTATTAGAATAAATGCTTTTCTTATATGAACACTTTGTTACGTTATTACAAAGCTACTAGGGCAGGAGACAGAACTGCAGATATGTAAAAAAGTCAGCTGTATGATAATGATAGTGGTAGAGGGGAGAGAGATTCTCTGCTGTTTTTAGAAGCTGCCAAGGACGTAGGTGCTAGGTTTTGGGCAAGAGAAGTCTTACAGACTAATGCCATCTGGCTGGCTTTCGTCTGTGCCAGTTGTTATATAGGCCCCAGTCCCGCCTCTACCACATTTCTTGAAGTAGGAATTAGATTAAAATACAGTAATTGACAGTTACCTGACTGGAAACATACCTGTTAAGTGATTTAGAAACCCAAGGAAGTGATCCAAGCTTCTGTGCTTGAGACGATCAAAAGTATCCTTACGCCTATCCTGAAGCGATTTTAGGATACTTTTCCCTTTTCAAGCCTCACTGGCAGGAAAAAAAGCCGGGCTGTAGGATCTGCTCCAATTTGCTCTCCAATGCACATGATACAGTCAAAAAAACCCCAAAAAAGTCCACCACCACTCCCTGGTCTTCTGCCTCATTCTTTTAATTAGTAACTAGTCTTTCTGAGATGCCATGCATAGCACTTTTGTTTCCTGTGCTTTATTTTTGCAAAAGACAGAGATCTATCACACCAAGGTTTTGCAAAGCCTGTGTCTGCATGACAATGTTGGTAACTCACTTAATCTTTTAAATTATTCTGTAAACACAAGTCTCAATCCTATATTGAGGATAACTGTAGATTTTTAAGTTGTGATTGTAGGAACTCCATATACTGGAAGATGGGATTTGAAATTATCAGAATTAGATATTATGTTGACTTTTATTTTAATACAATAGGCTTTGTGATATCATCCGGCCCTGTCACAAACTTTTGTTGTTTAGAGTTAACAGACATCTTGCATACCTGAGAAACCCAACTACAAAAATAAGGATACTGAAAAGCAAGAATAAAGAGCAGGTACCTGTATTTATAAATGCAACAACATAGGCTTTCATGACCTTGATGTCTCTATAAGGTACCTGTATGGTTTATATTTTTGGGCCGATAGTTGTGCCATCTAGCTAATGGATTTATTTTGTAGTCCCATCTAGGAGACCCACTGCTGGCCTTGGATTTATTCCCGATTTAGGAGAATTGGAGTTAAATTAACTAACTCATCTATTTATTAATTTTACAGTTAACTAAATAGCTCTGCTGATGATTTTGAACTATTTTTTTCTCATGCGTATCTGTATAGATGTAATTTACCATCATCTAATGCTATCACAAGGAAAGGAGACAGAAATGCATTAAATAATTTTTTACAAATATTTCTCTAAGGAAAATCTCTAGGGTAAACTTGATTTGAACAGGAACAAAATATATCTCTTCTGTAAACAGGAAGAGGCTCACAATCAAGAATGTTTCAGATTTGTATGTAATCCAAATGCCTTTTTTCATGGAGATTGTTTTAGGAAGAATACATCCTCTGTTTCTGCAAAACTCATCTAGCTATCTGATCTTATCTGGCTTATATGGCTTCTTCCTCTGTCTTATATCTAAAACCTCGATACTTTCCTCTTTTGGACCTCAGTGTCCTTTGTTTCATTTTTATACATCATATCTGTTTTCTAAGCACCTTGGCGGGTTTATCCTTCTAAAGAAGGACAAATTTGTAATGTTTACACAAATTAAATTGATATGGGAATCAGAAAAATCTGGCTGGTTTGATACTTGCGCATCATCATCAATAATTTTGGTAATCTGATGTAGATATTTATGTATAGATACATTGATACAGTCTTCAATTGCTTCTCAGCTTTTGTGCATCTAATTGAAATTAATATTATCAATAACAGCAGGAGTTAGCTCAGCTTGTCTTTGAGATTCTGGGGTGCATTTTTAAGGCCAGAATATATTTAAATGTAATTTTATTTGTAAACTGAGAAAGTTTAATTGAAAAGCTGTTGTGAAACTACTGAAACACATGACATAGTTTTCACATTATTACACTGGAAGTATTTTCCATGGCTGCTTTAATTGCTACTAAAACTCAAAGAAACTTGTTTTATGAATGGGCACCAGACTTTTGTAGCTACATCTGTTGAACACAACAGGCAAAGCTGATGAAATATCTTTTATTACAGATAATAGGAAAGAAGCATAAGGTGACACTGAGGTAAGCAAGTCCTTGTCAGCTGATGGAGTTCAAATTCAATTAATGCTCTTTTGCATCTCATCAGTCACGTGCAAACCTTACATATTTCCATCAAGGCTGAACCACTGCTGTGTTACTTCTGCAACTTACTCTTAAAAAAACCCAACAAACTAACAAAACAAAACAGTCATTAAGCAAATAATTTGGTCATCTTTAAGGACATTTCATGTTTCAATTGCGTGTGCAACCAAATAGGAACATATGTTAAATTGTGAACTATTCACAAGACACATACTTCACAGCAATGTTATAATATTCAGTCTTTGATATTTAGCAGTGATATTTATTTTATGTGTTTAAAACATTTTTCATGAAGGAAAATATTTTAGGCACTATCTCATCAGCCAAGTTACGTTACTATTATTGATAGTACCAAACTGATTTATAAGAATGAAAACATTTAATTACATGTCAGTAATTCAGGATTCCAGAAAACAAAGAGAGGTTTTAAGGCAACATTCCTCAGTCTTACATGTTGACACCAGTGGGATTATGTGTTTTGCACTAAAGGAACATTGTGCCTGCCGGTGTTGTGCAATAGTTGGCCGAGTAACAGAACGGAGTCCTCTCCCTGCTGCAGAGCTGTAAATCAAAAATAATCCCACGTGGTGGATTCTCATTTATGGATATGCAGCAGGATTGTGGTTCTGAGAATGGGGAGTGCAGCAGACAGAGTAGCTGTAGAGATTCCTACAGAATCACACCAAATTCCTTCTGTCTGCTGCAAGAATGCTGCAATGTGCTATCTGATAGCTTTCACAAAGTGCAACCTGCAGTCTCCCTTACAGCACACAGCTGATACAGATGTAGGCAAGTAATGCTTTGCTCTTCCTTCTCACTCTATTTGTCAATAATTTGCGATCTTTTCCATAGCAACAAAGGCATCAAAATGCTTATTTTGGTTAGAACAGTTTTAAATGTGGCTTAATCATGGTTAAATAACATGGTCGGATCATCTCTGTCCTTATCTACTCTGAGGGCAAAATCATTATCACCTTTTCAGATACGATTGATTTTCCACTGTTATTAAGGCTTTTGACTCATTTCCTACTGACAGTCCCGGTACTATAACCCAGCTGAGATCTCTGTTCTCCCACCAGTGGTCTTGTCACTGTAGTTCACATACATGAGAGAGGTTACTGGTGAAACCAAGCGGAATATGATTTAAATTTAGTAAAGTTTTTAACTACTAGTGTAAAATTAAACACGACTATTGTGTTGTCCTGAACAAGGATGAATGTAAATGTGTGTTGTAAGTGTTTTGCTGTGTCAGTGCCTGAATCGTTTCTCAGCTTGAAGACTGGGGTGCATGTTGTAGGTGACTGTGATTTGGGAAAGTTAGGGTTTTTGTCTTATGACCAACATTATTGTATCAGTTGTATTTTATTTTCGTAATTTCCAAACCATTTGGACATTGTTGTAATTAAGACTAGTTGAAAATGAAAGAAAATTAAGAAGGTAAGAATATATAAGATGAAAATAATTAGGAGAACAAAAAAAGGAAAGTCTCAAGAAGAAACAGTTGCTACTATCAAGATTTACAGCAATGCCATAAAAATGGCATCATGCCATTAATAGTCATGAGTTTGTCTTAAAGACAAACCATTTCATGAGAAGAAAAAAATTCAAATGGTCAATAATATTCTCTTTTACCTAATTACTTCATGTATCTTATAATTCTGAAATGAATTAGTAATCTTTGTGAAGTGCAGAATGAATTAGTTCTAGATTAGGGGAATGCTGGGAATTCAGTGTGTAGATTTGCATATTTTTTTTAAGCATTTTCCATTTATTTAAAGCATAATAGACTTGTAATTGTTTCATAAAAGTGAACCATGCATTCTCTGGATCTATAGTATAGACAACCTGCCTAAGGAAAAAGGGAACAGAAGAAACTGTGGTAGAAGCCTTTCTGCCCACTACTTTGTAAAGATATTAAGTTTCAACCCTCATTTTGGTCAAATTTACAATACACATTACAATATTGATGTGTTTAATTTATAATGAAGACTGTTGCTGTTTCAGCAGTGGTATCGCTTGTACTATTTCTGTCAGAGCATATATTAAGCTGTACGAGGAATGGCTAAATCTCTAACTGCTGTATTAGCTGGACATTGTGTCGTCAAATTAGTGCCTATTGAAGATTTTACTGGATTTCAAGTATGATCTTGAATTAGGAATTAAATCCTATGTGAAAAATGTTACTCTGCTGTGTGTCACCTGCCTAGGTGATAAAGAGGTCAAACTGACCTCTTGTGTGTATCTACATTTTCTCTAATTCTTTTGGGGCATGAGGTATAGCCCCACGAAATTGTCTCATACAAATTAGTTGGAGAAAATATGGTTACAGTCTTAATGAAAAGATAAATTGTGTATGTTTTAAAATGGTATAGATGGGTCTGTAGTGCTGCATTTTAAATTTGCCAACTCTTCCATCAAATTTAATTGCTTTGAAGAGATTCACTCAAGACTTATTCAGGTTATTATCAACTGTAACATTTCAATCTCTTAATAAAAATTCAAGATTGTTCTTTCTAATTATCACAGTTCAAAAATAGTTTTGCCCTTTGGGATTCTGAATATTTGCAGTACAAGTGACATCATTTACAAAAACAAAGAGGTACAATTATTCCATACTGTACTCTGTTTCTATGTGACATGACTGCCAGATGAAGAAATTGAATTCAGATATATTCAAGTATTTCTGAACATCTGAACAAAAGCACCATCCAGATGAATATATATGCATATACCTTAAAATCCTAGTTTGTGCTTCTTTAATACTGCTACAGTTTTATATAAATTTGATGATCCCAATTTAGAACAGTTTCAAGGCAGCTATAATTTTGGAAGTCTGCAAACCAGCCTGAGGAGCCAAGAGCACAGCACAAGAGGAATTAGCGGATTATTCCTCTTGTGGTTTTAATAAGGATGGCTCTAGTAACAAACCATCCTCCTAGAAGATACACCGTAGGACTCACACATTACAGGTTTTATGCAAAAAATGAACAGTTCTCCATGGAAGATCCGATGCAGAAGGTCAGGCTAGATTATTGTAATGTTTTTTTGTGGCCTTAAAACATACCAGCCTATCAGTAACCCTACATCTAGAAAACTTGCTGCTGCATAAAATATAAAGAGCACATAAAGCATATCCTGGGGTGTGTTTCTAGTTAAAGGCATGCCTGCAGTTGTGGCTTCCTAAAACAACTTGTGTCACTAGTCCTGGAAAGTACTCTGAGATTTTTGATAAGAGGTACCTTCGGTCCAAAAGGTCATCAGAGTTTTGTGTGATCTTCCTCATTTCTAGGGAGAGATCTCTTAATAATCTAAGTGTAGAAAAATGCTGGTTTGTATCAAGAGCACAGCTGTTGCTTGGCTTTCTGAAACCTGTGCAACATGAGAGTCTGTGTTTACCTGCGAGCCGGTTCCCTTGCATTTCATTCTTTGATCATAGAACAGTAATTCTTTTTTTTTGCCAGGATTTTCTGTGTTCAGGCATACGGTTCCTTTTGTTCCGTGAAACTCAAAATGGTTCAATCCTTCTGACATTTAGATCCTGGATTCTGTATCTGTAGTACTGGAGCTACTAAAATGCTTTGCACTGAAATTCCAGAAAGCTGTATATGTCATTTCATGTTCAGGAATGCAGGAGGCAGGAGTGAGTCATTCCTCTAGTCAGCTTCCCGAGTGTTCATGGGTTGTAATAATACTTTTCCTAGAACGAGCAGAACAAGTCATACTAAATGCCTACGTGTTGTTTTGGAAAAAGAAATAATGGGCTTCCTGCGTGCTGATCCATAATGTAAACAAAGCTATAATAAAGGAAGGGATGGACACTTAGAGATGCTATTTCCAGGGAGACCAGTGGAAATGATTAAAATGTTATTAGCTTTACTAACAAAAATATTTGGTGATCATAAGAGATTTATAATACACAGAGGTCATTAGTGTCTGATTCTGACTTGTGTAAGGCCTTTCTACACTGTCTTGCTGCAGCAGAGGTCTCAAACTCAAGTCAACTGTACTAGAACAACTCACTTGATACGCTTACGCAGTATCTTACAATGGGGATTTGCACCAAAACGGTTATGCTGCTGCTATTGTAGCTGTACTGGTGCAACTGGTGCAAGCCCCATTCTTCACAAGCTGTTTGGCTGTTTTTTTATTTGATTTATTTGATTTATTAGTAGTCACTTGTTTGTCCAGTGTAGACTTAACCTTGTGCATTGTACTTTTAAAGAAACAATAAAGAACACTGAGATCTGGTACACATTTGCCAAAATGTCAGTACTTAGAGTCATAGAAAATCCTATTATATTTACAGATAATACTGTTCTCTGTGTCCTTTTGGTATCAGAAGTGTCCTGTACTAGAGGATCTTCTTATGACAAATAGATCAACATAGAGCAGTTATTACAGAGCAGATTACAGGTAAACACATTTCCTGCAGGAGAATTCACGTTGAATGTGAGAAGATATAAAATGAAACTGTTAATTTTTTACCTAGTTCATTGACCTTTTGACTTTCTTATGTTCTTAACAAGCTTTCCAAAAACCCAGCACATGATCCCACCACCCCTTCAACATTTACACAATTGTCAGAGCAGGAGATACTGCAAAAGGCCAAGATTCATGGGGTCGGCAAAGGGAGAGACACAAAAACAGGGTTTCCACTGACGAGCAAATGAGGGGAGAAGTACATTTACTAACTCCCCCAGTTACAGATTTGAGGAGCTCTTCCACCCTGGCCAAGCCCTTGTGAGCTGCTCTTGGCTAAGCCAAGAAAGTATTTGGGGGCACTGGTTTGCAAACCTGCCAAAGGTTTCAGGTAAATTTTAGTAGCCCTGATTTTTCTCTTGATAGAAAATAAGTATGAAGTCCAGTTTTATGACATTTCAGTTCCAGCTTAGAAGCAGAGAGCTGTTTCCTCCTAGGAGCTCTCATTCTAGATTCATACAAATCTGCAGTACAACAGTTCGTTCTCAGCAGGCTGACAAGTGCTGTCGTAATTATTACAGAGATGTCTGAGGCCGTGAGCTGGTTGTTTTAACTCAGGTGGTTGCAGGCATCTGGGATAATATTTGTCTGCAGGAGGCCCAGAACTCTCAACAACAGCAAAGTTTTATGTGACCACACTAATCCAGCATTGATTGAATGGAACTCATTATTATTTTAATTTGCAGGGGCCGCAGTGATTACCTTGAGCGATCCTTGTCTGCAGATTGTGGACAGAGTGGTCATGCATGATGACTGTGTGTTTTGAAAGTCCGTCTACCTCTCAGCGGAGCCAGGTGTGCTCTATGCGTGGCTGGGCCATGAAGGTACGTAACCACACTCCTGGCACTGCCGGCTACTTCCTAAGCAGCAAGTGAAGCTCATAGGCAGCTGCTGCTGCTTCTGAGAGCTCAACAGCAGCGTGAAAAGGCTCTGGATCAAGCAGACTGCTGTGAACGTCACAGTTTGAGGGAGGAAAATGTGTTTATTTTCTAACCCAGAGGCTTCAGGAAGGTCAGGGGCAGTCACTGGGCCAGAGCAGAAAGACCTGGACAGCACGTTCTGCTCAGAGGGCACATGGGACATTTAATGTGCTCTGGGTGAGGCTGCCCTGCGTGAAGGGCTCTGTTGGGAGAGGTGAGTACCCTACAAGTCCCTGGTGTTCCTTCACTCTGCGCCCTTGTTTCAGTAGCCTCGCTGCAGCTGCGGGTCTAGTCCTGGACCAGATGGGAAACACTTGATGCAATACCCAGCAGAGAGAAGGGGAACAGCAGCAAGGACACATCTGCCGAGTCAGACAGCCTGCCCACAAAATCCCGCTCGCAACAGCTCTCAACACCAAGCCTCCAACTCCAGAGCCAGGTCCCATTACCCTGTTTCGCATTTGCCTTCTGTTTACAACAAGAAGACATCAGCTTGGGTGTAACCTCTCTCCTGAGAGGCCACCGCTCTGCTGCCAAGCTGTAGCTGTTCTCCTTGCCCGGGGAGAGGAGACTGAGGGAACGGAAAAACAACTGATGGAGCAAAGGGCATCCACGCGAGATCATGGCAGCTGATAGAAACCCAGGCCATCCAAACCTCTGCTGAGGGCCCCCCCAAATACTAATGGGTTCAAATACTGCTGTCCCCAGGAGACACAGCTGTAGTTTTACAGTCTTCTGCTTTAATTTCCAAGTATTAATTATTGTGGGATAGTGTTCCAATTTTAATCAAAGAAGAAAAAAATCAACCTAGAAATATAGCCTGTGCTATTTTCTAGGGATTTTACTTAGGAGGAAATGAGCGTCACGTGGAGTAGAGGTGTGACAGTGAGTATGTCAACGGTGTGAATATTTTTATGTATCTATTCTGTTTGCTTTTTATATTCTTCCCTTCCATATCTTCTTTTTCTTGCTGAAACAATGACTGAGAAACAGGTTGGTGAAGCAGAGCTTCTATAAAACCTTTCTCAGAGGATAGGTGGGAAGGAGGGATCCCACGCGTTTCATGACAGATGATGAGAAATAGCAGCCCAGGATGACTGCCAGCTGAGCAATCCTGGGATGCAGAGGTGGGGCACCAGTATCAGCACAAGCAGGAAACAGAGTTGAAGAGGACAAAAAAAAATGCAGAGTGGTGGAGAATTAAGCACAGAGAAATAGGAATCTTTCCGATAATCGAGTATGACTCCGGGTGATTTCCTCTTATCGGTCTGAATGTGCACTTCAAGTTTAAAATCCATCTTGGGGTAAAGTAAAAAAATAGGAATTATTTCCCTCCACGTTCAGTGGCTGACGTGTGATGTGGTAGTGCAAAGAGCTCAGAATAGCAGTTGAAATCGCTGGTGTGTGGGCGGGAGCGGGTACAGGAGGACCAGCTTGTGCTCTCCTCTGCCCTGGCTCTCCTGCGGCAGAGGGAGATTTGCCAGATTCAGCTAGAGCAGGAGAAGGAGCAGGAGAATGAGCGGGGACAGGAATATGGCTTTCAGCCTGTTTGTGCATGATTGTTTCTCACGGGTTAGGAGAACATGGGGCAGTTTCCTTCCCACTCCAGCATGCTCCTCGTTTCTCTTGCTGCCTGCTGTCTAATGGTTTCTCCTGTCGTAAGGGTTGCTTGTCCCCTTTCTTCTCCTTTTCCCCCCCAGAAGACCTGCTGTTCCCTGCAGCGTTCCACCGAGCACAAACAGCCTGACGGGGAGGAGGATGTTCACAACCAGCAGTTGCCTGGGCGGGCAGATAATTTCCTGTGAGGGGAGAGAGGTCTGGGGGAGAGACTGCGCCCGGGGCTGCCCCTCGCTGGTGCTGAGCCAGGAGAGGACACGTCGGGTCAGGACGTCCTGCCGGGCTCAGCCCCGCTTCCTCCCGGGCCCTCTGCCCAGTTCTGTTGCAACCGAGCCCAGACCTGATGCACCTCCTGTTCGGGGACTTCCCCCACTTGTGTCATGACTCGGCTGGGGGACTGTCACCGTGCAAAATGCTCGAAGCACCTACAGCAGGAGCAGGGCCAACCGAGAAGGTGAGGGAAAGGCTGGTCACCGGGAGCGGGCACGTCGGCCATCGTGTCAGTCCAACAACTCCGGCTCCGCGTTTTTATTGCAGCTGCCTCGAGTGGGCTCCGACTCCGGCGCGCCCGCTCCGGCGCCCGGTTTTGCTTGCGGCCGCCGGAGGAGGCTCAGGCTCAGGCTCCGGCTCCGGCCGGGCCGGGCGGGCGGTGATCCGGTGCCGGGTTTTGACCGGTGCCGGCTGGGGAAGTTGCTGAAGTTGTGCCGCCAGTGGCGGGGCCGCGGCGCGTCCTTCCTGCGGCCCGGCCGGTGCATGATGGAAGCAGCATGGCCGCCCACCTCTCCCTCACACAGGTACCAACCGACCCGCCGCCTCCCCGCCTGGAGCGGGCTCGCGGGGCTGGGGGTGTGGGGGGGTCGGGACCGAAACGGGGCCTGAGGGTGGCGGGGGCCGCCTGGACGCCGGCGGGGAGCGGCTGGGTGCTGCCCGCCGGGCTTTGTGTGGCCGCCGCCGCCCTAACGGCCGCCGGCGCTGTCAGGTGGCGGCTGAGGCGCGGCGGGGGCCGGGGGTGGTGGCCTGTGGGGGGAGCCCCGAGCCGCGACCCCGGGCCTGAAGCGAGATGCCGGCCGGCCGCAGGTGCCTCCGCCCCGGCGCTGAGTGGGGGGACCCGGCCTGCCGGGGAGGGCAGCGCCGCCGAGGTCTGGGCTGCGGCGGCTGTAATCGCGGTCGGTCTTTTGTCTTCTATAAAGACACAGGTTTAAACAACAACAGAAAAAACCCCAACCCGCCCCGTTGGTTTTTGAAGGCAGGTGGTGAAGCGGGAGGCGAGGGGAGGGTTGGAAAGGCGATAGCCCGGGGTCAGGTAACTCGGTGGGGGCCCGGCCTCCCCGCCCCGGGCGAGCGAGCGGGCAGCGGGCGAGGTCAGCTCGTAAGGGAGGGCTCGGTGTCTTGCTTTAACAGAAACTTAACTCCACAGATATTGCTTGGAAGCCACTTTACCTTTTTTTTCTGGTGGGCCCCGTGGTGTGGGGACACCATTTTTGTGTACGGCCTGGACAGGTGCCTCATAGCGAAGAGCTTTGCGCGTCTTAAAACTTGGAGAAATCTCGGCACCATTTGGTGCTCCGTTGATCTCACTTTGCCTAAATCTTTCTTGCTTGCATTTTTTTCCTGGTGGTGGTAGAATTGCCCCATGCTGTTGGGATTACTTCTTGTTCTCTAGAGATTTGATAGCTAATAAACTTCACTTTTGGGTACATTTTTATTTCATTTATCAGGGACATGAGAAATTTGCATTCCTGCCTGACATAAACCTGAGACGGGGCCTATTGGTGCACATGCTCCTGGCTTGGGATGCTTCTATCCGATAATCGACTGTCATAATTACAGAAAGTAAGGCTGGTAAATAAGCATGAATCACTTAAGCACATATAAGTAAACTTAAAAAGTTGTCAGCAAGACTACTCAATTTGCAGTTACTTATGTAGTTGACTTTTGAGAAAATCATCAACTATTGCAAGGAAAAAAAAAGGAGTGAAAAAGAAGTTCAGTAAAAAGATGAATTTCAAATATGTGCAGAAAACAAATGTGTCTTTAAAGGTCTACAGATACGTAGTTATGAAGTAGTGCTTTCTGTGAAAGATTGCTTTAATATTAATGATGTTAGGTTAGCCTTTTCTGTGTCTCTTTTTCAGCAGCCTTCAAGCAAAAGAGAAAAGTTTTAAACATCCTCTTACTGAAGAGGAAAAAACTTTTTGTAGACTAGTAGCCTTAATTCTGTTGATTTAAAGGCATGGGCTATTCTGGGTCTCTATTTGGAGAGAGGGGAGGAGTATCTGCTCTAGTGCATTCTAAAGCAAGACATTATTGCTTACAGGCTGTGTAATCCTTTCATTCTAGAATTTATTTACTTTTTTGGTCACATGGAAGGGGGACTAAATACAAATGTGATAATGTTGACAGAAGCAGAAAAATCAACAGTATCCTTAAAACCATTGTGATTACAGCTTACATCAGTGGTTAAATTGAGGAAGCTATTTCTGTTGTTGTTGACCGCTTGTGTGGGTTTTGTTTTTTTTTGGTTGGTTGGTTTTTTTGTGTTGCATAAGAATCATCTTAGAAAGTCCAGCAATCCTAAGGATAATTTCTTCAATGTAGGTTCTAACTTCTGAAATTTCAGGGTTATGAAAAGTTGTAAGAAATCGTTAAGTGTTCTAAATCTGTTTAGATGAGCATGAGGAAGTGAAAATGACAGTACCCAGGGGGTGTGTGTGTGGGGGGTGGGTGTGTGTGGTGTACAGTTACTTGCTGCAGTTAGATCAGTTAGTAACACCAGCAATAAAAAGTATGCAGATCAGTACTTCCTGTGGTAGACCATGTGCAGAGAGTAAGAGGCATATTGACCTGCCGGCAAGCTCACGATTGTGTCAGATTTTCTTTTCTCCTTCCCATGTTTGGTTTGACTGTGATTTAACATAGCTAGGAAGTTGGGTATTTCCAAATGAAACTAGGGTATTTTCAGATGACTTTGCAGCTGCAGTGTCTCAGAGGGCTGGGCATCCTTTATTTGAATATCAAAGCTCTGTTTAAGTAATTTGAAACTTTTTGGTGCTAATTATATTTTTTTGGCTGATTAGTAAAAATATTTCAGACCTGTGTAGCTGTAGTGGAATTTATTTCACCATGTATGCTTGAAAGAGTGTTGCAAACTGAAGGTGATTATCTCCCTCTCGTTCCCCCAATTTAGTAATATAATAATCTGAAGTATCTTTTATCTCCCCATTTTGAACTCATTCTGCAACATCTTGTTGCCACTTGCTTTTGCTCACCAAGCATTATGGTCTGAGCATAACTGTGAATTTCATAGGGAACTTCTAAGGAAACTTCTACCAAGTGAATGTTTTGTTGTGGTCGCCTTTAGTTTGGAAACAATCTAGCAACATCAATGAGAAGGAACTGTTCCTATCTTGCAAATTGTCATCTGTTGTTGGAAAACTCAAATTAATCTGTAGCCAATATGAGGAGTTGCATTTTTGCCTTCCAAGGATGGTCGGTTATCTGGCCTGCTTAATTTAGGGAATTTACGGAGGAAGAAAGAACAGAAATCTGAAGATACAGAAAATCTGCATCTTGAGAGTGGGGAAGATGTGTTTGTTGAAAACTGATGTAATACAGACATTCAAAGACTTCTTGTTGCTCTTGAAAATTGAACTTGTGGTTTATTCTGGAAAAAACGCCTATGTGTGATGGAGGAGGAAACTCACTGTTTGGAGTAGGACTGTACAGAAACACCCAGGCAGAATGGGAAGATAACTTTTTGTGTGTGTTTTCCTGATATCATGAAAATATTTTTGTGAAAAATGTGCTAGTCATCTTAAAAAGTAGTTGTAGGCTGCTTTGATAAACAAGACAAAGTCATGCAATATCGGTTTGTATCCTAATTATCTTCAAGTCTCAGTTTGAACTTCGGTATTGTGTCACAGAGTCCAGAATGCTGTGGGTTATTGTCAAAGGGAAGCATTCAATATTACAACTGAGGCTAAGCTAGATAGATACCTGTCTAGTGCAGTCATTGCCAGGATTCACGTCTTGTTACTGGAATACTATAAGTATTTCACATCCCGTGTATGAGTGACGCTCTCATAGTAATATATACAGTATCTGCAATGTAGAGCCAAAGCTTTAGACGTCTCTGGCAACCTTGCAAACTTCTGATTTTTTTTTTTTTGTTTGTAAGACAGCAACAAAATGATAAAACTAAGATCTTTGTTGTTTTACCAAAGTGAGAGATCTGTTGTTCCTCTTTCTGTCCTCCATGAAAGATGAGGAAAACTGAGTTATGCATGTATGTGTGTTTAAACTTGCGTATATTGGAGGCTGACTGCTCCTAAAGCAGATAGAACTTCATTTTTTTTGGTTGATATTGCATTAACTGTGCTAGAGAATAGCTGCATCTAAAAAGGCAGTGGAGTACTCTTTCATGTTACACAGGCTTTGTTCAGTACTGACTGGAAGATGGTGGAGGTTTCCTGTAGCGATTTGAAAATTAAATCGAACCGTTCTTCATTACGCAGTGACAGACATCTATGCAGAGAGAAGATGGCAGAGTTTCTGTGCATGCTTCAGCTGTTCAGTGGGAATGAAAGTGCTGAATTTTGAAGTACTTGGTAGTATTTGTATATAAATCTATAATAAATGTTTTCTATCTTTACTTTTGTTATTGCTGTAGGAGACATGCTTGGTTATAGAATGGAAAGTAGTGGAAGGCTTTACCATGAAACCCTTCAGATCAGACAGTAAAGCGATAGGGGAGAAAGACAAGTTGATTATTGTTTGAAAAGGGCATTGTAAGAAAACCAGCTTACCTTAAACTTACCTGCTTTTTGGCTGGTTGGCTTTTTTATTTTCCTTACTGATCTATCTCCTATTTGTAATCCTAGCTGTACTGTGACCAGGCTACCTACCCACTGCTGTAGAAGGGGTTCCAAGTAGGATAGTCGCTGGTACTTACAGTTGTCTCTTTTGTATTAATTTCATACCATTGTCAAACGTCAGGAGGAGCTGCACCAGGAAGAGCACTGAGAGGAACTGCTTGCATTTTATTCCTCCTTTCCTTCCCTTCTTATCTTCTTGGAAATAGAGAGCTGGGATTCTTGAAGTTTTTTAGAGGAACAGCTTTTTTTCCATACTGAGTCCTTTTGGGAACCAGAAAACAGCAAAGGAATGGTTACACTTTTACATTTGTGCCGTTTGGCCTGGAAGCTCTTAAAATTAATTCTAGAGCTTTGCATCATGATAGAATACAGCATTTTGGATTTTAATCAAGATAGAAGGGGAGAAGCAAGCTATTCTATCTCATTTGGGTTGGAGGGGACAGTTATTTTTGTCTCAATGGACAGCTTTAGTTTGGTTGGGTTTTAAATGTTTTTGCACGAAGTAAAGTTGGGGATGGATGGGGTGGACAGACTGGTAGTAGTATCTCATTACACCTAAATGTGAGTGTGCCAGAGGGATGAAAACATTGGGATATAAAGGCTTGATTGACAGAAGATGAAGACGACGGGTGTCCCTGAAGGTGTTTATGGCCTAGGTTAATATTCTAAAGTTCATAGGTTTGCAACAAAGGTTATAATTACGAGAGCAGATGTTACTCTTAAAGCGATAAACTTTTAAATGGAATCATAATGTATTTCTGTTTTTGTACGCTGTGGAATCTGACCTTTTCTCCCTTACTCTTTTTGCATTGAAACCAAATTGAATTTACTCTATGCAATTGGTTGTTACCAGTCCCGCAAAAAGAATTGTGCCAGGTAGATTCTACAGCAGCTTTTTGAAAGATGTTGAACAGGTTGGGTTTTTTTCTTTATATCCCGGAAGATCAAGAATATCCTAGACTGTATTTGTATCTTGTTTTATTGTGGGGTATGCTTTGAAGGAAAAACAAGCCTGTTATGAGTAAAATAGCCTAGGAATTTTTTTTACTACTGTTGTTCTATTTGGCGTCACAGGAAATTCCAGTTATTGCAGTGATGCTGGTGTTAAAATGAATATTGGAAACACTAATGAAATAAATTAGAATTACTGGCTCGTACTTGATAAGTACTGAATGAAAGGATTGTTTTGCACTTAGTGTTTTCATTGCAGGACTTCAACACGGTTTTTCCTGTCCAGGAGTGACAATGATCAGTTTGGCTGTAATAATGAGACATTTGGCTGAACAAAGGGTGATATTGGGCAAGAGGGATGATGCGTGAGAATTGATACTTCTAGCATATGCGCTGGCCAATTCTAGTCTAGTTTTCTGCTCGTAGTTTTAATTTGGTTTTGTGCCTGTACTTTTACATTATAATGAAGTAATACTGAGTAAGTAAAATACTTGAATGTTTAGGAGAACTACACCTCTAGATTGCTGTTCGAAGTGTTCATAGGTACAGCATTTGGGGTTTAGTTAAGAAAATATAGTATGCTTTGGAGCATGCTGGAAAGTGATTGAAAGTGTTGTTAGTTATATTGGTGTTATGGTAGTCAGGGGTCTAGGAAAACTTGACTATGTTTCATCAGGCTATTTTAAGGGATGTGTAAATGCCTGCTTAGCTGGTGGATGAAATAATAAAAGTCTTTGGGTACCAGGGCAAAGTCAGAGCAAGGTTAAGGTATATAAGTGGATGTATTGCAGTGAATACCAATGACGGTTTCCCAGCTGTCCTGGTTTCATCTGGGAGAGAGTTAATTTTCTTGTAGTTACTGTATTTCAGATTGGTACAAAAGGAGTGTCATTAATACGTATTATTTTAGTTGTTGCCAGGTGATGTTTATAGTTTTCAAGGACTTTTTTCAGCTTCCCATAGAAGCTGAGAAGAAGCCTAGACAGATCGATGGAATGGCCGATGGAATATTCCGTATCATAGTCATCATGTTGGGTATATAAATGGCGTTGGCCGGGGAGTGGGTACTCACGATCACTGCTCGGGATGGTGCCAGTTCACTGGGTGGTGTGTTGTTATTATTTTTATTTTCCTTTTCTGATATTGTTCTATTAAACTGTCTACATCTCAACCCGTGAGACCTCTTTTTTTTTTCTGTTCCCCCTCATTCTTCCCTCTTCTCCCTACCTTTCTGGGGATAAGTGAAGGTGGGTGAGCAACTGCTGGCCCTAGCTGCTAGCTGGGGTTAAACCACGACACCAGCTGATGTAATTTTTGCTATGTGAGAGGTATTTCCCACCCATCCCCCAACAAACAAACAAAACCTCACCATCTCCTGCACTCCTCCTCCCCCCCGCCCCGAAAAAAAACCCAACAACCCAAAACCAAACAAATTAAACCAAAACAAAAAACCCCTAGGGAATCAGAAATGCCTTGTGACTCACAGAAGAAACTGAGTGTCTCTGGGACAGAGTACTTGCTGAATAAGCAGATGTCAAGTTCCGAATGAAAGTTCTCCTGTTATTTCTGGCTGTTCTCTATAATTTGTCTTTCAGGATGCTCTGGTGATACTGCACGCTTTCTGTAGTTGAACAGGATCGCACTAAACCCCTGATTTCTACCAATCTTCCAATTAATGTTCTTTGATAATCGACGCCTGCGAACATCTAAGTGCTTAGCCAAAAGAGCAACTGTATTAGTTGTTGCTATAGGAAAACATATGTGGTTTTATTTAAACTGTCACCATTTATACAGACTGTATTAAAGTGTTATCCACAACTGTATGATTGATGACAACTTCTAGAATACTGTTGGTTTCCATATTTCAATGCAAACTTCTAAATTTTAAAGCTGAAGAAGCTACCTTGTTTAGATTCAGCTTGTACAAAGGTCTGTAAATCCTGGGGTTTAAGATTATATATCCCTTAAGGAAGAGAATTCAATTTTTTTGATGATATTCAAAATTATGTGTTTTGGGGTTTGTTGGGCTTTTTTAGTATGTGTTGTGTAATTAACTTGTATCATTCTCAGTTGTTCCAGCTGGGGATAATTCTAGGGTTATAGTCTGCATAAATGCACCCAGTCATGCACAGTCTTTGGTTTAGGCAATATGCACTTCGTGAAAATAGTATCCAATTTGGTACCTGTTTTTATGCTGAGGAAGAGAGGTAACCCCAACAGTACATTTCTTGGGAATCCTTTGGACAAGGGTATTTGGTGTAGACGAGGAGAATAAGTTTTGCATGACTTCAGATCTTGGTCTTTTTTAGAGTTTCTGAGAATGGTTTAAGATTAAATTTGTAAAGGAAGGGCCTTTTCTAAAGAAGCTGTTTTATCCTTGTCCACCTAAGTTTAGGTGAGCACTGAATAGTAGATGGCAGTGGAATTAAGGCAAAAGTTATCTCTGTTAAGGATTCAAGTTACAAAAAACTAAGTTAAAATATTACTTTTTTTATGTTGCGCCATTGCCGTGGATTTAGTTGTGAATCCAGGAGTTAATTTGGATATCTGAAAATTTTACAGGCTCATTGCATATGTCACTAAATTTTAAAGAATGATGCAGTGGATAATGAAATAAAATTATATTGTTTTGTAATCATCAGGTTACAAAACAATAGATAGCCAGTATTGTTTCAGGTTTCTTCTGTTGCCTATAGATGATCTTGCCTAAGAATTCTTGTTTCACACTGCCTGGCCTGGTGACCTGTCTGATCGTAATCTGATAGCGGTCAGTATCACCAACTTCAAAACAATAATTTAATCTTCTGAAAGTTGCAGCATGAAGAGCTGTCATAGTCCTCATCATTTTACAGAATAAATAGAATTATATAAATGCTTAATGCTTCTTTGAAGAGCAGTAAAAAGTGTTTTCTATCTTTATTTATCCAGGGAGAGGGGAATTGAAATATGGATCCTTAGGGTTAACTTTCTCTCTCTCTCTCTTTGGCAGCTATCGAGTGCAAATCCTGTGTATGAGAAATTCTACCGACAGGTATGTGTATTCTTGTTGAGAGAAAAAACTGTATTTTGTATTTTAAAGACAGAATATTCTTTTGCTGTAGACTTCAGCGTGGTCAATAGTGTGTAAACAAAGTTCAAGGAAAATTATCCTGCTTGAAAATCTGTTTTTATAGTAACTAACACTTAGGTCTGAGCTATATCAGTATAAAGGTAATATTGGTTGTAAGATGACTTATTTAATTTGCTAGGAAACTGCCAGGTATGTATGACATACATCACTTTACAGTTACAAGAGTGTTAGCTCTTGGAATTAAGTAAATTCTTGTGAAATACTGTATTGCTGTGTTCTTTGTTACATTTTACAAGTGAAGCTGAATTTCCTGTGTCTGTAGTGCAGCTTGTGTTATGTAAGACTTGCATCTCTCTCGGAGTTTCCCCGGAGATTCTTACAGGATGCCACAAGGAGTGAAATTTGGATGGAAGACCACTGAATGCCAAAAGAACGCATGTAGTTATTGCAGCTTCGCTCAACAGACACAAATCTTTTGACTTTTTATAAAGAAAAAAAAAAGGAAAAAAAAAACCCTCAAAAACAAAAAAACCCCACACAAATTTCATCTATCATCTGTCTTTTATATTTAGGCCCAGCAAAAATAAGGTGTATTAATTCCTATAAATACAGCTTTTTTGAAAAGCAGTATTTGTTTCAGCTACTCTATAATAGCAATATTTTGTATCATGCATTATATATGTTATTGTACAAACATAGGTATGTGAAAACTTTTAAGGAAACATAAACTAAAGGAATGACTGTATAAAACAATTTAAAATAGATTTTATGGCTTTCTTTAATAGAAAGACCTGATGAGTAATTGATGAACCCTGTAAAAAATCCAACCTTATAGGAAGTGGCTTTTTCGTTTGTGCAACTGATAACATTCCCGTCTGCCTGTCCTAAGACAGGATATAGTTTATACAACCTCTTTATTTTTTGGCTGTCAGCATTAGAATGTAAGCTTATCTGCTCGGGAAGAGAGAAAACTGTGATTTCTATCCACGCTCTGTTTTTGGATTGTGCTTAGAGGATTAGTCCTATTATCAAGTGCATAAAACAGCAGTTAAAGCGTATCAGCCTACGATGCCTGAAAAGTTTGAGGTTTCTATTTTACTTTAACAAGGGTTTTTCTTCACTGCAGGAGAGTAGCGGTTTTGAAATTGCTAAACAAGAAGAGAGAATTTACCTTGATATAATTTTGGATGGTTCTTGAAGGAGATATTATTACCCTCACAAAGTTTTCCTTCAGTCTGATGGACAAATCCACTGTGTGTCTGTCTCTAGACATTGCATTAAAAGCCTTAGGAGAATCCCATATTATGGTGATCGTTACAAGGTCACAAGAAAAGGCAAGGAACTCAGTTTTTTGCATGTTAGGTTTCCTAGCTCAATGCTACTATCACTGCTATGTATCATCTTTGTCACCTACCTGTTTGTCTCTTCCTCTTGATTGCAATTGCTTAACCACTGAAGTGTGACGCAGAAAGGTGGATAAAGAAACTGAATTTAAGCACGAATGTGATACTGGTTCCTAAATCACTTGGCATCTTGCGTTTGTTGGAATGTGTAGCCTAGTGAAACTGGAGCACTATTTGTTGTCCAGCAGTCTCAGTAGTATACAGGAATGGGGATTCCTTCAACGTGATGTTACTGTTAGTGAAGTTGTGCCAATGGATTTGTTTTCCAGAGGATTAATTTTCTGACTTGCTCAGCCAAACTCTTCTGTGCAAGTATTTCTCCTCAAGAGTAGCTTTCGAATGTACTGTGTCTAAAGACTTTCTGTTGTACTAGATAATTTTTTCCTTCCCTCCCTTAGATAAGGAGATGTCAGCTTTCAGAATAGAAATGTCAGGAAGACATTTCCTGCTTTGTCCTATGATGCTAGTAGAGCATGTTTTTATTCTTTTGTACCAGAAGCACTTCAGAGTGTTCCATGCAACTTGAGTATAAGTTTATCATCTGAAATAGCCCTGATGCCTAGTACACTTACAGATCTATCACAAACTTAAACTAATTCATCTGGCATAACGTGTTGTGAAACGGGTATAAATCCTGGGCTTTGTACAATGCGTTTGAAACCTTAACCTTTCAATAGGGACACTTTTCTTTCAAAGAAACGTTTTTCTGTTTAACCTTTTCTAGACTGACTCTCACAACAGGCTGAGGTTAAAGGATAAATTTAAATACATGTGATGAAGTGGTAGGAAATGACTTAATTGGGTTATGCAGCGTAGCCAGTAAGCAGCATAAAGTCTTGATGAATCCTGAGCTGCAGTACTTCTCACTGTTACCTTGTGACCTCATGACATTAGATGTATGTTTTTAACTTTTAATCATTTCTGGCTCTACAAAAGACAACTTGCAAAAAGAGAGTTGTTGGCCATTTCAGCTATGAAAACTGCTTTTTGCACATCAGAGAAAAAGCTCTACCGAGTTGGTGTGTAGCTGACAAATACCAGTGATCTCAGTGCAATAATCAAACGTAAGCCAATCTTCTGCACTGCTTAGTAAGTACCCCCATTCCAGCATGCAAAACCAGATAAAGAAATTGAAATCAGCCCTTTTAAAAAATACTTACTAAAATTTGGGGAATTAGTTGCACAAAAAGAAACTGTATCCATATTGGTTTAAATAAGAATGCTGCTTAAATCCTTTTAAAGTCACCTTCCTCTGGGTTGTAGGTGAGGAAGTGGAAAATAAATACAGCTGATACTGTGTTGCTTTGACTTTTCCGAAAGAGTAGAGAAGTCCTAGGCTGGAAGTTTTCTGCCTGGGTGCCAAAATTACTGTGCTTATGTGGAAGGTCAGCCCTGCTAACTAAAAGCGGTATTTGATGCAGTGTCTTGGCAACTTTTTGCCTATAATATGAACAGCTCTCTCATACAGACTGAATTAGATACTTTAAAAATCTGAAAAGGAGGCTACAAGGCTGTAGTGTTTGTGATTTTTATTGCCTTGACCAGGGAATCCTCAATTAGAGGAAACAGTCTCTCCTAATTAAAATCATATTAGTTGTGTTGAAAATAAAAGATGTTTTCACTTTTGTATTAAATGATGCTTTTGGGATTATTTTCACTTTTAGAAGCAGAAGTGTCTAGAGACAACCTTTGTATGCTGCAGCATGCTTTCCAAATGATAAATTCTTCGCGGTCTTTCGCTAGTTAGCTCTAAACCCATCTTTGGGAGCTGTTTGCTTTCGGCACTTTGCGTGTGCTGCACCCATGAACTTGGAAGGTTGGTCTTACGTTCCAAACAAAATATTGAATATAGTCTTTGTTTCAACACAAAGCTATGAGACTGTAAATGATGCAATACGTCATCATCAAGTGTTTTCTGTATCTTCCCAAGCTTTCTGTTCTCTCTGAAGCACTAGTTTTCACTAGGCATTCTCAGGCGATTTCAAAGACAGCCATGAGGACTCAGTGTTCAGCAAGTGCTCAAAAAGCATTGATCTTCAAAAGGGGATACTGGGAAACCTAATGCTAGTATCAAGTTATTTTTTCTGTGCATGTGCTTCAGTTTTCCATGCATGCTCGTTTATTTGTAGGATTTCAGTTTCGGTTCTCTGTCTCTTTCTCTCCAGGAAGTGTGGAAAGTAAGTGACCTCTGTTGCATCTTTCCTGTCCTTTGAAATGTTTATCATGTTGCAAATTCTTCAGTTTCAGGGCATCTCAGCTGATCATGGATGGGAAGAGCTTGGTTTTCAAGATAGTATTGTATAACTTCTATCTATAAAATGTAAGATACTATCTGAACTTCTAAAGCCTGCCTGTTAATATTAAATCTGGAGCAGCTAGTTCAAAATGTCTTACTTCTAATATTAACATGATTTTTAATGAAAGTGAGCTTTTCTTTTTTTTTTAAAAAAAAGTCTGACGATTGTTCTCAAAGTGACTGTGTGAACTCGAGCATTCTTCTTTGCTAGCTTTTTGAGAGCCTATGTAAAGAGTTTGCATCAATTCAAAAGCTGGTTTGTCACGTGAGGTTTTTTCTCTCCCCAGGTTGATTCTGCTAATGCAGGAAGAGTGTTAGCTTCTGACGCAGCTGTTTTCTTGAAAAAGTCTGGATTGACCGATTTGGTACTTGGAAAGGTATTTAATGACAATTATTTAATTATCCTGTCTCTTGCTTCAGTTAGTATCCTGTGTAAATTAAAATACTTAGTGGTACTACAGGATACGTGATCTTCCCTAATGTGTTTTCAGTTGTGCCATCGAATAGTTTCCAACTTCAGTATCCTTGCTTATTCTGCTGTGTATGTAGCTTATGGTCTAAATCAAAACAATATTTAAATTTTTCATCATAAATAGGTGCTATCGTGAACTGTGGACTTTCATCCAAGAATGCATTGTTAAGTGAAGTGGGAAATTGCCAGCTTGCTCTCAGTGCTGTGAAACACTTTGTATCTATTTTTATGTTTTAGATTTGGGACTTGGCTGATACTGATGGCAAAGGTATCCTGAGTAAACAGGTATGATTATTTATATGATGTACAAGGTTACTCTAACTGTTAGCAAGCCTTGAACTAAGATAACAGTTAAGATTTCTGGTTCAGGAAAGCAGTTTTTCTAACTGATTTTTTTTTTCAGATTTTTCTAGTTGGAACTAGTTACATACTTCCCACTGTAGTTTAAGCTACAATAAATTAAGTAGCCTTCAGCTACCTCATCAGTTTTTCTTCTGTATAGCTGTGTAATTCAATATACTGAGAGGTAATTTAAGGGTTAATGTACTGTATTTACTGTAAAGGTGACTTTTCCTGTTAATCTTGGAGGACACAATGCAGAAATTAAAATTCTAGTAAAATCTTCAGAATTTTTTTCAGAATTTATCTAATTTAGGTGGACTTGACATTAGCACATTCTGGTTGGAGTTGTTCTTCCAAAGTTGTAGTGATAAGCAGTATGACAGTCAGACTTCCATATCAGTGGTGCTACTGAAAAGCTCTAATGTGTGTTGCTGTTTGGTTTGTAGTATGGTTACTTAAACAGCAGCCTGTGGAGACCTAGCTGCTTCATCCCATGGTAGGAAAAGGGGGAGCTTGTAGCATCTACCAAACTTTTTTTTTCTTCCCCAGACTTCTTTTGGTTCATTTTTCTAAGGTGCTGTACCTTTCTTTCCTCCCTGTCCATCAACTGCCACCTTTGGGATCAACTCAGTTCTTCCAAGAGTAACTGTAATGGCTACTTTAAATTTTCACTGCTCTGGCACAGAAGAACTGAGTGCTGAGAACTGACCACGTTAACCAGGAGGTTACTAAATGCTTGGAGCCAGTAATTACAAACTTTGCCTCACTGGTGGAATTCAGCAGTTGCTGACTGCTGCTTTCGGTCACTTTGTGACTGCCTTTGAAGCCGTTTGCAACCCTTTGTATTTATAGCAATATTAGAAAAGCTCTTAATTCTTCTGAAATGTGAGTATTTTCACATAATAAATCCTTTAAAATTTCATTTTTCCTGTAGGAATTTTTTGTGGCTTTACGACTTGTAGCATGTGCACAGAATGGACTGGATGTTTCCCTGAGTAGTCTTAATTTGCCTGTTCCTCCACCAAGATTTGTAAGATTTCTTTTTTAATTGAACATATCAACTCATTAATAAGAACTGTTTTTAAGTAAACAATTAGGAAGTTTTGGTATAAATACTAAACGCTTCTGAAAGTGATGTTGTAGGGCAATAGGGCCCTACAATAGGGGAAAATTAAGCAGTGCGGAATAAGAATGTACATGTTCTAGTGGGGATTTGAATATACAATTGTGTTTAATTTGAATATAAATGGTATTTGTTCTATTAGTGTTGTCCTTAACGGAAGAAACATTTTAAATTTCTTATCTAAATTTTGGTATCCTTAACTAAGGTAGGAGTGACTAAAATGCAGTTCTGGCTTTGAGAAGGAGCACCTTCTCAAATAAGGGAGTGGTTTTGCAAGGTCAGAACCATGTCTTTTTTTAATGTGCGTTTATCTCCTGTTTTTCTTTAGACTGATACTAATAGTCCTTTGCTACTCAGTGGAACAGCATCAAGTGATGTACCGTGGGCTGTTAAGGTAAGCTAAAGATGAGGGTGTTACCCAGGACTATGAGATGGTTTACAAGGAAACATAAGTCTGTTTGAGGAAAAATATAATGCTATTGATAGCTATAGTTTATAAAGTATGATAAATCATCATTTATTTCGAATCTGTAATTGGGCTAGTAGACTTAATTGGATAAAACCACTTGTGCCTTGGGAAATCTCTTCACGTTTAGATATTTGATTTATTGGGAATAGTTACCTGAAGCCATGAAAATAATTGAAGAATAAATCGCACTGGGGTTTAGATGAGTCTCTAGCTGGCTTAGAAATAGTATCTTTTTCATATGTTCTTTTAAGCAACAGGAATTGCAGTCGGTGTGTTTCCAGTTGTAACTTAAAAAAAAAAAAGTTATTACTTTTGAACTTAGGCTACAAGTGTGATCGTTTCCATAAGTAATATTTTATTCTGTCCCTGCAGCTGGAAGACAAGGCTAAGTATGATGCTATTTTTGACAGCCTAAATCCTGTGAATGGACTGTTGTCAGGTGATAAGGTGAAACCTGTACTCCTTAATTCAAAACTGCCAGTGGATATCTTAGGAAGAGTAAGAATATCTTTCTACTTAATTGTTAATTCACAAATACACTCAGCAGTATCTGTTTTTCAAATTGAAGACTTGTAGTAATAAGCCTAACTATTAAATACTATCTTGTGGAGTGGCTACGCATGTGTAACTCTTTAAATGGTAAAAAAAAAAAAAAAAAAAAATCTTTTCATATTTCGCTAGATTGCCGCTTACCACAGTGTATCAGTTATGTGTACTCTTTAACACATGGTTTAGAGAAGGGTGCCATTAGTGAACTCTGTCTCCAACTTAAGAATCTCTCTTCTTTTACGTGGTTTACATAAATATGTTGCTCACTGAAAACTAATACTGTTAATAGAACTTAAGATATGGTGGAAGGAGGCTGTTCTCACATTTGTTTTTAATGAGGTTTTAAATAGGAAACTGATGCAGTTCAGGCAAACATCCTTATATTCTGCTTTTTGTTGGTAGGTATGGGAATTGAGTGATATTGACCGTGATGGAATGTTGGATCGAGATGAGTTTGCAGTCGTAAGTATCTTCTGCCTCTTGGGATTTTGAAAGCCTAATGGCAGAGGTTTAAAATAGATGCATTGTGTATTAGTTTCTGATTGTTTGTATAGTTTGTTTATTGCCTTTATTCAGGGACCTTAATCAAGTTTTAGTACTGGTTAATGTTTCTGTCAGTTTATTGGATGTCTCTCTCAGCAGTAACCTTCTTTATAGGCTAAAACAGCCATTAAAAACTTATACCTGTGATCTGCTGTCCCACTAGAGACTGAGGGTTTTCACTGAATAAGTTTTACCTTCACCTTCAGTGTTTATAGTACTTGAACGCCTCAAGATACCTTTGAGGAAAATTTTAAAGGAATTACGTATAAATTCTTCAAAAGTTTGTAGCAAGTTAGAATTTTGATACTATTAATGCCAGCAATGATGGAATAATGTAAGAAGTGGTAAATAAGCTTGACTTCCCCCAAGACATGGCAAGTGAGAAGAGAGTGGGAGGCTCTCGCTTTTGAAGATTGTATAAGTCTTGAATGTGATAGTAACCATGCATCAAATTTTTCTCAAAAATTTCAGCTTGTTTTTGCATGTATGTGAATTGAGAGGAAGGAATTACGCATTCACTTTGGAGGAAAGGGTTTCATTTTATGTACGGAAATATCAAACCTATCTTTAAACATTTGGAAAAACTAAGAAAATATCTTAGCTGCATTCTGCATTGCAAGAACTTGAAAAAGTGATGTGACCTTCTGTCGTCGGGACGGACTAAAGACAGCCTTTCATTGTAACTTCTAGAAACTAAACTTTTACTCATCCTTTCAGAGTCAAAATTAAAAAATAAAATAACATGAAAATTAAGAATATCTGTGTAATTGTGAAGAATTGTTGTTATGGACAACGTCAAAACCTTGCTTTGTGTTTTTTTTATAATATAAGTATGATGAATTTACCTTTTTCTGCTGTCCCGTACACTTTTGAGAAAGGATAAAAGAGTAAAAATGGTTTCCTTGAATATTGTTCTAGTCATCTTCAGGCATCTATATGCTTCAGTTTCTTTTGAAACCGATTCCTTTAAGACCCTAGTAGTTAACTGTTAACTTTATTTCATTTCCTGTGTTTATGCTGTAATTCTTCACACTTTTAGCTTGGAGATCAGAGGATTGATAGGCACTAGGGAAATGTTTGAGATTAAATTAAATTGATAATCTGTAAAGTATTATAAGCCTTCTTTAAGATGCAGTTCTGTGTCTTGAACAACAGTCATAAAATTACTAAAACGTACTACAACAACAGAATAGTCGCTAAGTGGAACAATTCCTGGAAAAATTATTTTAATGTATTGATTAAGCATTTGAAGTGTTCTTTCAAATAAAATTCTACAAGTGGTGGTACAAGCTTGGTAATATTTAGGAGAATCGCTTTAATGTTCTGCAGAAGAATGTAGTAATGATAAACACAGAAGGGGATAAGCTGCAGTTCAGTTGAGGGGGCTTATAAAAGAGAAACGTAATGGAAAAAATGCCACAAACTTATTTCTTAACTAATTCTTTAACATATATATATTTATTTCTTATATATTTACATCCACACACCTTGTTTTCTTGTTCAGGCCATGTTTTTGGTGTACTGTGCTTTGGAGAAAGAACCAGTGCCTATGTCCTTGCCTGCAGCTTTGGTGCCACCATCCAAGAGAAAACCTGTTAGTGTTCCAGGAACAATGCCATTAATTCCATCTTCAACATCTACCAAAGAATCTCATCAGTCCTTGCCACCTGTAGGCATTTTAGCTGCCAAAACACCATTAACACAGGTACAATTCTGAAGTTACTTGGGGTTAGAAGATTTCTGCTGTTAATGCTGTGCCTTGGAGCCTGCCTGTATGAAGAATCTTGATACAGGTTTTTAGTTTTCTTCTTGGTCTGTTGATTGGTTGATGAATTTGAGAAGGCTGATGGGAAGACCAGGTGGAGAGGTATGAAATTTATCTTGTTCTGCTTTTTCTAGATGTCTTCAAATATAAACAGTTGTATAAAAAAAAAATTATTTGGTAAAGATTTAGAAGATATTTTTCAAATAAATTATTTCAAGGCATCAAGCTCAACTCAATGGTCAAAATACTAAGACAACAGTTTAAAAATGCAGTCCAGGTACACATCTGCAGAACATAAGTCTTCTGGCTGAAGACTGAGTTGAATATAGACAAGTTCTTAAAACAAATTGTAGCAGGGATGTGTGTGCAGTTGTGTGTGTGCAGTTGTATGTGTGCGCATGCATGCAATATGAAGAAGACACTAATGAAAATGGAATAGATAAATGCAAGCAATAGGAACAGGAAACAAAAGGTCTGGCATATCCACCAAAACACATGAGATTTGTTCTGAATGTTTGTTCCAATTATTAAGAAGCTTGATGCTTCCCATTCCCCTCCAGGCATTTTATTTAATCTTGATCATTTTAGAATCCAGAATTTGGGAAATGTCTTTCCAAGTAGATTATAACTTACTTGTTCTATTCAAAATAAGGAAAAAATCGAGAAGGGGATCAAAGGTAAGAACTGTAGTACTTAATGCATGAGATCCTGCTTGGACATGTGTGTACCCGTATTTGAGTCATCAATAAGAAACTTGCTTCTTAATTCTGGAGGTGCCGAGGTTTTCATCTGGCAATTTACTTGACTGATGGTTAAGTCTTGCTGTTTGCATTATAAAGCAGTGCCATTCTGGATGAGTGTTTCAGTGTATGTTTTGTGTACAGCATCATTTGGGATTCATCTGCTAAGTGTCCTTGTATGCTGAAATTAATTAGCGTTCATAAACATGCACCTGAAGCCATTTTCACTCAAAAAAAAAACAACCCCAAACATCTTTATGGTAGCTTAGTGTTTGGAAAAATTGCTCAAGTAAGAGAAGC
The DNA here is from genome assembly GCF_028500815.1 of Rissa tridactyla. Lineage (NCBI taxonomy): Eukaryota > Metazoa > Chordata > Aves > Charadriiformes > Laridae > Rissa > Rissa tridactyla. The sequence goes on along the minus strand of NC_071473.1, from coordinate 48,492,848 downwards.
GGCTCTAATTCCTGTCTTTACCTTGATCAGAGGTAAATTCCACAATTTAAAATGTGCCAACTATTAACAGTCTGGGCTTGAGCAGTTCTTCAGTTCCTCCAGCTAAAGCTCTCCAGCTGTGTAAAGAGGAATAAAATTGATAGAGCCAGAGAGTAAGCAGGACTGTGATTGAGCACAGCGGGCTCAACTCCGTGCTGGGAGGAAATCTAGGCTCCAGGGAATACTTTCAATGCATAGGCAAAGAGGCAGAGCACCAATCAGCCTTGGTGCTTCACCTGGTGTAAATACTTTGCTTCTTCTTTCGGAGTTGCTTGTGGATCTCTGTGCATCTCTATTTTGGAAGATAAAACTGGTTCATGAACTAGGCACCTATATCACTTTTTATGTCTGTGCTGTAGTCCTTCAATTATGTAACTCTGAAAGTCAACTATCTGGAAACAGAACTACCTGTATCTTAGTATTGTGGGTTTTGTTGTTGTTTTTCTTTCCCTTCCATCCCCACCACCCCTTCAGTGGGTTGTATCGCCTGCAGACAAAATTAAGTATGATGAGATCTTTGTGAAAACTGACAAGGACATGGATGGATTTGTGTCAGGTGTGGAAGCCAGAGAACTATTCCTGAAGACAGGACTGCCTTCTGCTCTTCTTGCACATATCTGGTAGGGTTTTATTTCATGATAGCTGTTTAGACGATGGCATGGTTCTCACTCCTTCCTACCACTTTTCATGAAAAGTGCTATGTTGACACTTCTGGAAAGTGAAAGTTGGTTTTTGTATAGAATAGCATGGCCTCTGTATAAGCAGTGGTAACTTATTTGTTTCTACTTTTGGACAGAAATGAGGGAAAACAGGTTTATGCTATGTGTCGTCATCTAGGGGAGGAGTTACAGTGCCCGAACAGAGATTGTTACAAACAAATACTGCACTTCAGCTAAACCCCTGGTTTAGGACATCATAGTGTTGCTGTGTATCTAAACATTGATGCTGTCCACATACTGGTAAAGAGAATTATTTGTATAAAATTCTTAGCATGTGAGAATTATGGCCCATCTCATTCTGCAACATATTTGTCTTTCATTACAGCTAGTAGTGACACCCACTGCTTTTTTAATTCTTTCCCCACTATAGGCTATTGTGGGGTGCTCTGATAGGAAAAACAACTTCCCTCCCCCACCCCAATGGTATGGTTAACACAACCTCTAATTTAGGAAATTTAGGGAAATTAAATAAACTCATGTTAGCTGTGAAAAGTTCTTTAATTTAGAAGGAACTTCAGTTACAGATAATCAGGGTTCGTTAGTGACTCATAGGCCTGATTTTGCCTTTCACCAGATCAGAACTTACTAAACAGAGCTATGGACCTTAGCATGCAAAGAGAAAGTGGTTGTGTATGGCTGAGTAATGTTTTCTATTTATTATCGTGCCTTACTTCTATATTGCATTTTTTTAGAAGAGGAGACATACACTAGCAATTTTCCCATTTTCAAATGACAGCAAGTATAGTGAACAGGGCAGTGCTTGCAGAAATGAGGGTTTGATTTATTTCATGTGCGTCTCTGTACAGGGCTCTCTGTGACACAAAGGACTGTGGAAAGCTTTCAAAGGAGCAGTTTGCTTTGGCTTTCTATTTAATTAATCAGAAGTTAACAAAGGGCATTGATCCACCTCAGGCTCTGACTCCAGAGATGATTCCACCTTCAGACAGGGGTGTCAGTCTACAGAAGGTAAGAATGGGTTTGGCATTTTTGGTATAACACTCAAAGAACGTTAGTTTCAAAGGCTACGCAAGAAACGCCTCAGGTTCTGGCATACCTTAAATTTATCATAATATCAGGAAGAAAACTAGTCTTAATTGCAAAGAATTGACAAACACGGTTCCATTCATGTTTCAAAATGAAGCTGTCATCTATTATGCCTGCCAACCAAGCGGAGAGATCTTATGTTGAGAAAGCATTATTTTCTATTTTGAAAGAATAATCCTTCTACCGGCTGTCCAAAGAAATTCTAGTTTGCACTTGAAATATTGTGCACAAGTTCAGTGTTTTTCCCCTAATGTGTTCACATTTACCTTTTTTACGTTTCATTTTTACGAGGTCTGGGAAGAATGTGAACTAAATAAAGGTTAGAATTATATATTTAAAGTTTTAAAAGTAAACAGTCCTCCATTTTATACTTCACAGATAGTTTCAATGTCGTCATAGTCTGTTGATTGCCATCTATCTTTATCCAGCGGTAGACTATACTATCCAGGAGTTCAAGTTCTATTTATCGGAATGGTAGAGGTCATCGCAAATTCTTACTTGTTTTACGCATCGTGAAGTCTGATGTGGGTTACCTTTTCTTGGTTGTGCAAAACATTGACCTAATTCTACAACTTTCTTAAACAGAATGAAAAATTTGCACCTGAAAAAATGAAACTCAAAATTTGGCACTACTTTTGAGTTTCTGTAACTGGTATCTAATTTCTTTTTACATTCTGTTTTTAAAAAGTAATTGCTTTATTTGCAACTCTACTAATCTTTTTTTGTATGTTTGCTTTCCTTTCTATGTCTCTTTTCTAGTTTGGACTGTTTTTTCCATTCTGCACCACTCTGCTTTTCATCCTTATTATTCTGTCAGTTTGTTAACTCTGCTTTCTCAAGGTTAGAGAATCTTTGCTTTTCTAATATTTACTGTCTGTTAGTTTAATAATGAACATCCTTCTAAGACTCTTACATAATCATTGAAATATCACGGCACTTCTCTGTCGTGTCACAGTATGTGACTTATTGCTAACTTCCAGTGTTGTTCATCTGGAAGAACCCCAAGGTTCTTCCTTGAACGCAGAGGTCTGTGGCTGTTACCTGTTGGTAATATGTGCTGCTTAAACTTAAAAGAGAAAATGCTGTGTCTTGTCCTATTGAAATTGCTGGCAAAGTGGTGACATGGCCTGGTAGTAGTAACCCAATGTGACGGTTGACATCACTAGGAGTAATACCCATGGTTTTACTGCTTATATTGCAGAAAATGTAGTGATCAGAACACATTAGGTGAGATCAGCGTTGGTTGCTGCTATTCTGTGTGTATAAATTGTTTTTATAGAACTCTCAAAGACATCAGTGTGATTTTTTTTATTTTTTTTTTTTACATTACTAACATAAATGATAGGAGTAAAAATACTGTGAAAGAAAATGTCTTAGCTTTTAGTTAGCTCTGTAAATCCTTACCAAGAATTTGGTTTACTAGATTGAGCTGAACCTCCAGCTCCTTTTGTGCTTTTTCAAAAGAGGTGTTGTCTTGTTGGTATGAAAGAACCTGTTTGTCCACGGTTATTGCTCAAGCATTCAACCCAAAGGATAAGAGCAGTAGGCAGAAATCAGCTTTTTGCTGGTTTTCTTGAAGTGGCGTGGCTTACATTGTAAAAAGCAAACAACAAAAACCCAAACAAAAAACATAAAACTAAACCCAAAAACACCAACCCAAAGCATAGGCTTCATCTTCTGAATGGACCAATGTAAAGGTGTTAGCAGAAATATCAATAAGTATAATGGTAATCTATTATGATTTTTAAGTAGGGAAGGTTAACTTGTGTCCTTCTTGGTAGATGTTCAGATGCATACGTATATATATTGCTGTTATCTAATGTTTGGTTTCCTTACAGAATTTTATTACCACAGTAGCGTAACTTTTATTTCAATTTTGAGACCCAAATGCTTTGAGACCTGAATGCAGATCCCATGAATGGGATACAGCAGCAGTCTAATACTTGTTGCTGTGTTTCTTTACCTGGAACTCTTTGTAGTCACCAAATGGCACTTGCATTACCAGCCATAAAACTTAAACTTATATGTAAGTTCCTCTTAAAAGAATTTTGAAAGGGATTTACTTTTATTATTAATTTGAGTTAAAAACCCGAAGCGTTGTTTGCATGCATGTTGCAGTGTCGTAAAAGGCAGCAAATAGTTCTAACTGTTGTCTTTAACTTGTACATTGAAACTAAAAATGTTGGCTTTTATGTTCTTCCTCCACACCAGTTCTCCTGAACAATTGAAAATAAGATTGAACTACATTTTGTTCGAGTTTGTTTCTGGCTGTAGCATGCAGAATTTCTTTTAACTGATGAGAGAAGGAAGGCTGGAAAAAATATGTACTTGTAGCTAATAGCTCCATGTTTTCCTTCTGTCCCCTTCCTAGGAAAAATAAAAACTTTCTCATTGGAACATCATGAGCAACTCCACAAAACTCCTGTGTAATTCCTTTAGAACAGGATTGAACGTCACAGCTATTTTGCCCATTTCAGAAGGTGTACGCTAACAAGTTTAAGAATAGCTGTATGGAGTTTTCTTTATTCTCAGTTCACGCCATTTGTTCTAGTAAAATACGCATCAACAATCTATAGTTCTGCTTAATAATATTCTCTGCCACAGTGTGCTCAGATTTACTGTTTAGGTCTTTTCATGGCTCTTGGTTTGTTTATTTTCTCAGAGTGTAAGCTTGAATAAACATGTAGTTAATAGCATCTTGATTTATCTTTAGAGAAACTTCAGCATTTAAAGGCTTTTATGTTATTCTGGGAGTATCACTTGCCTTTTTTAATTACATATATATACTTTTCCTCTGAACTTTGTATTTATCCTGGATGACTTGAAGGAGCTGATGTAGTTATGGAAGGTAGTTACAGTGACTATGGCTTTCTAAACATGTTCACGTTGTGATAAGGCACAGTAGAACAATTACAGTGTTTGCTAATTTGTGGCCTCAGCATTTCTTCTATAGTAATTTATGCGTAGTTTTTTGAAACGGAAATTATTTTTATGACAGTTGTCTTAATTTAAAGACATTTGGTAAATGGGAACTCATGATCTTAACTTACCTATGGCTTCGCATTATCAAAGTTTCCTTCAGAACTCTGGAGGTGATTAAACTAGCTCAGTATCACCTAAAGCATTGCAATGAAGTGTCTATACTCTGCAACAGGAGGATCACCAAGGTGAAGAAATGTAAATGTAGTAGACAAACCAAACCACTCTTAAATGAATGGTAGGAAGCCAGCTAAATATTAACTGTAAGTTAAATCTTATTTTAAAGCTAGATTTTTTTTATTTTTTTTTTTAATCAGGTAGTCCTGTGCTTTTGTGGAAGATCTCCTCAAGAGCTTACAGGAGACACACTCCATTTGAATTACTAGATGCTTTGGATGTGTGTTGTCTTCTGTTAATATTGCATCTGGACTGTTGGGTCTTTTAAGATTGAAGATTTAAAATACAATGCTACCGACAGTTGTTACAAGAGGATAGCTCATGCTGTCACAAAAAGTAAAGTGAATGTAGTTGTTGGACAGCATAAACTATAAACTAACACTCTTTATTTTTTATCTTTCAGAGTACTCAAGGACCGAATTCTGTAGCAGATTTTTCTGCAATTAAAGAACTTGATACATTAAACAATGAAATAGTAGACCTGCAGAGGTAGGTAAAGGAGGAATAGTCATAATTGCCTTAGATTCAGTTGTGCTATTTACTATTTTTTCTAAAAAACAATTCAATGCATAAGAGAAAAACAAGTGGTAGTAGTCTGCTCTGCTAAAATAAATGGTTAGCATGTCAGCAAATGTCTACAATGCTGTTTAACGCTTCTACTCTTTGCTCACTCAGAAGAGTGCATTTAATAACAGCGAGATTGCAAAAGGTCTGTCCGTCATGCCTTCTGGGTATGTTTCAGAGAGCTGCCTATCTTAACATCCTGAGGTGGAAATAGCTCTTTTGTTCATCTTTATTGGCAAATGAAAAGGAAGCAGATCTTTAGGATGATAGAACCATGATATAAATTGGTATTAGTTGTCTTAGATTTCTAGAGGAAATTCTAAGGATTTTTTTTCTAGTGACAGTAAGGAAGTGAGATGCGAAAGATCAAGAAGTGTGTAGGGTGGGGAGTGGGAAGATGACAGTTCGCATATGGACTTCTGTTAGGGCTTTGATGGTGGTAAAGATGGATATGCTTCTCTTCTTGTTTTGTAAAATAAACTGTTGCACTGAGGAAAATTGTTTTAATTCGAGGTCTGCAGACCCATGGGTTCAATTAATTATTTCTAAGGTAATTAAGATGGTGACTTCAAGTGACTAAGAAAATCAAGTTCATATATGTTGTATAGTCTTCATCATACTCTCAAGACATAGCAGATATTTCTCTTCAGTCATTTTTTTTGTTACTTCATAGATCTACAGAAAATTCTGTTAAGAACAGTTAATGCTACTATTTTATAAGCGAGGGAGATTTGTCAAGAAGAAATCTGCCTGTATTATTCATGTCACTTGCAGGAATGATTTAATTTGGCAATGTGTCAAAGCACAGTCTGTTTCCTAAATACATAAATGTTTTTTCACTTCATCTGCTTATTCTCCCTCTCATTACTCCCACTGCCTCCTCACTTCTCCCTGCTCTGCCTTCCTCTGTTTTTCTTTAGCTTGTATTAATTCCAATTTTGGACACTCACATTTATTAACCTGAAATATGATTTACAACCATGTGTAATTGCTGTTAGTATCTTAGAGGGAAATAAATTGTTCACTAGCGTGAATTTTTAGATGAAGTTGGTTTTCAGTAGGTGGGCTTGCAGCCTAACGTGCAAGCCAGTCTGTTTACATCTTGTTACCTTTTCTTGCTGTGAGGTATGAAGGAACCATGGCCATTGGAAGGTCGTTGCTTCCGTTTCTTCGGTGGCAAATATACTTGGGCAGTTATTCAAGACACATTTGAATGATATTAGATTGTTGAAGATATGGTAGGGGCACCTGTTAGTATGTATTTATTTTTAGAAAGGGGAAATCTACTTTGAGATACGATTTAGGGGCTCAGAACAGACTGGATTAACAATCAGAGGCTTAAGCCTGTATTGTCAAGCTTAACTATAATAGTAAGAGAATGACTATCAAACTCTCAATGTCATAAAATGAGTTGTGGCTCAAGTAAAATATATATATATATTTTTTTTTTTTTTTTTTTCAAGAAAATTAATTGTTTGATTACCTGGAAATCCTTTAGCCACTGCAGAAGAGTTATTTTGGTAGCAGAGTAAATGTTACCTTCCCTAAGCACAGGTGGCAATGCTGGGCAACAGATTAATCTTTGTGGTAAATGTAGGAGACTTTTCATCTTTGGCAAATACGCATTTCTCTTATAACTGGTGAAGTACAATTTCAGTCTTGATAGTTATTGTATAAAAATGTAATTTAAACTTAAGTTATTTTTGTTCATTGTTAAACAAGATATATTGTTCAGCTGTTGAACTCAATAGGTAATAATTCTAGTCCATGATTCTGTTGAGAAGTATCCGTGAGAGCTGCATTTCTGAGACCCAGTAACAAACTGAATCTATTTTTGAAGTGCACTTAAAAAAAAAAAAAATGCCTCAAAAGAATGATAGTGTCTGGAAAACATAGGTTTTTGAGAGACTGAGCAAAGAATACAGAGGTGATGTGTTTGTGCCTCAACAGTTTATGTGGGAGAGATTTCTGGTAGCCAATAGCATTTTAATCTAATTCAATAAAAACAATGTCAGGAAGATGGAGGTTGAGAATCAGATGAATAATAAAATGCAGAACGCTTATTAGTGAGGATCATTCCCCTCTGGTAGGAGGAATGATTTGCGTAGGGACGTTGTGGAATCTGCATCATTTTGAGCCTGTCAGCACTGCTGCCTCTAAGTTCTGTTTCAGTTGCACTATATTTTTAGAAAGCTATTTGAAGCCTTTTTTGATCAGCATTGTGGGAGGCTAGACCAGATGTTCTTAATATTCTTTTTTGAGCCGTAAGACCTTTTTCTTCCCCAGCAAACCCTGCTTTGCTTTTGTGCATTCAAAGCTAGCTACAGCGCACAAATGCATGGAATTGGGAAAGATGTCCATGCCCAGGGCAGGGGGGGTGGACTAAATGGTCTTTACAGGTCCCTCCTGACCCAAACCGTTCTGTGATTCAGTGAATTTCTTCAAGCTTTCCAAAACTGTGTTCCTCTCTAAGCGTGTTAAATTCTTGAGCTTAACTTAGTATACCTCACCAGAGGTGCCATCCTTCACGTATGTTGGACAGCAACGGTTATATTGTCCTGAATATAGATCAGGTTAAAAGGACCATAAAGCTGGTAAATTGGTCTCTCAAAAGTAAGGAAATGGCAAAATGACCCCAGAAAAACAGGGCAACCCCTCCCTGCCATGCACTTGCATCAAGCCTTTGTTTCAAAGTTCAGAGATCTACAGCTTCTTGGCAAAGCAATGGTAAAAATTTTAATGTAGGTTAGATTATTTCTTCTAACCTCTGTTTTTTAAGTGACTGAGCTGTTGCAGCTGAAAAGATTGGGGAGAACAAAGGGGAGGAGAAACTGGGCAAACCCTAGACTTTTTTTTTTTTTTTTTTTTTTTTTAGGTTTGACAAACTGAAGTACTACTACAGTAGGAATTCCCAAAATTACAAATGTATGTGAAAATAAGAAATGTTGGGCAGCTGTGAGTGTAGATAATGCTACCAGCTCTGAATAGTCATCTGTGACTTATTATGGAAAAGAACTATGACTTTTTTGCTTTTATAGTAGCTAAAGTGGTTCTAAGTGTTTGCCATCAAGAAGCCTGGCCGGGGTTATTTCATATTTGTCTTGAATGCCACTACTGAAATGGGGACTCCTCAGTTGTCAGCTATCACAAGTATTTGCAATATGCTGGTTCCCATTTATACATTACTTCATTCACAAATTAGTATAAAACTTACGGATTTACTAAGATTATTTGATTATAAATCGTGAAGTATCTGCATTGGAGAAACCATCTATTAGTTTTGAGGTTTTTTAGTCATTGCTTTTAATTTATTTTGATAGGAGGTTCTCCTAACCTGACTACTATTAAAATACAGAGGGAAATTGTATTGCTTTCATCAATTTACTTGAATTAGTCACAAGTGTCACTTATTGGCAAGACCACAGTTGTTTTGGGGTTGTTCTTTTTAATTTTTTTCTGAGTCCTGTTGCGGTAAGGGACTTTATGATCCAGGAAAGCTGTCATATCCAATAAATCAATATTGTTACTGTTTTTTGGTTCTTTCAGTTGCTGAGCATTCCTACAGGGGCATACCAGATAGTTTGTAAAAGAAATGGAGGCATTCAGAAGAATTAGTGAATTAAGTAGGTCTGTGTTGTTTTTTTGGGGTTTTTTTTTGAGACAAAGACGCATTACTGTGGGGGAGGAGGGGATGTGTTATGTGTAGACTATATACACTCAGCTTGTTTTCCTTTCCCTGAGACTGCTTCCTAAGCTTTTCTTGTTCTGCCTGACAATACTTCTTTCACTTGATTTTTTCCAATTCATTGTTTGTGTTGTGATTTGGCTAGCATAAGCTGCCAGTGGGTGGGTATTGTATTCTGTTGCTTGCTTAGCGTAGCCCAGATTGCAAGGTTTAGGTACCTGGCTTCTGTTGAAATACAAGGAAAGTGATCTTCATTTCTGACAGTCTCTTAGACATGTCAGAGATATCAGTGTGGAAAGGCTGTACATTAAAGCTTATATACCTCCTTGCATTTCTATTTCCTGCTCAGTTTTCATACCCAAGCAGGAAAAATAACAAGTATTTGTTTACCTAGTCAATTATCCTCTTTTATCTTCAATCAGGAATAATATGCCTGAATGTTTGCTGTGCTTGATGTGTGTCTGAGGGCTTGAAGGTATTTTTCAGCCTGACTTGTATTTAGATCTGTGGAAGTGCTTTGCTGAGACTGAGACCCTTTGTTCAGGGGAAGGTACAGAAGGCAAAATCAACAGAACGTGTTTCAACCCTGCGTTGCAGTGCTTTAAATATCTAAGTACAACTCTGCTACAAATAGTTTATTCAGCTAGAGGAGTGTGCTGTAGCTTTGAAAATGGTAAAGATTTTGTGATCTTGAAGGTTCACACTTAAAAAAAGTAACTAGCCTTGTTCTTCAAAGACCCTCTACACATCTTTTCCTTTTCCTTCCATGTAAACCTTCCTTTTGGGCACATTCAGCAAGTTGGTCTTTAATCGGATACTGAGATAAATGATAGCAGAATGTAATCTATAGTAATTATAGATTTATTCATTTAAGATCTGACATCTGGATATTATTTTTTTATTTTCCATTGTGCATGGTTTAGCAGTAAACAAGTTTTCCTCAGCTTGAGTAAAGAACTTAACAGTAGACCTGCTTTACTTTGGAGACAGAAATGCTTTCTTCTGTATTAGATAAGAGTAAACAATGAGATTAATAGCTTTAGATTGATTACCAATCTGCGGCTATTAAAATATGAAGTTACCTTAATTTCCATATGTACTAGTAATATAATTTGATAGCTTTTTACTATGGTATTTCATTTAGAAACGTTAGGTTTATTGTTGTTCAAATTCTAACTTCTAATGTGTGTGCTAATTTATTAACAGAATTTTTATGAAAGTAAATATCTGTATACGGAAGATAGTGTTAAAACTGTAAAGCTTAATGTGAAAGGGCATCTGTGAAAGGACAAAAGATTCCATAGTCTAGACATAAATGCTCTTATGATATTCTTAAAACAGTAACACTTCCGACTTGTGTAGGGTGGTTTTTTTTTCCCCTTTCTTAAAGCTATTGTTATGTCTGACTGCCAAGAATTTATTGATGATAATTCCCCTGTCAACAGTAGTCACTTTTAAACTTGAATAAATGTCTGTAGAGACAGACTTGATATGACACAGCAAATAGCTACATATGGTGTCTCTAAGCAGATAGTGATTACAGCAAGCTAACCTTTATTCTTGTGACTGAGTTTACCAACAGATACATCTAAAATCTGATAGGCAGTTAATTAATCGGCTAGATTGGCCTGCTGGACATGTTTTCTAGCTGCTCTTAGCATAGGAATTACTGTATTTGCAGGGGTTAATAGATGGAATCTGATGCAATCCCTCCCACTTTTCCCAGCAGTTTTCATTAGACAAGTGCTCCATAGCAACAGTGAGATCACTGGAGACAGTATTTCATTGATTTCTCCCTCCCGCCCCCTTCCATTTTTGAGCCATTCTTATCACTGAAGTGCAGTTGGGTGAAAAGACGGGTGTTTTTTATGCAGAACGCTTATGTGGGCTTCTGTTTTGTAACTAATTTGGAAAGCAGAAATCCCTTACATCTTTTGTGTTTAATGTTTCACTATGTATTTAAAGAGAGATACAGGCTTAGGGGGCTGGATAACTGTACCTGCTGTAGCTGATGTTCTTAAGTATTCTTGCATTGTTTGCTGGTCTTCTAGGGAAAAGAATAATGTAGAGCAAGACCTGAAGGAGAAAGAAGATACCATCAAGCAGAGGACAAGTGAGGTCCAGGTAAATAAGATACAGAATTATTGTTCGGACACCTGATATTGCACCATGTGGTGCTTTAATGGCAGTAGGATTACTGAGTCTTTAGATCACATCACTTATTCAGTGATGTGATCATCATTATGAAAAGAAAAAAAAATTGGTGGCTAAGAAAAAAAAATGTGCTTTGAAGTATATTTTCTATACCAGTGTGGGTAGGTGTGTATATTTATATAAATGTGCGAGCTTCTAGGATGTTTAGCCTGCATGGACTTTTAAATGAAAAATATTACAGAAGAATAGGTTTGGTTTTGTGGGGTTTTTTTGTTTTGTTTTTAGCAAGGCTGTCAAAAGTATAATTAAAACGAAAGAAGGCACTGTAGCACTGCAAATTAATAGACTTAAGTGGCTGAATTAAAAGGGTTTGTATATGGGTCTGCTTCTTAAGAGTCGCAGTAATTACCAGCTTGGGAGGAATGTTGCCTCAAGTTAATTTTGCCTAACGTAAGTCAATTTTAAAAATAATCTGTTTGATTTTTATTTAAAAGGATGACACTGGATGGAAAGTTTAAATTTTACAAGTGTTTTACAGGGATTAAAAATTTTACAGTCAGCATCAGTGTTTAGGGTGCTAACAGTCTAGCCAAGCCCTGAATTAAACACTGCAAAGCAATATTTCCATTAAATTCTAAGCTGCAAAAGCAGATGAAGTTGCTGCTTTAAGAAAAAACTTCAGTGTGATATCTGATCATTTACATTTATTTTAGGAATCTTTATTATTTCAAATAATCTTTATTTGATTAAGAGCAAATAATGCAAAATTTCTGCATTTTACTTTGTTGGGCAGAAAAAGAGACAATGTGTTACAAATGTTGTGAATTTTGTGCTTGGCTATTTAATATCCTTAAAGTCTGGATGATAATTAATAGTCTGACCTTCCAGAAGATAATCAGATGCTGGCCTGTTAGTCACAATGGCAGCCAGACTCAGCAGCTGCAGGAATGCATGCAGAAATTGCCCATGTCTGTGATTCTGCCCATGTGTGCAGCGGTCATTCCCCTCCCCGCTCTGCAGATTGCCTTTTCACACTATTAAAAATTCTTCTGGGTATTCCTGGTTTTGCACATGGGATGATTTTGTTAGTATGTTCTGGAATCTGTGTGTGTCTGTGTAAAGGTTGGGTTCTTTGGTGCCTTTGCACAAAAGGTATGTAAAGATTAATAAAAACCTTACCTTTAATGTTACAGTATTATTGTCATCTGCATATGTTTAGTGTTTGACAGTCAGCAGCATCACAGAATCAATCAAGCCGTCATATCTAGGACAGTAATGTTGGAAGCAACTGTCTCAGGTCCTTAACCTCTTAGTGATCACAGAAGCTATTTATCCCTTGTTAAATATAGAGTTACAGAGTTCTGTCAGTCTGCAGCGAAGGAACAGTCTATTACTGGCTTGTCAGAAAAATGAGAAACCATCAGGCTCAAACAGGATATGGCTGCAGCATCTATTTAAGCTGGTGGCCCTTTATCTCTCCTCCTTTGTTGCTCCTGAATGTTGGAAGACCTGCATGTTTCAGGAAACTTTCTAAAACTTCAGACAATACCAGTGACAAACTAAGAACATCTTTACATCATGCTTCTTTTTTTCTTCTGGTTTTATTCTAACGGGGACATTTCTAAAGATGGTGTACAAAACCAGTGTGTTCTTGTCTGCCACCTTGGATCAAGCTAGTTTCCTGGCATCACACTCCAGGATTTCTGACACCGGAGTTACTTCCATGGACACAAATTATAATCTCAAATATAGCCGTGGTCTATGATGGATTGAACTGTTTTATGTGAGAGGAGGGAAAGAATGACACTTTTTTTTTTCTTCTATAAAATAATTTATGTACTATGTAAATAGATACTAAAAAGCAAAGACAGAAAAAGAGTTGGAAGGAAAACTCAGCCTACTGGTGGGTTTTAATATGCTTATTAAAATATCAGCTCTTTAATAGCAAAGATTAAGGGGTGTTTTTTCAGTCTCCCTGATGAGACTCTGAAATAAGCGGAGACTCTCCTTTTTTCCAACCGTTACTGTGTGTTCTCTGGAACTTTATTGACATAAAGTCAAAAGGCCTATGTTTTGCTTTTCAGCGGGACACTGAAACTTTGTAAAGAAATATTTAGAACAAATGCATGCAATTTCTGAACAAAGCATAATATGTGTTCACATCATTTGGGGGGGGAAAAAATGTAACTGCAGGTGAGACTCTGCAGAAGGTGCAGGGGGGAAAGTATTTTGGGACTGTGGCCTTCCAAGTAGTCCAGAATGTTCTGGCCTTCTCTTCTAGCCTTCTGATCACTTTGTTGGGCTGGTTTTTTTTTAAACAGATTTATGCTCTGAGTATCCAGCTCAGCATTGGATTTTCCCTATTCTTTGTTTGTTGTGGACCATCAAAGCCATTAGAAAGTGAAGCTTAACTTTTCTGTGCTGTTTCAGGCTTAACAAGTCTTAGGACATGAATTTTTTTGGTGAAGTACAGACTAGCAACCCGTTAAATCCATTGGCTATCTGTGGAAATACAGATCTCTAGACTTTCCTTGTCCTACACTACATTAGCATGTAGAGTTATAATGATCGTTAATTTAATACAAAGATTACTATTACCATAAAAATGCTAGTTTGTACTACCTCAAATATGATATTGGTTAACATACTGAATGTAATTCAGTGCTTGAACATAAAGATGCGTCTTCTCCGCTGAGGATCATCGAAACTTAATTGGAACATTTACTTCATAAAGATATATTAGCCCCAGTTCTATGTATTGTATCTACTCCGAACTTTAATTTTAGAGTGGTTATGTGAACGTGTTTGAGTTTTGGGGTTGTTTGTTGTTGGTTGTTTGTTTGGTTTTTTTTTTTCCTCCTTCTTTTCTCTTCTGGGAACCATCAGGCTTAGTCAGGTCTTTTCAGTGCTTCTCTACTGCTGTGCCTAGGACAGACATTGGGATTCAAGGAACAGTAGCAAGAGTGGAGGTGATCTATATTTAACTTGTGTGTATGTGAATTCTTGCTGCCTTTCAGTGAAAGCAGACTGAAATCTTTTTAAGCTATTACTTTTTCCCCCCATTGCTTGTGTTGAGTGTCAGCTGATACTTGCTTTTCAAAGCGCTGTAAAAAATGAATGGATCGAGAGTGTCCCAATTGTCTGAGTCAGTAGCTGCTGTAGGAGCTTTTTGTGTGTGTGCTGGTTTGTCTTTCATAGATGAGAAATAACCAGTAATTCACCTAGTCTGACTGCTGTATGTCAGTCGTATACCTTCTATTGAACTTCAAATGTGATTTGGGGGCTGTTGGGGGGTTTTGTGCTTTGTTTGGTTTGGTGGTTTTGGGTCGGTTTGTTTTTTTTTTTTTTTCCTTGGATTTTTTTTGGGGGGGTGGGGTTTGGTTGTTGGTTTTTTATTTGTTTGGTTTTTTGGGGTTTTTTTTTCCTCCATAAAGGCGTCTATGTTTTTTCTTTAGGTAGTCTTCTGGTTGTCCTGAGGTTACCTATTTCCCTAGCATCTGACTGCTGCACCATATGCCTTTCTATTTCTATCTGCCTTTTTTGTCCTGATTATCTGGAGGTGTTAGCACATGTGGATAAACTATCTCCCTCACAAAAAAAAAAAAAACAACTCCACCCCTAAAAGGGCAACAGGATCTTAGTTTGGAGTACCCTACAAATGTGTGATCTAATCAGAAATTCACATCAGCTTGTTTTCTTATCCTCCTTAACTTTTTTTCTCTCTATTTGGTTTTTACTGTTGTTCATAATTCTTCTTTCAATTACCATATTTTCTGAGAAAGGCTGCAACCTTCTTTTTTCATCTAATATTTTTCCTTTTGTATTAATCCTTTTTGATCTCCCAGTATTATCTCATCCTCTGACTTTGACAATCCTTTCTTCTTCCTAAATTCTTTTCTTGACACTTTTTTCAATGTTATCTCTGCAGTTTGTTGAAGTACAACATTTTCTGTTGCTCAGAAATGAACTAATTAACATATGATGGTACTTAATGTACTTAGAACACAAGATACATACTGCTGTTTCATAAATTAAAAGATACCATATTGTTGTGTATGGAATGTGCATTTCTTACATTGAAAATAAGTTTTTGACTGTTTTTTTTTTTTAGTTTGTTTTTTTTTCAAAATCAGAGGCAGGGAGGCTCTAGAAGGGAGTGCATTTGGGTTAATAATGCACTGGTTTGGTCCTTTACCATGTTGCTAAAACAAGTTCCTATTTTTGGCCATGTGTCTTTGAAGGAGCAGAATAAAGAATTTCTATTATTAAGGAACTGAGTAAAACATATTGCTAAAATATAGGAGAGAGACAATGTAGCAGCCTGAATAAAGACAACTTCTAAATTAAAAATGAAACCCTAGCCTCCCTGTGAGTAAAACAGTTAATCTGTGTTGATGCATGATCCTCAATATTTCAGTGAGGTTCTTTTTACTAAAGAAAAGAAAAAGCAAATAACCTGGTTATTCTTATGTATTAAAATTTGAAAATACTTGCTTGTCTGACAAGTTATTAATACTAGCTGTTGAAAGATAATTTGTTGATGCTTTGAAATCTGAGTCGGTACTGCTGTTTATGCTGTGGAATTTAGTGATTAGGAGGATAGAGGGAACAAATGCAAAGCTAATCTGTTTTATTGCAGGATCTACAAGATGAAGTAAAGCGGGAGAGCAGTAATCTGCAAAAGCTGCAAGCTCAGAAACAGGAAGCGCAGGAAATCCTTAATGATCTTGATGAGCAGAAGGCCAAGTTGGAAGAGCAACTGAATGATATCAGGCAGAAGTGTGTAGAGGAGGCCCATTTGGTAAGGTCTAGTGGCTAAGGCCCTCCAAAGAGTAAATGCCTCAGTCTGAAGAACTCGGCTTTGCAGCATTACAGTTGTTGGGGCAGGAGAAAAACATCTTTAATGAATAAACAGCCTGAGTGTCAAGATTTTGTGACCAATAGAGAATAGGAAATATGTCACTCATTTCAGTGACCTGCTAATTTAGTATCAGTGTGTCAACAAATATGCTGAGATATACTTGCACACAAATAAGGTTAAGTGCAAACAAACAATGCAAAATTATAATGCAATGTAAGTGTAATTTGAAGTACTAATTACTGGGAGTGATTTCTTAGCATTTTAAAAAAATAATCTTATGGTTATGTGGGTTTTTTTTTTCTAATACAAAGCTATAGTATTTCTTCAATGTCTAAAATTATATTTTCAGTATTGGAGATATCTGTGTTGGTCAGGAATACAGCTGGAGTACTGCGATCTTATTGAGACCAATAGGGAATTAACCTTTAATTCAGATCTGATCTATAATCTCTGCAATAGCTATGAGGCTTTTACTTTTTCTGGTCATAAATAATAGTATTTGCATGTGTTTGGAGGTGCTTTGTTGTTTGGAGTTTTTTTGTTTGGCTTTGAAATATTTGTTCATGCTTTAGATTGCCATGCTGAAGGCTGAAATAACAAGCCAGGAATCAAAGATTTCAGCGTATGAAGATGAACTGACCAAAGCTCAAGAGGAGCTGAGTCGCCTGCAGCAAGAAACTGCAGAGCTTGAGCATTGCATAGAGTCTGGGAAAGCACAGCTGGGACCTCTTCAGCAACATCTGCAGGATTCACAACAGGAAATCAATTCAGTAAGGCAGTATGAAAGATGGGGGCGGGCGGGGGGGGGATATAAAATTAACTGACTACCTTTAGTGTGGTTTTTCTTAAGGGAAAGGCGTTTTCTCTTTTTTCCACTATTTGCTCATGTCTGTAGTTGCTTACACACGTGTTCTATGCTAGTAGTTGTGAGGATTCTTAAAGGCTGACTCAGGATACTTCATGATTTCTCTCCAGTTTGTTAATAAAAAGGAATTAATTTATTATACTTGAAAATAATTTGTCTTAATGTAATGAATGAAAAATATATAATACGTGTTTAAATTCTTTGTGTCCAGTAGTTAGTTAAGCTTTCTTGTTCAACCATGGCCTGGGGCATGCTCTCACTATTCTTTAATTGATACGTAGTTGGTATAAAACTGCTAACATTTACTTAGTACACTGTTAAAGGGGAAAGTGAGTTGAGTCTAAGAATAAATTAGATTGAGACTAGATACTGAGAAGCAGAGAGATGGCTGCACTCATTTTTACACACAGAACTGTGCTTTGAAGTGTCTGCTGTTATGTTAAAGCAACACTTTCAGCTTCTGTCTGTAATCAGTGATTTATTATTACTTCAGTGATGCGTTAGCTTGCATACCCTTTCCTCATCATTCTTCTCCTTCTCTGACTTGCCAGCTGTCCTAATATGTGAGCCAGAGTCACATTGGTATCAAGTTAAAAACAAAACAAAAAGTCTTCCTACTAATTTTGAACCCTAGAAATGTCTGACTTTTGGGTTGGTCATTTCACACAATTCATGTCTGTAACTTGCTAACAGTTGTTTTTTTCCGTAAGACTTCCACTGCTAGCGTTCACACAAGAACACTTTCTTCTACTTGAAGAGTCTTGTAACATATTTGTAATTTTCAAATTTGGCTTTGGGGTTTACAGACTGAGTAGTAAACAAATGGATTTTCCATTGTTTCATCACAAGTAGAGAAGTTTGTGCTGTTTCAATATTAATATACTAACAAGAGGTACTTGCAATGAACAGATTTGAGGCCAATAATGTAAAAGGCTATGCTTGACTGTGCTGCAAACATTTATTTTTTTTTGATAGGTTTTATGTTAGTACTCCTGATTTTATTGCGCTCAATTCACAAATAACGAACAATAGGTGCTTTGGTGCTTTAGGCAAGATTATCTAATGGTTGGTCTGAGGTCAGTGTGTTTGAAAGACAGCTGGTGTTGTCTTTGCTGCCACCTGACTTACGAATGTGCAAGGCAATGAAAACTCTATTAAGTGACTGACCTAGCAGAAGTCAGTGGGATTTAGACACCTAAATATCTGAATTATGTTCATCCTTCTGCATAATCTGCCAAATCCAATAATCCCTTCATTAACTGGCAAGTTGTTTGTAAACATTTGCTGTGAGGCACTGCATTAAGCATATTGCAGAAATAATAATGTGCGGATGTAACTGTCTGCTTAGGAAGATACGTTGTGATTTTTGTAGAGTTCAAAAACTATGTGGGAGAAAATAATGAATTTGTAACTTTCCTCCTCGGAAGATGAGAATTCTGATAAAGCAGACTTTTTAATTTGAGTTTAAGGCAATTGCAAATGCATAATTAAAAAAATCAAAACAAAAAAACCAACCAAACAAAAACCAACCAACAACAACAAAAGATCCCAAACAAATAAAACCAACCAAACAAAAAAACCCTGAAAGCTTTGCAACTCTTCTTATGAGTTTGAGTAGAAAAAAAGTAACAAGTCTTGATGTTGTCAGTGATGCAGTCTGCTTCCTTGGCACAAGAAGGTTCTTGTCTGTTCTTCAATTACATGATATCTCTTCTAAATCAGACTTGTGCTTATCTCTCAAATATTACCCTTTGATTGAAAGAATGTGGGGTTTATATTTGCTTTTGAAAATAAGGATTTCAGATGTATAACTTCTGTCTTATATTTTAGAGGGGATGGTCATATACTAGCTTCTGTGTACTGCCATACTGATGCATATACGCTTATTTCTGTTTACAGGTGCAGACAAAACTTCTTCAGCTGAAAGAATTGGAAAATAACCAATTTAGTTGGCACTCTCAGCCACATAATACACTTGTTAATGGAACTGCAGATCATTCTAGTCTTAGCAACAGCAGCAGTGAAACTGCTAACCTTAATGAGAATACCGAAAGGGAAAGTATAGCAGAAGATGAACAAATAAACAGTGTGTCTCCAGTGAGTAGTGTTTTGCCTGCTTGATCATGATGCAATGCAGCTGTGAAGTTGGAATAAGTTAAGAATGTATCAAGATTGATTATGTTTTTAAACACTTGCACAAGTGAAATTTCAGGGTGTTAATCTGAGGAACTATGTTTCAGCAATCTGAAAGTTGATAAAGCACAAAAAGGAGGCAATTTTAGCTTAGCTGGAAAGTGGCAATACACTTTTTTTCTGTGTGTGTTTCCAAAGGAAAATATCATAAATTGAATAGTAGAATTAATGTTAAAGGAGAGCAGCTGTCTCCAGTTGGTGCAACAAGAATGGAATAAGAAATAGTACAGAAAATCTAAAGCTATCTTGTTTTAAATGTCCCTCCTTATGTCCCAGTAGATTCTTGATTGATTGATTTATTATCTTTTTTAAACTTTCACAGGGTTTATGGAACACTTCAGTGGGTTCCATAACAAATATGAACCTCTTGAAGTATCCTTTAGTATATTCTTTCAGCTGTTTAATACTTCAAATCATATTGTGTAGTCATCTATTTACCTATGGTGAATTGCTTTTACCCTTTTGTAGATAAGGAATAGTCCTGAAACAACAGCCTCTGTTGTGGAAGAAGAGAAAGAGACCCCAGCTGCAACTATTACCAAAAAAGTGAGTGAGTTCAAATTTGGGGGAGGAAAAAGTAAATAAAAAAACCTTAGTTAAACTGTTTCAGGCTTGCTTCATGTCACGTGCGTCATGGTCATAGAACAGCAGAGAAATAAAATTGTCATTTCTTAATGTTTTTATTTAGAGCGCGATGTTATGAAAACATATAGCAGGCAGGTTGTTATTGAGAAATATTTTGAATCTCCATTTACGAATTATGTAGAATTCTAGCTGTGTCCTTTTTTCCAGCTTTAAGAAGCTACTAAATGGTAACACAAGACAACACAAGTGTTTTCTGTCCTGCATGTCTTAAAAATTTAATACTTTTCTCTACTACTTTTGCATTGCTCAGGAAGATCCATTTGATGCTGAGTCTCATCCATTGCCTGATCTAGTTTCTGAAGCCAGCTTAGAGTTCTTCCAGTCTGACCCTTTTGTTGGCAGTAAGTAAACTTTTCTCTCCAAGTGCAGATTTGCAGAAACAGGTCTTGTATGAGCACATCTCAGACCAACCTTCACCTTGGATCTGCTCTTTATAGAATAAATGTGAAGGTGTTTGAGTGACAAGAGTGTGGAGCCAATAGCGTTACAAAAATAGAAATGAGAGTTCCAGGGTGTTTCTCCTTCCTTCATCTGGATTTTCTAATTAGCTGTGAAAATTTCCCTCACCGCTCTTCTGGAGTACTTCTCTTACCTCCTTCCGCCCCAGCCTCCCACCTTTGCTCTTAAAGGTGTGAGCACACTTGTGATACATGTGGTCTCACTAATCTAATTTGCAGCACAGATCCACAAACAGATCAACTGAGGGTTCAGTGAGCTGTGGTGTAGGGAGGGTGTGGGTGGTTGAGAATGAATGGCCGTGGCCTACTTATGGTGAGTTTGGCACTCAGAAAAAGGTAATGTGGAACTGCACCATCTGTTCATCTTGTGGAAGTGCTATGCTTTATTTTAAGACCTTGCCACTTAGGAATGCTGTTGCTCGCATTTATTTTTTTCATTTATGTTGGAAGAAGTGATCTGTCTATGGAGCCACTTGGAGAAAGGGGAGTTAATTTGGATTAGCTGCTGAAGCAGATGTTTTCAGCCACATTAATATGATTTTACATGCTTTCAGAATCAGCACGGTCTGATCAAATTTAGCTCGTATCACTTCGAAAGGAAAATAAGCTAAATTTGTTTCAGATGACACTGCTTCTGAAAAAATGTCAGTGCAGATTTAATACTTCTAATGAATAAACTAGACTAATTTAAAACAGCTTGAATGTTTCTCTGTAAATATGGTTTGATTTTTGTTTATATTGAAGTGGTCCTACTTACAGCACATGACATAGCCTTTCTTTCAGAGGGGAAAGGTATGCCTGTTAATAGCCAACCTTTTTGGCTTTGCGTGCTCAGTATATTCAGGGGTAGATATGTATATATCTACACCTACAGTATATCTACATCTCTTAGATGTAGATGAGGGAGTAGAACTGATGCAACGGGAACCATGCACCCAGTAGAGAAATGAACACTTAGGAGCTACCATCCATGGTGCCTGTGAGAATTAATCAAAACTTGGGCTAAGCTTCTGTCAGTGGTTGGCTTAAATTACTGTGGTGGTAAATACTGCATAATCATAGAATAGTTTGGGTTGCAGGGGACCTTTAAAGGTCATCTAGTCCAACGCCCCTGCAATGAGCAGGGACATCTTCAACTACATCACATTGCTTAGAGCCCCATCCAACCTGACCTTGAATGTTCCCTCTTTAAAGCCATTACCCCTTGTCCTGTTGCAACAGGCTCTGCTAAAGTTTGTTCTCATCTTTCCTGTAAGCCCCCTTTAAGTATTGCAAGGCTGCAATAAACTCTCCCTGGAGCCTTCTCTTCTCCAGTCTGAACAACCCCAACTCTCTCAGCCTGTCCTCACAGGAGAGGTGCTCCAGCCCTCTGATCATTTTTGTGGCCGCCCTCTGGACCCACTCCAACAGCTCCGTGTCTTCCCTGTGCTGAGGACTTCAGAGCTGGATGCAGTACTCCAGGTGGGGTCTCACCAGAGCAGAGTAGAGGGGCAGAATCACCTCCCTCGACCTGCTGGCCACACCTCTTTTGATGCAGCCCAGGATGCGGTTGGCCTTCTGGGCTGTGAGTGCACATTGCTGGCTCATGTCCAGCTTGTGATCCACCGGTACCCCCATGTCCTCCTCAGCAGGGTTGCTCTCAGTCCCTTCATCCCCCAGCCTGTATTGATGCCAGGGGTTGCCTTGACCCAGGTGCAGGATCCTGCACTTGGCCTTGTTGAACCTCATGAGGTTCACATGGGCCCACTTCTTGAGCTTGTCCAGGACAGTCAGGATGGCATCCCAGCCCTCAGGCGTGTCAACCGCACCACTCAGCTTGGTGTTGTCTGCAAACTTGCTGAGGGTGCACTTGATCCCACTATGTCTTTGATGAAGATATTAAACAGCACTAGTCTTGGTACTGCCCCCTGAGGGATGTTGCTTATCACCGATCTCCATCTGGACATTGAGCTGTTGACCACTGCCCTCTGGTACCCCAATCAATTCCTCACCCACCAAACAGTCCATCCATCAAATTAATACCTCTCCAATTTAGAGAGAAGGATGTTGTGGGGGACCGTGTCAGAGACCTTACAGGAGTCCAGCTAGACAACATCCATAGCTCTTCCCTTGTCCACTGATGTAGTCACTCCATCATAGAAGGCCATTAGGTTGGTCATGCAGGACTTGCCCTTGGTGAAGCCATGCTGGCCATCTTGAACCACCTCCCTGTCCTCCATGTGCCTTGGCAGAGCTTCTAGGAGGATCTGTTCCATGATCTTCCCAGGCACAGAGATGAGGCTGAAAGGTTGGTAGTTCCCAGGATCCTCCTTTCTACCCTTTTTAAAAATGGTTACAATGTTTCCCTTTTTCCAGGCACCAGAGACTTCACTTGACTGTTATGACTTTTCAAATATAGAGTAGCTTGGCAACTACATCAGCCAGTTCCCTTAGGATTCTGGGATGCATCTCGTCAGGTCCCATAGACTTATGTATGTTCAGGTTCCTCAGGTGGTCATGAACCTGATTATCCCTTACAGTGGGAGGGGCTTTGCTCTGCAGCCCTTGCAGCCCATCCACTCGAAGGCTGCGGGGAGAGAGTTTGCCAGTGAAGACTGAGGCAACAAATTTGTTGAGTACTTCAGCCTTCTCCTTGTCTTTGGTTTCCAGTTTGGTTTCCAGTTTGGTTTCCAGTTTGGTTTCCAGTTTGGTTTCCAGTTTGCCGATCTTGCTTATCGGGGGGCATAATGTGGGTGTTTACTGACAATAACAGACATAAATGCATCTTTGAGATAGCTGCTTTCGTGTGTGTTTCATTCTGGTATTGCTACTTAATATTTTCTTCATTTAATGCTAGTTCTTGTAGTTCCACTGAAAATAGTAAAACTATTCCCCTGAGTGAAAGTTGTTTATGTTTTAGCTGTAGAAATTAGTTTGTATCCAAAAGACTTCAACTGAATACATGGATTATTACATGTAACTTTTTTTTTTTTTTAAAACAGGTGATCCCTTCAAAGATGACCCTTTTGGGAAAATTGGTAAGTAACTTTGTAACTTCTAATGCATTTGTTTTTCTAAATGATTCCTCCTGGAAGAGTATGTGGGGAAAAGTGTCACCCCTTTCAGTACAAAAGAGGTGGAAATGACACAAAAAGTCACCATAGGGTAGATACGTATATGGCAGTAGCGACTGTCCACTTGTGTTAAAGCTTTTGAGAAGCCCATTGCCAGTGAATCCTCTGTTGCTGTTGGCAGTATCCTCAGTTGGGATTTAAGTATGTGAAGGTGGTGAACAGAAGGCCCCAAACTCTTGCTTCCTGTTTTGTACGCAAAGAAGTAGGACTGTACTCTTTTAAAGGCTCTTAGCTTACCAACTTTCTTTAGAACTAAATATTGAAAAAGTGGGAAGTCTCTATTTAGACTGGCTGTATAAACAATGTTATTTGCTTGATCCTGAATGCAGCTATTGGTGGCAAAAAAGCAAAATGGCCAGTAGAAAGGCTATAGCAAAATAGCATTGTGCACCAAGTGCCAAATAAGAAAACATCAATTGTGTTTGGGGAGTGAAGGAGATGAGTAGGAGAATTCTGGGAAACATTAGGTTTTGTAAAATGCACCATTTTTAGGTGGTTTGGTTAAAAAACCTGTATGCTCAGATGATTCTGGAACTGAACCACTGGCATGCTCCATGGTTTTCATGATGTGCAGAAAATGTTCATTTGTCTAATGTTTTGAATTGCAGAATACAAATTATTCACAGATTAATTTCATACTTCAAAGATCCTTGGTCTTAAATGTGTCACCTTCTTGCAGTATGAAAAAAGCAATACAATGTTTAGTTTTTAAGCTGTAAAGCTATCAGAAATGTTAATGAGATGTTTACTTTTTAGATCCTTTTGGTGGTGATCCCTTCAAAGGCTCAGATCCTTTTGCAGCTGACTCTTTTTTCAAACAGTCCTCCACTGATCCTTTTGTGACTGGTGGCACTGATCCATTTAGCACTGCAGACAGCAGTACTAATATCACAGTAAGTTTGGTAGCATACCTTTTGTATCTGTATATGATTTGGACAAAATAACCTATTCTGTGCATTTGGACATGCCTTGAAAAGCTGATACTCAGAAATCATATAGATAAAAGGCTAACTCTTACCCCATGGCTCTGTTTTGTCTTTTTTGTGTCCTGTTTACTAGAAATAGTCACAGATGAAATAAGAGTAAAAATAAAAACATTTTAAAAGTCTTTCAGTGTGGAGCTTCACTGCTTCACAGGTAAGACTATTTGAGAATAATGAACTAAGCTTTATTGGTAGCTGGTGGAATTTACTAAGCATTAAAAGAATCCTAAGATTAATGTTGCCAAGTGATGTTGAGACATTTTGATTTTTGTCTCCAGAGCTTATAGGATCAATAAGTATGTTCTTGTATATTCCTGAAATCTGATGTGGTATGAGGTTTCCCCTCTGAAAACTCTAATTGTTCTATAGGTGTATATTGTTTGGGTTTTGTTGTGGTGTTTGTTTTTTGTTTTTTTTTTTTAATAAGTCATTGAAGCCCCCTCATAGTGTGGAGATTCTTACTGAATGTACCTCTTTCAAGTGTATGTAGGTGTAACTTTTAGCTGTTCACATCGTAACTGAACAGTTACTGATTAGTCTTGAGCCTATAACAAGATAGAGTTGGGCATGAGACCTTCTCTGATGTAGAATAGAACTTGATGAAGTAATATTCAGGGCTGATAGGCAAACAATCTAAGCTGAAGTTCTTCATGTTGTAAGTTTGTCTCCATCCTTTTGACATCTCCTTTCCTTCCTGCTTCTGTTTATGCCTCTCTTCCAATTTTGTATGTGTATAAAATATGTGTATACATATATAAAAATTAAAGATAATGTGGATTAGGAAGCAAGTTAAATGGCTGTAGAGTATGCCTGAGCTGAACTTGCAACAGCCAAGGCAGTGAGAAATCACTGCACCTGACAGTGGTGTTCTTGTCCTTCCACATGGTGTGCGCATTATACAGATCCCAAGGTCCTATTACACACCACAGCCTACACCTCCGACCTTAAAAATTAGTTTTCTACAATCTTCAATACTTAGTCAACTCACTATTCTTTGCCAAGTCTTAATAGTCTAATATAATCAATTCTTGGTCATATTACAGTGTGATAATAAGAGAAGTACAGAAGAGGGACCAAAAAACAGGGGGGGACAGAGTTGTGGTGTGGGAGTAGCAGTTGATTCTTGAGAGATCTGTGTTTCTGAACTGGAGTTAAGTTATACGTTCATCCTAAATGCTTTACCGCACCTTTGTGGTGGTGTTATCTTGCAGTTATATCTTCATGAAGATGGCTCTGGTTGTAGAAATCTGGGACCAAAATGAGTGGTAGATATTCTTAAATTTTGTGTTAATGGTTACCAAGTATGTTGCACGTATCCTTTTTTTCCATCCTGTGAAAGTATTAATCACTGTTTTGAGGAGGAGTTTCTGTTAACAGACTTGTTCATTGACGCTGATAAAAGCTACTTACAAAATATTTTATCTTAAAACTCTTTATCTTAAAATAAAATAAACTGTGATTTTTATTATTAGAATTAGGAATCTTTTCAGCTGAAAAACAAATTTCCCTCTAAAGGAATTTTTTATTTTAGACAGAGATCTCAAAGAAGAATGACCCTTTTGCTCCTGGTGGAACAGCTGTTACTACATCAAATGATCTAGGTAAAAGTATATTATATGCATCAGACTTCTTATGTTTTGTTTTTACTTGCTTTTGCTTGGTTTTGTTTCTAGTCTTTCAACTGAATTTGCAATGGAACATTTTAGGAATTTCCTACTTTTTCTGAATTTTCCTATAAAGTATGACATAAGGTGCAAGTTTGCAGGGAGGGTATTTTTATAAAACAAAACTGTGTCATCTGTAGTGTGTATCACTGAAGACTGATTTTAAAAAAAAAAAAAAAAAGTTCCTGTGTCTCACCTAAACCTGGTGAAATATCCTGATCTAAGTGTTTGGACTATTTGAATGGTTTGTATGGCTTCCCATTAGGGTGGTTTTTAGAGATTTCATGTTAATTTCGATGTAACATACAAGGTAGCTTTGTACTATGAGAGGAGATGTGGGATAGAGTAACTACTTCATCAAGAATTTTTCCGTTAAAGTTTGCTCCTTTTATTTTGCTGTGACCCTCTCTCATCTGAGTGCTAAAGATGCTTTAGGGAAGACTCTGCTATTTTCCCAAATTGCATTGATAAGTGGTAATCCAAAACATGAATCCATGTGTGATTTTTGTATGGTAAACCTGTTCAGTTTAATTGTAGGAAAAAAAATGCTGGTTTTTAGAGATGCAGAAGGGAGTATTGGTAAAGACAGTGCACTTCTTGCTTTACAGTGAAATAGTAGTTTTTACATATTTTGAGGCACGTAAGAATGAAAGGGTACTGCTGAATTGGACTGAGATAATAAGAGGTTTAGATACTTTATTCCAAATGGGCCTACAGTCAGAAGGGAGCTCTTGTTCATGTTCATATATGTATGTCTGTGTATGTATATTTATGGGTCCATGCACACAGAAATATCTCTGTGTGTATACATACATTTATAGCAGAACATCCAGTAGTACCATTATTTGATACTTTCAGTGGAATTTAACTTTTTTTTTAATGTGGGAAACCAGAATTCTAGTATTTCTTCTTAATTGCTCCCTGTTCAGGAGAATTATTATTCTTAATCAGTAGTTGGCGCTTAGAGTTTTTTGTAAAAGCTACTTAACTTAAAGTGCCCACCTCATGAAACACTTCACTTGAATTCGTCTATGCTGCAAAATATGTAACAGTTACTTTTTTTTGTTGTGGGACTTTTTTTCAGTCTCTTTTGTATTTAACTTTTCATTTCATTCTGTTGGTTGATTTATGTGTATTTAGCTGCAGACCCCTTTGCCTCTCTGTTTGGGAATGAATCCTTTGGAGGTGGCTTTGCTGACTTTAGCACGCTGTCAAAGGTAATATGAAGCTACTGCCACTCATAGAAAACGCATGAACCTCCACAGTGACAAGACATAGCTTAATCTCTCTACCAACACTTTCGTTACAGTTTTGCACTACTAAAAATTTATAATGGCTGCCGTTCTTGAAAAAGAGGTCTTAATAGTAAACTGTTCTGCAATCCCACTGTGAAGAATGCAATGTAATCTTTGTGGCTTTATAAGCATTTTCTCTATATTTGAAGTGACGTTATAATTATTCTTTAAAAATTTGCTGAGTTTAACAGCAAAAGTATTACTTTTGCATTCACTCAACTTTATATTGCTGTATGCAGTAATCATTCCTGATTTTTCTTTATTTTCAATCTCCTGGAGTATGTGGATGATAAAACCATACAAAAGTATTTTCTTTTTGTCTTAGTCCAAACTTTCAGTTCTAAATAAATATTGCATTATTGAAAAGAAGGGGCAGTATAGTAGAACTGGACTGAAAATGCATGTGTTGCTGTTTTCTTTGTTGAAGGCCAACAGTGAGGATCCCTTTAGCTCTTCCACATCAGGTTCCGTCAACAATGTGATCATAACTAAGAACTTATTTGAGGAACCACCAGCTAAAAATGAGGATGTTCCTCCTGCATTGCCCCCTAAAACAGGAACTCCCACAAGGCCCTGTCCACCACCACCTGGTAAGAGCTGATCCTGAGATGTTAACAATTAGCTGCTTCAATATTGGCAGTGGGACAATTATGAGGGGATGGTGAAGAGTCTGAATTTAGAATGAATGAGCAACACATGGTACAAGTCTGTTCCTGATCTGCCGGTGGCTTCCTCAGAGTTAAATTTTGCATGGTGTTTGGTGTCATAGTTTGTTTTTTGAAGAGAGACAGGATTTAGAAAACAGGAAAAATCAGAATTATTACAAGTATCTGCAAGAACCTAGCATGGCTGCAAATTAAATGGTTACTAATGTGATACATTGTGAATCTTGCATTAAATTAGGCTTAAAGTGAGAATTTAGTATGTTTTATCCATTGCAAAACCTCTGGTTTTAATGCAAAATGAATTAAAGAGAGTTAAATGACTATCTCAGGTTTTCAGATTATCGTTTTCCGCGTGTCCTTGCCAGCAGTTTGTAGTAGTAAACCCAGCCAACGTGACAGTAATAAACCCAAGTTTCCTGTGCTGTTTTCTGTTCAAGTGATAGCTGAGTCCTCTGGTCTGCTCTGACACAAACCACCCCGCTTTCCAGAAATGGCCACAACTGTCAAAGATAACAACACCTTCTGTGGTTGCAACGAGCCCATGTTATAGCACACTCCTCACTCTCAATTTTTTTTGCATAGATTGGAAAATAGATTACCAGTATTCCTTTTTAAGTTTCTGTCCTTTGTTTCATTTTCTTTAAAAGCTCTACTGCATTGTTTTTTCACTATTACACTATATGGATGAATCTTAAGGTGATTTTGAAAACTGTAGCATGAAACTGAAACGTAGTCATCTTTTTCCTCAAAAGAAAGGGGACACCGTAAGTGTAGGAGTATTAATACCGAAGTTTAAACGCAGCTGTTTAATTTCTAATGTTGATGTGAGATCCAGTTCATCCTTATGCCTTGCAAGTAAACACTTTCATTGTAAATAACATTGAAACAGCTGACATGACCAGTGATGATACTCTGAATGTTTGATAGTGTTTCCTTTTGTGGTGATCCTTATTTAAAAAAAAAAAAAAGGATTTTTGACTTTATTGTATAGGAGTGGCTATGATGTGGTGTGTAGATCCACTTTTAGAATGCAAGCTTCTAGTGGCAGAACAGCATCATCCTTATCAATAGATGACTAGAAAAAGTATCCTGTTTTGATTTGCACATCTTAAAAATGATACTGTGGTTATCTTGGTAACCATTCCCAATTAAATTATTTTCCTAATGGAAATAAAAGATGGAGATTCTTAAGTATATTTGTTTTTAATTACTCCCTTGGCCTTATTCAAAACAAGGGAATGATTTTGCAAAGAAATGCCCCAAATTATTTCTCTTAATTCGTCATGCTTGTGGAAAGTGTGCAGAAGGGCGGTTTACTTGCCTCTGAAATCCATTGCCTTTCTAGATACTGATAAGCACTCCCATTTCATGCTTTTTGGGGCACATTTGGAGATTGTAAACTTCATATTCTTACAATTATTAATCCTTCCCATATAGAAATAAAAATTCCCTGGATGTCATTTGACGCTGATTCTCCCACATTATGGAGGAAATAGACACGTGTTGTTTGCCAGTAATAGAACGTGAGCAGTGAATGAGGGCTACCATGGCAAAGCAAGGCTATCTGGGAAGTGTCTAAATAAGCCACATATTCCCAAGGCGGGGTATTCTCTAAATCATTGTCCAATTAGAATCTCTTTTGGTCTTTGAAAGAATTTCTATACTAACTTCCAACAGTGATACGCAAAATAATAAGCACTTTGGTTCATTTCTGCAGTTTTAAATGGCAACAGAAGCAAGTTTTAAAATATGACCATTTTAAGTGTCGAACCACTTTGCAGAACCTGTTAGTTGAATTCAAGAAACTGCAATGAAACCTTTTCTGTAAGCGGTAACATATGGAGAGAACGGTGTTGGAAGTATTTGGGTTAATGTCCTCAAAAGTGTTGAAAGCTGACTGGGGTTAAGCTGAAAAAAGAGCAAGATAAGTGATTCTGTTATATCTGCAGGTACTTAGGCAAGGATTAACAAAACAGTTAAGCCTGTGATTGCTTGTTATCGTACTCCTTTATTCTGTTAGTTTAAAAACTACAGAAATTCCAGGTGTCAGCATAGTGAGAGGATATGGTGTTTTGAAGATTTACAAATCTATTTCTGATCTCTGAATGAAATTGTGTTAACTCGATCTGAACAAATAATAGCAGAGCCTTGCTGGAATGATCATGGACAGTTCATAAGCAGAAGAAAAAAAAATAGTCTGCTGATAGAATAGGGGCTCAAAGCTGTTAGAAATTCTCTTCCCAAAATAGTTAATTAGTACATAACTGTGTTCTTGAATCATTAACATACATATGTTCCTTTTTACCTGATTACCCTTTAAGAAACTGTGGATCATACCCTCATTTTTTTAAATTGGCAACCTTCCTCTGAAGTCATTGCAACTCCATTAGTTTATTAGAAGAGGTTGCATGCCAAGTAACTTTTGAATCTGTTTTTTTTTTTTAACTATTTTTGGCATGTTATTACCTGCTATCTTAAATTCCTTTTAAATTCATTTTAATCTAAGGGAAAAGACCTATCAATCAAATAGACTCTTCAGATTCCTTTAAACCGAGCGATCCATTTCAGCCTTTCCCCACCCCAGACATTCCCAAAGAACAAGAAGCAGATCTATTCTGTGATCCATTTGCTCCCACCAGCATCAATAAAGAGGCTGACCCCAACAATTTTGCAAACTTCAGTACTGTGAGTAAACACTTTTTACATTTGTTTCAATAGAATGACAGCTTTGAATTGTTCACACTGAAGTCTTCAGTCTAATTTAATACATTAAAACATATCCCATGTACAAAAGGGATATCGCTTCCAGTTAAAACAATATTTACATTTAGTTTATAGCTGAGGCTGTCCTAAAACAAAATACTGCAAAATGTTGTAGCTAATGTTTAAATTGCATTGGTTTTATGATTGCTTTTTTTTCATGGAGGCCTCCTAGTTTTTAGAAAATAGGAATTTTAAACTATCTATGTTCTAGGGATTATCCATTTTATCAGAGCATGCAGCAAATTTAAATTATGTATCTATAACAAGCACACTGTTAACTACCCAATTAAAAATAAAATAAAAGGTGTGATTTTAATTTAGCTGTCACTGAATTGTTTGGTCATAATTTCAGTGTACTGAAATATTGATAAACAGCCTCATAACGGTGTATGTTAATGAAATGTAATTTGGTGAGTCTTGAATGGCTAGTAAATTCCAGACTTATCTACAATGAAGTAAAAAGAAGTAAGTGTCTCTTTATAACCAGAATCCATTTCATAGAAGTCGTGGTGTCCAAGCAGTAGAAGCAAATCTAAAGGTTTGTGCATGACTATATTTATTTTTGTTTTTCTTTTGAGCTTTTGCCGATAGGAGTTTTGAAAGGCATCATCTTACTTTCAAGCTTGATACCTGTTAAATGCAATTTGCATTTACAGTATCTTGATCATACTGCTTTATTTACTTCCAGGCCTAATAAACTATGTGCTTGATTGAAGTAAACTGAGGATTGACAGGCTCTCAAAATTGACTTGCACTGGTTGATGTGTCTTGTAGCATGACAGTTTCTGAAATGCTGTTATCGTTATCACTGTTATTAGTTAGAGGGGCTGAGAAGCCAGTTTGGAGGAGAGGATGTGAAATGTGGAGGAGAAAGCAAAAACGTTCATTATCCTTATGAAGAAAAAAGTATTCTCTTCCAGCTGCAGTTACCAAAAATACGAAGTGAACTCTGGAGAAAACTCAAGCTTTTCTGCATTTATTTCTAGCTAATTTCTACATCTAAACTAGCTGGAGTATATTATGATAACCCTTTCAGACTTAACATTGGGACATTCATGAAGACATGGGCTTTTCTTAGCCTTTCTGCATGCTGACTAGAAGCAAACTTTAGTGTAATCTTTTGTATTTTATTTAAGATAATACCCTTAACTGTCTCTGATTTATCATCATCGTACCACAGAAATTTCGTTCATATTCTGTTCACATCAATATTCATGGAAAGAATCTGTTCTTTTTTCTTCTTGTATCACACTGACCTTCCTCTCTGTTTCTACTTCTAACTGTACAGTTACCATATTATTTTGCTTTTTCTCGGTAGAAGTATTTTTCATCCACACAATTAAAAACAGTCATTATACACTGATTTTTGCAGTCATTGTCACCTGGAAAAATCATCCTTAATAAAAATAGGGTAAATCAGAATGTCCCACGCTGTGGATAGGGCTGTATTTTACAAAATGTTCTCCTGATTTATTCCAAATTTTTCTTGTATTGGCTGGCTTTGATCCAAAATGGTTTGAATTTAAATTATGGCACTTTCTGCTCAGGAACTTTTTTGAAACTTAATACTGAATTTTGAAACATGCCATATTTCATAAAAATACATCAATTGGATGGCTTCAATGCAGTTATTAATAGTTAAACCTTAGACAAAGATAATCTTAATAGTATATTAAAATTAAAACACAAGTAATATTTGAAGACTAGAATATGTAAAACTTTAGAAAAAGTGTAATTGTCCCGTAAATCAAGAACTTGGACAGTATTACTTATCACTGTATTATTAATCTGGTTTATTTTGTCTTTTAAAAATGCAGTATTCTACTGAGGAAGACATGATTGAATGGGCTAAGAGGGAAAGTGAGAGAGAAGAGAAAGAAAGATTGGCAAGACTAAAACAGCAAGAGCAAGAAGACTTGGAACTGGCTATTGCACTCAGTAAATCTGAAATATCAGAAGCATGAAGTTTAGAATAAGATTTTGTCTTATGTCAACTGTTTTGTCCCTTTTCCTGAATACCTAACCTATTTAAGTGTTAATCAGAAAATACATATATACAAGAAACTAAGAAAGGTTTTAAATTTCTGAAAGTGGTGTGAATGTTTCTGCTAAATTAAATCCGTTTGGTTATTGTTTGAATAACTGTTAAGTTTAGAATTCAATTTCTCTCAAGTTTCCAGGAGGACAAAGTACTTTTCCCAGCTGTAAGCAATCAGTTTAAAATGCAGATAGCGAGATTGTAGTTTGACTGTAATCTGTCAGCAGTTGGTAATTGAGCATAAAGTGAACGTAGCAATTATTCTGCCATGGCTGACTGTCTCCCATCAAGCAGTTAGTCATTTGAAACCTTTTATCCTTCTAAAGAGGTTTTAGTAATGCCAGAGTTGTGGAGTGCTTTATTTTATATGTATGCATATAGATTTTTCTCTTCATTGAAGATTCTGCATTTGGATTTGAAATAACAATCTTCATGGAGTCTAAGTCAGAAAGAGTGTGTCTTTCTTAATTAAGCATTTCTTAATGCTTTTCTTGCATGGTCATAGGTTTTAAGACAGACCTTTTATTTTGTTTTATAAAGCAATTAAGTTGAAGATACATGTGCATTTGCTGTTGGCCAAGACGACTGTCAAATATGAGACCCCACTGCTATTTGAGCCACTTTTGTCTGTGAAATATGCAGCTGAACTGGCAAGTTAATAAGTTCAATTTGAAATAGGATTGAGAATAGAAAGAAAAAAACAGGTAGTCTGATTTTTTTTTTTTTAACCACGGTTGTTTTCTGTATATGTAATTTATTGAATGCCAACTGATAGTTGCACCTTAAACTGAATGATTTCTTTATGGTCACTGAGTCAGAGTAGGTTTGATAGAATGTTAATGAAAGTAACTTAATGAAAATAACTTATTGTTCATTTTGAAAAAGCTCTATTCTGGAGAATCGGTTTCGTTAAAATAATTCCAAAAAGAATAATCTTTGCCCTATCTAAGAAAAATGGATGGCAGCAGCATAAACATCAAGAGATATTTTTTTTTTTTCTTGCACTTTTAACCTGTGGTATTTCTGTTGAGGAAATTGAAGTGTTTCAACACATAGCACTGGGCGGGGAAAGGGGAGAACTCAGCCATGCTTCTGTATATTTAAGCTCTTCCCATTACCTATCAGTGCTGCTGTTGCACGAGTTTGAGGGTAGTTTTCAATTTTTCAGGAAAAATGGGTAACCTGACTGGGATGGTTTTTCTATTGCACTGGGAAACGAGCATTTAAACACCTGCTCAAAAAAAGTAACTTAAAATTTTGCAAGTATTAAATAGTTATAACTTATCTATACATCTTTGTAATGAGTGCACACTAATCTTGCAAATCATATGCTTAACTGGATTACATAGATTCTTATCTTTTGTTAAAAAATGTATACTCAGTGGACCAACACAATATTATATGTATATATTATATATATATTCCTGCTTTCCTTTACGGAATTTAAAGTTTTGAGTCATTTGATGTTACATTTCATGTTACTGACTCTGACTATAGTACTTTTACTCAGACTACCAACAAACCACTGCTGTGAGCTAAATGGCATTATGTTATGAAGTTTTAACTGTTTTTTTTAAATAAAAAAAAACTTGTTCAGGTGGGATTAGCCTCTATTTATAGACTTCCCTTTTGTTTAAAAATTCTAACAATAGCCTGTAATTATGAAGAAATAAAGTTTAAGTACATAAGTGTGAACTGTTTGCCTATTTTGTCAAAAGGGTGCTGTGAGCTGTAAAGCAACATGTAAACGTAATGCGAACAATATGAAGTGTTCCAATTGTAGTCTGATGGGAGCGGGTTAATTTTCAGAGAAAAAAGTTGCCTGAATCTTGAGGTTAGCTGAAGTGCACACTAATCCCAGCTGTGGCTTGCTTCATTAGGAATTGTCGCTGCTTCAAAGAGAATTCAGACTACTCTTGTCCGAGGATTTTTGCCTGCACAAGGGTTGCAGAGCCCAGATGTTCAGATACTTAAAATTTTATCTATGAAGATATGTAAGCATCCTCTCCTGACTGCTGTCAACATACAGGGGCTTAAGAGATCTTTGGTTTGACCCAGCATTTATGATTCTTCTAAATATGTCTGTCAGCCTAATGTCTCCTTTATGTCAAGGCATAGAGTGCTTGGTCAGAGGTTTAGGAGTTCCAGTGACCATTTACATGTGTCTTTGATCCCTTTGTTACAGTAGTGCTAGGTTTTAGTGTACTCATCTAAGTGGATCCAAATCTCTTTGCCTATTTTCTTTTCATGAGACATCAGTTGGATTAGGCAAAGTAATATCTTCATTAATTTTATCAGGTTCACGTATGTTCTTGAGACTATTTGAAACCTTCTGCCAGCTGTCTGTTTTCTTCCTTTTAAGTCCCCTGTCAGGTTTCCATCTTGGGTGTACTTTGCCTCTGATTGTGCTACTTTCAACCCTTTCTCCCCTCCAAATTGTGTGCAGTCCATTTAACTTCCTATTGTGAAACTGGAGATGGTTTCTAATAGTCTTGAATAATTTGATACCCTCTTTTCACTGTCTTCCTCTGACTTCCTATACTATGAAGTTCTAATTGTCAAGTAAAAGTTTCTATTGCATTCACAGAATACCATTGCACTCAAAAGATTGACGAGATTAGATAATGTCTAGCAGATGAATTGGCCACTTGACAGGTACGTTTCCAACGCAAGTTATCTGAAGCAACTTAACCAGTAACTGTATATTGGGGATTAATGTTAAGTCTGTTACGTTGCTGTGAAATATTGAAAAGGAACAAAATGGAAATAGAGGTACTTAATGAAGGAACTGACATACCAGGTTGACTTTAAGTGGACATCTCGAGAAAGCTGTCTGCTTCAGCACAGGGGACTTTAGGCCAGAAGTCTTGATGTGACAGAGAATACTAACCCTTCTGCTTAATACTTTAAAGCTGTTGTGTTAGACCTCAGCATTGGACTTAGCGGTTTCTTTGGTTTTTGTGGACTTCCTTGCCATCCTTTGCTACCCAACGCACCTGCTGTGTGTCACCTCTTCACAGAAATAGCATCCAGCTGTCAGAACCATGTTGTCTACTGTTGTTTCCCCAGTAACTTCTCAACAGTTTCATTTAAAACTGACTGTTTCAGAATGTATCTAGCAAAACTATAACTTTATTATTGGGATGTTTTAGCCATGCTTTCATGAATCTTCAAAGTGATTGTATGTGTAGATGTGCAACCTCGCGCTTATGCAATACTGATAGAATGGTATTCTTAGGTGGTAGTGTCTTTAGAAAATATAGAGGGTACAGGTTTAATATATAAAACCTGGGTTAATTAGAGTGAACATGAAGATTGGTTTTCCGATGCATCCACTTTTTATCATAAGAGGGAAGAGGATTTGTTTGCATTGTGCAATTATAAAACACAAGACAATGTCAAATTAAAAACAGATAGTCAAGAGTTTGTACTGGAAGTAGACAGTAATTTTCCCAAATTGAAGATCTTGATGCAAGTTTGAAACTTACCCTTTTTTGTAGGTAGAGTGGAGCTTTAGTTACCTATAATGAGTCTTATTGAACTCCTGAACTCTGCAGAATAACTTGTGTGTTGTCTTCCTTGTTGGCAGCCAGGTGTAGGTATTAAAACCTAAGGGCGGGAGGGGAGGGGGAAGCAAAACAAATCTCTGAAGCGCTGCCTAAGGGTGTGGCCACCAGCTGGGGAGAGACAGACTTTCCAAGCTCGTAGCACCTGAGCCCTAGTGCAACAACCAAACACTCTTCACATCTTTCTGCCCTAATGGTATCTCTGCTGTTCATAGCACTGGTCAAATTCTGCTACCAAAACACCTAGAAAGCTTGTGTTTCCAGGGAGCTCCAAAGCTAAAACGAAGAAAGCTGCTGTCTGCATGCATTGCAGAACTATAACTCAGTACCATGTAGGGAGGGAAGAAAGCATAATGTTAGGGACTTTCTTATGTGGAGAAAGGTCAGGGAGGGGGAGAGGAAAAAAAATAAAAATATTTTTCTCCCTGGCTTATAGACTGATGGATGAGTACGAGAATCCCTTGTTGTGGGTTTTTATGGGAGGCTTCACAACCTGTGTCTATTATCCCAGAAAAGATGGGAAGGAACTTTTAATTTGTCAAGTGACAAACCATCGAGTCTACATCAGTAATATTCTGAAACATAAGTTATTTTAATGAATAGCAAAAAATACATAAATAATACCAGTTGCATTGCCATTCCTTGCTCAGAATACTTGAGAACTTCTGTTGTACTAAAATTGAGAGATCTAAAGCTCCTAGGACTTTAGATTTTAAACTGAAAACAAAAGCATTTGTTTTTAAAGCAGGTGATCAGGTAGCAGCTGATAGAGGGGGGGAAAAATGCTGCATTGTTTGGATGTGTATTCAAGCGGTCAGGATGTTGTTTCTAGTTATCTCCCACTGATATATTAAATGATTTTGGACAAACCACCTCTTAATGCTAATCTGTTTCCTGTTTTCTAAATGACAATGGGTCTGATAGCGTATTACATAACTGCTGTAATTTAGAAAGACAATCTTGTGCAGAGCAAAAAGAATTTTACCCCATTTTACTTGTGTGTATCCTATAGGTAGGAGAGATGTTGTAAGGTGTTTTCTCCATTAGTATGAGCAGCCAGTTGCGCTCCAGGACTGTACAAATTAACTGGAAATAAATTAAGAATTTAACAGAGGTGCTGCTTTGAACAAGCTGTTTTCTTGAGGATTTGGTTTGCTGATAAGACAGGGTGAATTCTTACCTTTTGACCGTTGACTGTGCCCAAGTCAACGGAAGGCTCCATCCTGATCCACTCACACAGACTGATTTTTCCTGTGTGGACAGATTCAATATTTAATCCATTGAGACTATGTAGCATTGAACAACTTATATTCAAAGCCAAAAGGTCTTTAGGATTGTTTTCTGTGGAATGCCATCTCTCTTGAGATGTCACATGAACAGGTGTAGTCACTTATACAGAAAAATCTAATTTTGAAAATCTCAATGGATTTTCAAGTAAAATCCTTCCTGTAGATTTTTATTTTATTTTTTTAAATACACATCTGAAGCGCTGTTAATACCTCCTTGCTCTTAAATGCTCTTCTGAAATCTAGACCAGGGTCTTTGAGTTCTAAACAGTTCTGAGGAGTTTGGAGTATGAATCCCATTTTGGGCCCACATCCAGTAATAACTCCTACTGAATAAATAACTCTGAGGTTCAAACCAGTGACCCAGAATCCTGAAAACTCTACGTAAAAGTACTGGTTGAATGTTAGGGTCGTAGATTTAAATTCTCTGATTTTCCTTAATATGCGATCAATTTATCTTAAAATATTTAACTTATTTTACTGTCAGATATTAAAAGCACAGCTGTTCTGTTTATGAACATACAATAATATGCTCAGGAGAATAACTGACTCAAACTGCAGTTAAGATAATGATGCAAACTTGTTCTTCTGTTTTAGCTTTTTCAGCTTTGTCCCTACAACATAAGAATTCCTAAAAGTTGTAAAAAGTGATTTAGAGTATATTCTGTGGTGGTTATTAACAAAAATGTTCTTTAGGTTAAATGTGAGTGGCTATTGAAAAAGGGCTGTATCTAAAGCGTGGGACCACAGGGGAAGCCTCTCTTCATTAGGAAAGCTGTGAGCTGGAATGTACAAGCTTCACAATTAAAAAAACCCAAAAGGTATGTAACAAGTATTTTATGGGGAAAATTGTGGGTTTTGCACCTGTACCGAAATAGCTCTGTGAAGGTGCTTGTCACTGCTCCTTATGATATCCCTCCTTGATCTAAAATGTTTAATTTGGCTGAGCTGATGATGAATTTATTTATTTTTTTTTTGGTGGCGTCTCAGCTTCTCTGTGGAAGGAGCTGGACCCCGGCTGGCCCTGCACATCACCAGCTGCAGCGTCGGGGTTCAGATCATAAATTCCTTTTTTTTTTTTTTTTTTTTTTTTTTTTTTTTTTAAACCTGTGCCCGCTGTTCTCATTAATGTCTCCATTGTTCCTTTGTGTCAGCCACGTCCTTCTGTTTGTCCTGCCGCTCCCTCGCCCGGGTACACCTTTGCCTTGGTTCCCCCTGCTCATTTCCTTCCACAAACTCCCTGCTTTCGTTAATCTCTTCTGAGAGGAGAGATTAATTTTTAGATTTGTTAATCTCTTCTTATCCTGTAACCCTGGAGCTGCATGATTGACGTGATTATAATACATGTAATGGCCAAATTAAAACAATTTTTCAGTATTACGTATGTATTTGTAATTTCAATTTGTAATTTCAATGGGTTTAGCTTCTTCTGGAATGTCTAATTTGTTCATATGATGACAACTGTGAAGGGTGAGCGCTGTTTGGCGTTGCTGCTTTTGTACATTTAACTGTGTTTTGGGGTTCAGAGCTCCACCTAGACAAACACTCTCCTGGGAGCAGGTTGGGGTTACCTTAAAACTCGGTGAAATACGCATTACATTTTCCTCACTTTTCTTCCTCAAGAGGCATTAATGACTCTAATTGCTCCCGCCTGTTCCTGGGCGCAGCCCTCCCTCCCCCTCACCGTAACATCTGGCCGAAGCCCCCGCACCCCCCGGCTCCAGCGCTATAAAGCGCCCCACGATCGCACCCTGCCCCGACGCCGCGTTGTTCCCGCACCCCGAGGGCGAGGACCGGGCCCGGGGCCCTGTTGGTGGGGGGGCGGGCGCTGCCGCCGCTCACCTGCGGGGGCGGTCCCTCCGCCCGGGCCCGGCCCTGCCCGAACATGCGCCGAGGCCCCGCCGCCGCTTCACACCATGCGAGGTGACTGCGGCGGCCGCCCGCGCCGGGGAGCAGCAGCACCGCCGCCGGCCCTTGGCTCCGGCCTCCCTGCCAGCAGCTTCTGGAGGAGCCGGCGACGCCCTTCGCGACGCCTTCATGGAGTCCCGCCCGAGCGGCAGCGGCGGTGCCCGGTACGGGGGGGCCTGCGGCCGTTACCTCAGGCCGGGAGAGGGGCGGCGGGGTCTCTCCCGCCTCAGGCGGCGCGGCGGGGTGTCCCCCGGGAGCAGCGCTGCCTCCCCCGGGGCTGCGGGAACGCTCCGTCCCGGGTGGGGAGAGGGGGCAGGGGCGGCGGCGGGAACAGTCCCGGTGCCGGCCGAAGGGTCTGTGGTGGCGCCGGTGCCGCGGCGGAGCGGGGTGAGGGCGACCCGTTTCCCGGCCGGGTAGCCCGCCCTGGTCTGGAGCCGGTCAATGGAGTTTGGTGCCTCCCCGAACGACTCCCGACCGGCTGGGGGGACTCGGTGCCCGCCTCGTCCCCGGGTTGTGCGGCTGGGGGCGGCCCGGTCCCGCCGCACGCCGGGACCCACGGGCAGGGGCCGACCGGGCCGGGACTGGCCGGCACCCGGCCGCCCACAAACGGCTCCGTCCCTCTGTGGGTCCCTGAAGGGGCAGAAACTGGGGGGTTTTTTGCACTTTCAGGGCTTTTCTTTTTTTTTTTTTCTTCTTGGCTTCCACAACAGCACTAGCTGAAGCTAATGACACACCTGCGCTGCAGTCCTTCAGTAGTTATATGTAAATTAACTTTGGTCTTCAAAGCGCCGTTCGGGAGCCGTGTCTTGTCTCTCAAGTCTGGGGAAGAGGGAGGAAAACCAAGTCCTCTCTCCTGAGCTCCTCTTTGGGCGGCTCGTTAACAGCCCTTGGCAGTGAAACGTTGGTGCTAATTACTCTGTAACTCAGTGCCTTCTTGCTCACCCTTAGGAAGGAGCTGCAGGTGGATAATTTTCCTTTCTCCATTCCACCTGTGCGCACCCATCAGCCCCTAAAACACATAAAGTTCCATTGTGTGCGTGTGAGGGAGTTGTTTCTTCGATAGCTGAATCAGTCTGCAAATAACATTCTTCCCTGGTGATGACGGCGTGTTAGACATGGCTGCATTAAAGGCCTGTTTGTGGATTCCGTGTTTGACGTAAGACTTTTGAAATAATCTGCTTTATTGTCTATGCAGGAGCAGAAGCTTTTAAGAGTGCTGTTGTTTGAGAGGTCAGCAAACCATTTCTTTGCTTAAAAGAGTGGTAAAGGGTCCGTTCACGGCTCTTCATGAAGTGCTGCAAGCGGTGCTTTGCTCTGTCTTTGCCTGCATGCTTTTCCTATATCTTACATTCCTGTATCTTAAAGTTGAAAACAGCAAACATCAGCCCAAGACGTTAATTCATCTGCAGAAACCTTGATGGAGAATGTTTCCTGAACTTCGCATTACATAAACTACATGATAGTGCTCATTTTTTGGTGGCATCTCTATTAACGTTAGAGTTATTACAGCAAGTGGAGTCGGGGGGGGGAGGTCTAGTGGCACTTAAAGCAGCAAAGTCCTGTAGGGTTAAAAGCCACAGAGTGTTAGACCTGCTAATGGCCCAAATGACATGTGAATTAGTATTTGCAATAGCTTTACACAATTTTGTTGCCATGTTGTGTCTTGATAATTCTTTAATGGACCAACAATTTTATTTTTTATACTTTTTTTTTTTTTTCTTCACTCTGCAGGGTGGGAAGGTGGGCCATGTGTTTGCAACAATGATTTTAAATGACATCATTAAATGGCTTCCAGGTCGTGTGTTTGCAGTGGCACAGGCTGAGAGATTGCGGTTGCAGAAAGTTTTGAATGTGCAAAGGAATGTGTTTGCAAAAATGTTCCAGAGGAGGAAGGAGTTTGCGGAATTTTGCGAGATTGGGCAGGTTGTCCCAAAAGTCGGACTGTGTTCCTGAAGCTGCTGGAGAACTTGGTGCTGGGTCCTCATCGCCTTTCTGCAGCTCCATCTACTGGAACCAGCTGCCACGTTCCAGTGTGACATTGCACAGGGATGTAAAGCGCTTCAGATGTTTCGGTTACTGTACTACGTGATTTTGAAAGCATATATATCAGGAATTTTGCTAGTTTTTGGAAAAAATATTACTATTTCCTTATTGTAGTTCATGTTTTACTTAAAATGCTCCTTTAAAACCCTGATGAAGCCCCTAGGCAGTGT
Source organism: Rissa tridactyla (assembly GCF_028500815.1). NCBI lineage: Eukaryota > Metazoa > Chordata > Aves > Charadriiformes > Laridae > Rissa > Rissa tridactyla. Next base: position 48,450,971 of record NC_071473.1, on the reverse strand, counting down.
TTTTGTGGGACTGAGCTTGTGGTTTCTCAGGTTCCAGATATATTTTGGGAATAGATTTGACACTGTTAGCTCCTAGTTGGAGGACACGATGGTTTGGTGGACTGGTAGGAACTGAAAACTAAATGCCAGATTTTTTTGAGTAGGGGTGATGGAAAATGACCTCCTATTTTGCAGATTTTCGGCTTTTGTCTTTACTCTGGTAATAAAACATTCAGTTGTCTTTTGTGGCAAAAACTATCAGAATAGAGTCTGAATGTTAGGTTGGTCGTTCAGATATACTTAATGACTTGAATCTTGAATGCAGGTCAAATAGAATGCAATACTGAACTGGCATATAATTTTATCTTTCTTTGGCTCTAACTAAAATTGTCATCCTGAGCTGATGAAATCTTCTCACTATGTCTGCATCAAAGTTTTTAATTTTGACCAATCTGCCTTTCCTGTCAGAAAGGGGAAAAAAAAATGCCGGAAAGATCCCAGGCTGCTCTGATTCTGAGTGCTAGATCAGTCTTGCTTTTTTTGTTTGTGGGTTTTTTTGTGTTTTTTTTTTTTATTTATTTTATTTTAATCCTCAGGTAGCTTACTTAGTTGTTTTTGCATTCTGAAATAGAGAGAATAATAACTGTCTGCTGCTTGAAGCTGTGTTGTGCCTAAGAATAACTCTTCAAAATGGCTTTAGAAACACCGAGTGCCAAGAAAACGTGCTACTAGCGCTTTTTTCTGTTCTTGAGTATTGATTCAGTAGGCAGGTTCAGGAGAGTTATAAAGGTGTATTGAAGTGCTATGCTTGAATTTTAATTTAATTGGAGAGAAAGTGGCATTGTTATTGGTCAAGGTACCATGAAGTATGCTTTGCAGATGACTTCTGAAATATAAAGTCAGTTTGTTGGAAGCTCTCAGGGGAACATAATCTGAAATTCATGTAAAGCAATGATTAAAGGCAAAGCAACAATCTCCTATTTGTTAAAGTATTTTGTGTCATTCCTTTTGTTTTTTTTTTTTTTAGGAGAACCTAAAGTACTGTTCAGCAATGGCAGTGAAACAAAAGCACAATTTATTTTTTTTTAAGTTGCACTAAAACATACTACAAAGTAATTTATTTTGAAAATGCTTTGCATGGATTTAATGCAAAAACAACCAAAACACAAATGAAACGAAACCAAAAAAAAAACCAAACCAAGAAACATTGAAACACTTCAGCTCAAATTGGAAGTTCTGCAGGAAAATCCCTTCCATCCCTTCCAGCACAACACTGAAGTCTGAAAGAAGTGAAGTGTAAGTCAGTGTAATAAAAGTACAAAACACGACTTTAGTGACTCACCAAAGAAAGATGCAAAGGTACTATTTTGTGATCTACCAGTCAGTCTTTATTATTGCTAGGTAATGCAGAATACAACCAACAGGCGAAATTGTGTAACATCCCTCCCTAAATTCTCACTGAATCTTATTCCAGAAATAATACAGACCCTCTGCCCTGATCTTGCAGTCCTTACAAAAACACATCTCAAAGGTTTTTGTCTGGCTTCTTGCCGTGAAAATGGGGCAAATGTGAGCTTGCATTTTGCTTAATGCCTTTTTTGTTTGTTTGCTGTATACCTAAATGTGTTCAACACCATTGCAGGACAATGGTCTAGTGCACCTCTTGTTGATTTCTCACTAGGTTTAATATGAACAGGATTAGGCCTTTAAAAATTGAGAGTAGCTGTGTCAGAAGTGTAGGTTGACCAGAGGTTGTAAAACTGTGAGAATTTAGAGGACTTTGTGAAAAGAGCAAATGGGTATTGTAAGGTTGTCTAAAGACCTTAAGAGACTTAAAAGCCAAATAGGCATGACGAGATGTGAATCATATCTGTCTTTCAAAGTGACAAAGATTGTAGAGCATTTGAACTGAAAAAGAAGAGCTGTTAAAGCTTGCTAAGTATCAAAACAGACCGATTACAATGAAAATTTATTCTTTATTGCCGCGATCCTGGAAACTTCTGTAATGCTGGATGTATTTGTTCTGTTTTAATTTTGACCCTGTGTGAGCTAATTTTTTCTTTGTACCTTCTAATAGGTGAGTGCAGTTCCAGGATGCTTGAGTTGATAATTTGTAATTTGCTAGATTATATATTGTGTATATATACATATTTCTTTCTGCTTGATGCAGACAGTTCTGCTAACTGAGAATAATCACCCAAATGGTGGATTTAGCCCTCTGTGAGCAGTCGTGGCTGTGCAATGCGGAAAGGGCACTGCAAAAATGACACCAATACCTTTTATTTGTCTGAACAAACCTATCTTAATGAATTTATTGCATTGCTTGCCCATTCAAATACAGGATGAGAACGGTGAACGTAATGCAACCTAGATCCTGCTTGGTGCAAGTTAAACAGTGGTGAAACCATGGGCAGAACACAAGTCTACCGACTCCCTGGACTTTGTTCTGCTCACTTGACTGCTTTGCCACATCCCTTTGTTTTGTGAGCCTTTGCTGAAGCAGACGGTCCAAAAGCCCAAGTATCTTTTTGGCAAACGCCTTTGACGTGGCCGAGGCGTCAACAACTTGGTGGCTTGAGAGCTGAGTTAACCTCAAAAATAAACCATGTCATACTCCCTGGTCAACTTGAAATACTGACTAAGATCTGAATTCCAGAATTGCATCACTGTTGTGTCTCTATGCAGAATGTTTGGAGAATGTGAATATTGAAACCTTTCCAATCGCTTTGTTGTCAGAAGTAGTGGCATTTCTCTAGCACCGAGAAGCCTTAGTCACAGGCCAGAAATGTGTTCAAGAACTCAAAAAGATAAATGCTGAGGCATTACTAGCTTGGCATGTATAACAGGAAAGGATACGGTAGAATTAATTTTCTTGCATTAACTTATTTGCTTTTGAATTATGAAGAAATTTCTGTATTGTCTGAAAACTGAATAGTAACAAATTATTGTGAGAACTGCTTACTGGTTCTCCTTTTCATGATAATGAGAGCACTGTTCATCCGAGATTATTTCTGATCTCATGTGGTTTTGGAAATGTTTGCAAAAGAGGAAAAGAATTCTTCCAAAGTGATGTGCTTTTTGTTTTCTTTGAATGCAGGAATTTTTTCACTTGGGCTCAGAACACAGTGTTGGCTGAAGCAGTTATTTGTTCACAAAAGTGGTAATCATTGATTTAGGAATGACCTGGTAAACTTGAAAAGGCTAAAGAAAGTAACCCCAGGTGTATCATGGTATCTCCTAGTGTCTCTGTGATTATCCAGCATTATGAGAAGAGAAAGTGGTGTCGTGGTTTAACCCCAGCCAGCAACTAGAGCCATGCAGCTGCTTGCTCGCTCCCTCCTGAGAGAATCGTAAAAGTGAGAAAACTCATGGGTTGAGATGAAGACAGTTTAATAGGTAAGGCAAAAGCTGCATGCACAAACAAAGCAAGGAATTCATTTACTGCGTCCCATCAGCAGACAGGTGTCCAGCCATCTCCAGGAAAGCAGGTCTCTGTCACATGTAATGGTCACTTGGGAAGGCAAACACCATCACTCTGAACATCCCCCCTTCCTCCTTCTTCCCTAAGCTTTATATACTGAGCGTGATATCATATGGTATAGAAGAGCCCTTTGGTCAGTCGGGGTCAGCCGTCCCAGCTGTGTCTCCTCCCAACTTCTTGCGCACCCCCAGCCTCTACTCACTGGTGGAGTGGTGTGAGGAGCAGAAAAGGCCTTGACTGCTCAGCAATGACTCAAAACACCAGTGTGCTATCAACACTATTCTCATCCCAAATCCAAAACATAGCCCCATGCCAGCTGCTAGCAGGAAAGTCAGCTTCATCCCAGCTGAACCCATGACACATGGCAAGAATTTCTATATTCAGTGGTGATGTTTTTGAAAATGTGCAATGGGAAGGACACCCTGGTGTTAGTGACGGTATTTGCAATGCATGGTGGCCTGTGTATCAGCAAGGCAGGTTGTGTTCTTATGTTGGAGGTGTCTTAGATTTATCTTATTTTTTTTGTTAAGAACTGAAATGCAAGACCTTTGAAATGTGCTTTGGGATGCTCCTCACATCTGTGAATGGTGGAAGTATTAGCACTGATAAAGCTGTGGTAGCTGGGGGGCGACGGTGTTTGTAGGGGGCAATACAGTTTTACTAGCTTGTAGGGAGCAATATGATTTTACTATTAAATTAAGGCGCTTTGGGCACGGGAGACTTATCTCTTTTCAGTTCCATTTTGTACTCTGTAAATGAATTGGTTAAGAATTTATAACTTTTTTTCTGACTATGGGGCTAGAAGCAAACCTCTCTAAATATCTTTGTAAAGACAGAGGGAATGTAATGCTCATGTTTCTTGGTACATACTGAGCTCCCCACCATCATAGCAGTAAGGTGTGCTGCCGGGTATATTCACTCGTGACGCAGGTAGCTTAAAAGAGCTGCAAAAATATGTGTTGGTGAAATCCAGTCCTTTCTACCAGTGATATGAGTGTTTGTGCTGCCTTTTAGTAGCGTAAGATTAGCATTATCATGTAAAAATTGAAACTGTATGTTACACAGAAAGCCCTTGATAGAAAGAAAGTAAAGCAGGCCAAAACACCATATTGTCCAAATTATTAAGTAAAAAATCAAGAGCAAATACTTCAAAATTACTTAAGAGGAAACTTTTGAGCTGGAATTGTAACCCTTTAGATGAACAGCCAGGTTCTCCTCGCCTGCCATGTAGTGGGGCTGGGTGCCAAACAGCTTCTGTTGTGTTGCAGGAGAAATGTTTCAGTGGGACAGCAGGAGCAGAAGGCAGCTATGCAGTATAGGTAGAATTATTACAGCAGTCAAACCAGAACCCAGGCTGATGTTCACTGGAGTAGCTTTGTTGATGTTTCTGAAGAAGATGAAAGCAGTATCATTGAGCCGAATTGCCCTAGTGCTCTTCAAGCCCCTGAGATAGAAGGTCCCTAGTATGGTTACAGAGATTTTGTTGTGAAATTTCTTTGGGACGGGAATATAATCTTTTCATTAGATGCTTTTCTTTGATCTTGCATCTCACTTGCTTTGTGTCTTTGGGATGTGTTTGGGAAAACAGGGTGTGCTTCCACTGCTCCCTGCTCCAAGAGTCTCCTGGTAATGGAGAGAAGAGAGCCAACTACTGAGTCACCAGCGCTTGGTCTTCTCTGTGGTGGTTTCTCATCAAGTGCTGGTTTAATTCAGTTGTGCTCAACTCTTTGTATTTTATTCTCTCCCTTCAAATGAAGTTATCCGTGCACACTACCTCAGCTGACTTATGCAGATAATGTAGATTTGGCAGAGAAATGCATCCATATTTTAGGATATGAATGGTGTAACTTGCTTTCAGTATTTCGCGACACTGAAGGAGCTCTTGAATTACTATTAAAAGCATTACTATAAAGGCACAAACTTCAGTCTTAACCTTTTTTTTTTTTGCAAAGTTTGATAATTACTGAGGTAAAATGAGTAGCAGTTCAGCATTTTGCAGAATACAGGGCTCAAGATCATTTTTATTAATGAAATCCATAAAACCCAATGACGAATCATAAGGCATGTGTGCTGCAAACTTACAGTAAGAAACTACTCAGTATCATGCACATGGTGAAATAAAACTTATGCAGAAATGTGGCAACTCCCATGCTCAAAAAAGTCTTCCCTCCCCCCACTTTTGACTGTGGAAATCATCATGATTCTTCACCTTTGAAAGTGCTTTACTTCTTATTAATATTCAGAAATTTAATTTTGCTTAGTTCTGCGTACTCATTTTGCTTGATATTGCTGTTGGCATCAAAAGGATTTGAAGTTTAAGTACAAATGGCATTGCCTAGGATGTCCTGAGCAGTTTCACTTCTGATTTGAGACTATCGGGATGCAGTGGGGTAAGGAGATCGGGTCTTACCATAAGCCAGAGGATACACTGTAATTATGATTTGTGAAGCACTCCCCCCGCCCGTCATGGTTGCCAGGGCAGAGAATGGTGATTTCATAAATAGTAAAACCACAGTGAAAACCATATGACTATCCTTGCAAGACCTGCCACCAAAAAGTGAAAAAGGAAGGAAGCTTCTAAACACCACGGGGGAAATGTCCTAAATTTGGAAATATTTCAGATCTTGATTTTTTTTATATTTGTTTTCCTTAGTTAAAAGAAAACGTTGATATATGTGAGGGAAGAGAGGTTGCATGCTGAAGGATGTCCGAGTGTGTAATTCTTACCAGAGAAGTGATATTCAAATAAAAACCTGCCAACTCAAGTCATGAAGAACGTGGCAGAAACAGCCAGAGCCTTCACCATACAGAACTTTAAAGACCATTTGGAGAAATACAGTATTGATTAGAAATTGTATAAACAGCTAGCGAAAACAATGAATAATCTTTTCTGAGTAGGTAATGATCCTGCCATGGAAGCACCCCAGTTAATTTTAAGTTGTAAGCAGTAGTTACTCCCAACTGGGGAAGAAAACCCAACGTGGTAATGTCTTTTATCTCCTGCTGTGGCCCAGGTACATAGTGCTGTTACAAACATGTAATGGAGTCATTAACGGCGCAGCCTGTGGATCTATTACAATAATTTTTATACCAAATGTAGCACAGGCTTTTCCTGTACAGGATGTTATAAAGCCAGCAAGAGATTTAATCAGGTATGCTAATGCCTTGAGAGTGCCTTCCTGAAATTATCCCTCATTTGTTTATCATTTTTGGGTCTTCCTTCAGCAGTTGATGTCTTCAGTATTAGTACTGCATTGTGTAATCAAAAAGAGAAAAGAAATGTATAATTTTTAACATTGGGTACTCTTGGAGAAACTGACTTAGATAATTAAATCATAGCTGATCAACTTCTACAGTCCAGCTGTGACATTGAGAGATGACTGTTCTTGCTGCTGGTAGCTGCCCTTCTTACGTACTGGACCAGTACTGCTGATGTGGCAGCAAAGCACAAACGGCAAAATCAGCCAAATGAGCTAACTCCAGTGATTAAATTGCTTATGCCAAACCGTGTCATTTTTCATGGCATTAAAGATAGATTTTCATAAAGAATGTGTAAAGTCTCGCTACCTCCCAAATTGATAGGAGCCAACAACAAGCAGCAGTTTGGCTGGTGGATTGAAGCTTGTTTTGCGGGGAATCCTTGCTGAGCAGCGGTACTTTCATGTCTCTCTTGCTTGTCTGCTTCTCACACTCGCAGCAATTAATGCCTCAGTTCTCCCGCACGTCAGCTGGCCTCGTTTGACTCTCTGTTCTGGTTCACAGCTTTCCGATGTGGTCTGCTGCCACATGCAGTAATTTTTGTTGTTTCAGATCTGCAATTACAGGGATATTTGACTTCTGCCTGGTTAGTACCGAATGAGAGACAGCCGGTGCTGCCACTGATGTCAGATAGGTCTGTAGATCAAAGATATGCTGGCAGCTGCCAGCGCCTTCTATATTAGCAGCAAGTATCCAGTGATACTTTGTGTGTCGTGGACTGGCTTCCAAATCGCTTAGTTGTAGTATGCTGTGAGTGAACTAACGATGCTCGTTACTCTTGTCGTATCATCCCTAATGACCAATGGGAGAGTCAGGTATCGCGGGTGGGCAGCGCTGCCCTGCGCTGGCAGTGTCACTGTCACTCCGAGCTGGTGAAGTAGCACCCGGTGCTGCTGCTGCTGGATGTTCCTGCCTCGGCGCTGAGCGGGCGTACAAATGACTATGTCAGAAAACACGAGAGATTTAGCAGAAAGGTAAGTAGCGGCGCACAGTATTTTCCTTTGGGCTTAGAGGCGTTGAAAGCAGGAGAGAATCTGCAGCCCACTGGAGCATGACTAATCAGTTTGCTGAAATGCTTAGCACACTCTAGTTTAAAATATTTCTTCCCTGTTGTTAACAGCAACAAATGATGATTCGTAGCATTTATGTAAGGTGTGTATTCTGTTCAGGTCTTAAGCCCTTTACTTGGGAACTACATCAAATGTCAGGTTTCCTTGCAGCATGAAGGAAGTGTGCAACTTGTATTTTTGCTGCTGCAGGGGGTGGCACTGTGTTAATAATTCTTATTCCAGAAAAGATGCCAAGTAATTACTATATCTTACTTACTCTTTGAGCTTCAACAGTGGTTTTTTCTTTGTCATCTTTCTGTTTCAAAGGAATATTTTGAAAAGGTTTATTTGTATTCAGTGGGGTAATTCTCCTGCATGACAAGAAACAAGCAAACAAAAAACCCAGGTAAAATGTTACTAGTCTAAACATTTTAAAACAGATGAGAGTATGTTTTATATAGTGTTAAATATGCTGTTTGGTTCAGGGACACAGGTTTAAAAAAGGCAGGTAAGAATTGTAATATATGTAAACAATAATTGGCAAAGTTTTAATTATTTAAGTAAAGCTCAGAATAGTTAGGCAGACATGATATTGCATATTGTAGAGGCGGATGCCAGGACTTGGTTAATCAATGTTTGCAAAGCACATGGAGAGTCCCTTGGGTGCGGGATTTGCTGTCTGTCTGAAGCGTGATGACAACAGTCACTATGAACAGTGTCATATGTTTCTCTCAAATTTATAATCCTGTTTTTCATATATATAGTTATGCTTTTGCTTTTCTTTGCAGTCATTATTCTTAAAAACAAAACGAAACCACTGCTGCAGTCAGTGGTTATTACTGATGCTATGTGTTTGTTTTGTGCTCCCCTGTTCTGTGCATCCTTAAGATGATACCAGGACTTTGCTTTCTGTTTTTCCTTTCAGCAGGCTCTGTGTTGTGCCATTTTTTTGAGGAAGTAAATACTTAAAACATAGTTTCTAAGTCACAAGACAGATCACATCAGTTAGAGCTGTTCAGAGTCAGGAACATGATGAGGATTTGTTTGTCTTTTGTCGGGGGAGCTGCTTTGTACAGACTTGCATACAACGTATTAGTGCAGTGTAGGTCTTTGATCATTAGATGCAGATGTTTCAACTGTCCTAACGTTGGCCAGGTGACCTTAACTTTGTTGGTGCAAGGCCTTATTGTTTCTTCTGTGGATTTTTTTTGTCCAGCAGTTCTGGTGGTGATGAACTTGGGCCAAACTTATTCAGCTGGTCTGTATTATTCTGTTGCCGGTAACCCAAGGACCAGCTGAGAACCCTTGTGACAGGTCAGGCTGACATCTGAATGTTGTAAAGGAGAAAAGTACAGCCAGAGTGAGCCACTGAGATAATCTTCCGCTTCGAGATGCAGCAGGGTTTTTTTCTTTTGAGTGCAGTGGCACTTCTTAGGGACAGTGATGCTCCCAGGAGCGTGCACAATGTGAAATTTTAACCCACCTGCAAGTCTGTAGTGGTCTACTGGTCAGGAACCATACTGAACATGAGCAGAACTGAAGTAGATGTTCCAGCAGCACTCGATTTAATAATCTGATGCAGTTTGGCAATGTCTCATCCTTAAGGTGACAACGTGATTGTAACATCACTATCCTGTAGTCTCTGTCAGCCTTACACACAGTCAGATGTGCGTTGTCGCCCAGTGCTTCTGTGTTCTGGATACCTGAGCCCATCAGATTGCTGCACTCCCACGTGGTAACTTTTGTATGTCCAGGTTCTTATTTACAGTACATGCAGTCTATCTTATTTTCAGAAAGTACAAAACTTGAATTGCTTTCCACATGTCACAGAGTTAAGAGCATGGTTAGAAAAAAAAAAAAAAAAAAACACGAAAAACAAAAAAAACCCAACCACAAACATAACGGAAGACACTTCCAATTTTTGCAGTCCCTAGAAATGGAATAGCGGGTTATACATGGGACCAAGGCTAGAACTGAAGATGGGGAGTTCTAATGTAGCAGTAATGGACTGGTAGAAGGACAACAGATGTGCTTAGTTTATTCTCTCTTCTTTCTGGCAGGTCACCTACATCAGACCTCAACACGGCATTGCATGAGTGTATGGCAGCTCTGGATTTATTTCTTAACAACAAGTTCTCGGATGCTTTGGCGTCTTTACAAGCAAAGTAAGTCAATTACTTTTACTAGTTTTCCTCCGTTTATTTTTCTTTGTTTCACCATCTCTCAGGAGAATGACTAGACGGCTAGTTCTCTGTTAATAGTTGATGAGACTGCATGGTGTTGGTTCAGAAGGGGATGGTAAGTTAATGTGTTTTGGGGAAGACAGAATAAGTGCTTTACACTTGGGTGAGTAAAAAACAAGAATGATCAAAGGTAACAACAAAAAGTAGAGAATTGTTGCCAAAAGAAGTAACCCCTTAGCTGTAGCACAGTATGGGAAATTCTTGCTCCTGGAAGAATAAAAACAATCTTCTGTCACTTCCCCACTTCCCCCCCAGCCCCTTCCCTGTATTTTTCTGCCTACTCTGAGAATTTGAGAATTTATTGTTTCATGTCTGAATGAGCAACTGACCGTGAATTGCCAGGTTTGTGACACATTACTTTAGGTATGAATTCATTTTTGTTTGTTTGTTTTTTAATAACCACTTGCAGAAACTTTCTCACAGCTTATTTTGCAATTCAGTGTTGTGGTCATGCACTCTTGTTTCCTAATTACATTGCAGCCCAGCATGTAATCAGTGTCCCAGCTGCAAGCAGTGAGGTCATAAAATAGCTTCCAAAAATTGTTGTGTCTTTACATGTCTGTGATGTTTCATACACTGTCCTGAAGTTACCTGTGGTCTTGGCTTGTTGAAGTCTGTGGTTAATTTGCATTTTTTTCCCGCAAATTTGCTCCATTTATTTTTTGAGCCATCAGCAAATTCCATCGTGCCATCTTTCGGGCCACTGGAATGTGCAACAAATAGAATTCGTAGGTAATGCGGTAGTGCGTGTTTGATATGCATCAGGGTAACTGTAGTGAATACTACATATCTGCTTTGCTGAGGTATCAGCCTTGGTCTTTGATGCCAGAGTTTGTAGCTTAACCATGGAAGTACCCTCTGTGAGAGACATTCACGGTAAATTTGTAGGCTCAGGTGTATTAATAATACTGGTTTTGTTCACAGCATTGTTGTTTTGTGTTTATGTATCATCAGAAGACATCATAAAAATGGTAAGAAGAATAACTGTGTTTTCATTAAATTCTGACAGTAAAGCCCCTGTTACCATCTGGAAATGCTTACTCGGTGCTTAGCATAAAAATAGGGAGGTATTTTATTGAAGGGGCTTTCCAAAACACTGCAAAAGCTAGTGAGACTGAGGGCTCTTTTTTTCTGTAAATCCATTTTTCTTCTATTGCATATGGTTTTCATTCAGCTTTTGTTGGGCCCTGCAGAATATATTTAATGAGGTGATACTCTGTTTTTGTACCTGACTCTCTTCCACACTGCAAAACCATTTTGAAACTGATTTTTCATGTTAGCCTGTTGTTATGAGGAGGCCCTTGTTCCTGTTGCCTTTGGCAGCGAGGGAAATACAGACTTATGATCTTTGCAAGTGTAATGCAGAAACAGGATGCTAAATTTCCCCACAGATGATATCCATTATGGACACACTCCATCTCTTTAGGGAATGACAAGAGCTGTAGAGTGGGCACATATGGTAATACTGAGTATTTTCTTTAGGAGTCATCAGTTCCTCACTGTTGCCTTTTAGCGTGCTGAGATTTTAAATTGGTTTTCACAGTCCATAAACATACTATCTTTGTTTAAAGAAATACTTTTCAGTTTTTACATGCTTGTAAAGAATTTCATATCATAGATTTTGCAGCTTTACCACTTATGTTGTAGGACATACTCTGCTCTGTATTACATTATTGCAGATTCACTAAATTACTCACATTTGGCTTCCACAATAAGTATATTTTTCAACTGATTTGTACCATGTGTAACTGAGAGCAGATTTGGCAATGTATGAGAGTTAAAATCGGAAGATCTTTCCTAGCAGCTCAAAAATAAATATCTGAGGATGGTGTCTAGACTTGTGTTGAGGTAAAGCTCTTTTTTTCCTTTTAGAAAAGCAAATCCATCATAAAGGAGAGATCTCATTTCATAAACAAATTAATCTGTCGGTTTTGCTTCATGCTACATAACTTTTCTTCTTTCCTCAGCTACCTTTTAGGTTTTAGAGTCACTTTATCATTAATGATCATTGTACAATAGTTGGCTCCAGTTATCTTGTGGTTTTTGCAGTAAGTTTGATTAAATTAATCTCTCATCTGGAGTGTTCACACCAAGTCTAAGAATTACTAAGAAATTCCTTAAATTCTGTCACCAAACACAGCAGTGATTTTCAATATGTAACCTGTTAACTGTGACAATCAGTAGCACTGAAACTGTCTAGTCACTGGAGTGGGGGGAAAAAAAATCTCATCTTCCTCCTCAGCCCTGAGATACATACAGTAAATCGATTAAAAGCTGACTAGATTTTAGCGCTCATGTAATTGCAGACAGATAATCATAAATTAAAGAGTTGATTCTGGTGAGATGTCCCCTTCCCTTCCCCAAGACGAATGTTTAATATTTTAATAATTATCCTGAAGGAAAGCATGACATAATCACCTGATAGTTTGCTGATGCCAAATCACTTGGGAGAATGGTAAATAATAAATTCATGACACAGAGTAATCTGGATCATTGGATGAGCTGCAGCACATCTGTGGTGCTGCTTGTGGTATTACAAGAACAATATGAGAACAATTAATCCTGGGCAGCTGAATTTATGCTGAAAATAGTCTCCAAAAAGCACTTGGTGTTGTTTGGTGTAACGTTAATTCCAGAATGGCTGTGTTTAAAGGTAAGTTCAATCCTTTGATGTTGGGAGTATCTCACTAAGTGTGAAGAGATTGTGTTTCTGCTCTGCTAGTTACTTGTGAAACTCTTACTGGAAGAGTTTCTTTGCTTCCATTACTACCACTGGAATTTTTAATAAAAGCACAATTCACAATATTAAATGTTATCTTGTGTGTTCTGATCTTCAAAAGTTTAAAGAGGTTATTAAGGAATGGAAGCCTTTTGTAATGGCTGTCTTCATGGTGTGGTGAAATGTTCTTGCCCTTGTAGAACAAAAGTGAACGTGATGCTGTTCAGTGAGGTGGAGGAGCCTTCTCTGGAACTGATCTAATAAAGAAGGTTTGTGATTGTCAAACTGAGAGGGGTAAAAGAGTAAGGGGGAAGCACATGGGGGTAGAGTGAAGCTCTAGACAGTGTTTGGATAAAGATGGTGTACAGCTCCATGGAAAGCTCAAGTTATTTATTGTAAAGAATGTCAAGAACATGAAGGTGGTCATTATTTCTAGTGAGTTTTTTTATCTTTTTATGCCTGGAGTCCAGAAGAACACAACTTTTATAGTCTTTGTAAATAAATAAATTGCTGCCAAAACCTGACTTAATTGTTGGTTTCACCTCCTAGCTGGAAGAACTTTAACTAGATTCCAAATTCTAGAGAATGGCTTAGGTCAAAAAGGCTCAGGGGTACTCTTGTTGAACTGCAGATTTTTGGCTTAGACCAGACTTAGACCATTCTGGTGCCTTGTGGTAACTAGGGAACTAGGCTGGTGGTTGGCCAGAATGATCCATTCTAGTTGTAAACTTAATGCTAGTGGGGAGTTTTTGTAGGAAGCAGGTTCTTATTGGAAACTATCCGTTCATCAAAATGGAGACTTTCTATGGAAGCCCACGCCGTGGGTTGTTTGGACATTGGGTGGCACTTCTTGATCAATGATGAGGAAAGCCTTCAGGCCTCGTGTGACCACGTTCTCCTGATGCAGTTTCGATTTGGACCTTGATCTCTCCCTCTTGGGTACACTTGGATGAACGGACTGTTGGCTGCTCTGTGGAGGGTTGTTCTCACTCTGTGCTGTGGGATTTGCTTCACTTGTTACAAGCATCCTGGTACTGAATCAGGTCGTGGACTTGAACCTGGTGTTTCTGTAACCTGGTGATGCATGTCCTGCCTGCTGGATTACTGTAAAAGGATCCACAAAAAGATTTGGAGCACTGTGTTTTTCATAAAAAAATACTAGTCCCTGGGTTGGTTCGGAGGACAAGCCAAGTTTTTTGATTTTCATGCTCAAGCTGGAGGGGAGAGCTGTCACCGTCCTCACTTAGGTACTTGTTTTCAAGCAGGAATGAAAGTGTTCTCCGACAGCTCTCGAGAAAAGAGCAGTGATACAAGATGATAACGATTGTAGCGTAGTTGGAGAACAGGCATGTGGCGTAACTCCGTAAGTGCCTGAAGATATTACTTATAATCCTCTTATTCAGCCATGTGATACCAACTACTGGGATAACACATTAATCAGAATATTAGTTGTATTTATGTCATAAAGGCTTGTTAAATCCCACAATGTCCCGAGGAGAGTGCTGCTGAGGAATCAAAAAAGAATTAAAAAAAAAAAAAGCTATCAAGTTTCATTCTGTATCCATCCATATAAAATATAGGCCTTAAAACTTCTGGCAATATGCCAACATGTAACTGGCAACTTTAATTGTATGGTTAGTATAAATAGCATTGATAACTGTTAGATTTGGTTGCATTTCTACCTGCCACCCAGCCCCTGGAAAAAAAAAATGTAAATTTGAGTGTTGATAAATAGCAGTTGAACATTGATAAACATTAATTATTATCTCCTTTAAGATATTAGAAGCAAAATAGATGAAACCATTGATTAGGACAGGAGTGATTTTTACATCAGAAGCAAATTACTGGAGAGGGGAGATCGTGTGTATTTGTGAAAAGTATCAATTTTCCTTTTAGTGCAGTGGATTTAATAGTTATCTGCTTTGATTTTTGGAAGGAGACCATTTTTGCGCCTTCCTTGTGCTTTGAATTGGAACCTTTGTAAGGGTTTTATTTTAATAAATATGAGATGAAGTGTGTTTCTCTGTGCCCACTTAGGCTGATGAGTAATCAAATGAACAGGAACAATTCATCAGGCTGGCATTTTATAGTATTTTCATTTTTTTTCTACTTTACATTATCAGTCTACTGAAAGAATCGTGATGCAGGAGGCCAAGACAGAGCTGTCCTGACTCCACTGGATTTTAAACTAATTTCTCCATTTTCCATCATTCTCCTTACTGATGGTGGAGATGAGATGAATGTTAGCATAGTCTGGGGCTCATAGTATTTATGGGAGTAGGTGATTTCCCAAAATGGCTTTTCTGCTAGATTGGTTTAGGTCTTCGTTAGCAGCTTGTTAGGTAACCTGTGGACATGGTGAGGGCAACTAGGAATTAACTACACCCACAAAACACAGGCTGCAACGGGGATTAAAGATGTACACTGCAAATTTCTTTAGTATAGCCAGCCTGCTCTGTGCTGTGTGTATTGGGAAAAGTAGCCCTTTGTCATCATTATGAAGATTGGCAAGGGAAGCACCAGGTATCTGTGTAATGCTGTCTGTGCCACTGTTAGGTATTGTTTTAACCCCTGCATCTCAAAATATATATATACAAAGAAAGTCCGGATTGTATCATCACTTGGATTCTCTTTGTTGATTTTATTGCATACTGTCATTGGGAGGGGGTCACTATAAGTGTAGACAAGGTTATTTTTTGGCTCTGTAAAACACTAACCAAACATCAGGCACTCCTGAGGGTGCTTAAGGGTTTTTTACTCCATCAAGCAAAAGATTGAATGCAGAATAACATGTGAATTCTTAAAAAACTTACAGGAGTCCAGGTCACCACAGAGAGTTGCTAGATCACTGATTAATGTAGGATTGTCTTAAGTTATCCTTAAAATTATCTTTCAGTTTAATCCAGATGTCAAAACCTGGGGAGGCAAGTGTATTCCGAAGGGAGAAATTAGATGCATTGAAGTGTCTTTAAAGTTTGGATTTTGCCCTTAAAAGAAAACCACCGAATCAGAGTGCTTGAGGTTGGAGGGGACTTCTGGAGGTCACCTGCTCAAGCAGGGCCATCTAGACCTGGTTGCCCAGGCCGGCGTCCGGATGGCTTTCGAATATCCCCAAGGATGGAGACTACAAGCTCTCTGGGCAACCTGTGCCAGTGCTTGGTCACTCTCATGGTTGGAAAGTGTTTTCTGATGTTCAGACAAAGCCTCCAGTGATTCAGTCTGCACCCATCGCTTCTGTTCCTGTCACTGGGCACCACAGAAAAGAGCCTGGCTCCGTCCTTCTGGCACCCTCCCTTCAGGTGTTCCTATACATTATAAGATCCCCGTGAGCCTTCTCTTCTCCAGGCTGGACAGTCCCAGCTCTCTCAGCCTTTCCTCATAGGAGAGATGCTCCAGTCCTTTCATAATCACCACTATGGCCCTTCATCATTGGCCTTTCTTGAGTATGTCCACGTCTCGTACTGAGGAGCCTGGAACTGGGCAGCACTCCAGCTGTGGCCTCAACAGTGCTGAGCAGAGGGGAAGGATCACCTCCCTCAAGGTGATCACACTCCTCTTAATGCAGGCCATTGGCCCGATTTGCAGCGAGGGCACATTGCTGGCACACCACTTTCTCCTTGAAAGAAAAAGAAAATGAAGCGGCTTGTTTTGAGAAACAAACACCTGAGGTACACGTATTGAGAATAGGTGGACTGAGGGTGGAGATTTTGTTGGAAGGATATCCTTGTTTAACTACAAGTATTTTTTAATGTTCCCTGCCATATAGAAGTATCTGATTCATTCTGGAAGTGTAAACAATTGAAATAGCAATTGTTGTTCTTCAGCAGTAATTGCCTAAGTTGTGCTGTTTGTCAGGGGTGGTTGTGCTATTCGTCAGGGGTGGAGAGTTTCTGTGGCAGGAATTCATCTGAGCTTTTCCCTTCACTGTATTTCCCAAGTTGTCTTTATTGGCGCTCTAGGCCTGAAGATACTTTGACTCATTTGCAAAGGATTATAACACAGATGGGTGCTGGCTGAACACTGTAAACGTGTGCAAAACACAAACTCTTCTTCCGCCAGAGGAAGGGTGCTGGCAATGGCTGCAGGTAGGAGTTAATTCTTTGCACTAATGCCAAGGCATTTGGCTTTCTGCAAAAGAGGCACCATCTTAAATCCTGCAGAGGAATATCTAAGTTGAACAAATTGGGGTGGAAGGTTGGCAGAAAGCGAGAGGAGGAAAAAGCTGTAATGTTTGGTGTAGCCTGGAGTGTTTCTGGTGCGAAGATCTGTTTGAAGAAGATTCTACTTTGGCCGTGGTTATAGTATTGTGTTACTTATCTCCTTAACTCTGTCTTGAGTAACTGTCCCAAAATAGAAGACGGCTATCTGAATTTGTGTCATGTGCCATAGTATTCATTAGATACTCCATTAAAAAACCCCTATGATTCTGTCGTCTCTGAATGGTTAGCCACATGGTTAATTCCTGTGCTTTATGTATGTTAAATACTTTTCTTTGGCTCAGAATTGCAACATTTTAGTGCAGTTATTGAAACTGGAGCTGCTGACGTGATTTCCTGTACAAATCTCAATCTATTAGTGTTTCTCAATTACTTTGCGTGTCCTTTGTGTTTGATTTCTAGTTCATTTAGACCTTGTTCCCGTCACACTGATATGTTTCTGGAACTGGATTTGTATTTGTTTTTTAAAAGTAATAATATTATCAAATCAGCTGTGCTTTATGTCTTGTTTTCTTTCAGAACTAAAGATAGTATGTATCATGCACTGACTTATGCCACTATATTGGAAATGCAAGCTATGATGACGTTTGATCCTCAGGACATACTGAATGCAGGAAACACAATGAAGGAGGCTCAAGCCACCTGTCAAAAGTAAGTGTGGACCGATTCAGTCAATAAACAGTGCCTTCATGGGAAAGTTTGGAAAGATTTGCAGGTTAAAAAAGGACATGTCACTTCATAGGAATGATAGGGGAACTGAGATTGGAAAGGGCATCAGGAGGTCATCTAGTCCACCCTCCTGCTCAAAGGAGGGTCAGTTATGAGGTTACACCACATAACTTAAGGTATTTAGCGGTCTAGTCTTAAAAACTTCAGTTTACTGCAATATCTGATTTTTCTGGTCAATTAGATTTCTGTCCTGTCTATAGCCCCATTTCTGCAATGTCTGGAAGTTAATTACCATTTACAGATATGGCATAATCTTCCCATTCGGTGATGGTTGTACTGTAGCTGGCTGTCTTTAAGTCAACTGTGCTCCCAGTTCTGTACACACATGCACACGTACACACACACAATAAATAAAAAAGCCCCCTTATCCCTTTCCTTCATCAAGACAGATTTCTGCATACGAAGGGTAATAGATGGATCCCAGGAGGACCGTGTTGACTAACTTCTGTATAGAATATGCAGAAGTTTGTGTATGTGGTAAGCTGACAGAGGGTTGGTGAGCGCTAGAGGTATGTTAGTGACTGTACGGGTGGCCAGCTGAAAGATACAGTTCTCTGTTGTTGATGCTTCGTGTCCAGAATGACCAAACTGACTTTTCTGCAGATTTAGAAAAAAATCTTCAGTAGCAGATTCTATCAACAACCTTGTGCATAGACAAAGCCTTGAACACTTTACTGAAGGTAATGTTATCTCTAAATGCATAATGGTTTTGGTTTTGTGGGGTTTTTTTTTGCTGTCGTTTGAACCATGTAGAATTGTTCACCCGATGTGTTTTTGCAGATTGTGAGTTCCCTGACAAAGTCACTGATTTGGCATTTACAAAATTTCTGGATCAGTGTTTTGGCAATTACTGTGCCACCACATCCAAAATCGCTAATTGTTTTTGTTGATTGCTGACGGGGCATTTCTCAAAATTGCTGGGTAAAGGAATACCCAGAAGGAAGTATTGAAATGTCTAGAAAGGATTTAGGTCCAGGAAGTCCTGGAAAGCACCAGAGAAATTCCTGCAAAGTTTCCCGTAACTGTGTGTCACTTCTGTTTGGAGTTACTTCCGTAGTTTAGAACTGAAACACTACAGCAAATTTGGAAAAGATTTTTCTGTTTGATCTTTGTGATCTTACCCCTATACTTACAGGCTAAGTGTTTTTTAATTACTTTTTGTCTGATTGGTTTATTTTCTTCTTCCTTCTGTGTGAAACTAGAGGAAATCCATGCAGAAATTTGTTATGCTGAATGTTTACTTCAGAGAGCAGCACTTACATTCCTCCAGGTATGGATTCCTGCATGGCTGTTTGGGGGGGCGGGGGGGGAAGTACACTCCGTACAGATTTCTTTTCTTAAAATTAATGGAATGGTAGAAGACCCTAGTTTGACCCTAATGGTGTAAAACACTTTCATCTGGATTAAATCTGGATTTTATCTGGACTATCTGCTGATGAGATAGGAGAATATTTTGTTATCCCTCATGATTATCTAAAAATGCTTCTCTGGATACACGTAGCACTGAGTCCCCTGTGACACCCTTCTCCACTCCCTTTTGGATGTGTGAAATGTAGCTGCAGTAAGTGCCCATTTTCAAATACTGTGTGTTGGGGGTATCAGATTTAAAAAAAGGGGGGGGAAAAAGAGATGGTCATTGAAGCTGTGTTATACTGGAATGCAAGTGAGATTTTTGTTTCAGTCAGGCTGCTGTTTGCTTTCCCAAGGCTGTTTTCTTGCTTGTTTGTTCTTGAACAGCTATTATAGTCTGCACAGCTATTAGGCTTCATGCGTGCTTTTTGCTAAACGGTGCTGCCTGTCTTTAAAAGAAGGGGAGCTCTCCCTCTTCTTCGAATTTTATCTGTCTGTACTAATAAAGCTTGATTTGTTTGATGGATCAACATTAGCAGTACTTACCAGGGCTCCAGCTTGCAATTTAAATTGTTAATCGTAGCTGGAATAAGTGATTTTTCTTCTCGATTTGTCTGTACTTGCTATATGACGATGGGCCTCTTCATCTATGCGGAGGGGATAATAAAGTCGCATTCACAAAGGGCTTCTGCTTTGTGGCTCGAAGATGCTGATGGAGAATGAAATGCAGGTGGTGATTTTATAGTGTTTGGGGGTTGCCAGATGGGCTCTGATTTATGTTGCTTGTGATCGTTCATGAACCGTGTAACCTTTTTCAGCTATCTGCCGTGCCCCTCTGCTAGAAACTATTGCTTCATAGCAAACCCAGTCATCAGAGTAGCTTCTTCTGAAGGTTTTCAGAGTGCTGATGATGGTGACTTTATAGGAAGGTGCTGGATTTTGAAATGCCCAAGGTGTAGCTACCTGTTTCCATATTCCTGCTGTTTTGGGATGAGCAGTCTGTAGCTCTGGGGACAGTTTGGATGATATCTGAAGCTATGGAAGTGAGGCTTTTCAGAATGTTTCTTTTGTGCCTGTAAAAAAGGAGTGTTTAATGCAGCGTCTCTTGGTTTTAAGCACTATTTTTTGCAGGTATATATTTTTAAGAAATGTTTACAGATACGTGAGAAATTTAAGAGTAAGAAAATGATTTCTTGTCCTCTCCTGCATAAAGAATGCACATTCATTTGCTGCTTCTTCTATTCTGTGTTTAATTTTTCATGAATGTGTGAACTGGTTTTAAAAATTAAACAAAGGCACTTGGTTCCAACAGCTATTGAAGTGGGTTAGTTTTGATGCTTAATGTAAGTGACCAAATCCAGTTGAAAAATCCACATAAAAACTAGTCTCAGGATTTTTCAGGGCTTGAACTATTCTCACGTTTATTATCTCTGTTGTTGATATCATGTGTATTCTGAATTTAAATGCTTTTTAAACCATCTTATCTCCTCTTTCCATTTTCCATTCAATGGAAAATTTAACTGAACCTTTACATATAGTTAAATATGCCATACTAGCCCCCCTCCCCTCCCACCCTGTTGCTAATTAAAATCTGACTTTTTCTACAAAAAAAATTAAAACAGGATCACATTTTTCTGTGGTTATTTTGTTGCATGTGATTGGGACTCAAGTCTCTGAGGATATATCATCAGGAAATACATGATAATTTATGTTGCGCAGTTTCTGTCCTCAATTATCACTCTTGATAATGTTGCTTAAGGGTGACAGTGAAGGACACAGGCTCCCGGTGGTGGTGCAGGCTGCAGGAGTAAGCCCCTGCCCCTCGCTTGAGGCCATTAGCCTTCCTATGCTAGTTCACAGAAAGCAAAGTCTGGAAGAATTTGAACTGTTACAATGATTGGATTGAGTTATCTTCCTGGCTTACTGGAGGATGGAAAGCCCTTTGAGGCAGGTTCTATCTCTTTCTTTACATATCAGTGAGCACAATTGGGCCCTTTTCCTTAACAATAAAATAACCAGGTGTTCATCTAATCTATGCTATTTTCTCCACAATGCTTCATACAGCCTCTTAAAATACCATCGCAGAAAAGTCATCTGCTAAAACACACGTAGTTTTCCTACCCCAAAGTAATAGCAGATATGCGAACAAACCAGAATGACAGATTTTATATGATGGGTGAGGCAAGAAACTGCCACCAGAAAGTTTGAGACTAAAGAGTTTTCTATTCGGCATAAAACTGTAAACTAATGGTCCCCCAGATACACATTGCCTTAAGTTCTCAGTTCATTATAGCTTGTAATGTCGCATGTTGCTGTACTAGTATGGATTTCAGAGATACACTCTTTTTGGTCTGAATATTCAAGTATCTTGCATAACTTTACTTACCCTGCTTCCTTTCTAGGATGTGAAATTATATTCTGTAGACTCCTGAGGACCTGCAGTTATTTGTATCAGGTGCTGAGCCAGGAAATGTTGAGATCTGAACTGTGCTGAAGGACAAATGAGAGAAATCTATTTTCTGAAACAGCCACAAATCCATGTACTTTAGGTGCCATTCATTAGCTTAGTCCTGCGTTCATTAATGCAAATTCAGATGGTCCAAAGGTCACAAGGGCTAAGCTAATCACAGAAGGCATCAACATAAAGTGTATATGTCTGAACAGGGTAAAACTATTTTAATACAGAAAGGAAATCCTAAATCCATGTATTGTTCCTCAGAGACTTGTATTGTCTATGTCATGATGATTATGTTCGAGACATACGTTCATGTCAAGAAGACAAAAGCTCTTTATAATGCTTATAAATTCATATTGCTAATGTGTTTCCTTTCTAACAGGATGAGAATATGGTTAGCTTCATAAAAGGAGGCATCAAAGTCCGAAACAGTTACCAAACATACAGGTAAGTCAGAGTGATGATGTGCTTGAGCGTACTCTTACAGTAAAAAGATGCTGCTGGTTGAATTATCCAGTTCACAAATAAATTACTGTTGTATTTATTGCAGCCTCTATTATGGGCCTCATGCCTATAGCCTTCCTCAGCCTGCACGAATTCCTCTTTTGCATTAAAAAAAGGACAATTGATATTATGGTTGATTTGGATTGTAAAGATAGTGGACCCTAACCCTGTTGGATAATGCATAACAATATGCGTAGAACTAGAACAAAATTAAGAGATAATACACTGAAGAGCTTGCAATGGAAAGTATAAATGGCCTCAAACACAGAGTAAACAAACTTGTAGGAAATAGGTTTATAGGTGCTAGTTAGCATAATAGAACAGATGCAGACCCTCTGCGTCATGGAGTCCCTGAACAGTCAAGCATATGCCACTGTCTGAGTGAAATATTTGGTTAGCTGGACTTTTAATCTGGTTAAGTATGGCAGTTGTTCTGCTCTAAAGAGAAGGTGCGTGCTATTGCAAATGATAAGCAGGGTTGCTTATCCAGACTCACAATGTGCCCATTACTTAGTGTCTATAGGCCAAAAACATCTGCTTATAAGCAGATTTCTTTTCATCCAGGAAGTTATGGGGAGCTACTTGCAACGTGTACGAAAGGTTGTGAAGTGCAGTAGTAAATTCTAAAAATTACGTTAAAATGTGCAGTGAAAGTTAGAAAAATAAGTGAAAAGTAATTTCCAATATACCTGCCCATTTTAAAATATTTCTTACAATTGTCTTTTCATACATATAACAAAATGTTCTTTTGAATGAACGTGCACAAAAAGGGAATACCTAATTCAGGAATTAGCGAAACTCAAATCAACTTTGCCAATTTAAGTTTAACTCTCCGGCACTGCCCGTCACCTCTTTTTGCAGTAGTAAAGGTAGGCGTTATTCCCAACAGCCGTTCTTGAAAGATTTTTTTCAGGCAGAAATGTGGTTGCAAATTGACTATATCTGTTTGGCAGGAATTAATCTCCATGACTCCATATTTTTTTAATTGATAGTAATGTGACAGAAATGATTTGTTGATAAATCCAACAAAATGTTGTAGGTGTTGCTCACCTGGGTGAGGTGACAAATTGACCTTTTTTTGAACTACTATGTGGTTCAAGGTTATGGGGTCACTGTCTTACTGAATTGTACTTAATGATTGTATTTACTGACAACGTAAAAGAATCTTGTGCATTTTCAGGGAGCTGGACAGTCTCATACAGTCTCCACATTATGTCAAAGGGGAGAACCATATTCATTTTGAGGGAGGTGTAAAACTTGGAGTTGGAGCATTTAATCTGGTATGTACCAACAGCTCTCCTCTTGACCTTGAAGACCTGCAGCCCTCCTGAAAATGATCTTAACTCAAATACCTGAGAAGTTCCACTGACATCAGTGTTACTAATCATGTGGTTAAAATTAGGTATGTGCTCTGACACTTGCAGGATCCTGCTTTCCGTTCTAAGAACGTCAGATAGCAATACACTTTAGAAATAGACTACTGCCCCCAACGTGGACAACACTGCTTTGTGTGCGCAGACCCACGTGTGCATCCTCATGTTGGGGGGGATTATCAACTGAGAAATTATCTCATCTAACATGGGCCGAGGGCATATTCTTTGAGAATACAGCTGAGTGCCTGTGCCCAGCTTCCAGTATGGTGTTCGTTAGCTTGAGATGTACTTGGAAAGGAAGGCGTTACAGTCTCATGAGAAGGGACCCACTGGGATGAAGGCCAGAAGAAGCCTTGCATCAAAGCAGCAGTTGCCTGTGCTTGCTGACTTCCGTTTAACATTTAACTGGCATTTGGGAAGTACCCAGGGACTTGGCTGTTGGCAGGGTATATGAATGCAGCCTGGGGTTCTGGTCAGAAAGCGAGTGGTCAAATGGTACAGGACAATTCCTGGTATGTCAGAGAGGCACTGGCCCAGAGATGGCCAGGGGTGACGTGGTTGTTCAAGTGATGGGCTGCAGAAAGTGCCTGGTGCTTCCCCTTGCTTGCCTTACTTTGCGTGAGTCTGGCAAGTGCCCAGATGTTAGATTTACTGCACAAAGAACAAATATGTACTGTGTGGCATGTATCCAGTATTTCTGAAACATCCAAGAAGTACTAGAGTTGCTAAGCATGTGCTGTGTAAGCCTATTTCTGTCAAGGGCTGGAGAGGGTGCAACTGCTGGAGAGGGTGCAGCGAAGGGCTACCAAGATGATTAGGGGACTGAAACGCCTCTCTGATGAAGAAAGGCTGAGGGATTTGGGTCTCTTCAGTCTGGAAAAAAGATGGCTGAGGGGGGGACTTTATCAACACTTATAAATACTTAAAGGGTGGGTGTCAGGAGGATGGGGCCAGGCTCTTTCCAGTGGTGCCTGGCGACAGGACAAGAGGTAATGGGCACAAACTTGAGCATAGGGAGTTCCACCTAAACATGAGGAGGAACTTCTTTACTCTGGGGATGGCAGAGCACTGGAACAGGCTGCCCAGAGAGGTGGTGGAGTCTCTTGTCTCTGGAGACATTCAGAACCCGCCTGAACACGTTCCTGTGCAACCTGCTCTGGGTGACCCTGCTCTGGCAGGGGGTTGGACTAGATGATCTCCAGAGGTCCCTGCCAACTCTATGGTTCTGTGATTCTGTAAGGGAATCCTGGAGACAAAGGGTCCCTATATTAAACAGATATTTCTGTTTAAATTGTATGTAAAATACAGCAGATGTATGCACTTACCCAGAAAATCATCAGACGTGTAAAGATGTTTTTAGTAATTTTAGTGATTATTTCTTGTGTTTGTAAAAGTTGTAGGAGGCAGCTGGTAGCTGAGAGGCGGAAAGTCTTATTACTGCATTAACTGTTGCATTTCTTCCTATAGACTTTGTCCATGTTTCCTGCACGGATTCTGAGATTACTGGAGTTTGTTGGATTTTCTGGAAACAAGGTAAATGTGAACTGAATATTATTGGTACATTCCCCTCACTCTTAAAGAATGGAGACAGAAGGTTAGTTGGTTTTTTTTCTCTCACATTAGCTGTAACTCTCTGAGACACTCTGATTGGTATCGCACATGTGCACTGTTAGCATTGATACTTTCATGCAGCTCAGTTTTCCTTTATATTTTTGATGATACAGTTGTGAAACATGATAAAGACAATGGCTGATACAATGATGTTGACATATTTAGTTTTTTAGTTACTGGTCTTTTGATGTACGCTTGTGCTTAGGAATCCATAGCCAAAAGCGTATTCTTAGCCTTTAATATATTAATTAGCTTACTTGATAGCTACTGTCATTACAGTATCTGGATGTCCCTGGCAGGTTCCTGCATGACATCTAGTTGGGAAAAAAAATTCAATTTAATTTCTGATTTATTTTTTTTCTCCATGTCTTTAATAGCAACTGGTAATTTGAGTGTGGCACCTAAATTCTCTTTACCTAAAAAAGTAAATGCTTTTTTGCAAAGAGTAACCAGTCTGACCTGTGTTGTTTGTGCATGCAGTTTAAGGACGAGTTTAGTAATGAAGCACCAGTAAACTCACGGGAACCTGAGTTATTCTGCAAGGCAGATGCACAGAAAGTGCTACGTTAGTTTTTTGTGGATTTGTTGTTTCAAAGTGGAATACTAAATTGATGGGAAAATCTTGGCCTTGATATGTTTTACCTGTCCTCGTCTCTCGTTCTACCAGCAGAAAATAAGATTCACTTGAAGTTGGGTTCCTGGGTTAAGAAAACATGGTCCATTTAACCTAAACCACTAGTCAGATTTATTTCATAAGTGCGGGGTAAGGTAAATGTTTGATGTCCTGCAAACACAACAGAAGCTCTATAAACAAGTTAAAACTTAACTCTTTTGTAATGCTTTCTATTTACAAAACAAGTTTCAAGGAGTTAAGTGTTTCCTTAATCATAGCTGCAACCTTACGTGACAGGTGAATGAGTGTCATCGCCATTTTATTAGTTAACAAGAAGGATCTTATATCTGAAAATAAAATGTCTTGTTTAAAAGCAAGGAGCTTTTGAGGGAGCATGGATTAGGACTTGGAAATTTCCAGGAGCTGTTTCACAAGCAGTAGAGGCAAAAAAAAATCAAATAGTTCTACCTATCAGTTATGAAACAAAGAGCATCTAAAGCAAAATATTATCCTAGAAATGTAAGGGCAATTCACGTACCATCAGAGTTCTGAGAATACTTTGCTGAACGCTCATCTTATTACTGCAGATGAAAATTGGCCCTCTAATTGAATTTCTGTTGTTTTCTTTTGGCCCTGGGATTTCTTGTATGGCTATGAGTGGGCTGATATTTGTGTTGATGAGTCAGCTCCTGTTCCAGTTTTTTAATAGCTCACTGAAGCATGACCTAGATTACCATAAATTTGAGAAAAACCTGCTGTCTGCACACCATAAAAAGGGATTATTTTAAACATATTGATCAAAGTTCATTGATGGTCGTTTATTTTAACATCCTAAAAAAAGTCAGTCTGCATTTACCGTTTGAGAGTCAGATGCCTACAGCAAAATTGCAGCTGGATTTGCAACCCTTTCTAGTGGTGGTTTTCCACAGAAGCTTGCAGGAGGAAACTGTCCCCTGCAGTACAGACAAGAGTCTAGAAGGTGAAAGAAACAGTGACAGAGGAGGAGAGGGAAAGTTTGTATGTCATGGGCTGCACCCCATCCAGAAGAAAGGAGTTTTGGATACATCTGTGTTTGGTCTTGCAGTCTTTTCCGTGAAATGCTCGTGGTGAGCATCAGACTGTGCAAAAGACAAAAGAGCCGTGGCTAGTGCCTTGAGCTGTTTACAGTTTACCTGCAGTGCACTGGAGGACAGCTTGCGTTTGGTGTGGGTCATGTGTTTATTGAAACTGGATGTAAAATTGCTTTGCGTTATCTTCTGTGATACTAATCTGCCTTGAAGTCAGCAGATTTGCCCCTGGGGACTCTCCTTGTCTCTCAGACATGTTATGTCTGATAGTAAATGAGGACATGCCCAAAGCTTGATTACTTCCTAAGCCATTTATGGGTACTGTGGACAACATGATCAATTTAACAGCAGCCTGGACTCTCAAATTAGTAGGTAGGATAAGATCAAGAAATTATAAAAGTAGCCTGAGGCCATGTTTGTTCCCTTCCACTCCAAGATGTGCCAGTTGTGCCATTGTCACTGTTCAGGCTCTTTTCCTCTGTCTCATTGGCCAAAATATGGGCTTGTTTGTGTTTAATGGCATAGGCCCTGCATTTGGGCATTGCCATTCAATGCAATTTTGCCCAATTTCACGAAAAAACTTGGGTGAGTATGTAATACGTGCTGTCAGGTATGCTGTGCTGGGGAGGCATGCCTTCCTCACCCACTGGGCAGTAGGTGGAGT
Source organism: Rissa tridactyla (assembly GCF_028500815.1). Classification (NCBI taxonomy): domain Eukaryota; kingdom Metazoa; phylum Chordata; class Aves; order Charadriiformes; family Laridae; genus Rissa; species Rissa tridactyla. The sequence continues at coordinate 48,423,659 of NC_071473.1, read as the reverse complement.
ATGTGTCCCATCTAGACTTTTTGTGTTTAATGATAACTAACTTCTGGTGTAAGATCAGAAGAATCCTTATGCTGTCTCCCATATAACCCTTCTTACTGACCCCTCTGCCAGGTCTCAGGCTAATATTTACTCTTGTTCTTATTTTATAGACGATTACAAATACTCTGCTGCTAAACTGTAGAAAAGTCTGACGTGAGCCCACCACATGTTAAGTGCAATTTGTTAGAGGGTCAGATGACAGTGTGATTTCAGGCAAAGGCAGGAAAACTTTCAGATAGAACCAATTTCTTTCAAATTACACTTTTTGATGTGGGAGGATGTTTTTCCCAAAGCAGCTGAGCTGAAGAATATTTTTGATGTCTCAATTTTTAATAAATTTAATTCCAGTTTCCCATTAAGCATCTTTTTGATTTGCATTTTGATTATCTTCTGCAAATTTTAAATGAAGGGTAAAACTGAAATTATTTCATGGGATACATTCAAATGCCCCATCTACCAGTTTAATTAGTCAGTTCTTCATAAAAGCTGTTAGTAGCATCCATCCTCCTTGCTAAGCCTGCAGTAAAGTGAACAGGTCATGGGGCGTGAACGTTGACCTTACTTTGCTTTCATTGTCAAGATGGCTAATTAAAAGAGAGTAATTTAAAAATATCATTCAAGAGCTTTTGCTTCAGGAAAGTCAATGGATTTTAGTCAGTGACATCTGAAATAACGTTGTCCGATAATGGTTTTGAGCATTGTGCTTGTTTGTCCTGCATTCACTGTGGGAGTCCCCCCTGCTCCTGTGGGGACTCCTGAATGACAGAGCACTGGGTGTCTTGAAACACGGATCAAATCAATGAGATACTGACGTAATACAATGTCGTGACAGTTGTGGGAATTAAGGGATTATGGGATGTCTGGAGGACAAACCTTATGAAGAACGACTGAGGGAGCTGGGGTTGTTTTGCTTGGAGAAGAGGAGGCTGAGGGGAGACCTCATCACCCTCTACAACTACCTGAAAGGAGGTTGTAGAGAGATGGGGGCTGACCTCTTCTCCCTGGTGACAAGTGATAGGACGAGAGGAAACGGGTTCAAGTTACGTCAGGGGAGGTTTAGATTGGATATTAGGAAACATTTTTTCACTGAAAGGGTTATTAAACATTGGAATAGGCTGCCCAGGGAGGTGGTGGATTCACCATCCCTGGAGGTGTTTAAAAAAAGGGTAGATGGGGCACTTAGGGACATGGTTTAGAAGTGGCTTTTGTCAGGGTAGGTTAAAGGTTGGACTTGATGATCTTAAAGGTCCCTTCCAACCTCAGCAATTCCATGATTCTATGTTATGAGCAACTTGCAGAGAAAGGTGAGGGTTACCTTATCGTTTCACGTTTGTCTCTAAGAAGCGTCATTGCTCCCTGCTCTGCATTGTACCTTATGCCCTTCAGAGTAACTCACATTTTCGTGAAAACAAAACCTAAATGCGTTGATGTCATTTAAGTATTTTTGAAAAATTACGAGCACTTACTGCCTTGACATCTGCTTTATATTGTAGCGATATGCCCTGTAATTGACTTTGGAAGCTCATTCCTGGTGTCCTGGGATTGCTCATATCACCTATGGCATAGGTGTGGGAGATATTTATGGGTTATTTATGGTTGGAAGGTGTGTCCTAGCAATTAAATATATACTCATTTAGTGACTGGCAGCATTGAGTGTAGTTTGTTTATGGACTTACTTCTTAGGCTTAAGGAGTAGCTGCTTGTGATTTGATTCCGAGATCCTCAGTTTGATCCCCAGTGAGGATTACATGGGTGTAATAGTATTGCCCAACTCATGACACCTCACATCGCTAGTTAGGTTTGCTGGCTAATCTCCGTAGGCTCCCTGTGGAGAAAGAGTAGGTGCTTGAGAAGGTGAATTCATAATGTCTGACCTCGGCTTCTGGGCTGAATTGTTCCTGGGAGGAGCACCTCTGTCACTGCCAGGCACGGAGGGAGCCTGGGGAGGCTGGCTGGCTGACTGCATGTGGTACCTGACACGTGTTGCCCAGCGACACCCTTCATCATCCCACTTTTCCGGGGATCTCATTATAACAGAAGCAGCTTGCAAGAGTTATTTTGAGGAGAAGCAGTTTTGTTGCAGCCTTTTCTACAAGCAAGCATTGTAATACTAACAACTACTTCTAGGTTTCTATTTTTCAGACTGTGTCTGCTGATTATGTTGTTCCTTTAATGTAGAAAGCTTGGGGTATTCAAGTGGCAGAGTGGAAAGTAAGCATTTTTTAAGACCCGTACTGGACAAAATAGGATTATGGACATAACCACAGAGTGAACTAACTTGCTTGGTGAGCTTCCTATACCTGTGTAACTACTCAGTTTAAGAATTTAGGCTCAAGTGTGACAGATTTGCAGCCCTCTTCTGATGAATGGGCAATGTTCTTCACCCAGTTACTTCACAGTTACTGCTTTTCAGGATGCAGTCCCTCTTAGGGTGAGTGTGGATTGCATTCCTGGTCCATACAGGTGATAACTGTGTGTTTGGCTGCATCAAAATACATTTTTGAGATTGAAATACTTAAGTGAGACCACCTTCACAAATGATTAAATTTTTCTATATGATTAATTTGTTTCTGTGTCGTTCTTAGTGCTATTCACAAATGTGATCGGCAGCCATTTTATATGTATTTTTATATTATATGGAAGATACCAAACACTTTAAGGCCTAGTACTGATGTCAGTAAAGGCTCAGTGAAATATCCAGCCTGAAGATTTTTCAATTCAAAAAAATGTACTTTAGAAATCTACTTTTGGATTTTCTGCCAAAAAATTATTCCACGGAATATTTTGCCTTGCTTATACTTTACAGTGCTACTTTTTGTTTTTTTTAAATCCAAATATTTGTGGGTTTCATCTGGGCAGCTTAAAGAAGCTGAATGTATCATATTTTCTTATCTGTATCAATCAGACTTTTGCTGTCAGCGGAAAATGAAGTTGGCTTTATTTTGCCGAGTGCTTGATTTCCGTTAAGTCATGGATTTTCAGTAGCGATTTTACTATCTTCTAATTTCTTCTGATGTGAAATGCAAGTCAATACTTTCATTATTTTGTCCAGGCTAGATGTTATACTAATTGACCTGCAAATATGATACCTTTCCCTATACCAGTAATTAATGTAATAAATTAAGATTTTTTTTTTTAAAAAAACACAAAATAACTGTATTTATGTGAAAACACTTAACCACACTAGTTAAGGGAAAAAGGACACACATGATGAAAAGTAGAATGTGATTACAGGCTTCAGGCTTTACACAGTAAGTGGTAAAGGTGAGGTAGAGTATCACCCATCTGTTGGCAAGGACACACGAAAGATGAAAATCTGTGTTGAGATCATGCTCTGAGTGCTCTGATACCTTCCGCAGTGGCTCCAATAGACATCCCTCAGGGTCCCTATTTATAGTGTAGCTGGCTTGAAACGATGTCCTTATAGTCGCATACATCATGTTCCAGTAACTTTCCGTTGCAGTCATAGCGTAACTTTTAAACAGAACTTTCCCCAGCACACAGTGGATGTTCTATTGTGCGTATTTACTAGTAGGCAGACCTCATATTTAATATGTTTGCATGTTTATATTCTCGCTGTTGATATCATGGAACCAGTCCTAGAATGGGCTGCTAAATGCTGTTGCCTCAGGAGCTCAAATCCTTAAAGTTGGTTATCCGTCATACTCTCATTGAATAGGAACACAGCATTATATTTGATTGCTTTAGTTCTTCCCAAAGGGAACTGAGGTATTCTTCTTTTCATCGTATTTTTCCACTGGTGGTAGTGGGCTAACATCATTGCAAAGCTCCTTTTGTTCTTAACGTAGTTAAAAACATCCTTTTGCCCTATTATCCTTTGCCCTGCTAGTTGCAGATTTTTTTTTTTTTCTTGACATCTTTAACTTGCTTGTGCAGTGAGGAACAACAAACACGGATACACTGCAGTGGCGATAGGTGTTTGTCTTGCGTTTCAAAACTCTGTGGTTTTTCTTTCTGGAATGCTGTTTAGCAGCACTTGGATGATGGTGATAAGTTGTCTCACATTCTCTTATGTTAACCATGTAATAAATCCTAAATCACTGCTCTGTCATCAGATGTTTTCCAGGCTAAGCAGTAGCTCCATGAAAAATTGTTAGGTAACTTCATATGTGTGGTTTTTATCTTCGATTGCCATGTAAGCAATGTATATCAGTGCATTTGGGGAATTTGGTGGGCGAGCAACCTGTAGATGACCCTGCAGAAGTTAACAAACTAGCAAAACGCAGCTTTGGTTCTTTTCCAATGCTTTCTCCTCCTCCCCTCTGTTTGCACAGGAGCATGGTCTGCTGCAGCTTCAAGAAGGAGCGTCATCATACAGCTTTAGGTCGGTGCTGTGTACCATGCTGTTGCTTTGCTATCATACTTTCATGACCTTTGTGTTAGGTAAGATTGTTTATAATAACTCTTGGATTTGATTAGTTCTTGTGGGACGCAGCGGGGGAAAAAGTTGATTCCATCACCTATTTGTCAGTGAATTGTTTGTTTGTGATCAGATTAAACGGAACTCATTTGTGAGTGATTTTACGGTAGTTACAGGAGACAGTTTACAATAGATCATAACTGAAGAGAGCATCTTAATCTTCAAGATGGAGTTCTGCTTAGCACATAAGGGAGACGATGGGAATAGCAAAAGGAGGTGTGAGAACTAAGTCTGTGTTCAGTAGTCAGGTGCATTATTTGGGAGGTTCAAATAATGGCTGTAAGTGATGACTTCCTGAATACTTTGTTCATGTTTATGTGTCATCCCTGACTGTTTTGGGAGGTGATAGCTTCCCTCTGAGATACTTCCCTGTTATCTCCTGCTAAAGCATTCTACAAAATGTGTTGGGCTGCGCATAAGTGAGTTTTCACATCAGTAAGCACGATGTTGTTCAGCTTTTTCTGCTTGCTGGCTTAGTGCAACATCAACCCGTATTTATGCCTTACTTATCAGGGAGAGGAGCTTACATACTGCCCAGATGAGGATGGCTAATCGGTACTTTGCATTCCTGCTCTTTTTTTTTTAATTCTTTTGTCTTTTCTTACTATTTTTATCAATTGCGTTTTTATGCATTCTAGGGACAGGAAAAGGAAATGTTGAGGAGGCAGAAAGACTACTTAAGCCTTACTTGGCTCGCTATCCAAAGGTAAAACGAATCACAATTTAGTTTGGTATGATCGTTCAGTGTTTTCTTGCCAAATCTAGACTGTGTAGTCAGCTTGAAAACTGTTATAGAATACTTGTATTTTTATTATTATTTATTACAGGGAGCCATATTCCTGTTTTTTGCAGGCAGGATAGAAACACTGAAGGGTAATATTGATGCGGTAAGTAATCCTTTTGCTCTTGGGAAAGTCTCAAAAGCTTTAGGAAAAACTCCTCCAGGAACAATGTTTCCTTTTTGGCTAATGCTTCCTGCGGCTTTGGCCTATATGTAATTAGTAGTTTATGAATTACAAATAGGAATTTTGAAATCTATTTTGACTAGCTTGTTTGACCAGCTTGTTTTGCTACCCTTCTTAATTTCTGGGGATCATCTAGTCCGCCAGTATTAATGACACAGTTTTCTCTTTGTCTTTCCTATCCTAAGCCAGCTGGGCCTTTAATAACATCCAGTGGTAATCCTTTGCCTTCGGTCTGAGTGGAGAGTCATGCAAAACTTAAAAGAATTAGGGAGGTGAAGAATGCATGTCCAAAATACTCTGAGACAGAGTGTCAGCTGGTGTGCAGGGTGGTAGCTCCCTTGAAATCTTTGGAGCTGAAACAATAATGTCAGCTGAGCATCTGCCCTTTGACTTTAGTTTCCTGATAAACACAAACATTCGTTTTGCCTATGCTTAGGACTTAATATAACTTCCAAGAATGGGGAGCTCTGTGGCAGGGGTAAACTTGCTAACACCAGGATGACTGTGGAGCCAAGGGTCTCCTCTGTGAAGACAGCAGATGTGATTTTGGAGAATACTGGGCTGTTAATAATTTGGAAGTTGCAGGAGCCAAACCGGCAGGTCATGGAGCCCCAGTGTTTATTACAGCACCGACGTACATGCATTTATACATGATTTAAGACAGTGTTTGGAAATCTCTGTGTTCAGGCAGTTAATAGGTATGAAGAATGCTGCGAGGCTCAGCAATACTGGAAGCAGTTTCATCACATGTGTTACTGGGAGCTCATGTGGTGCTTCACCTACAAGCGCCAGTGGAAGATGGCTTTCTTCTACGCAGACCTGCTAAGCAAAGAAAACACTTGGTCAAAGGTAAGTTAATTGGAACAGGAGGGCGGAAGGCCCTGTAGTATGTATTAACTTTCAATCAGATCGAGTTGTCTTTTTGTAGCTTTGAAGACGAAGATTGTAAAATAAAACCTGGTCTGCAGTGGCTCTTATAGAACAATGTGAATTGCAGACGTTCAAATCTGAACAGATTGTGGGCAAACAGAAATCCTTTGGGCCTGACTTGTAGATGAAGAACAGCTTGTTAAAGATGTTCTGCTGTGTACTGAGTGGTTGTGTCATCAACACACTGTAATTAATGGCACAAGTTGCTATTTCTTTCATTATGCTATGTATATAAGCTCCTTTGGTGATGAGTGAGGCTAGTCATGGTGGTGCCTCCAGGATAATAAATATAATTAGAAGAGGCACCTTGCCCTATGCATCTGAAAGGGAGAAGCTCTACTATCCAGAACCCTGGTAGCTTCTCTCGCTTCGTCTTCTGACAGTTTCCCCTGGGGCTCAGGGGAAGGGATTAAGCTGGCCTGGGGGGTGTGTGTAGGGTGCGGTTGATTGGAGGTTTGTTTTTTCATAATGTGATTAGACTTCGTGTGCGGAGAGGGTATCTCTGACTGTTTTTTCTACTACACGTTGTATGTATTGGCCAAGGGGAATCAAAACTGATACAAGGTCCAAGCAGCCAGGTGTGAGCAACTTCCTCAGAGCTCCCACTTGGGAGAAAACTGCGGTGTTGGACCCCTGTGCCCCTGGGGATTCCAGCAACGCATTTGTCTGAATAGCTTCCGCGCAACTCCCACAGCCAGGGGTGCACCACCTGGCTAAAAGCTTTAATATCCTGAAATGCTGTAGGATTAGTATTGATGTGTGTCCTTTTACACTGTGCATACAGTTTTATGCTACGTTGCAGCAGTCTTAGAGAAGCAGAGAAGATGCTTCCTATTAATATGTACTCTACAGTGCAACGTGATAGCAGCAAACTAGTAACTACGTGTGCTAAATGAAAGATGGTCACGTATAGATAGGCACTGCTAGGTTCTGGTGTGAAGAAATAATCACAGCTTAAAATATTGTAGAAAACTCCTGAACCTTATGGTTACTGTAGACTCCTTAAAGCAGTACTCAAGAACTCACCCACTGTTACTCTCTGCTATTGCTAGAGTCCTCTACTGCTTTGCTTTCCTTGGTTGTTGAATGTATGATTGCTCAGCAGGCCCTGTGAAATCAGTACTTTTCATAATCTGAAATCGTGAAACCCTTCCAAAACTCTTCTATGTTCTCTAGAACCTAATATTTGAGATAGGCTACCAAGTTGTGATTGGAGACATAGTAGTAGGTTTTTTTTGTCTGAGCATGACCTTTTTCATGAGTTTTCTAGTATATATTCCTGAGAGTAATAAAAATTCACATTACACAAACATGACATTTGTTCTTGGAATGTGGACATAAACTATAAGTTGATACAAAGTCAACAAAGACATATATGATTATAAAAAAATTTCTGTACTCCACTTTCTAAAATACTTACCTCCTGCTTAAAATTTTGTAAGATTACGTCTGTGAGCAAAAGCAGTGACTTCTTCCTCTTTGTTGCTGTTCTGTGCTTTATGTCAATAATGGTGATGCTGTAAATTCATTTTTCTGTACAGATATTCTTGATTGCATTTGCAGGCTACTTATATTTACATGAAAGCTGCTTATCTCAGTATGTTTGGACCAGATGACTGCAGTCCTTTTGGAGACAGAGAAGCTGAATTATTTAGGTAAAATTTGCTAACTCACAGTTACAAGAGTTTCCTATCTTTTTACGGCACAGCGTTGTGGGAGAGAGGCAAAATTATTTATTGTGCAGTTTGGAGGATCTGCGCAAGTAGCTTTGGATTGGTAAGAAGTTGCAGAATAAAACATTCCCTTAGACTCAAGTGGATCCTGAGGTCAGACAGCAGACTTCTATTGGCCTGGAAATACTTTAGAGACAGGATATTAGGTCTGTCAGCCATACAGTGGCTGCTCTGCTGTTGCGTGTAATATTCACATTCTTTTTCAGTTTTTTCCTTTAATCAAAATGGCATGTAAGATGTGAAAACCTTCAGTGCATTATACTACGAGAGGTGTGCCTCCTTAGCGGAGACAACATCAGTACAACTTGATTCTTGGGTTTTGAGTCTGAGAGGAATATCGAATAGTTAAACGTGCAAGTGAACGTATGCATTATTAATGCGGTGAGTTAACCCGATTGTAATGTTTAAGCTCAAAAATGTCTAAAGCTTGCTGGGCCAAAGAAAATTGCTTTGTTTTTGCAATTTTTCTATAAAATCTAAATATCTTTTTTTATGTGTTTACAATATATTGATACTTTTCATGTTTTCCATATCTTGATATAATCATTACAGGCAGATTGGTGTTTGGGAGAATGGGAGGAACACTGACAAAAGCTAGCTTGCCTCTTTCTTAGCCTGTGAAGAGAGAATGGGCTCTCTATAAATTAGGTGCATCGTGTCGTTTATTCTTTGGGTGGGGAAGAGTCCCTCTTCCTCCTGCTTGATTAAAGAGGAAGCCTAGAGATATACGTGCCTTGCATAAAGACAGCTTTTGTGACTGTGTATTGCTCAGCTTCCTCAGAGGTGTAGCAATAGGTAGCACCTTAAAAAAGTAACAACTTCTTTTAACTTCTCTTTGGCTTGATTTTTTTTTAAGCTTGAATGTGTTTTTTCCCAGAGATTCACAAAGGAAAAATTCCTTACGTTTTCCTTTCAACTTTCAGGATTGTTCCCAGTTTGAAACTGAAAATTGCAGGGAAATCACTGCCTACAGAAAAGTTTGCAATTCGGAAAGCTCGACGATATCTTTCTCCAAACCCCATTCCTTTGCCTGTTCCACCTTTGGTAAGTTAGAAATACACACACACCCCCACACCCTTAGTACCATTTTTTTTAATTTCTGGAAATAAATCTGAGATAATTAGAATAGTATCTTTCCATGTTTCTAAGGTAAAACCTCTGCAGGAGACTGGAATGTTCCCAAAGCAAAGCCAAATGAATGCGAGGAATGCTGTAAAACTGGGGCATGCACCAGCCACAGGGAACTAAGCCAGTTGTTTGTGACACGTAAATGTGTTGCATGTGTAACTCATTATTCCAGCTATAGACTAGCGTGCTCCGAACAGCTTTCTTTTGATTCCCTTTTGAGGAACTTTGCCCTAGGTCTCTTCTGTCATGTGTCATTTACTGAGAGTGCTAAAAGAAAACTTCAAGGTACAAGTTAGGAGGGGGGGAAATCACGAAAACAATGCAAGAATTGGGGACTGTGTGTAAGCATCTATTTAACGTGCCCCTGAATGTTTGCAGTTTGGTGCTCTCCAGAGCAACTCAGGGGATGAAACAGCCAAATCCTTCAGCCAATCCATTCATACTGTTGATTTTAATTTTTTTTATTAATTTTTTTTTCCTGTAACGCTGGCCAGTTCCCTGAGGCCAGATGAGAACAGCTGCGTAAGACACCCATTACATGGTGCACTTACAAAAATCTGCCTGCAAAGAACATGTAAAAGAACATAAGAAGGTTTTGACTCCGCAGGTTTGCCAAGTGCAGTGGTGTTAACGTTTGCAGCGCTTTGAGCTGTTGTGTTTGAGAAACAGTTGGATAATTAGTAAATAGTCTTTAAGAAAATGCCTGAACAAGGAGAGCCTCTTGGAGACACCAGTGAGTCGTCGTTTCTCAGCCCACCAGCTGGGTATGTGACACAGTGAAGAAAGAGAGTTGTTACAGTGTAGTGTGGGTATTCACTAGGGGCCACTTGCCACTAAATCATAAGACTGAAATGAGGGAAATAATTAGGTTACTTTGATTTGCCTTTCACGTTTCAGAGATTGTAGAGAGTAAGAAACGTACACACCTGGGGTTTGGCTGGGCTATTCTAAGGGAATTTTAGCAGCATAGGTTTCCGTACCAAGGGCTCTCCTTGGAGCGGCCGGGCACCGTGTCCTTTGTTTCTGCTGCAGTTGCATTTCGGAGGCAGCAGATGCCGCAGCTGACCAGTTAAAAGCACTCGGAGGATGTGTAATTGGGTGCAGAATCTCTTCTCTAGGATTTTTCTTTTCTCTGTGAAAACACTTGCTGAGAGGAGCAAGTCCTCGAGCAAGTCTTAGCTCAGAGATTTAGCCTAGAATAAATGTAGTTTGAGTACTTCTGTGTCAAAACCATGTTAACAAATCTGCACTAGATACAGTAAGTTCATCACGGGTTTTCCAATCAATAGAGACCAGATGGTGAAAGCAGCAGTGACTGGAGTTAACGTACTGTTTCATCTCTTCTAGCCTCACAGCTTTTTGTACTATAGTTCCAGAACTCAGTTTACTCTGTACAGAAATTTTATTGAAAAGCTTCAAATTCTCAAATACAGATTAGGTCACATAACTAACTAGAATAAATACCTTGTCGTAAGTCTATATAATATTTTCATCTTTAACTTTGTGATTGCTAGTGGCAATGGGCACATTTGGTCTGGTGATATACTGTAAGAGAGGACCGCGATAACAAATAGGAATTAAACCAATAGTTTTTAATAAAATTTTCTCTTAAGAACAGTTGAACAAGGAAGAAGTTACTTTCTGTGGGAACATCAAACAAACCTGAGGAATTTAAGGGGTTTACAGTTCAGCTCTCAGATTCTGTTGATTTGTTTGAAGCTTGGCTTAAAGGTTGGTGGGTTTGGGTTTTTTTATTTTGTTGCATAGAATCTTTTTGTTTTGTTTTGTTGCCCTGAGATTTCATATGTTTTTCTATGGAAGCAATATATTGTGTTTATTTATAGTTACTACTGCCCTGGCTAGGATAGACCTGAAAAACAAGAGGAGACTAATTGCGGGACAGTTAGCCATGTGCCATGAAAGTTTTAAGTCTGTCTGTTTTGTTGGTGCTTGCCTTCGTCTGTAAGTGGGATTGTGTTTGCATTCTATTCAAGCGATCCTCCTTGCGTTGTGTGTAGTAAATGGCTCTTAAGTTTTCTTCTGGGGCTAATTTGTTTTGCAAACCAATGTAACAGGTTTTCAGTTGCAGTGAAAATACGTTTTGACAAACTGACTTTTTGTTTAAGGAATCTGTAACTTTTTCATCATACAGAGATAAACTAAAGTACTTGATAACTGCATTTATCCATCACTGTAATTAATGATGCTGTCATTTCTCCTTGACCCTAGGAAATGATGTATATCTGGAATGGCTATGCTGTAATTGGAAAATGTCCCAACTTAACAGAAGGCATGTTAGAGACTTTAATTGAAGCAGAAGAAGCATTGGCAAGAAGTTCAGGTAATCAGTGATAAGGTTTAAGCAGGTATTTTACAGTGCAATAGCTAAAGATACTATCTGAGAACAGAGACGCTCATTAGTAAAGTTAATCTGGTCATAGAAGGAACGTAAATAATGAAACCATAAATTGTTTATGCAGATAGGAATAATTTTCCTTTTTAATATAGCAATAACAGTAGTAGCAAGTGACTTTACATCCACAGATGTGTATTAGGAATAGTTTATGACATGTATTAAAAGACTGTTTATTTTGCTAGATCAAAATCAGCATATGCATTGGCTCGATTACTTGGATCACAAAGCTTTGTTATCCTCAGATACTGTGTTTTAGTTTTGAAGGGTAAATAGAAGGGGGACGAGTCAGTCTTCTGTTTTAAAAGTGCTGCCAATTTATGATGGGTCCTTGGGCTGAATGGTGTTGGTGTGTCAACAGCGTGCTATAGGAAGCTGGGACACCAGGGATGGGCTTCCTGTGCTCTATGAATGAGCATAAGATGAGGGACAGTGTTGAAGTGGAACAGGCTCTGCTACCACGCCGTCTTTCAGTCTGTTAATTAGCCATCCATGAGAAAGTTCAATTGATGTTTATTTCTTGCCAATCTTTCCCAGCTCCTATGGGAGTGCAAACACTCTGCGCCGCTTTTCTCACAAAGTTTTTCCTTGCTAAATATTTTATCTTATTATTATATACTACCTTCCTGCAAAAGGATCAAGCCCCCTGTTGACAAAGGAATGTGGGCTAAATCACTGCATTGCAGTCTCTTCTAGGACCTTGGTGTCTTCCTGTGCACATTGTGTTATACAAGATTCGAAAGAATTGCCTGAAAGACTGTCTAAAGTTGTCTCCTGTTTAATTAATTGTGGAAGGAAACAGAAAAATATTTCCAGTGAAGGTGACATCATGGAAGAAGGTTTTTGAGCCTTTTACTTTTTGTCACCCATTTTGCTACATTGTTTTGAATAAGTGAATTATTTCTTTATTCCCTTTTTTTTTTCTAGATGGTAGATTGTGGATACGGCTGGCTTTTTGCAGGGATTTGTAGAAGCCGATTCATGTTTATAAAACACTAGGAGGACATGTAATCAAAATGGAATATATTTTAAACATGCCAACAATTTAAAGTATTACCTGTTCCAAATAGCAGCTCGCTGTTTTCAGGCATCGTGCTTTTCTTGAGCTTTCCTGACAGTGTTTGAAGCTAAACTATTGTATTTTTTCTGTCTCACTGTTAGATTCATAATGCAAGAATCTAACACTATAGAATTATGAATGTGAGAATGTGCTCATAGCAGTGTTATACCATATAAGATGTAAAAGGAAGACTGTTAGTGGAAGTAATGTCTAGAAATGCAAATCTGATACCCATAATTGTGTCTAGGATAGGTCCCTAAATATTTGCTTGTGCAATCCAGGGCAGTTTGTAGGATATGTTCTAAGTAGAGAAAATACATACATGTGAATGTGTTCAGGGGACAGATGTCCAGAAAAGACAACTGATCTGCCCTTTTTTTTTTTCCCCTTATGAAATATTGTTCTGTGCCCCTGAGTCATCTCATGCTTCTCAGTTAGTTTGCTGCATAGTCTTTGGGCATCTTCACTGGGATTTGCTTTGGTGACAGATATATGTGGGTGCCTCTGTGGGACTTAGCAATAAAAGTGACTCCAGTTGTAGGATCAAGGCCTCCAGCTGTGTAGTCCAAAGGGGAGCTGCTGTTTCATTTGATATGTGTCAACATTTTAACAGCTGGAGTGATAGAAGAAGAATAAGGTAAGGTTTGGAGTGGTGGAAACAGTGTGACGTTCAATAGCACAAGAGCACAACATCACACGTTTTGCAAAAATTCTCATTAGCTAGTATTTCACGAATTGGAAAGGAGCAAGCAAGCTGAAGATTTTACTTGTAAACTTTAAGACTAAGCTGCCTATATGGAATGGCTATGAAAAAGCCAGATATTCTCTTTGAAATGTATCATGTAAATATTTTCTCGTGGAGGAAAGGTTTTTAGTAATGACTTTGAACCTAGGCACTGGTGAGGCAGGTAAGTCTCTGGGCACTCAGAAGTATAAACTTAAAAGAGGTGAAAAGATGGTCTGGTAAGAAGATGAGGGGATGCGAGGTGCAGGTAGCGAAGTTTGACGTGTTTTTGTTTAGCCAAAGGAAGGTGGAGAATTGATAAAACACTTGCCTATTAATAGATCACGTGACTAGAAGTCCAAGAAGGAGAAGAGCTATACATACTGAAGGGCAAGAGAGGCATAAAGTTAAGAGATGATAAATTGGACCTGAATATTTCTAAAGTGGACACTTTAAATTAGTTTTTAGGTGTCAGAACAATAAGATTGTGCAATGGCCTTTCAGTGGGAGTAAGGAGGGAAAGAACAGCCCAATGATTTTTAGACAGTTTGATCGATTTATGGAAAGGTTGGTGCATGTTTGTGTCTTCATTAAATGGACTAAAATAACCGCTTAGTTTCTTCTGTCCTGTGTTCCAATAAAGGGATTGTGCTCACACCTACCTGTGTAAAAATTTTCCTACAGGTAGGAAAGTCTCTGCTGCTCTAGAGTTTTCTAAAATGTGCCATTTACTTCATCTTGCAGCTACAGAATTACTAGCAGATGACCAATGCGTGATAAAACTGTTAAAAGGTTTATGCCTCAAGCATCTGGGCAAGATCTCGGAAGCAGAAGACCATTTCAATTACATCTATTTAAAGTAAGTTTTCATACCTGGCATATAGGAGAGCTCTTGAATTTCTCAGTAACTATTTATTTCGAGTAAGAGGAGATGCAACCATGTTATGAATAGAAGAAGAGGGGACTGCAGTATCTTTAATATTTATTTCAATTGCTTTGATATAAAGGAACAGCATTTTTAATCGCCAGTGTTGTTAGCCATGTATGGAAGAACAATTGCAAATCTGCACTTTTTACTGAGATATTTTCTCCTTTTTTGGTAACTATACACGCGTAAATTTTTTGAGATACCACTTCCTTTCCCCCCCCCGCCCCCTTCATCGTACCAGTCACGAAGAAGCTGTACCCAAAAAGCTAAATGCAGTCTGCAGAGACAGATGGCAGCACGATTATACTTGGAGCTTCTGTACATCATGCAGTGAATGGCATCTTTTTGTCAATTCACGTGGATAGAGATCATAATATCGTCATCTTTTCTAATAATTCCCTGGTAATCAAGGCAATATTTTGTAATCCTGAGAAATAACGTACCGTGTAGGATAGTTATGCAAAATACACATTTAATAACCTGGAATGTAGCTTTGGATAGAGAACATGACAAGTGTTGTAATAGAGATTGATTGCTCCTTCTGATTTTAGTTAATCTCCTATTTATTTGTGTTTGGAGCTGTTAAATGAAGGAAACAATATATCATTTCAAGATCTTGAGGCTGTTCCTTTTCCAATGCAGTGAGAAGAAGATAAAATATGACCATTACCTAATTCCAAATGCCTTGCTGGAGCTGGCAATACTGTATCTAGACCAGGACAGAAGAGAAGAAGCAATAAAACTACTGGAAAGAGCAAAGTAAGCAAGTCAAAAGCCTGCGCTGATGTCCGATGCGTCAGTATGGTATTTTACTGGTTAGCAGGAAGCAGAAACATTTCAGTACTTCCATGGAAACTCGTTGTTACGTTTATTCAGTGGAAGCACACATGCACTAGTTTAGGTTTGGACCTTTCTAATGGTAGACATTATCTGATCGTTCAGTCTGTGACTTACCCATCCATTCTGATACCAAAAAAAAAACAAACCCCAAAACATTTTAAAGGTGTTAATATGAATGTCAAAGGCTTCCATAAGAAATAATCCGTGTGTAACAAAACATAATAATCTTTGTAGTCTATTTACTTATTCATAAAAGAGGTATTAAATTAAATCAAAGCTCTGTGTTATGGCTGGAATAGCATTATTCAGATTGATGGCTAGCAGTGCTGTTTTCTTTCCTTGATGAAATACATTTAAAGTAACGCTTCAGGTTGCATTTAGTATCTTTGTATTATTTCATCTGCATCTGAACGGCAACTGAAACACCTGCTTTTACTATTTTGTGTGATTGATTTTTCTAGCAAAGTAGGTTTATCAGGAACAGTTGGGCTTGATCATGTATGTTCTTTATTATAAAATTAAGAAAATGTGATTTTTGCCTGGTCCGACCCTTCACTTCTGTTGTGAGCCAAAGTTTCTTGGGGGGGGGAGGAGCAGAGGGAATCCAAACCAAACAACCCTTGCCCTCTTCAAGCATCCTGCAGCAGGGTGGCTCACCTCTCTGCCTGGGTCCTGAATGAGTCCAGATGGCCACATCTTTCCAAGAGCAGAGAGTCACCCCAGTCGCTGCTGCAGGTGTGAGCAGCTACAAAACCGCTGTCTGGTGCCAAGTTTCTGAGAGGTCAGATAAGAGTGTTTGTGTTGAGCTTTTGTCCAAGTCAGTCTGCTATGCAAGACAGAGTAGTGAATCAGCCTACCAAAGGTTACGCCAAAAGCCTGTCAACACAAAAATTAAAATACTGCAAATCTTAATCTCCTACACTTGTGAGCCTGTTTCTCTGCAGACTTGTGGGAAGATATTAAGAGCAAAAATTGTAATAGCAAGACGCAATGGAAGGTATTTCAATTGGCTTCATGTTCCTCAAGGCACGCCTCTCCTCCCGTCCTCATTTCCTTTGTTCAAATCTTTCTTAAGATGAGATCTAGAAGTTAATGATTCTGAGCTTCTCATTCCATCTGGTATTTGTCCCTTGCTGCTCAGCCGTTGCACCTTTCCCCGGTGGCCCTGTGTGTCTCGGGTCACAGGCCCCCTCCAGGGAAGGTGTTTGGCCCGAAGAAGAGCACCAGCAGACAGCAGCTCTTAAAAACTTGTTGTTACCCTGTGTATGGAAAGCTAATACGCAGACTTGCTGTGCTCAAAGAACTCATGAAAGCTGTAATGAGATGCAAAAAAACCCCACCACAAAAAAAAACCCCTTGTTTCAGTCAGTCATAAAAAAAGTGCAGTCTTTAGATTTCCACCTGTGGCTGTTAACGCTGCATTAAAATGCTCAGGGTTTATGAGCTTTTGGCTAAAAATACTGAATGCCTTCGCAGCCACTAGAGGGAGAAGGTGTTGCCCGTGGTGGGTTTCAGGAGTGCAGAGCCCTGTTTGCAATTGGCAGCAGCGCAGGCGAGCGCTTGGCTTGTGCACGGCGCTTGATTTGCCTGACCTAAATCCACATGCTGCTGCTGGCTTGAATGTTTCAGCTCTGGGAGAAGGAGTGGAGTGAGATGATAAACAGTTTTGGCTTGGTCATGCATGGAAATGTTTCTATTTCTGTTTGTATTACTGTAAACTACAAGCAGAAATGTCAGCCCTACTGATGAGAAATACAATATCTGCATGACAAAATCTACTTAATTTAAAAAAAAAACAAAAAACACCAGACCCACTCCAAAGAGTTTCGGATCAGCATACAGCAGAACCCAGTCACCTCCTTTTCTCTGTCAGCCTCTTGGGTGTTGCATACATAAAATTATAAGCTGGTATAGGATGGGTGTGGAGTCCCTTGTTTTCACCGAGAGACTGCCATAGTGAGAAATACCAGGCTTCCATGCTTGATTTGAATTACGAATTCGGAACTGAAATGCTTTTAAGGTATACAGACTTCATGTTATGTTTCTGTAAAGATGACAAATATCTTCTATAAGAAAATTAGCATGGTCTAATTCTCTTTGGTATCTGGATTCTGTACCCATCCTGCAAAAGCTGACATGGTAATTCCTATTAAGTAGGATCTGCACTATGTGGTCCTTGGGGCAAATTTTTTTTTTTTTATATAAGCTTTTCCATGAAAATACAGATTCTTTCAATATTTCTGTAACTCTAGAGCGTGACGTAGCTACTGGGGACTGTAGGCAGATGACACTGCTGAGTTAGGCACTAGATGTTTGTGGAGGGAAGTCCTGCCAGTCTGTTCCTGGGCTGGTGAATTGCTCCTCGAAAGCTGATACGGAAGCCTGCGTGTGCCCATTTTCTCTTTCTGAGCTTCTAGGGCAGCAAAATGTCTGGCCTTATTTTCTGCACACAGTGCACGTTGGTGACAACCGTCGGATGGAGATACGGGGTGTTCCACTCTTCTGGTTCAGGACAGCTTCTGTCTTTTCCTTTTTCTTTTTCTTTTTTTTTTTTTTTTCCCCCCCTTTATATCCTTGAAATGTGTCTGCTGAATTAAGATGAGTCTATCTTGTTAAAATGATTTTTAAAAAAAATCCTAAAAATGTTTGTATTCGAATTTGTTGGTTATACTTTGAGGCGGGGGGGGGAATCTAATTTCTGAATGTAAACTAAGTGGATGTTACAGATATTTAATAAGGACTCAATATTTTGATTGAGTGGACCAGATTCAATTTCTTATTAAGTTATATTTTTCTGGTAATTGCCAGAGAGTAGAACTACAAATAAAGAACAAAGCGCTGCATTGTTTGGCTAGGAACACATGCCTTGTATTTTAGAGTAGGCAACAAAGGAGCTTGTGAAGAAAGACTTTTTTGCTGTCTACAGTTGTTTTACTTAAAAATATAAAGATAACTTGAAAATGTTTAAAAAAATATATATTCATCAGAGCGGATCTGCTTTTGTTTTAGACAAAACTACAAGAATTACTCCATGGAAACAAGAACACATTTCAGAATTCAAGCTGCCCTGCACCAAGCCAAATCCGCCCCAGAAAATGGAATGCACTCCGGAGCCTCGGCAGTGTCGTAACTTTTTCTTCTTTGATGTCCCGTTTGTTGCAAACTTTGGTGCAGAAAATTACTGACACTTTAGAATTCTTTTTCCTTCTCTTTCAAGTCAGTGAGAAACCAAATAATTTAAAATTTTAAAGGTGACGCATAAAACATTAATCTAGTTGTAATAACATGGCAAAAAACTTCTCAAACCAACCATAACCCTGAAAAATATTGTTTTTCCAACAGTGGCTTTTTGAATACTTACATCTGTGTAATTCATTTTTCAGTCATGTGTGCCTTTTTTTCTTGCATTTGCAACATTTACTAAGCAAGCTACAACATAAAGGGGAACAACTAAAAAAAAACCAAACAACAAAACTTTAAATGTTCATGGATTTAATGTCAGTTAGCTATAAATGTTTGTTTGAATTCATACTTGCTAGCATTTGAGAAGGAAGCATCCCCTTTTCCAAGTACCTCCTTAGCTGAAATGGTGTGAGAAAATCTCAGTGCCCAAGAAACGCGGCAGGGAGGAGCTCTGAATCCTGGGCGTTTCCAGTTGAGCGTAGAAAGCTTTTCTTTACCAGCTTCTACTAATCACATTTTTGCTTCGCTAAGAAACATGCTGGTGAAAAAAAATGGTCTCCCTTATGCAAGTATCTTGACTTTTTCTTTAATTGGGTTTTCATGTCAAGTCTGCAGCTCGTAGCAGCTCAATGATTTACCAAGGATCTGGTGAGGGCAGGGTGATGACAGTATAAAACTGCATCGCTGATTCTTTCACAAGTTTAAAAATAGGAGGCCCTTAGGAAACTTTTTTTTTTTTTTTCATCAGAACAAACATGATTGGAAGTTTCTATCATACTTAAAGCACAAGTCCTTGAAGGTTGCTTAAGAAACAGGAGTATTGCTCTGGCTGCACAGCCATACAGAGTTACTGTGACAGTCAGTGCCTTCTTAAAACGATGGTTAGGTTTGCCCAACTTGAGATGTCCGTGTTTAAAGAGCTCGTGTGGCCGTGTTTCCTGTGTGAAGAAGCTGGGGCTGGAGCAGGCGCTCTTGGCACAGTGCTCTGCTTTTCACAAAGGAGAGCCCTGTATCTTTTTGCTCTTCGTTGATCTTTTGGGGGAAATTCTGTGTAAGGGGCTTTAAGAGTAGAGCAAAGAGCAAGCTCTGCTTTCCAATGCCGTTTGACGTAGAATTGCTGCTTTTCTGCAAGACTGGTGAAGTCAGATGTAACACATATTTGACTCGTGTTTACTGTTCTCCAGGCTGGCTCCATGTTTGTATGCCTGTGGTTTTTTGGGGCACACTTCTACCTCCCTTTTGAAAGAGCTTCTTCCCCATGACCCGTTCTGATGCGTGGAGATGGGAGGTCTTCTGACAGCCCTTTTTCTCCAATGGAGATGTTTGTAAGGAAGATCCATATCTATGTACCTCACAGTGAATACTCTTTCTGAAGTGATTGTTCCCAGCAGAAGAGAAAATTGACAATTTATAGTTCTACTTTTACCTCCTTTAAGTAAATGACATTGTTTTATAATTGCAAATTAATATGCAAGGAGACAGAACCACCTGTTCCTCAGCACAGAGAACTTGCGTTGTCTTAAAAATAGACATCCTTTATAAAAGTCTTCCCAAGTTAAAATCACAGATGAAGAACGCATTTTTTTAAAGTGACTTTCTCAGATAAATTTGGTTCAGATAAAATTCTCAATTCAGATAAAATTCAGTATAAACAGTTACGCTATTTACATATTGCACATCAAAACTTAAGTGTAAAAATTCAGTCATTCTTTGTATAGAATAAAAAAGATTCTTGTTCTATTTCATGCGTATAACGCCTCTTCTTCCAGTTGTGTGGTTTTTTTTTTTTTTCAAATATTTTGGCAGTCTTAGCATCTTTTAAGCAAGTAATGCCATGAAGATTAGCATAAATTGTACTTAGCAGAAAATGAACAATCCTTCCGACTGTAGACGCATCTCTCTCGGCCACTCTTTAAAATTTCACCCACAGCTGAGTTGTGCCTGATCTTAGATACATTGCACAAAGGACATACTGTGCAATATGCAGTCAGCTTCCCTGATTCTTTGCAGTGATGAAAATCCTGAGATTTTCACAGTCGTCTTTGGTCAAGCGCAAACAGCAGTTGTATCACGGACCTGATCTCCAGCTTCAGCTGAGGAATTTGCAGTTAGCCAGGATGAAGTAGCCTGTGCTTTCACTCTGACTTTTTAGCTCCTTAGTATTTAGGAAATGCTCACCTTCCTGACGCAAGAACAAAGACTTACAGACCGTAATATTCTGAACTTACTGAAGGAAAATAACACCTTGCTTGCTAAAGGATGCATGGCAGGTCTGGTATGTTGTCACCGTATTATGTTCTTAATGCGTTACATTTTGAATTGCCCGCCATTACTCTTTGTTCATCAACGTACTTCATTTTGATTCTCTTCTGTGACCAGGGATAAAACACTCAGCGGTGTCACTCTGGCCTGAAAGGTCCGTGCTGGGATTGTTTTTCCACTGCTGCTTCCGAAGCTGCTGCATTCTGCCTGCAGCAGCTCTCCAGAACGGCAAATTGCTTCATCGGTCTGGAGTCCCAAGTACGATGAATTAGGGAAGGCACAATTGGTGCGAGTTCTCAAACGGCTTCAGCGTTCAGTATATTCACCTACCAGAAAACAGCAGATATTCTAATCTGCTATTTGTATGGGATCACAAATCAAGGATTTTCAGCATGGCCTAAGATTCGGGAAATGTAAGTATGACTTCAGATGGATATAGTCAACACCTCGTTTGCAGAAGGAGCAGTTCCTTCTGCTTTCAAACGTTGCACACTCTGACTAGTGGTAGAGAAGCCCACTCTGTGTGCTGGCCTTTAGCCAACAGCTGCTGGTATCGACTCTTCTCAGTCCTCAGCAAAGCCAGAGAAGTTAACCAAAGGCAAAATACTAACTCATCTAGCAGAAAATAGTTTTCTGCACTTGGGTAGGACCTTTATCATAAAACTTACAAACTATTTCTTTTTCTGTGTATTTTTTTTAGTAGCACTGATAAGCGGTTTCCTGCCAGTAGCTGAGGAGGGGTAGAAATTCATACTCTGTTTCCTGAATGTCAGCAGCAATTGCCGTGGTGCCCTGTGTGATATCACTGTGCCTTCTGAAAGTGGGGGTGGTCAGGAAAGGAAAAGCAGTAAAACGAGCATCACTTTTATCGTTAGATGTGCTATGTGGAGTCCATGGATGTATGGTCTCCCATTAAACTGAAGGGAGGATATGGGCTGAAAAGCCAGCAGCTTATTCTGAGGTCTAATGAGGTGTAATTATCTCAGCACCTGGCTCCTATAAATAACACCAGATGAGAGAACCTGTTGGAGGAAGAACAGTGGGCTGAAGCTGAACCTGGTCACGGGTTTTCTTGATGATCGGCAGAGATTTTGATGAAGTCACAAACATGATACAGCCACTGCTGTTTGGAAACACCCGCTTACAATTGCTCAACTAAACCAGTGGCATAGGAACGTGCTTTGACTGATGGGCAGTTCTGCTGCCATCTACAATTAACGCGTTCTGTCGTGGATGGTTAGTTTAAAGACTGTCCCATTCGGACAGTGCCTCGCCTCGGGTTGTTTACGCTGCAGTGATACAGCATCCAAAACTTTCCTTAGGAAGCTTTGCCTTTTGTAAAATATAGCAGCCTATAACAGGATCATATCGAACATTTCCTCCTATTTCACATCGTTTTGGGCATTAAATTCTACATTGAGTTGAGTGCCTTAGTATTTTCTGTTGATGTGTGGCCTGGGTCCGAGATGGCGAAAGGGTCCCGGGATGATAGCTTTGGCAGCTTGTGTGCCTCTGGCCCAATAGAAGCATCAAGTAATGTTCCTGCGTGTGGAACAAGGCTTTCCTAGAGGTCAGTCCCAGAACGCAAAAGGCACTCCCAAGGGTTTAAATACAACACTCTCCGCCTCCGGTTCCACTTGTGAGATCTATTTCTTTGCCTTCTCGAGCATAAAAACACAGCAGCAAAGCCAACGTATAGGCAGTGACCAAAACAATGCGCTCCACACAGTTCCCCCTCTGGGAGGAAGAGGAGAAGATAAAGAGGTGAGTCATGTTGTTTACTGCTGTACAGGAAAATGGTTAATGGTTGGAAACGTCACTGATGAGCGAGATCGGAAAACCTGAACGGACTAGAAATGAACTTGCTCCTTTTCTCATTATGTTCCACAGATACCTTTTTGTGATAGATTATAAGCAAAGCGTGTATCGGCAAGCATTTTAATTGAATGATTTGTCATCATAAAGTATTTTTAAAGATGCTATCTATGTTTGCTTCAGGTGTTTTAAGAAAAACAAAAGATGAATACAAATACTTTCTTTTAAAAACATGCCCAGTCAATCCCTGTCTCCAAAATTTACGAACTGCAACAGAACTAATAAATATCTGCATTGCACTGTGGTAAAATCCTACACAGTATTTGCTCTAAATTCAACCATGTTTTTGTAGGACTAGGCTGTGTTCCATTATTTTCTGGGTAGCTTAAATCTCTGGACCTACTTACTTCATTTCTGGCTAACCATAGGCAAAATGTTTATTTAGAATTCTGTGTCGTGTTCAGTTCTACTTGGCTTTGTCTCTCCTTGACTATTTTACAGAAAGAATATAAAACAGCAGTCACAACCCCCGCTGCATGTGCTCTTTATGAGCTGCTTCAATTCAAAAAGGAAAAAAAAATTACGTTTATCTTGTCTTAGTCAAGTACTGTAACAACAGTTTCGGGTCTGTGGCTGAAAAGCAACGTGGTGAGGAAGAGAAGAGAAGTAGAAGCTGCAATATTCTGGGTAGTTCTCATCTCTCTGGTCCTTTTATCCTGCAGCACACGAGGTGTGGAGGTAAGGAGCAGCTTTCTCAGTGCCGGAGACGAATAGGATGTTTGTCTGCGGTGCCGGAGCCCCAGGGGCCATGCTGGGTGCCGACAGTGTCATAGGTGCCGTTCTTGGATGAGCGGCTGTTTTGTCTGTGATATGTGGTGCTTTCCCTGATGGTTTGGTAAAGGCCGTGGTGTGAGATGCCCTAAGGTTGGCTCCGCTGACACTGTCTGAAGACACAAAATAGTAACGTGATCTCCAACAGTTAGCAGAGCTCGGTAAATCATTCGAGGGAGGTCAAGCAATGTTGTTTAGCTCCAGAAGATACAATAGATGGATCGTGTTCAATGTCATCTTCATTTGGGTACAGTACCCAGAACTGCTGTCATCGCTACCAAGGTTACACAGCCTCCGTTGGGCAGCTGCGCAGTGTTTTTTTAGAAGCGACCAGCGGGGCCCGTTGCAGTTTTGGTATTTGCTTTGGCCTTCGCTCTTGCGGCTCATGGATACCTGGGTCCGGGGTCAGGTTCCTGTTCCGTGATACTGGGCTCATCCCTCAGGCAAATAATTCTTGGTATTCCTAAAGAACCGCAGGAAGCTCACGTGTACTGCCTTTGCTGTATGTCCACTCAAAGCGGATGATCTGTGACGCACGCATTTATATATAAAAAAGTATACATATACACAAAAAGTACGCATACGTATACTCACACACAGCAGTAGCAGGCTCTGTAGCCAAAGCTTTTTGAGAAGTTACCAGAACCCTTTGAACTATTAAATTCAGCACTTAAAAAAAAAAAAAAGTAAGATACATAAAGCAAAAGCTTTAACACCTTTTCAGATGATCGCTGAGGAAAATGCAGGGAGGTAAAGGCCTTTACTAATGGTTTGCTGTGGGACCATAAATGAAGCGGAACGTGCAGTACATGGCCTTCCACAAGGAGAAATCCCCAACAAATGGGCAATCTGGCAAGAGCCCTTCAGTGAGTAACCTCACCAAAAAGCAGTTTTGTGCTGGAGAGCTCAAGGGCATCACACAGGCTTTGCCCCGGCAGAGCTGAGCCCGGTGTCGGGGGGGGCAGCGCCTGGGATCGGCTCCCTCCTGCGCAGAGAACAGTCCGGGAACGATTCCCCTTGAATTTCTGCCTTGTCTCTCCCCCTCAGCCTGCTTACCCAGCGGGAACGCTTGATTCGACAGGCAGCGGCCACTGATGTGCCAGAAGGATAGGGAAAAGGATGCTGAAAAGGTGGACGTTTGCCTTTCTGCGGGGAGAACCCTGGCACGAGTGCCTCTGGCGAGGGCGAGCAGGGCCTGGTGCGGCCGGCAGACGTGGCGGTGTACGTAACGCATGCGGGGGATTGAACCTTTACCGTTGTGCGCAGAGTTGTTGTTGGAATGCCTTCTTTAAACTAAAGACAAGTATTTTCTAGGGATTGGTGCTGCAAAGAATAGGCTTATGAAGTTACTGCTACTTGGGTTTCCAGCTGAGAGGGGAGCGGAGATTTGGGAGCGTTCTGGTTGTCTGTAGCATGGCTGGGCCCCTCTTGCTGAGTAAGAACATACCTTTGGGCTGCTACAAACACGTACAGGCAGTTTCACAGCTATTCTTGTCATTATAGATTCCCCTTTGCAGCTTTTACTGAGCTAGGTGTCAGGGCAGAGCGGATATTGTAAGAAATCAGGTGCCAGCCTGCAAATATAGTTATTTTTTCTGCTTAAATCAAAAAGATGCTTTTGCAGAGTATGTTTAGACTGGTCTTTTTATCAAAAGGCATTAACTTCGCATTTCAGACCAAGAATTCCAAAGCCCCTAACTCTTATCCCAGAACAGGTTGAAATGCAAGATAATCTGCAAAGGATGCTTAGCATAAATTATATTCTTCAAAGTTAAACGCTATATAAAAGGAAAAGTTAATCCTTGAAGCTAATTTTTTATTCTGGCTATTAAGTCAAGAAGGGTTCTTCTGAACAGATCTTATTCGTGTGTTTTTATAGGTTATCAACTAGCACGTATGTTTTTAATAAAAACGTGGTGTCTGTAATAAACGCTGTCTGTAATCAGCTCGCATCCGCTTGGGTTCTAAGGCCGTATTAATCCAGGATTTAACTGACGAGAGGCCTTGTATGTTTGGTTTCAGCCATCTCGGTATTTACTTAACTGATGGGCTGGCTCAGAAGAATTTTCATCTTTATTACGATTGCACAAGGACAGGAAACGTCGAAGGCCCAGAACTGTGGCGACTTAAGTAAGTTCAGGTATTTCATAATCCCTCAGCCTCGAAATGTACACTTCTGCCACGGCGCAGAGAGCACTGTCAGCCTTCCAAACACGTAACTGCTTTCAGCCCCGGGATGCTGCAAGACAGCAGGAACTTTTAAAATCTTGTGGTTAAAGCCCTTCTGCAACACTAGCTCCTCACAAAGAAATTCTCTGGGCTTTTTTTTTTTTTTTTAATATATATACACAAATTTTATGATTCTCTCCCAGGTTTCCATAATGAACTGGCAACAAGTAATAAGGATTATCATCCTTAGAGGTAACATGATTAAAGTGGTAATTCCAGTAGCATGCAAGAATTTGTAAGCATAAAGGGCTTTATAAAATTGAGTATTCATTGCTTGTCATTGCATCTCTTTTGCCTCAAATTCGTGGGAATTTGGTTTCCTTCTGTTGTATGAGACGAAATCCATTTCCTACTATAGTCTGCAAATGTAACGTAACCCTGCCCTTGCTGTGCAAACATCCTGGCTGTTGGCGATGCCCTCGCTTCCCACCTGCTCCGGCTCTGTGGCAGCTCTTTGGACAGCAGGTTGCTACCAGGGGCTGTGGTGTGGACTTCCAAACTCCATCCACGTCTCCTGCCTTGTCGCCTGAAATTGCAGCGGCTCCAGCCTGACGATCCGCTCAGCTATTTCGGGGTCTGTGCCAGGGCTGTTTTGCCGGTTGCGGCTCTAAAGTACAACCAGCGCTGCTGCACTGACCCTTTTCATCGTACTGCACCGTCCCTGCAAAACACTTTAAAGCAACATTGTTTGATGACTGGTGCTTCACCTACAAACTTGGTTATTTACACATGGTAGCTCTAAGAGTATTTTTTCTTTTATTTAAATAGCTTTGCAGACATTTTACTATGGGCCTGTGCCCCCTGCAACATCCAGCCCTGGCCTAGGAAGGGCTTGGTTGAACAGGTCCAGGTAAGAGCCAGCCCCTTCCCCTCACGGAGCTGCAGCAGCCCCTGGTTAGGAAACAGCCGTGCTGTAAATGCACCACCATCTGCTAGGGTCGAAGCGTAAGTCATTTATTAGACACCTCTGAGCCAGGAGGTAAATATTATCTTCATCTTACAGATGGCGGAATTAAGACATAGATCTGGTTTCCAAACCGTAGCTAAAATTCAGGTTACACATTATTTTGTGTTAAACTCAGATCAATTACTTTTTTGAATTAGAAATCATCCAGAACAGCATTGCACCTAAAAATGTGAAAAATCATTTGATTTATTTGTTACATTTACACACTTGTCTTTAAGCTAAAATTTGAACTTTTTGGAATGTTTTTGTGTCATCAACTCTAGTTTTAGCCCTTCACACCTTTTTGCTATTTAACAAGTATTTTAAAAAGTAGTTTTTCCCCTTAGCCCGTTAAGTATATCAGCGTTATAAGTTCAACTACACAAAGTGCCTAGAAAAGCATTTGGCTCAGGAGCTGGTCACTTCATGTTTCTTCCGAATCTTTCTTAACCGAGTCCTGTAATAAATAAAGACTAATACCAACATGATAATGCTGTTTTTTCAAATTGTTCATTTGCCAGTTTTAACAAGATAAAGAAATGAATAATTAATGTGGACAGTGTTTGTTGGGTTTTTTTTTTTAAAGAAAAAAAAAAGAAACCAAACCAAACCCCCAAACCAAACAGACAAAACGGAGGACATAAAGGAACACACGTGGAATGATGAAAAGGAACAGTGATATTGCACAACTTCAGGTCTCTCTGGTCTTTCTTCCCAGATTTTGATCCATGTTGATTAGGTATGTATGAATTCGGCACGAAATTGTGTCCAGATAAGTGTGTAGCAATTTGAGTGAATCTCTACAACTGGCTACTGCTTTCAGTTCCTTCTGACTGCTACTTGGAGTTCTTCTCTAAGAGAGCAGGTTGCTGGCAGCTGCAGGAATAATAAATAAACCAACATAGTGATTCTACATTTTGCTGACCAACCCTTCAAAAAAAAATTATCCATAGCGTGCACAATTCTTCTATATTGTAAGTAGACTAAGTCTTCAAAGTACTTGGGTCTTTAAACACAACTTGTGGTACCAAGTACTCAAACTGTATATGAAAAACAACCAAGAACAGTCCCTGATTTGTTGTGGTTAACTTGAGATTACATCTCATTTTGCAACACCAGGACTTCTCAATGTATCGGCGTTGCGTCGAATGTATAAAAGTCACAGTAGGGTACATTAAGGAGGGAAGGAAAAAAAAACCAAAACCCCAAACAAAGACATGCCAAGTGGATAAAAGGTCTTTACAGCTACAATTTTTGCTAGACCATCTCTTAACAAGCACATACTGTTTGCTACAGAAATTAGCTAATTGCGTCATTCTGGCTATAGCAGGACTGTTTCCCCCCTCAACTGCTAGTCCGACAGTCTGTATTTATAGGAATTTTGCCTTTACGTGCAGAACAAAATATATTTTTCTCATATCTGATTTCGTATCTGCTTGGTGGACTGATGCGTCGGCCAGCAGGGCTTAACAGATAGATTTAATACAGGAGACTGAGATACAGTATGTTTATTCTTAACTTCTGATAACCTAAGAACTACAAGAACGAGAGATGCAGTATCCGTTTACTATGATCAGAGACAACCATTTTTAGGGAGCAAGAAGTAGAATAAGTGATCAATGCTAACACTACATTAGTTCCAAATAATTTTTGTTTCAGTCATGGCAGCTTGACTATTGTCTCTCTGGCCCACTTTTAACCTGGTCAAGTTAAAGGTGACGAAGTTTAAGGACTGTTGTTTCATCAAAACCGAAGTTATAAAAACCACGAAACCATAATTTCGTTGTAGGACTTGTTTCATATCTTCATATTCCACATCACTTGTAGAAAAGGGATAATGCATCTCAGTTTGCTTACAGGCTAGCAGATCACTTTGAAGTCTGCATATTCCTAACTGCAAACAAAATATAGCACTTTTAACAGGTTATAAATAAACTGGTTTTCAAGCATAGAGCCAGCCCAACAATAACAATACACTATTAAAAAGACCTAAGGCAATGAATTCCATCTCCAATGGAGAAAAAAAAAAAAAAAAAAAGAAAAAGAACTGTGCAAACAAGCTTAAAACTATTTCTTTGTGCCAGTGTTATAAAATGTAGATTTCAATAAAGCCTTGACCCAAATGCCAGGACTTGTGAAAAGAATCAGAACAAAACTGGTTACTTTATTTAGGAAAAAAATACTCTTATCTTGCTGCTAATAAAATTGGATACACGCAGTTTAAACATTTACAGTCGCCGTAACACTTTACACAATTCCTATATATGGGTGTAAGAACAAACATTAAAAGACAATGGTGGGTCAAGGCTTTACATTAAAAATAACAACCTACTTTTTCTATAGTCTCTAAAATACTATGGTTTTTCCGATATTTGCAGCCATTCAGGAATATTTTTTTATTTATTTATTAGGAAATGTATACTTTGTGCACGATTTTAATTCCTAATTCCTGGCTCTTTGGGCTGAATGACAAAAGGATCAAACCCATTAGAGTGGATGGTCTCCTGGAAGGTTCAGTGGAGAAACCCTGGCTCAGTTAGTCTCATACGATGAAAGCAGTGCTGCATCCACTGGCTCCATGCAGGATGGACAGGTAAAGGATCTCATCAACCAGTCATCTATACAGTCCAGGTGGTAAATGTGCATGCACGGCAGAAATCGGATAGGGTCCCCGTAAACAAAGTCCATCATACAAATGACACATCTGGGGAGGAAGAAAAAAAAAAAAGATAAAAATATTTCAGCTGCTGTTAACCACAGTGGAAATGAGAAGTAGTGCAATATCTACTCCTGGATGTGTTCAAGTACAACAAACTTTAGTACTCATAGATAACGTGAGCAGTTCTTAGCGCTCTCAGCGCTGGCTCCACCAAGCACTAGATTTTTTTTTTTGGTGTTTCCTTTGTGGTCTGTGTGCCCATGGTTACACCGTTAGCGAGGGCAGGAAGCCGCCTATAGCCATGGTGGGGGCAGCTCAGCGCATGAAATTAGAAATGGTAAAAGGGAGCCATAAAGGTGAGGAAGTAACATGAAATTATTTCCCTGGGAAGAGAGGATAAAGAGGGGAAAAAAAAGCTGTTAAGGGCATGAATTACATGGGTCAGGAAAGTAAGTTTCACCTGTAACAGGAAAGCGCCTTCTGCATGGTCATTTTTTTTTCAGAAAGCTACATTATATTACAGTTCCTGAAAATAAGGCAAAGACAGCAGGACAAGATCAGATTTCCCAGGGCAATATTATAAACCAACGCAACGACCACATTAGTTCAGTTCGGTTTCTGTAACTTACTCTCTGATCTTCTTCTCGGAGCCGTCTCGTCCAGGATCATAGACTCCCTTAGGTAGATGCTGAATAAGGCCTATCCTCTGCGCTATTCTGATCTGTTCCTCTTCTGTCAGCTGTGTTGCTAGCCGAGTCTGGCTAGGAGTCGGGTGATAAACAGGAACAGGGACTTGCTCCTAAAATGAAAATATTCCAGTTAAAAAAAACCCACAGAGGCTTCCCTAGCATTTCGCACCACGGTACGGACAATGTATTTAACTGTCCTCTCTTAGTCCTACAAATGTTTGTATGATCTCCCACTCCTACTTTGCAATTTTGGGGCTATAATTATGTTGAGAATGGGATAAAGAATT
This sequence comes from Rissa tridactyla, assembly GCF_028500815.1. Classification (NCBI taxonomy): domain Eukaryota; kingdom Metazoa; phylum Chordata; class Aves; order Charadriiformes; family Laridae; genus Rissa; species Rissa tridactyla. Next base: position 48,393,557 of record NC_071473.1, on the reverse strand, counting down.
GAGGCCGGTATCTTGAGCAAGGAGCTGCTCGTGGTTGTTCTCTGCAAAAGCTTTTTGTCTGCAGGAAGGAATTGTTCACACGTGAAATACGCGTGCAACAAACCCCACCGCGACGGCAGGCAAATAAACCTTACATGCACCTGGGGAACTGCTTAGATACCAAACTGAACAAGGTAACAGCTGAGGAAGAGACCCCAGTACTTGCAGCAGTAAGTAGATTATTTTTTTCTAACCTTTAGGAAGAATAATTTGCAAAAATAAGGCCAGTGCCTATTCTTAAGAGTTTTAGAGAAGAAGGTTTTATTGGTTCTGTAGTAACCAAAACTTATGTGAACTGTTCTGGGCCACGCAAGCTCCAACCCAGAACTGCACATGTAATTCTTGTGTGTTTAAACATTTCGCCTGGACAACACAAAGAATAGCTTAAGTAAGTTTTACATTTGCTCTCATAGATTAGCATGATTTTACAAGTTCTCCCTAGCTGGACTTCAACTGCTGTGTGTTTAAAGCACATATTTCCCAAACAAAAAACAGGCGACATGGAGCTATGATGCAGTCCTTCCTCTGCCACGTTCTCAGAAGCTTCTCTTGAATGTTAACGAACTTTAGAGCAAGTATTGTCACTAATGTTTTTATTAACATGGTACTTACTTGCATTTAAAGCACTTTTTTGGACATAAATACCAACTTTGAACAGGAGACACTATTAGGACAGTGTTGGCCAGCAGCCCTACTGTTAATAGGGAGATGATTTCTTGCAATAGGCCTATTTTGATGGTATTTCTTAAACAGCAGAAAAAAAATTTCAACTTATAGATGTGTTACGAAAATAAACCCAGTGCATCAGGGACACAAGAGCATCTATTCCTCCGTTTGAGAAATGCAAGAGTTGATGTTTCAGAGGACATTGCTGCAAAATAAGCAGGCTGACGGAGCATGAGTCGCTGCACCGCAGAAGCGCTGATGCAGCTCACATCACCTCCGCCATCGGTCCCACTGCCAAACTCCCCCTCGTCCTTGGACCGCTGTGGGCATGTCCCAAGTGTTTGGAGCAGCAGGAACACAGCCGCGCTCCCCTCTCCTGTTCCCTCTGTGCCTTTTGGCAATGCTCTAGGGCAGCGTTCAGTCTTCGCTGACGCCAACACCCGGCAAAGCCCAGATATGGGGTTTAACGCACTTGTAAAACCTGATAAAGCGACTCTTCCTTCACTGCTAGGAAGCACGGCAAGCAGAAGCACAGACAGGGCTCTGGACGGCCAGGGGAAAGCGGCCCCAGCAGCGCGCAGCCTTTCTCCAGTACCGGGGGTGCCCAGCAACAGAAGTCCTTGCTTACAAGAAACGCCAGGCAGAAATACAAGTCTGCCTGGCAATTCTTCTTTTAACACAATGCCTACCACTTGCAATTCAGCTGCGGGGTAAAATCCAGAGTCTTCTCTCAGTTTAGCTACGCTAGGATTTGCCCCTCCCATTTCCTAGCAGAACTCAGAGGAATTATGAGAAGGTTCAAAAGACAAAATGCCAGTGGTTCTGTAAGTTTGATTAATTTCCTGGCTACTCTAAACCGTATTTCACAGAATCACAGGTTTCTTCTAGATCAGCTGCGTTTTAATGGTTCAAGTTATCTAAAGTATTTTCTAATCATTGTTTGGATGGGGAAAAGCACCAGCTGAAGCCAGGGTTGCCCTGTCAGATAGAGCAGCGCTCACGAAGCAGCTCTGCAACCTTTGGTGCCAGCAAAATAAAGCTTTTCCCCCCGCCGCCTCAAACGCTGCAGACCCTCTGCACTGAACACTTCTGCTCAAGGCAGAGCCCCGTCCTCGTTTTATGTTTCAAGAACTTAACACCACAAACTATCGGTAACCTCCCCCCCACCCGCCAAGGCTTTGCTATACTTCTTTGGAGAGATTATTAAATCAATAGCAGAAGACCTTACTGCTGGCTCCTTTATTTGTCACAGAGGCATACAGAACATTTTGCACGTGGAGAGAGATGCACCCTCCTTCCCGTCTCGGAAAAGAGGAGCGGGATTACTAACCACATGCCTGGCCCAGGTCGGTGCCAATAGGGGCAGGAGGAGGGGAGGCTTCTGTGTTTACTACAGCCCCCCTTGGCAAAACCATGGCTGCAAGTGATAATGCAGAAATAGATGGGAAGGAGAAGGAGGGAATAGGAGGAAGAGGAAAAAAGATCCAAGAAACTCTCAAAATGTCTGAAATTAGCAGTCACAACTGATAGTGAATGCCTACAGCAGAAGAACAGCAAACCGATCATCCCAGCACAAATTACACCGCAAAAGGAAACTACAGTTCAGTAAGAATCCGTTACGAGTTAAAACTATCACATTTGGACAATTCTGAAATGAGACGTCAGTCACGCTATCCAACCGATGACTGTTTCAGTTAAGTTTTGGACAGTAAATTAACAAAAAACTTTTAAGCCCGTAATAGGCCAAACAAGAACAAAAGCCTCATTCCCTTGTTGTAGCCCTTTACAGGCTCTTGCTGCAAGCGACCACCCAGGGACTACTCACCTGGGGAACCCACTTCTGCATTACACCCGGGGGTGTCCTATTCCCTGCGGAGACCCCAGGGCTGATGGACCCCTGGGGTCCCTTTCCCATGCCAAATACACAAATGCCTTCCTGCCTGCCAGCGCTGTACGGAAACGCTCCTTTTGGCATCCTGTCTCAGGTTCCCTCCCCGCAGAGCCACCACCCTGCGCTACATGTCTGACATAACCAATTACGGCAGGAATTTATAGTTGCCAGCTGTGGGCTTCTACAGTTTCACACACTAGACAAGAATCTCTTGTCAGATGAGTAAATCTGGGTGGAAATGGTGCTGTCTTTCACCATGACGTCTTCATGCTTGTGATTACAAAAAATGGGGTTGGTGTAGCTGCCAAGCTGTTGTGAAAAATGCATAAAATTGTACTACTGTAAATAAAAATGGATGACCACTCAATACCCATGATCTGCTGCACTTTCTCAGCACGCTGTCTGGTGGCACTTTAATCTCCCCTCCTGATTACTATTAAAAGCCTGCCCAAATGAAGCGAAGCAAGCAGGGCCCTGGATACAGACATACCAGCAAAACGGAAGAACGCAGCCGCACAGAGTCATAGACGAGGACCTTTTCAAACCAGTCCTCTCCCTTCCGACAGATAAAAGGTGTGCTTATACCTGTACAAGTCTAAAAATGTTTAAAACTATTTATTCATGAGAATACAAGAGCCCAGATTTCCCCAACTCAGTTCATCGGAGGGACATGCCGTATCCCCAGTGGGATCCAAGGAAGAGACGGAGCAGACTGGGTGAAGTGCTCCCTCGGCGAGACCCTGACCCCCCCCAACACACACACACCAGTCGAGCCAGGCTCCGGCAGCCCCAGCATCAGCAGCTGCATCCTCTGCTTTCTCCATGACCAAAGCTCTGGAGCATTTTTGGAAGCTAAGCTCATCCGACAGTAATTTCAAGCCGGCTGTAAGGCCAGAGTGCAGCCCTGCCCATGCGGGTTTAATCACCCCTTTCCAAACCTTTCACAGTTTATAACGGCTGCTTTTATCAGCCCACGTTAAGGCAAGGTCCTGCTCGCTCCAGCATGGATATTCAAGGGGAACGATGTCAGGATTCGAGACTTCAGTCAACATTTATAGGTAGAGGCCCCTGACTGTGTGTATATATATAAAAGAGATTCTATTACCCAAGTAATTATTATTTTACTCCAAAGACAAGCATGAATTTATTGCTTTGGTGTCTCACTTTTATCTACCACGGAAAATGTTCTTGCAGACAGAATTACGAAATACTGAACTTCTAGCCAAAGTCCGTGTTATTTGTCATTTGATAAAGATGTCAGGCGTTTCGAACCAAGATGAACTCTATTCCTCCATGCAAAAAACTTAAAAAAGGCCAAAACAAATAATCAAAACCACATATTAGTGTCAGGCAATGGAATAAAAATCACTTTCTGGCACTTAATTTGCTGTAATCAATTTTTTTTTTCCCCATATGAATTTAGTAGTGATGAAATATCTCAGATGGCCCCAGTCCTGGAGATGCACAACTTTTTGTCGTTCACAAAGTAGGTGGTGCCAGCACAAGTCTCTCCTTCCTCATGTTTATTCCGCCCTTAAATAACAGCACGAATTTAGTCTTAAGGCCTACAGCAGGGTTTGTGTCTCCATCTCACCCAGGCTCCTCCTTCTTCGAGGGGGAAAAAAAAATTCATGGAGGGCATCTGGAGGTCTGCATTTTTCACTTCCAATGAAAATAAACGTTTTCACACATGGCTTAAAAGGCGCAGACGCTGTTTCTGCACACAGATTCCCAAGCACGCTTTGGGTTCTCGCCTAGGAAAAGGAGGTTTCATCAAGCCCGATTTTTAGTTTGAAGTTTTCTCATCAGTGCAGCCTACCTTGGTTACTTATGCTGCTGTAAATCTGCTTTCCTCTTGTTTGACAGCATTTTCATCTTGTTTTTGCAAGTGCAATGACTTGTAATACTCTGAAAACAGGTCAGTGGTAGATCAGAAACTCTTAATCCCTGGATAAAGATTATTTTAAGATCCCTCTACACCACATATCAGCAGTATGTTTATCAGGGCTTTTGTTTGTTTGTTTGTTTTTAATAATTGCACCAACACACACAAATTATCCTTTCAGGAAGGTCAAAGGTGAGATGAATAATTCGTAACATCTAATAGTTCCAGAGGTTACAGCTTCACCGCTGTCCCCGAGATCCTGTCCACGGCCACCTGCCTTCCCCTATTGACCACTTTGCTCGCTTTCCAGCTCTAAATTTTCTTCCTCATCTAATCCAGTGCTCTCAGTGCATCTTGCCCTGAGGTATTTATTTGCTTTTTAACACCAGATCAACAGCATATCTGTTAAATCAGTCTGACAAAGCAGACAAACATCTTCCTCGCTATGTTTATCCAAAGTCTTTTTTACATTTTTTAAACACCAGTAGGTACAGCGCTTACGCTCCTTGCGGCTGCTGCCTAATTAATTAATGCAAATATAACAGTTCAATCTGAATTTCCCCAGACGTTCCCACAGCTCTTTTTTTGAGAAATCCCTCCGATATGCAAATGTCTTTCTTGAAACGTGTTTTCCGGCAGCAGCGGTTCACATACAGCTGTGCCTGGGCCACACACACCTTACTGCTCGCCAGCCCCCAAACACCCATCGGAAAAGTGGCCTGGCCCTTCCGCGGCTCCGACAGCCGCACAACCTCGCTCATCCTCACCGCACACATCTTTCAGCCTCGCCGCTTTCCCATTTTCTCACCTCTAAGGTGAGATGCTTAGCAGGAAGCCTAAATAACTAATTTAGACAAGAACAACTTCAGTTTATAGATGTAAAGTAAGGAGGTGCGAGGAAAAAAAAAATAATGTGCTTTTTGGGTTTTTTTTTTGAAAAATCCCCACTGAATTTTATGAAATTTTCTTTTCTTGCTGCTTTATTACTCATAAGGAACTCGCTGGAATGATGGTCCAGGGGCCTTTTCTGTGAATGCCATTCTGATCGGGGTGAAAAGACTCAAACTCCATCCATATGCGAATACACATTCTGAAATAACATCCTCCCCCAAGACATATTACTGTAAAACCACTCACCATTATATTGTGTATTATACGACAACTACAGCTTACTTTAATAATCCTGAGAATATTACAAGCAGCCTGCCAACTATAAAAAACCTTTTTCCGCCATACAGAAGAGAACAGTTCATTTATAAAGCTGAATACCAGTTGCTATAAAATACCATGTAATGGTATATACTGTTACCCAATCTTTTATATTCCTGCTTCCAGGTAGCCAGTCAGTATAAATAACTGCAATAGCGGAGCACTTATGCTAAAATGTTCTTTTGAAAGAAAAATCCCCTCCTCTCACCTCTCCTGCTTGGAGAAGACAGTTGGGACAGACAACCAGAGCGGACACACGTGTGCTCAAGAGGAGCCGTTCTGGGACAAGCTGGAATCTAAAGCAAGGGTTTGTCCAGCAGACCCCGTTCACTTAACAGTAACGTAGTCAGAAGAGCTATTAGACATCAACACCGTATTAAGCAAAACTGTAACTGATCCTTTACCAAATTTTCAAGGATGCCAAAGACTGATTCTCTTCATTTATGCGAGAAGCGTGAAGATCCAAGAAGTCCTTTCCCAACAAATAATACCTTTCAAAACAGATTCATTACACTGCTCTGCTAAACACACGCTCACCTTTAAAATATGGCTGACTCCTTGCATTTCTCAGGATGCCCACATTCCTCCCTAAGGAGAGTAACCACACCATTTAGATTTTGAAAGTATATTTGATTCATATGGAAGTTTAAGGCCAATAAATGTAAACTTCATTTTTTAAGATTTATTAAGGGACTGTTCTGCTATACTGCTTGCTGAAGAGAGCTTACTTTACCTGTTTGTGATCATTTTAAACAAAACCACTTTACTTTTACTTTCCTTAGATATATTCCCTGCTAAGTTTGACAGCTCTGAGGGACAAAAGACCCACCCCGCAACATAAAAAGTTTCGCATCTCAGTTTTTCCTTTGGGGTTTTATTAGCATCACAATTATCATTTAGATAAACGTGTGCGCTAGCATCTGACTGGTCCGTAGCCAGCAGGAGAGCAATGCTCCAAACCCCAGCAAGGGCTCCCCTGCGCCTGGGATGCGTTCAGGTTTGTACATGCTTCCCACCAGAGCGCTCTTAAGGGAAGATTAATAACAATTCTGGCGTTGCAGGAACTGGGCATTGTAGATATGGTCAGTAATTAATGTAACAACAGACTAAGGAAACAGTCTGCAACAGAGGAGAGGAACCTGCAGAATCTGCACAGCATTTCTCCAGCTGCTAACGCCAATTTAGAAGCAACACCCGGGCTGAGCCATCTAGCATTTCAGAGGAAGGTGTTTTTTGGTGAAAGCCATGGTTGTTCTGCAGTGATGGCAGAGCCTCCTTTAAGCTATTACTAAAACTGTAAATTTTTCACAATTATTCCATTGAAATTACTGAGAAATAAATGTATCTGAAGAGTTTGAAAAGATAAGCAGCCCTGAAGGAAAGGGAGTCCTGGCTACTGACTTTTAAAATATCCCCTGTCCCCTGAGCTCAGCTTTGCTACTGAAAACAGGGCTGGGGCAGACAGAGAGCAGCTACAAACCAGATGTGTCCTGCCTGCTGCCTTCCTAGATGGTGACAAGGGCTATTAGAGAAAGGGACTTGATTTATTAGAGAAAGGGACTTGATTCTCAAGCTTCCTACCTGTGCTGTCACGCAAACCCAAGAAGGCTACCTACTGCCAGGATAAATAGTTGGCGGTGCCCTTTTCAGCTTGGCCAGTGCAAGCCCAGCCCTACCTGGCAGACGGAGATCACCTGCTGCTCTGTAGTCACCTGCTCTGAAATTTGATTAACCATCAATGCAAACCTAAATACAGAAGATTAGCAAGAACGAGTTGTAGGGGAAAAGCAGTAATTAAAAAGCAGTAATTAATCCCTGGAAGCAAGGTCTCCTGACACAGCCAGACAGTTTTTGTATTTCCAGGCTGCAAAGCAGGTTTCTCTGACTCAAGAGCCACATCCCTGGGTATGGTCCCACTACCTGAATTCTTGTTTGCCAGCTTCATGTTGGTTTTAGCTGTCCTTGTTCCTTTCTCCAGCGATCCCACCAAACACCAGGGTGTGAATTTCTTCAGGGAAGTGGCTAACACATACACCGACACATCCCAGACCATCGAACTGCTCACCAGAGAGCTGACTCCATCTCTCCAGACAGCCCCACTGACAGCTCCACTTACAGCATCAGGCCACACCTTCTGAGAGATAACAAAGTCCTCTTATTACAGCTCCTAGCATGTTTATTGTAATGGTTTGTTGTTGGTTGGGGATTTTTTGGGTTGTTTTTTTTTTGTGTGTTTTTTTTTTTTTTTTAATACAGGGAAGGAAAAGTTCCATAAACAATTTACAAAGATTCATGCTTTTCTGACAAATTGCTGCAGTGAGCAAAGCCAGGAAAGAACAGAACAGTTCCCCCTAAACATTAAATTAAGGACACTCAGGCACAAAATGCATCCTCCTGAGACACATGCACCCCAAGGACGACAAAGCAAAAGCAGCTGGGTAAGGAGAAAATCTAGCAGAAGGGGCCAGCACCCATTTCCGCAGCTGGTGGTAGAAGGACAGCACATGTCTGCGGATCATCCTACCCCATACGCAAACCACAACATCTGCATTATTGGTACATGTTCTCTCCTACTCACGCCAAGCGGTTATCTTTGCAGAAACCCCTTCTTTTGCCTGGCAAGCGCAGGCAGTTATTACAGTGCTATGGCTACGTTAAACACAGTACTTATGGTTCAAGTAAGACGGCTGCTGGAAAAATGAGGAGCATTTATTTAACGACAAATAAAACCCTGAAGTTTTGGGAAGAAGAAAATGGTCCTGTAGCAGAAGAGGCTGAAAACAAATAAATCTCTCAGGCTGTCTCCTCTGCTGAAAGGTACAGAGTGAACCTACTGTGTCCCATTCACTTACCACTGTGAAACTGCTGCGTAGCAGGAAGCAAAAATGCAAAAAGAACATCCCAAACAAACGAATCCAGTTAACACATTTTTTGGAGGCTGCATTCAAGCACGAGAGACGGGGGAAGCACTCTGGAGCTACGATGGAAAAGCTGACAGAACGCTAACAGTCCACGCAGAAATAGGAGAATCGTTCACACTTCTTTCAGACACATATTTACTTTCTGGAAAGGGTAAATATCAATCAGTGCAACTTCTTCATAGCAGAAATCAAAGGGATAACAGCTAAAAATGCTAGTATTGATCATCCTGGGTAACAGGTAAAGCCTGCAGGCAGGCTGGGCGCTCGCTGTGCCGGGTCCCATACACGGTGTGGCACACGGGCTCGCTCACAGCCTGTCCCATGATCTGACACGTGTGGTGTGTCCCAGACACCGTGTCCCACACACACCCACCCAAACCACTCACTCAGAGGCTTTGACTCACCTCAGGCTACAGCAGACAAAAAAGCCTAAGCTCACACACGCTTCTGCCTCCCGAGATGTCCGCGTGGCCCAAATCTACCACCCTACAGCCCCCAAAGCATGGCATCACTCGGACAACTCTGAGCAATCCCTTACATGAAGGGCTTGATACGGATTACTGGACAGGCAGGCACCCAGTGGAGGGTGTACGCATGTAGACTTCGGGTGGGCAATGTAACGCACTAAGGGTAAATAATAGCACACGTTATGTCCCGAATTGCCTACTGAGCCCCCGACTCAGTGTAGCCCCTGCTTACCTCCTGGCGCTGTTTCGGGGAACATGGGGATTAGGGTGCAGCTGAGTCCAGCTGGACTAAGACCACGGAACCACGGGTCCTGCCACTGCCCTTGCGCTGGCTCCCGTCGCTGGCTGCGAGGACACTGATCTGACACACTCCTTGCCTCGTGAAAAGCAAATAAGCCATTACCATCGGCTGTGCCATCGCTGCAGCCGCTGGAAAAGCTGGGAACAGGCAGCCAAGAGGAAAATGGAGGAGTGCCCCTGTCAGGGACTTAAGCCAATTGTGAAATCCTGACTCCAAACACTTAAAAATTAGCAAGAGTGCTAAAATGTATCTTTTGGCAAGAATTAGGTCAGCTTGAAGGCAATTCTAAGAACAAAACAGCCCTTCCCAGTACTTCAGGAACAAGGTAGCAAAATTACAGAAATCAGCCCTAATTAGTCAAGAGGAGGGGCTGGGGACAAAGGGCCAAAAGAGGGAGTAAACATGAAAATGCACATAAGCTGAAGAGATGAGCAATCCTTCAGGGGAGGACTGCTGAGGTGTAAATACAGGCTGTACTTCCCTGTGTAAACAGAGGATGTGTGTATGTATGTTTACATAGGCTGGTTTGAACTAATAAGAACATAATAACATACAGCAGAGAAATACTATGCAGAACAGGAAAGTATTTTAGGAAAAGTATAGAGTAGGGTATCAAAGGATCAGCGAAATCAAGTGACGAACGATCTCTAGGCTCAGCGTATGGTGTTATCTCGGTGTTACCATCCAATGACACGGCAGGATCCTCCTCGGGCCAAGGGGGCTGACCAGGAGGCAGCTGAAAGCCTCGCATAAAGCGACTTTCAACACACATCCGAAACCATCACATCAAACGCAAGTCCTCACACAGCAAGTTGCTAAAACAGGGCTTAAACCAGACACAAGAATCCCAGTTGGAAAGGGAACATCACCCCCACGTAGGGTCTTCTGGGAGGTGTCAGTTTAGCCTCAGATAGGAGGTAACAGATAACGAAAACAAACAGGCAGATCAACAGCAGCTATCTCGAATCATCTACCCCTGACATACTACCCTACACAACAACACAAAATAATACTTTTCTGTAGCCATCCAGTTGCAAGCAAGCACCAAAAGAGGTCTGAAAGAGGACGAGTTTGTTGGTTTTTCTTATAGTCTGTTACCCAACCAAAACAGGCAGAAGAGGCAACACAGGAGAGGGGACAGGGACCTTCCACTTGACCAGGGACAGGTAAAGAAAGGCAGAGCACTGCAGCCAAATGGCACTAGCCCAGGGAGGTGGGCTAGCAATGGCCTCCCTCTGGCAAGGTAAGCCAAGCAGAAACCCAATGAAGGATTTTCCATCAGGCCTCGCAGCAAACAGGGACTTGCACAGTGCAAACCCCTGCCAAACCACAGAGAAAGGAGAGAAAAGCAAACCTCTGCTAAGGATAAACGACTTCGGGGAGAAAAGCGGTAACAGTCCATGTCCTACTGCGAAAGAATGTCAAAAAGCAGATGGGGCTGGTGGTGAGCTGGGTCTGCGTAACCCCAGAGCAAGGAAGCCTGAAATCAGAGAGGGGGCTGGCGTGGGGCACCTGCTTTGAGACCCTGTCAGCGACGCAGCCCCTGACAGCAGGGCTTGTTTCAAAACTCAAGAGTCTACGTTATACTTCACTTGATCACAACTTTGTACTCAATTTGAAATATTTTAATTGCCTCCCTAACAAGGCCATCCTCAATTACAAGTGCTTGCTCAAGCAGGAAGCAGCCACACCTTGGTAGCTTGATGGCAGACTCACATCCACAGGCCTTCTCATGTTCTTAACGGCGCCCGGGTTCCCAGCACGGAGTGGGTGTCCCCAAGACCCAGGGATGGGACTTGAAGCCTCAGCAGCGCAGCAGGGGACTGGACTGTGCAGAAGCGGCCAGGAGGCCTCCTGAGGCTAATTAAAGGATATAATCAATGCTGCATTTTGCAACAGCTTAACCACAGCTTTTTTTAAGCGTGTTTCTGCATTAGCCTGCCTGAAAGCCACAGACGAATGAAGCCTCACATATACCTGCCTTACATGAGGGCACCTCAAACGCAGTACGAGTCTCTGTGCGCAGCCATCCCAAGCGCCACATCCTGGGCAACCAACAGGGGGGATTTCTGCCATTTCATCCACATTTTGAAGCTGGAAATGGGGTTTGAATCGGGGTGGTACCAACAGCACCCTGAACTGCCGGGCTGGACGCAGGAGATTTGGGCGCAGCCCAGGGTGCCGCATGGGCACCTCTCCCAGGCGCAGACTCGCTGCCACCTCCGCCTTGGGTGAGAACGAACACACACAAAAACTGCCATTTGGCTATTTGTTTAGCATCATTTGATAATAACATCAATTATTTCAACTTTGCATTAATGAGGAGCAGCAGTGAACAGCCAGAGGCACCAATTCCGGCTATCGGCTCATCTCAGCCAGTCGTTTATTAATCTTAAAGGAATGTCTCAGGCATTAAACCATTATTACTAAATCTGTTTGTTTGTTGCTTTGGGTTGTTTTGTTTTGTGGGTTTTTTTAAAGCAGCACTCTATCTAAAAGCAAGGAACAGCTATAGGAATATTAAGGCACGCTAAAGCTCGACGAAGCTCCACTTTTCGATGCAGTATTAGCAGTGAACACAAGGGCAATGTTTCTATTTTTTCCGGCGAAGTCTTGTCCTCGCAAGCAGTGACTCTGCGTTTTTAGCTCACAGGGCACAAATCCAAGTGTGATCTCACGCAACTGTCAAACCTCTTCTAACAGAAAAAAAGGCCTGTGCCAAGAACAGGTAGAAAAAAAAAAAAAAAATCACAAATAGCTTTCTCAGGAGGTGGTTATACAAGCGAAATGTTTCCAGAATGTGTTTTACCTACTTATTTTAAAGTTTTAAATGCATAGAGACAATTCATTGAGCATCTGGTCATTTCTTTAATCTGTCACCAGAAAACACAAGTTCATTTTAGTGCTGTGTATGAAACATACAGACAGTTGCTGGTGCAACCAGGACAAGCTGCAAAGGTTGGGCTTCACAGATTAATAAAGTACAACGTCCATCACTAACTGTATAAGCAACCACCTGTCTAATCAGCATTTTCAGCCTATGTTGTTTGGTTGTTTTTTGTTTCTTTTTTTAAATACTCTTTTTTTTGGATCTTGCCTGTGCTGGTTTTACACCAAAATTACTTGTGTTTTTTTCTGCACAGGTGCTTCCAGAGTAGGTGCTTTGAACTGAAGCAGGTCCGAGGCTCCACAAGGGCGATGGGCGGAGACAGGGAGTGCAGCGCCCGGCCCAGCCTCTGCAGCCACCGCAGCTCCCATCTCACCTCATTCAGCCCCAAAGGGATGTAGAAAAACCTCTTATTTTGTCAGCCCACTCCCCTGCTTACACCCCGCTCTCATGGAAGGTGGCAAGAGCTTTGCTTACATTGAAATTGGCTTTCTGAAGGAAAACTTCAGGTTTCCGCAATGGATTCATCCTGTTGACTGCAAGTATCAGGTAGTGAGAATCACAAATGTCCCCACTACTGCCCCAGTAGCAGCACACAGGGACGCAGCACTTGAGCACCTACTTAAGTACTTGCCTGAATTAAGGCTCAGGCTACAAAAATCTCAGAAGAACAGAAAACCGTTTGAGAGGAGGGACATGAAAACAGAGAGGTCATTTTTCCCAATATGGACTGACTGGTTGGAAGACAAAGGCGCGTTTCACCCCAACACCCCCGTACGAGAGCAGCTGCAGAGGCTGCCGATCTGCAGCCTTAGCTCATCCCTACGCAACGAGGGATCTCTCGTGTTGCGTGAGCTACACCAGAAACCCTGAACATCTAACACAGCAATAGACAGGATGCAGATTTAGGGCTGGAGTTGAGAAGATCATGTGGAAATAAAAAGGTTACCTGTACAAATTTAAAAGCACTTTTCCCCCAAGAACATTACCTGTGACTTTCAAATACTCCAATTTAGACACATGGGTACAAGGAAACCACTTCAGCCCTGCACCAAAGCGTAACTCTACTATCGGCACATGCTGCTTTCGATGCGCCTCCGAGTCTGAAATTGAAGCCTAATGTCATTAACATTATGCTGCCGACACTCTTTCAGGCTTTACGAAGATATAAAGGAATACTTCTACTTATCGTATTCTCCTGCATTAATGTTTAGGGTGGAATAACCATGTCCTGCTACAACCCACACAAGCACTAAAATAAGTTTTGCGAGTTTATACGCACACAGACAAACTGCAGTCACGATAAAATGCTGGAATTGACTAACACTTGAGCTTTGAGGCAGTAAATCTGGAGGTATTCGGTATGTTACCATGTCAAAAAAATACACACAGCCACAGTAAAACAGCTATCAGGAAAACCCGGGGAGTTTTTTAGGTTTCATTTATGACATTTAGTCTAGAATATGCCTCGTTACCTTGGGAGTCTTTAGGGTGTAACTACAGAGGTAACCATAATAGCTAGATAGGCTCAAAGAGAAGCGAAAAAGAAGCTTCTTGCTGGGATTTTTACTCCATAAGCAGAACTATCACCACTGAATATCTACAGAAATATTTTTGTTATCTTTCTAGACTTTTTAGCTCACCGTACAATCCCCGAAAGGGCACCTCTCCAATGCATCTGCGAGAGGCGGTGGGTGCAGCAGAGCAGGCCGGGAAGCAGACGGCATTTAGTGCCGCCTCTCCAAGACCCAGGACCTACAGGACAAAACTCACTTTGTCTCCTTACGCACTGCAGCGGTTAAGTGAAGTCGCAGAAGGCGCTTCCCTAGGGACAGTAAAAGATTTGCTGAGTAACCTCTGAACCCAACAGGCAAGGCAGCAAGGTGAGTCTGAATTCCTGTCTTTACTTGGGATACCTCCTTTCCTATACACAGATCTCCCCTGCAGTAATGACACGAATAGAAATTACTGCCACAAACAATTTTTTGTTCTGTCATCTGTTGTTTTGAATCAGACAGCAGAAGCAGAAATAAACCAATCCTTCTGGGAGATGGGCAGCTCTAGATGCTTCCCTGGGGGCAGACAAGGGCTGGGCATGGCTTTCTCCATGAACTTTGGCAAAAACGAGTCTGACATTCATCAAATGAAATCTGCTGAAAGCCATACAGCAAGTCCCCGTCTGAGCAATTTCAGACTGGCAGATCAGGTTGAAGAAGACTTCTTCGCTCCACTGAAGCTTTGTATAGAAATTAGCCTTGAAATAACTTAGGCCTGGCCCTGATTTTGGTTTTGTATCACTTCATGTAATGCTGCATTCCTGCTGAGGTCTTCAGCATGTTATGGGATGGTTTACCCCAATGAGAGAGAATAATGGTTAGCAGCACATGAAAAGGTGCTGCCCCCTTGGACTTCTGACCTGCACGTTTTGCAGATTTGAAGTGAATATTGTCTATGGCTTCCAGCATCAGTCACCATGACAAAATTGACCACAAGATGCTGAGAAGTCAGTCAACAATCCCTCAATTGCTTAAAACATACCCTGCTTTAATCTTTCTTTTCTTTTTTTGGATGTTTTAGTTTCACTGACTATGGATAAGACAGATTTTGTTTTTCAGGAAAACCAAGTTGCTTGAATATCACATCCACTAACAAACAAAATAAAAATAGAAGCATTAGCCTAGAAAAACAAAGGCTGAAAGGGATACAGGATCAATCTCTAAATAAATCAGGAGAGTAAACATCAGAAAAACAACTAAAGATCTCTTCAGTACCAGAATAACAGGTGCAAGTTTGCCATAAATAATCTGTAATTGTGAAATAGCTTCTTGAGCCTTAGTTCTTGGTTGATCAAAAGAGGCTCCCCGTGAGCAGTAAGGGCAAAGCCTAACCCGCATCTTGCAAAAAAAAAAAAAAAAATCATATGTTGTCTGCAGAAAATAACTTCGCTGAGCATACGCATAACTATCCACATATCCCCTTGTTCACAGACACCAGAAAACAGTCCAGTTCACACACTTGTTAATATGCAATTCCCAACGCTGTACCAAACCGGGCTGTTATCCAAAGTAATATAGTCTATGATGCAGTATAACAACTAGCAGTGATACTTGTCATATTTAACTCCGAGCCAATTTAAATAAAATACAGAAAATAATGCCTATTAAATCTGAGCCTCGTTTTGTTGAAGCTGTTATAAATGTCTGCAGACACTGTCACATCCACCTGGCAGTTTAAGACCCCAACAAAACAAAAGCTTTAGAAATCAGAAAACGTGGTTTTGGACAAAATAATTTCCCATTACCAATCCTGGTTTGATCTCTGCTGGGTTTTCGATAGCCCACTGGTGGAAGAGACCTACGGCAGAAGGACAAAGGTTCTCGGCCAAAGCCCATTTCCTTCAGTACAACCTACAGGTAGAAAAGCAGGAGTGGAGGCAGGGCTGAAAAAAAGACCTTTATAAAGCTTGTTCTGCTGACCGTATGCTAGCTGGAAGTTTTAGCACATTCTGAATCTCCAGCTTTATAAACCCACTTGTGTTGCTTGAGTAGCACCGGGCAGCTGCACCACTGGCGGGGATTTGGCCTGCAGCAAGCAAAATGTAAGGTCATCTGTGAACAAGTACACGTGGGATTATTGCACTCTATGTCGACTACAGGCACTTTATAGCTGGAACATGGTAACCATTCTGCATCTAGGATTTAAAAAAATACGTATCTTACTTCAGTTTGATGTGTTACTTAAGTCTTCTTAAGGAAGAAAGGGCAATAGCTATTGGTCTAATTTAAATAGATATATTCCATCCAGCTGAAATGAGTTACTATATTCAGACTGAAACCTAGCTAGTATATTTTGTGAAATAAACCAAGGAAACGTTAGTGGCAGCAAGTGGTCTCATTCAGAAAATGGTTTCTACAGCTTTGCAGCACCCCACAGCGTCGGCAAGATGCTGGGCCATTTGCTTACCGGTGACCAACGAGGAAGGGTGTCCCTCACTGCCCCAGCAGCCACATCTCCTGTCGCTTTTTTTGTAGGTCTCCAAGCCAAAAATTAAGCCTGACCTGACTCAGTTCACGAAATCCAAAAAAAAGATGTAAAGATGCTATTTACTGCTCGTGTTCAGCGTTACTGGTTCTGAATTCAAAAACTAAACAGAAAGGTACCGAGCAAGAGGGTTCAAGCTATGTGAAAGCGTGGCATTACCGCAGAAATTACAAGAGTTAGAAACACTGCATAAGTGGACACATGAAGAAGCAGCAAGATCTGCTTCCCAAGTTTATTTCTTGAAACAGGGTTTTGTCCCTCAATTTGTTTTAATTTAAGACTGGCTTCAATAGGAGACTGGTGGCCTCTCCTGAGAGACACCGAACCAGAATAAGGAGTCACAACACATAAAAGAGGTGGCCAGCTTAGCTTCTGCTCTTGCATACTTAAATAATTTCTTAATTTTAAACATTTTAGACAACAGGCAGGTTGTTTTATTAAAAGCCACATACACTGGCAGTCCTCACATACATATGCACAAAGGTAATCAAGCTCCTAACAGCAGCGACAAAGCTTGCCAAGTTATGTTCAGACTTTGGAACCCATCCACGGAGTCATAACTGGAAGGCTTGTGTGAGGAAAGAGGCAGAGCAGCACCCCGCAAAGCAGATGAATGGTGTTACTGTGGGCAGTTGTGTCCCAAGGGATAGCACAGTCTGCTGCGCAACATGAACAGGCTGCAAAAGCCTTCACCCATTCCTCTCCTTACCAAATATGCTCACGAACTACTGTTCGGTAATGTTAATGAAGCTTCTTCAAAAAAGAAAATAGCAAGGAAAAGCATCCAAGCGACTTTAATGGTGGTTGCAGTAGACAGATTTTTATTCTTTTATTATGCTTTCTTGTTGGTGTTTTGTTTTTAAACCAGAACGATCCCATTTAAGAAAAACAGAATTAAGGCTTTGTCTACATCAGAGATTTGTCCTGACGCAGCAAAATCCCTCCAACCAAAATCACCACTGCACTGAAGTTAGAAATGGCACCTTTAGACTGCATTTCATCTACAGACCGTTCCCAAATGCACTCACTGCCCAAACCAGTATCAGATATTCCTTCTGTGCTTGCTCTGGTATGCAATTAAATTTGAGAATATCCTTAATTGCAACACGGAGAAGCCAAAACTCTGGTAATACTGGGTGGTAATAGCACACATCTAATACCTGACACCTCTAGACCTTTCCAGAGATATCACAAAGTAGAACACAATACACAGATGGCAAAGAGTGCAGATAAATCTCATCTCCACCAAGAAGTCAGTTCGGTTCACTAATCTGACAGGAGGAAAGTAAGAGCAAGAGAACCCATTTCAGACACTTGAAGGGTTTGAGCTGACTCACCCAGGGATCAGATAAGCACCAAATCCACCACAAAGCCACTGCAGAGCACATGGCTGCAAGTGGGAAACAGGAGGGAAAAGCAAAGCCCTCCCTTTTGGCAGCAGCGGATAGTTCGATCAGACCACGCAATGCTGATCACAAGGCAGGCCACATTTTCACCTGCTTTCAGCTTGTGGCCCACTGAACACAGAGATGGTCCCCAAGCCTCTCCTTTGGCTCTGGCCACATTCACTACCAAGCAATGTCTGTCAAAGCCATTATTTTTAAATCCTGGAGCAGAATCCGGCCTCAAATCAAGATAAAGGAACACAGATGCTAGTTTCCCCATGTGCCGGAGGTGTACACACCCCAACACAGGAGCACCCATGGGTTCCACTGGCACCCGTCCCCGTTGTGGTGAAGGACCCAGGAAAGGAGCCTGTGGTCTCGTCAGGCAGTGGCTCTTTCTTTAGAAGCACAGAAAGTACCCTTCTCTCCCCAGAAAGGCTGCAGAAACCCAAACAGCTCGAGCTGCTGATGCGCTGACTTAGATAAACTCCCCTATATTTAAAAAAATGCCTTACGCTGACAGAGGGATGGACAAATTTCCCTCAGCCTACAGTACTCCTCACCATTTGACTCCTTACCCTGCGGTGGAAACATTTGTAGCATCTGTGACATAGTTGTTACTACCATTTTCCCAGTTTTCACTTTCCAACAAAAATACCACCGCGCCAGCAGCGCTGCTTGGAGGAATCTCCATCTGCATGATCCGACCAGAGCAAAGAACACACTGACCCCAGGACATCACGTTCAGAGTCCACTCCAGAAATGCCTGCCAGCACAAAGGCATGATCCAATTCACTCGTTAACCAAGAGGTAACTGGTCATTATTCAGCAGCAGCACATCGAGGAGACACAGAAACATGAAGTTCTGTACGTTGCAGCTGGGAGTTTGGAAGCCTGGCCTTCACCATGCTGTAATCCAGACAGCGGCATATGCGTAAAATGTGTTTACTAGACCCAAAAAAATTAAGAGGAAGGATAAACCACCATCCTTTCCTACCTCAGCCTAAAACTATAGCTCTTCTCTTCTCAGTTTATCAGCTCAGAGTAGGTGACAGCTACATAAAGACACTTCGGGAGAAGCTATATATAGGCTGAAGTGAACTTTTCCCCAGGAAGCTCTAGATCTAGGTCATTTTCCTTCTTCTGGGAGATAGGAAAAAAAAAAAAGGTTACTCATTGAACAAGAATACAGTTTATAGAGGAAAACAAAGATTACTTGAAGCATGAAATTTTGCGTGGATAGTATTTTTTTTCTACCCTAAAGGAAGTCATTAGTCATTAAACACTGTGTCTTTGAATAACTAACTCCATCTACCATAAATCAAGAGCCCCACTATATTTACAAAAGGAATGGGCATTCTTTGGTAAACTTACTTTCAGTAGTTTAGCCACACAGCAAAATAAATACAACTTAAATTCTTAGAAATTCCAGAGTTTGCCTAAATTCAGACAGAATAAAAAATTTTTCGTTCTTACAGATGACTGGCTGCAAGGATCATACACAACCCAGCAGAGCTCCAGGTGAGTTACCGTGTGAATCCATTCTAATGGATTAACTACCACACTACCACTTCCAGTCAACCATGGGGTGGGAGAGCAACCGAGCATCCCACTCATGTTTAGGCCAAAGGCCACCATCTAACTCAGCCCAGCTGCTGGAGGGCACCTGGCCATCACAGCCACTGCAGCATCACCTGGATGCCATTAGCTAGAGGCGTGCCTCTACCAGGGCAAGCAGGAGTTTTCTTGGCTGAGGACAGACCTTAGAGTAACACTACCTATACAGTGCTTCTTACTAGTTTACGATTTGCAGATCCCTAAAAATTTTCAAGTAGGGGTGTGGACCTATATTCTCAGTTTAGTGACTACAGAGGGGATTTTATTAGCTCTTGTGAGCACTGTAAAAACAGCCCATAGAGCCTCAGAGACCCAGGAGCTAAGAGGTAAAAAAGCACTAACCTAGAAAAGAATTAACAGTTAATTTAAATTAAGTATTTTTGCTTTAATTTTAAAAGTGATATTGTTTCTGTTCAAGAAGGACAATATACTTTCAAGGATGCCACTCATTGTGGGACAACCTGCAACTGCCTCAAGGTCTCCAACTCTATAGATGTAACGTTACAGAACTCTGAAGCAGACACTAAAGCAATGACTTAGTCATATTTCATAAGCTAAAGTGAAGATACACGGAAGCAACTGCAATACAAATCATAACACCTAAACAGAAAACCACCATAAGAAATCCCAGAACATCAGAAACTGGCAACGGCAATTAAGCAAGTACTATTCTATAGCACAAAATAAAGTCTACAGGTGTTAAATATCTATGTCTTAACTAAACCTGAACGTAGAGCATTAGTTTGCTGATCTGAGCCTTTTACATAGTTTCCACTGAGTACAGCAGTTAACTGCTTTTTCTTAAGCAACAGCACAGACCGAACCAGTTCGGCAGTTTGGTACGCCTGTAGTCAAGCAATGCTTACACCTGTTTGCTCAAAACCTGAGAGCAATCACTTTTCTTTCCGAACTTTAAATAAAATTAATTTATTCAGGCAAAACAAATACCAGTCTTACTCTCCACTGTCTGAATTACAGATTTTGTCAACCGTGTTAATAAAATGCTGTGATTAACGTTCAGTACACAGAACGAACTCTGTATCTGGGTTTAATTACAACAATAAATAAAAGTCAGACACAGGCATCGTCCCAGAGTAGTCATGCATTATACTGGCTCATAGATACTGAAATAATGGAATCTGATGCACTTTGATCTCTTAGATAAGTCTCACGCATCTCTGAAACAGAAAGGGCAAGAGCACCCAGCCTCATCCAACTCTGCAGTGCTCACACACCGAGTCATACGAGATTTCTATCCCTCATGACCAAGATGCATCTTATGGGAATAAATAGAGTCAGGTAAATATTGCTCCATTTCCTTCTGGCTAGAGATTGTATACAAATCATCAAGAGAGCTATAAAGAGCGATAGTGGTGAGGACTACAGGGAAACCTCACAGCTTCTACAGAACTACTGTCCAAGTATATGTAGCTATATTATAGATATATTTATGGGTTGTAGTCTAGTCTTGACTTTTTTTTTTTAAGCAGTTATGCCATGACAAAGATTAGAAATTGACAGTATCTGGTAAATTTAATGGTTTTAATCACGGCTTGCAGGATAGCAGATTCCTTGCTTTTGTCCAAAGCAGCCCTGAATGACTTTTTGCTCACCACTGGGTATTCACGTGGCTTCATTAAGTTTTATTAGTCATAAACCGGGCGTTTCCTTGATGCTTCCAGGACCTCTCTTAGCAGTCCAAACTCTAATGGCATGTGGGCTAGCTGCAATCCCAAGCTCTAAAAAACTTGGCATTGTCAGCCAGCTGAGATTTCTCTTTGACTGAGGAGGAGGTTGTCCCTGCATGGGCATTTGGCCTTGGACTTGAGTGAAGTACGTACAAGACTTCTTCTGAACTATGCCTCTAGAAATAAAAATTGCTCCGAGTGGGGAAAGAACAGCTGAGAGGACACAGAGGCCTCTCCAGTATCCAAAAAATACGATCAAAGGAAAGAGGTTTCAGTATTGCAGGGATAATAGCCTGCACATTCATCACCGCATGCTGGGGCTAAGGGAGAAACTGAATTTCCTGAGTCACAGTTTCTCTCATTCCTCCCACAGTTTCAGTCCTCCCCCAGGCACCTCAGGTCTACATCATCCCTAAACTAAACCAGTGGCTAAAAACAAGAGGCAGGATGAGAACGCTCAAAGATCAGCCCAGCCTCTGATACGATGGTATGCATGCGTGCACGTGTGCGAAGCAGAGAGCGTGCATAAGCAGTCTGGTGGATCAGCAGAAATGCCCGATGCAATAAACCAGCTGGTTGTGATTTGGCTGACGCAACTGCGGTTGAAAGGACGGTTCTTTTATCTCCTCCTCCAGTTGCTGCACGCATCTGCTGTTTGTCCGTGTCACTGCGCGTGGATCGTGGCCCAGCAGCTTTTATGCCACCAGCATTCTGACTTTCTTCTTCGCTGATGAGGAACAGAGCGGCCAGCAGATTCCTATGGAGGACTGGTAAATAAAACAACCACTCTCTATAACTGCTTGGTCTCTTGGAAATTGTTTCATTAGTTCATAGGAAAGTCACGGTTGATTTGTATTAGTCCGTGCCACAGATCATTATCTCTTCAAAACATAAAACTAGTTTGTTTTCCGTGGTTCTGAAACTGAAGTCCAGATGTACGGCCAACAACAGCTGCTGATCACAGAAATGACCCAGTGGAACATACGGGAAACAAGAGCTTCCTAAACACATGGTGGTCCTGGATTTTGGGGAGGGCAGTATTGCTTGTTTGGGTTGGCTTGCCTGAAAGAATGCACGATCTCCCAGCACAATGAAGATTCATCATCTTGATTAGGCAAGATTTCTTATTGCCACCTCCACAGCCTCTTCATTCCTGCTAATCGAGCATCTGGAGCACAGGCTGCCAAATAAACGCTGAACTATCAGATTCCAAAGCAGATTTTAGGAGACTTATCTACTGTCTTAAACAGATCGTCCGATAAAGCTTCCTCTCTACAGCAGCAGGTTTGTCGTAAATTCCTGCAGAGCTTCATCTTATAATGGAGCAATATTATTTTATTAAAATCAAATTATCATGGAACACTTTACCAACTGGAATTAAATTACTAAGCATGCCTGCACTAAAGATAAACTTTATTACTCCTTTACTCCTCATTTTACAGTGAGGAGACTAAAGCACAGACCAGTTAAGTGGTTTGCCAAAAGTTACAAACTAAAGAGAAGACTGAACTAAGAATGATGAATGCCTATGCTAGGGCTGCTGGACTGATTTTTTGGTTGTAGTCCACAGTACAGCTGTACCCAGCAAGAAGCTACACATCGACTCTCGCTCTGCCGGGACAGGCTGCTGCTGCTGCGGCTGCCCCCCAAGAGGCTGGCAGAACAACAAGAAAGATAGCGTCTTCTACAAAAGGTAGCATGTTCTACATCTTCTTCAGGAAGCAAGACACATCTTCATTTCTGAGATCTTCACAATGTCAGGGCAAATTTTTCTTGCTGTCTAAATGAAGACAGAAGCTCACTTTGCCTTTTAGACTCAAAGAATGGTGACTCTTCAGCTTTTTCCCCCCCGAGAAGTTTTATTCTAAGTCAGCCATGACATCCCTAAAAACCTGCTCATTTTGTAATTCTTTGGTCTCTTAGGAACCGTTTCATTAGCTCATAGAAAAGTCACGGCTGATTTGCTTTAGTCTATTCCACAGACCATTACCTCTTCAAAATATAAATACGTTTCTCTTTGTGTGTCTATGGGGAGGCAATAACAAGGACAAGCACAAAGATTGGAAGACACAAGTCTGTCACAAGCAAGTGGTGTTATTTTTAGTTTCTTGACATTACACTTTGCAACCAGTTTGACTACAACCATCACCAAGGTCTGCAAAAGTGTTCATTAAACCGAGCTTATTTCCTTTGTTTAATTGATGAACAGGGACACGGGCAGACAGGAAGGGACCTTGTATAGCATCTTCATCCAACTCAAGACATTTCTTGCAGAAATCCATGCAAAACAGCAAGCAATGCTTCATCAAATAAAATTATAAACATATCCTATTCTTTTCAAAATTCCTCTTGGAAAACCTTCTGGCCAAAAGGGCTAGGAATAGATCTTTACCGATTGCCAACTCAACAACATTGAGTCTTGAAACTGGCTCTGATTTTCATAATAGAAGGATGATAACATGGAGAACATCAGCATACACTTCCCATTTCCTCTAGCCACATCTAATGCATATTTATAACCAATTGGAGTTAAAAATCTATTTTAAGCAGGCAAAGAATTACAATATTCAGCCAATATTCATTAAAATATTCATTAAAAGCAGTTTATGAATGGGTATTTTCAAGATTAAAGTTACCTAACTCTGTGATACCCATCTGGTATCCTTTATTTTCCTTCCTCTTTTCTCCCCTGCCCCCCCCCCCCCCCAGCTTTTTTCACTAGCAAAATGGAAGATGGCACCAGCCAGACAGCCTGGCAGGGTATGCCGAAACCAGTATGCATTAAGACAGGAAATACAGGTGCACGGTTTTTTCCTAACTGTTATCTAGAAGGGAAGCCAGACTTAGGAGCCACAGGAAACTCTCTGTCTAGCGCTGATTACCAGCAACAAAATTCTCTAGACAACTTGCTAAGTTCTTCAGACGTGGAAGGAGCAAGAATTGTCATGGCATACTGTTCACTAACCAAATATCCTTGGATGCTATTACAATGAAGTTCATAATACATATAATTCATTACTATCTGGAAAAATGAACTGTATATCCCTATAGAAACATTTTTTAAAAAAAAAAAGGCTTATTACTGCTTTGCACATACAAATAATTTACCAGAACAGCACCACAAGACATGGAGGGCCTATAGATTTTCTGAATGCAGCCATCTAAATTGTATCACAACAATTTATCAGGAGTGACTTTAGCACTTAGTGCTTGGTCTTTCACGGTTAGAGATATAATTCCAGAATATTATTACAGCGCTTGTTCACTTCTGAGAACCAGTTACATACAGTAGCTCAAGCAATCATATTCTTGAAAAGGAGTAAACACAAAACATCGCTGTCTTCCTCCAACATTTCTCATCCATGCAGCAAACCCAGCTTCAGCTCCCCTGTCCCTTTCTCTCCCAGCTGAAGCAAATCTGCAGGTAGCGCACTGCTGCTAGAAGGCACCAGCCAGTAACTCACCAACAGAGAGACACTCTTGTTTGAAGCCCTTTGAAGTTTCCACTGGAATGAGGAATTATGGACTGAAGTGGTATTTCAGTCCACATCCACAAATGCAACAGTAAATCATACACGTCATCAAGCGAGATGTGGAGGACAAGCAGAGAACAGGGCAAAACCTGCATATGCAATTTTTAAATATACCCCTTTCTCTTATGTGAAAGTAAACTTACTAGTTGGTTTACTTTTTTCATGGCTAGCTTTCTGTATGTAATGTTTTCCCATCACGTCTTTCCTCCTCTTATGCTGTTCCAACATATACCAGCAGTTCTAGCTTTGCACAACCACTCAATGTCAAACTGTAACACGTTATACTACTGTAGTCTTCCTTCTTGTAAAATACACACCACCACAGATGATAAATCATCTCATTCGCCGCCCAAGAGAATTTCATATAGATGTTTCTATAAATGGGTGCAACTCCTATATCAGAATTAATTTGGTTTGCAACTTTTAATGATATTAATTACCATGCCTTTGAGAAGAGAGCATGGGAACATCAATGTAATATATTACTTAAGTCATGATGAGAGCGTAATAAAAAACTTTGCTTCTCTGTTGAGCAAAATACATCCAACACACGTGCCCATGGAGGCAAGTCTGACATAGAAACGCAGTAGACTATTTCAGGAAAGTTTTCTGACTGTTCAAACTGGGGATTTCTCCAGCGCCTTGGACAAGCAACACTCCAGGGCTGCATCTACTGCCCTGCGCCCAGGCTGAGGGATCCCGGAGAGTGATCGACCCCGGGCACCCTCACCGGAGGCTGCTGGGCCACCTCCCTGAACTGGGGAGGATTGGCACGAAGCACCACAAGACAGATGGATGGGAATGAGGGTACGACACGTATGGGTGATGTTCAGGTAACAGAGGAAGCCCAAGGAGGCCACTGCAGCAACCTCAGTTCAAGAGAAGCCACGAGGCATCCTAAATTGCGCTTTCAAAACCTGCTGTCCCCAACAGCTTTTGGAAGATTACGGGAGCACGACATCGGGTTAAGCTCATGTTTGTGATCTCTTGTCTCATTTTGTGCCTACGGCCTAATCAAAAGGAGTATCCAGGTCAAAAGCTTTTAAATTAATCCCTCCAAATAGGAAAAAAAAAAATCCATTAGATTCCACTAAAACATTTTATCTGGGCCTGTAAGATAACACTTTGGACCTCTTCAAGTAAAGGGGTAAAATATTTTATTGGTCTATCTGCCACATCAACATTTCAAATGTGCTTTTATAAATTCAGTACCAGTGCCAAGAATCTGCATTTATTTCCCATGCTTCTAGCATGTTAATTTAGCAAGTGGTTATGTCTTTTTTCAGAAGAGTGCAGCGTACTTTGTCCGCAGCAGTACTTTTTAGAAACTTAGACAGAAAAGATGTAAAGTATTCTTTACTGTATAAAATTCCAAAGTTTAATAAACTGGCAAATTATTTCCTGCAACTATTAAGGAACTACTTAAGAACACAAATAGGAGACAAGAATTAAAAAGAGTGGCACATCTGTTCTGCAAAATAAACTCTTTGAGAAGAGCTACTAGAAGTAAGAGAAACTGGAAAAAAAACAGTGAACTTGTATGGAAAAACAGCAGAAGGCATATTGCCAACAGATGGCGAAGAAGTCATACACAGAAAAGGAAAACAAACTTGAAAGCATACTCAATTTTGAGGACTTGAGAAAAAACAAACCCAAAGCTAACTCTTTCCTAATCACAGATTCACTGGTTAAAAATGGAGTTGCATGTGCTTAGCACTTAGAAAAACAGTTGTAATTTCTGGGTTCTAAAATGGAGGCATGCAAAATTAGCATCTGTCTATGAAAATGTTGGTCCACTCTTGAAATCACTTCCTTTCCCCACACAGTCTTTTTTTTGGTGGGTTTTAATTATTTCCCACATTAGCTGTTAAGCTTGATGCAGTGGAAAATGGCTGATGTTTTAATGGACCACGTTCTCGTTAACTCAAATACCTGTTTAAAAAGATGCTTCCTCTCTGAAGCCTTTCCACTGAAGCTTCTAACACGTACTGCCACAGAAACCAAGAGCAGAGACAGGTACACGCAGAGCCTCTGAATGGAAGTTACATTCCCTGTTACTCCATGTGTCCATACTGCCAACCCAATTTTCAATCTCACTTTTGGAAGCAGGAATTTTTTTTTATTTTTTTTTTAATTACACAGCCCATTCAATAGCACTCGCTGATAAAAAGAAATTTGACATGCAATACTGAAATGATTGTTGGGGGCGCAGTTAGAAATAAATAGCTAAATAAAAATTATGGCTTAACAAGATTCCCAGATGGATGCCCATGGCAGAATCCTGTCAGAACACAAAACGAGTATTTTAAATGTCAAAGTAACTAACTTATGTATTATAAGAGACATAGAAGTAATTTTCTATGACTCTGTATCTTCACCCAAGAAGCTTCCTTCTCCTAGTTTGCATACCTTGCAAGACCTCTTCAGGAAGTTGACACATCATCGCTGCAAACCCAAGAGAAGCAAACATACCAGATTTTATCCTCTCCTAAAAATATATCCATTTTACAGCTGAAATTTCAGTAGTTAAAATTTAAGTTGTTTGTCTCCTAGTTTCTTGCACACACTTGCCACAAGCCTCCCAGTTTCTTGCCACAAGCTAGTTTTCAAACTCATTTTATCCTCTCCCTTGCTTTCCTTCCTCAGGTCTATATAGCCTCATATATACTCTAATTCTGGTTAAGACACTGTGAAAGAAATTATTACCACACACAAGGACAAAACTCCTAAATTCCCATTTGTAACACTGAATCAAAGCTGCCACTTGAAAGTTAAAATGAGAGAGAGTAACCTATCGCTAGCACAACAGCAATAACAAAGCATAAGGAATTGTTTACACTTGCAATCTGGCTTGTGCATCTTGTAAACTCCAAACAATTCAAAATTCTAAATCGTGACCTGGGAGTGCACGAAATGCAGCATAATATTGTAGGTAAGGCCTTTAAAAAAAAAAAATAAAAGTCACAAACCATTGTGATCAAAATCTGTAGCTTTCAATTTTGTCTATATGAGACACAAAATGCTGCCTTAAGGTGAAGCTTTAGGCATTGCTGGGATCAGCGGAGGGGCTTTCAGGAGGGGCTGTTCGATGTTCGAGACAGCCAAGTGCCTGCGGGCGCATCCCCCAATGCGACACAGCTCTGTTCAAGTGGGGGAAGTTTTGCTATGAATACACTCACCCGATAACAGACACCTGTAGGTTCATTTACTGTCTACTGTGTCCTCAGTCAACCATCCACACTTGCGAACAAGAAATTCTTCATCAAGAAAATTTAAAAAAACAGTGACAGAGGAAGAGTACTTATCTACATCGACCTCCACACGAGAAGGCCTGCATAAGGCATACACCCAATTTGTGATTATGACAAGAGCTAACAGGTTGTTTTCAAAGGGGGAAAAAACCTCCACAACTCTTTCTTGTATCACAGACATAAATGCAACAAGTAGTACGAACAGCCAAACTTCATACATTGATTTGACAAAAATACAATGCATTCCTAAACCACAGGGACAATTCAGGCTTAATTTAGAACACAACCTTTAAAAAACTTAATCTGCCACCAAGCGCTTTCCTTTATTGGACTTCAGGAGACACAGTTTAGAAGTCAGAAAAAAAACAAAAAAGATTCCCCACACCAGGAAATTTATTCTAATATTAAGCTTTTGCACCCAAACAAAACCAACGGGCGCCAGCATGGCTTCCCTGCCCCAGCGAGGGCTGCTACGCGTAGGGCTCCTCTTGAGGGGCATCCTATCAGAGCTGTAATTCCTGAACGTGTTAAAGCGTTTGTAGATAACACGTCTGCCCAGTTAAACGCTTCCTGCAATTTTTGTTAATTATACGTCAAGGCCTGCAAGCACCAAATGGCTCCCACCCCAGAAAACAGAGAGCTCCCAACTCACCCTCCAGAATTTGTGTCACTGCTATAGATTTCCCTGGAACGCACCCAATCACCGCAGATAGGAAAATACTTTTAGAACTTGCACAAAATGTGCCGTTATGCTACTGGAATTATTATTTTTTTTTTCCTCATTTTTTAGCACTGCACACTGGAAGATGTACCGTAGAGGGCTCGCTCGGGGCTATATACATTGCTATATAAGGGATGGAGATGGCAAGGAGCAGCCAAGTGCAACCCCAAGTTCAGCTTCCCCTCTCCGCGGCCATCCCCACACTCTACAGCAACCTCATCCTCCGCCCCGAGGAAAACACCTGGCCATTTTATTTTTCTCGATTCGTCATCAAGACGTCAATTAACAGATTCTCGCAGCGACGGAAAAAAAAAAAAATATATATATACACCCCAGCGATGGGAAACCCCTCCCTGCTGGCGCCCCAGGGGGCCGAGGGAAACGGGATCCAGTTACTTACTGGGGATCAAATGCTGCTAAAAATACGGGAGCGGAGCCCGGGCGATGGCGAAGGCGCCCGGACAAAGCCGTCCCCGTCCCGGAGCGTCACCCGAGCAGCGCAACGCCAGACGGTGATGTCACCGCCGGCACGCAACAAAGGACGCGGCACCGGCCGGACGGACACCGCCTGTCCCCGGCCCCCTCCGGGACCCACCGCCCCCCGCCGGGCCGGGCCCGGCCCGAGCCTCCCGCCCGCCCAGAGGCCCGAGCTGTGAGAGCGGTGCAGACAAAGCGGCTCCCCCCACGACCACCTCCCCGGTACGCGTGAGCGGAAAGGGAGAGGTTCGGGCGGCCGCCCAGCGCAGGAGCGGCGGGGGGGAGTCCGCGGCCCGGCCCTCAGGGCGAGCGGCCTGCGCCCCGCTCCTCAGCCCCTTCCCCGGGGCCCCGCCGCCCGCTCCCCTCCCCTACCTGATATGGCGGCGGCGGCTCCTGATCCGGCTCAGCCCCGTCCCCGTAGCTGGCGCGGTCCGACTGCGACTCGTGGAGTAGGGAGATGTCATCTGAGGTGGGGGACTTGAGGCAGTTCCCCATCTTCTCCCCCCGCCCCGGGGAGCGGGGCTCCCCCTCCTCCTCAGGGACGGACCGCCAGCCCCCGCCGGCGGCGGCTCCGCGCCCTCAGCCTCCCCGCCGCAGCGCGCAGCCCGCAGCCGCCCCGCCGGGGAGGCTCATGCCAGCCCCGGCCCTAAGCGGCTTAACAGCAGCCCGGCCGCCTCCCGCTTCGCTCCGCGCCCGCCCCGACCCCCCGCAGCCGGGGGCAGGGACGGGGGGGGGGGACAGGGACGGGAGGGTGGGGAGGGGGGGGCGGCAGCACCGGCCTCCCACCCCCCGGCAGGGGGGCGGCGGCGTGGGGGCAGCGGGGCTCCGGTGGGGTCCGCCCGCCCCGCGGCAGCCCCGGCGCTGTTCTGCTTCCTGGTCACCAGCTCCCTGCGCACTGGGCTTTGTCGCACAGGCCGCCCTGGCTCCTCCTCTCACTCCTCCCCGCCGGGCCAGGTTAGCAACCGACAAGGCCCCGGCCCCGCGGCGGGGGGAGCCCTGCCCGCCCCACGGCGGGACGAGGAGAAGCGGGGCGGAGGGGTGGGAAGGGTGAGGCGGGGTATCCGCCCGGCTGCTGCCGCCTGCGGTGCGGTGGGCTCTTCCCGGCCCCCAAAATGGTGGGTGCCGCTTACGCTCCACCCCCGGGAGGGCTTTGTTTTTGTTTGTTTTCCGGGCATGGCGGCGCGGCCGGGGAGGAAAGGCCGCCCCGTACCGGCGGAGGGGCCCGGGCGGCGGTACCGGGACTGAGTGGCGCCGGGGAGCCCCCGCTCCGCCCTGGGTGGCGGTGGTGCGTGTGAGGGTCTGCCCGGAATCGTGTGGGTCACCCCGGGTGGGCGCTCGGGGAGGAGCGGGGGCTCCTCCGGTACTGGTCGCTGGCCTTGCAGGGGTTTGTGGCTGTAGGGGCCGGGCACTGGCCCCCAGCGTGGGGCAAAAAAGGCAACAGGCACTTGTATCACTGCTGTGTTTCTGAAGGCTCTTTGTGTTGTAAGCAGGTGTCAAGATAAACCATGTATTTAGCTCCTTTTTTTTTCTTCATAAAAAATGTATTCACGCTTGGATATAAGTATGGGTAAGTATAGATAAATGCAGATTTCAATAGAGTTGAATGCCCCTCTTTCCCTGCATTGTTGTGCTGGCACAGACCCCCACAGAGGGAACAATACTCACTTTTTTTCCATTACAGGATGAGTCTTTAAATGTTCTTTCTGTCATCTGGGACCCTTCCTCAGAATCCGTCCCTGGCCTTCAGATTCAGACCATGGACGATATTTAAAAATCCCCTTTTGTCACAGTATATTTTAAAGTGAAGCAAATTTGGTGCAGATGAGGACAGCTAGAAAGTACAGTTTGTAACGCAGTAACAGCATGGGCACTGTTTATCGCGGGCTTCTCTGCTGATCCAGGTCAGTCCCGCTTTGCACTCAAGCTTCCATCTTAGGTCAAAGTATCCACACAGCAGTTGTCCACGGTGACATATTTGGCCCTGCAACCTTTAGTTAAGCATTGGAGAGGTCCTGTGGTGGACCTCGCAGGCTGGGAACAGACTTTTTGCTGATTATCCATGTGAGTTCTTTCTTGAAGATTTCACTTTATTACTGTTTAGGAGTTTTGTTTTGCTCTTATCAATGGATAACTTAAAACAGCCCCAGTGTGAAATCCGTAGCAACAGAAAATTTATTATTGGCATTTATGGGGTTCAAACACAGTTTTAGGCTTCTCTAAGATGTTCAACTCTCTGTTGAGAATAAAAATTGTGCGCAAATTGTGACTGTTGCTCATGATGGAGAGGCTTTGCAATGGGCTGCTGTAAACAATAATGACAGCTGTACATGACTTGGTCATTTGGGTGTTTATCCTGTGAGTATGTTGACTTTTAATAGGAGAATTAGGCAAGCAATCGCTGGAGAGGATCCAGCGAACCACTGCCTCGCCCAGTCATGATTTCAAGGTTAAGGCAATGTCAGAGCTGGCTGCTGTGAGAGCCTGGTGGTGAGACTCCAGCTCTGTTACTGGTGTTTCCAGTGGTGCAGTGGCAACAACGGGAACAAGACTACTGGCAACTAGAAAGACTTCCTCATTCAGCTGTCAGTTCATGGTTTGTTCTCTCTGTGGAGCTTCATCCTGTGTCGTTGGTGTAGCTCTGTAGACCACAGGTATGTCCCACAGTGTGCTTTCCAGTTGGGATCCTGTACACTGTGGAGGTCCTGTGGGAGCATGTGGTGCCTCTTCGCTGGCTGGCATGCCAAGATTTCCTTTCTTTGTAAACCAGCATGCACACATGGGTCGAAACACAGCTGGGTCACTCAGGGGTCCCACAGTATAGATGTTGCCTTTATTTACCTTGAGTCAGATGTCCAAAAGCAATAACTGCTAAGCTGCTTTCCCATTAGTAGGCACAGGATGCTCCAAATCTGGGCTGTGTTTCAAAGATGGAGACTTGTCAAATGCCATGAGATGTCTGCTTCCCGTGGTGGGCTCACAGAGCCCCAAGAGGAAGCAACAGTTCACGTTTGGCTTTGCAACGTGACAGACTGCACCTGTGAGAGCTCTGAACGAGGAAGAGCTGTTAGCAGTCATTACTGGTTCTTCGGAGTAGGGATAGTTTAAGCCACTTGTTTTCTAGGCCATTCACTCCTGTTAGTCAGGTAGGTCGTTAGCAGCTTTGCAACACCAGCTCAACAGTTGTACAGCAGTCCAGGAGATGGAGAATGGAAGAATTCTTGTGTTCACAAATGCACAAATGTGGTCTTTTAATTTCACTGTGTATGCTGTGGTGGGACTGTGAGGCTAGTCCTTTTGCTACTACATTTCTTGGGGACAAGAAAGCAGCGAAGAGCATTTCAAGTTGAGGCTGGTTGTCCTTATTGCTCAATAACTATTTGATGGGAGTCTTTTTTTTTTTTTTTCTAGAGAACGCATGAACTGTTTTCACTGTTTCTCAGAATTAAGTTACAGAAAATTCAACAGACACGGCAGGCTTCATTGTACCTGCTTTTGGTAGATAATGTTTTTAAGTACAGAGGCAGCTTAGAAGGATCTGCTTTTGTGGAAACAGACACAGAGGTGGTCCTTGCATATGCAGAATGCTGGAGGTGACTATGGACCAAATAGACTACAGAACAAAAAAAACCAGGCCCCTGTTTATGAGCTGTTCAGGCTGTAGGAGATCCTTGTTCCAGATAGACTTGGAGGCTCACAAATAGGTTTTATGTGGTCCTTTTTTTCTGAGAGGATGTGATTTACAAATACAGTTTCCCTGTTCCAGCAGAACCATAGGACAATTTAACCGATGGCTTTAGTTCTCTTTGGTTTTTGCTTCCCCTGCTTAATTTGGGGAACAAACAATTATCAGACTGGATTTTCTAGAGCCTTAAAATGATCTTACAGATGGAAGAAAGAGCCATGTAGTGTCTTAGGCCTGCATAGATACTACTGATAGAAAAGATGAATGCAAATAGAAAAATTTGTATCGGACTAGTATAAATACAGAACTGGCAACCTAAGTCCATGAAACTTCTTCTTACCTGTAAACATTTACCTATAATCTGTTGTCAGAATGGAAATGAGGTAGCCTGAAATTTTCCAGTGTGCAGGATTTATGTTCTGGTAAGTCTGGATACGACAATGTCATGTACAGATCTGTTCTGACCATTTTTTGGCACCTAGCATCTTCTAAGTGAAATGTATTTTTAAAAACAAAATGGGAATTAATGAAAAATGTTTCTAAAGGATGCGAACAGTTGAATGGTTATGTTTTGTTTTCGAGGTTCTTGATACGAGGGGAGACGAGTCACATAATGCTATATTCTTAAGGCTCCTCTGGGCTAGACGGAGATGATGAGCTATCTTACTGAAAAATCCCTTTCTTTTTGAGTTAAAAATCAAAAAAACACTTAGGATATGAAAAATCTTTCTTGTTAATAGTTCCTCTGCAAAATGGACATCATAAATTGCCTAATTTATAGATAAAAGACCCTTTGTTAACTTCATTTTATGTGATCCGTGGTCATGTTGTTGTTGGACAACATCTGGTATATGTTTAATGTGTCATGCTCAACAAAAGTTTTTGAAAGACCTTTTCCGTCCTCAGCATGGAAAAGTTTTTTCACTTCCTTTTCTTCCATCAGCCTTATTTTTCCAGTACTTATCACCTCTTATTGTGTCTTATCTTTCTTCTGGATAAGATTGTTTTCTCAATTCATATACAGAAGCCCGGTTAACTTTTGAGTGCAATCTTTGCATGCCATCGTACCTATAGGTTCAGAGATAGCACTGTTTGTTCAGGTAATGTTGGTGAATAAGACTCATTTTTCTGGAAAAAAGGGCCTTGTATACCTGTGGAGAATGGAAATAAACAACATTCTTCTGTTAGGTATGTGAATCTGATTATGGGAATGACTGAGTTAATTTATCTGGTTATAAAGAACATAGCATCTTCTAAAATGCACATGGTTATTTTTAGTTTTGTTGATTTTAGCTGAACCGTAGACATTTCTCAGTATGTATTACAATTGTATATATTGTTTTCCAAGAGAGAGTGAATGCAGCACTAGAAAGTAATTATGGAACTAATATATTTCCCTGAAATGCACTTTGGGTTGCAGCATTTTGCGCATGTTTCTAAAAATTACTTCGATTTCTGCTTAAATTATCCTGGTATCACAAATACCACTTGTATCAATTTATCCCAAGGATACCATCTTGATAAGGATATGTTGTCCTTTATTGTCATAAATAAGTTGCCTTCCATAATAAGTGTTTTCCCCAGATCCAAAATGTTTTATCACCAAGGAGTGTAGTGCCTACCTACTCTAGGCACTGGGGTACCTCCACTGTATGTCACAAAGAAGAAAAAGAACGTGTATTTTGGCATTAAAAAACTGAAACAACAAAGCAGACAGTCATCATACAAAAGTAACCTCTTCAAACAAACCCTCTGTCAGACAGCTTCATGGTGAATTTTGTGTAGGAGTCAATTTTCCTTTTTCTCAGTGTACCACGTACCACCACAGTCTCAACTTCAAGAATGATCAGAGACCTAGAAAACATGATAAGAGGAGACACTGAAAGAATTGGGGTTGTTTAGTCTAAAGAAAATTAAAGTGTTGGGGAAAAGTGGTAATGATCTTCAAAAATCTTCTTTAAAAGTTTCTCCTCAGAGAGAAGGAATATGTTTTTCTTCATGTTCAGTGGGTCTAGGGCAAGAGGTGATGGGCTTGGAGTAGGAGATTTAAGGTAGACATTAGGAAAATATTTCAAACTGCAAAAGTAGTTTAGCGCTGGAAATGATTACCTGGGAATCTTGCTTACTGAAGGTTTTGAAAAGCAGGTTAGGTAAAGTGTCTCAGGAATGGTTTTAGTTGCAGTAGATTGTATACAGATAACCCCAGAAGGTTCCGGACTGGCTTATATTGTTTCGTTTCTCTCGGGTGATTTACAACAGATGCATTACTGCTGTGTTAGTTTAATTCTCACTGTTCCATATATCCTTAGAAAATACCAGTAAGAAAGCAAGGCAGTAGGTAAAAATTGGGATAAGTAGAATGGCTGGTGAAGTTCCCAATAGCAGAATATTAAGGAATCACAGTTACTGCAGGATAAGTGTTGTGTTTGAGCGGGAGTGTGACTCGGTGTCACATCAGTGGGAGCCCCCAGTACTGGGCTGGCGTTCAACAAGTAGTGGATATTCAATACACAGAAATCTATGTTTCAACTCATCTATTAATTTTTAATTTAATTTAAATAAATTTTAATTTAATTTTAAATTTTAATGGCAGTGGTGGGGTTGTTCTTCACTTTTTGTTATGTGTAAATACTTCCTGAATTTGCAAGGAGTGAGCTCTATCCAGAGTTTTCCAGTGGCCAGTGTGTTAGTCACCAGGTACCATCACTGTGGGTTCAGGGATATTCTGCCCAAGATGTGGGGAAAAGATAGATATTTGGAGTAGCAGGCCCAGAAGCCAAAATTACCTCAACGAATGAGGAGTATGAAGTTGAACATGATATTGTTTCATCTGAATTTACTTCTATCTTGGAGACTTTTGGTTCCTCACAAAGCCTTCAGTTCACTGCAACAGTAAGGTAGCATCCAAAATGCTTGTTCCTCTTTGAAACAGAATTGGAGCATTTATTATTTGTCCAAGTTGAATACGCTTTCCGCTGCACAACTTAAAATACCTCTTGTTCACCTTCACCTAAGTCTTCCTGTTTCTCTGATTTTCACCATTTTTCCTGCAGCCTAAAATCTCTGTTTTCTTCCTGTAGGTAGCTATCGGTCTTCTGCAATAACAGACTGATAAAATGACGCATGGAAAGATTCCCGAGAAGCTATGGAGTGTGACTCTGCGTGCAACTCTCCCAGTCCGAGATCGCCTGTGTCTTTGTTGTTCCTTGTCAGAAAACTGTTGAAACTGTTTCTGGATACTGAATGACATCTGTAGGTACTGTGTTCTAATCCCTTGTAATTTCAAAATCTTTCCTAATATCTAAGATTGATATAAGTCAAGCTCTGTATTACGTGTCCTGTCCGCATTGTTGCAGTGATTTTAGATATCTGAAGACTGTTATCATGCTGCTTTGTTTCAGTCTTTCCATACAGATTGCAACTTGTAAATCTCCCCTTCGTTTCACTGTCGTGCAGACTCTTTCTTTGGTCCACTTTTTCAGTAAGCGTCCAAAGCTGGACAGAGTACTCCAGTTAAAACCTCAGTGTTGAGTAAAGAGAATATTATTTAGTACGTGAAAAAATGCCCTTTATCAAACTTAGTGTCCATCCTTTTTCATAATACAACATCGTTGACTTCAGTTTGTAGTGCACTGTCACTCTCTATCCTTCTCAGGGTAATTCCTGCCTACTCAGATTTTCTTATTTTATGCTTCTCCAGATGATTATTCTGAAGGGTACTATTTTGAACTTCCTGTTGAAACTCTGGTCTATGATGGCTTAGCCAGCTGAATTGCAGAAGACAAGTTTCTGGAGACTGAACAGAAGGAATGCAAGGAGGAACCACTGAAGATTTTGTATTAGGTGATTGTGGATGACTGCCTCTGGCACTGGGGAAGCGTTGATCTTTGGGAAATTAACTTTACCGTCTGGCCAGAAGTGTTTCCTCTTCTTAAGATTCGGTTTTACTTATTGAACAGGCCGTGTGTGTGCACCTTCCTTGTGGAGGGAGAGCAGGCTGGAAATTTGTACCAATATTTGCTTTTGCATGCACCAACACTTCTGTTATCTGACGGAATACTGTGCTTACTGCAAAAATTTCTAGAAAACAACTATATCATGCAGAACACAGGAATGATCATAAATTAAGTCTTCCTGATTTCTGTAGTGCTACAAGAAGGGATACAAGAGGGTAGTTGTACACTCCCAGTTAGTCAGTCCTGGTTTCGGTTGTGTGGAGATTCCTATAAGACATGAAAATCTCGATTGTTTAAGCTGCTAAGATCTGACAGAACAGGAGGGAGGCCTTTTTTTTTTTTTTTAGCAGAACAAATCACATACTGTTTAAACAAACACTTCCCACACACTGAAAGACAGCTAAAGGTACTGTAAGTTTATTACGACTTTTTTGAAAAAATGTTTCAAAATTTTTGTGTCTAAATTATTTTTCTTTTCATTTATTTTGAAGTGCATACCTAAAGTGAGTTCTTGTAACAGCAAATATTTCCCTCTTTCGGTTAAGTTTGTAGAAATTGTAGGCTCTCTGGAGCTAC
Source organism: Rissa tridactyla (assembly GCF_028500815.1). NCBI lineage: Eukaryota > Metazoa > Chordata > Aves > Charadriiformes > Laridae > Rissa > Rissa tridactyla. The sequence goes on along the minus strand of NC_071473.1, from coordinate 48,356,364 downwards.
TTTTCTCTAACTTTTTTTTTGGAGGTGTTATCATCTTAACAGGAACATTGTTAACAGTGGACTTGCAGACTGCTTTAGAAATTCGTGTATTGGGCTACATACTGACTTAGGAAATGTCTCAAAACAACATACACTTCGCTGGTACTTGTCCACAAAAGCTCCTGTAGAAATAGATGACCTTACAGAATCTCTGCAAGATGCGGGATGATTGTAGTGGTGCGTATTGCCTCTGAGTCGTAAGCTGTACACCAGCACAACACAAGGGTTAAGGACAAGGTAAAATCACTTTCTGCTGTTTCGATTTCTTGAGAGATTATTGTTTTTACGCAAGAAATGGGGAGTGGGGTTCCTTGTGTGAGGACTGTTCTGTGCCAGAAGTTGAAGGCATGGGCCAAAAGGTTCCTGTCAACTGTGGTGCCATTCATAGCTTTTGCATCAGAATCTTGAATTTGGATACAAAGATCTCCGTTGTAGAAGCCCCATCTTGTGGACAACCAATCAATGACTACTTCAGCACAACTGAGATTTGAAATACGGAGAAAATATGAAGATATTTTGGTAGTCTTTGCAATAAAATGGAGAGTCTTCATGTTGCTGGACAATGTGGAAACTTCATTCATGTGTAGAAATTGGCATATGCTTTTTGAAGGCTATTTCCAAAGGTAAGAAACAGTGAAATGCAGAGAGGTGATAAACCGGGATGGAAACAAGGATGTTGTCCCCAGAACTCTTGTTTTAAGTCTGAATCAGCTAAAACACTAACAAGCCTGAATCCTGCCTTGAATTCCCAGAATAGTTTCCTTTAGCATTTGTATAGTATAAATGAGTCTTTGGGTGGCAAAATCATATAAGGGCAGAAGGACATTCTGTGAAAAAAAAATTGTTAAGACAGAAAGAATAGTAAAGCATGCATGAAAGCTGAATCGGGAAACTTTGGGAATGTCCTTAAGGAGATACTTGGTTTCAGCACAAGGTAATGGAAAAGGGCAAGCAATTCCAGACTCAGTGAGCCAACATACTTGGTAAAAGAGTTTTAGGAAGGTAAAAAGAGTGTGAAAACAAGCCCATGATAAAAGTTATTTTCAGATTTCAGTATGAATTAGTAGAATATATTACATATATTCTGTCATATAGAATAATATATACATATGATTAGAATATTGTTTTGTCACTCTGAAGAAACTGGGTTACTATATGATAGTTTTCTATTTCTTCTATATGAAGAAATTAGGAAACTATATGATCATTTTCCATTTAATAATAAAGGCTATGATGAAGTAGCCAGAAAGCGTAGCGACATCTAGGGAAAGTTTGGCAGAAGTGCCTCCATGCTAAAACATCTGTAGCTCCATTTTTTTTACTTCTCAGGTTGGCATTTGACAGTTATACTCTACGGAAAAACAAAAATGTCTTGAGCAACATAACCTCTTGAGAAACAAAGATAATGAATATGAGAATATGGTCTTTATGTTAAGATTTTAATAGGATCCCAGTGGGAGTTCTGAGTAGTGATAGTAGAAAAGAGATGCTCTTCACTGAATTTGCAAGTTAGATCTGTGTGAATTTTAAGCAGGAGACAGGTATGTGCTTAAATCCAATGTACTCTTCAAAAGACATCCTGCATCTCTGACTGAAAATGTAACCGCTTTTTTTTCTGTGAAGGTAGTGTACCCAGGGAAAGTTTGGTCAGAGTGGCTTGCTCGGAAGGGATGAGAAGAATAAAGAGGAATATGGTGTGTGAATGGGATGCCATACCAGCCCCGTTGTTGGGAGGAGAACAGAGGTTGCTATTGCTACAGGTGGATATCTGACTAAGCATGGTGATTAAAAAGAGACAAAAGTTCATGATGTGGGTATCTCAAAGCCAAGAAAGAATTTCCTAGTTTGTATCAAGAGAGGTCTGGATGAAATCTTCGCTTCAAAGACATACCAGGTACAATGTATTTTAATACTTAAAATTACCTGTAAAAGTGAGCGTACGTCTGCCACTTTACAGTTTAGTTTAAAATAAGTGCTTCCTTCATATTGAATCTAAAGACTTAGATTTTCATCCTTCAGTAGTCTGGGAATTACGTAAACACAAGTCATTCGTAACATAAGTAGATCTAAAAAAGTCACTGTTCTTAAAAAATTAACAGATAAAACTATAATGCACGTTACCAGCATATTATTAAAAAATTCACAGAAGTGCCTGTGCATGCTTAGGAGTTCCTGACTGACTCCTTTTGTTCCTCATAGCAATCCAAAGTCTCTTTTGAAATAGAATTCTACATTTTTGGTGAAAGGCATCTTTGAGAAATTGTCTGAGCCAGGGAAAAACCTTTGAGAAAAATGCATATTCTGAATTTTGACCTCGGTTTGTTCCTTAAGGGAGAGAATATTAAGACTTTAGCAGTGTACAGGACAAAAATTTTTACCTGAAAGCAAATTCTGCTGGAACCAGAATGTGCACATAGAAGTCTTTCTTGGTGTGAAATGAAGTCATAAAAGGAGCTTCGTGGTTCCTTTTTGTGGAAGGTGTTTCTTCCTCCAGAGATGGGGAACAGCAGGTGCTAGTTCACTCCTCAAGGGAAGAGCATATGAAGTGGGAACAGCTACTTATAATTCCCTGCACTTAAATAATGAAGCATGAGCAATTCAACAAGAGGAGTGCAGACAGATATTAGTGTGATGTGAAATCTAGAGAAGAAGCTGTGGGCTAGAAAAAGAAAACGAATATGTAAAGCTTGTACTAAAAGGGTGTTGGAGAGCAAGAATTTAATCCAGAGGTGTCCAAGAGGGAGTAACGATTGCTCAGAATCCTTGCTCCACCAAGTGAATTCATTGTAGTACAGAGAGAGGATAAAGGTATAAAGGACAGACTATTCCCTTATTTTTAGAGCAGAAGGCTCCAGAAAAAACCGGTGTTGTTAAAAGCAGAAGTCTGTGGAGGGGTATAAGACAAAGGCAAGCATTCAGTGATACTTTGAATATTAGACTGTATTAGAAATCACAGTTGCTTCTATGTGCCCATATGAGAAGGAAGGAAAATGATGACATGAAGATACTGCAGAGTGATCTGTTGTACGTTCCTCTGCCAATATGTACAATAAAATGTTCAGTTGCAGTGGATCATAAACAGAGGGTTAATTGCTAAAAGTTGCAGAGTAATATGAATCTTGTGTACTAATAGATTTTATCAAGAAAATACAGCAGAAGTGGAAACTCAGAGTTTAAGTGTGAACTTGCAGTAATCCACTGACAGAAGAGTTGTGTAGGTGTATAAAATTGATTTGAAAGGGAATGAAGAGGTGTGACTTGTGAATTGATACTTTTTAAAGGTAAAAAATTAGAGCACACGTAGGTCGTGTTAGAAAAGAAAGTAAGTCTTTATCCTTATCTCTTTATTATGTACATTTCTGTAAATGTTTCCTTTGGTTGCCTCTAGCCTTTCTACTATTTTAAATCTTTGTATATTAAATTTTTATTGATATTGAAATGCTAAGAGATGTAATAATACTGATATACCAAGTGATTTAACATTAAAAAAGATACAAAGATTTTCAGTGGACATTTGAAAACAAGGTTTGATGCATTACGTTACTACAAAATTAAATATATGCAGTTGAACTCTGAGCACTTCTGTTTGTAATATATGAGAATGTTCTCTTAAAGCTGTGTCTCCATAATGACATTTGAATTCCAACTTTGGTATGTAATTTTAGGATAGTACTTTATGTTTGATTTTCAACAGCATAATTTTTTGCAGCTAGGTGGCTTGCGCTTCGAGCGGATTCTTCTTTTTAATCAAAAGGAGGAAAGCTTTTGCTCTACCTCTTTATAAACTCACCAGAGCCAATCCTTCATATCAAAGTTCATATTTTATTGACCAGACAGTGTTTTGTCTTTGCAATTAACTGCTGCAAGGATACAGTGCTGTAGAAACTATTAAAGGACAGTATTGATGTTACTGTAGTATTTTACCAGAATAGTTATTTAAAGTATGCAGTTACTTATGTTTTTACGTCTGTGCTATCAGCCTTTTCGACTGCTCTGCACCTGTGCTGTCACTGCCTTGTGTCCCTTCCTCTTCTAGCCCTGTCCCTTTATCTGGAGCTGTGGTGGTGCCACATTGCCGTAACCCCACTACCGCTTGCATTAGTTACCACCATAGGATCCACTTCCCCAGAGATGGATCCTGGTCCCTGGGCATAAAAAATCAGCAAGCTAAGGGGAAGGAAGGGCCCCTGCCATCACCAGAGACAACTTGAAACTCTTCCGAGCCCTCTCTAACAGGCTCGATAATTCTACAGTTCCTTATAGTAAGACACTTTTTCTGGTATTGATGTCATGACCATTTTAAAATGGCATCAGCCATTAATTACGATCGCAACTTTTAATTCTGGGTTTCTGTTTCAAATCTTCCCCAGTTCAGTCAGAACCAAAAGTTAATGCCCGTTGGCTAATTTCCAGTGCATGCCTCCACAGAACAACCGTTGCCTTTAACTGGTGGAGAGATCAAGGCTTGAACTGACAAAAGACATCTGTATCTTGGAAAACAAATTAATGTTTATGTTTTAATTTATAAGTTCCTGGCTCTTTTATGGTTCCTGTTTTTCAACTAACGTCTCTTTGGATCCCTAGCTGATGGAGAGTCAAAATGGAAAAGGCCCGTGAGAGAATTATCATAATACAACATCTGGTCTGCATTGGAAAAAGCTGAGAAAGATATTCAACATCTCTGAGACCGAGAGGCAGCAGCTACGAGGCACTTTGAAAGTCAGACTATGAAAAATTGTGCAGGTTGTGGCCATCTGGGCCAATCTAATGTTGTTTTGGGAAGAGCTACTCTGCTTCCTAGCATCTAAATTTTAATCTCACTTCAGCACAGGTATGTGAGAGCTGGGAGTGGTATGAAAGGTGTTTGCTTTTCATAATGTTAATCTGAATCCCAGCATTGTCCTAATTATGTCGTGGGTTTTTGCCAGTCTCCCAGTTTTCTTTTGAGCATGTTAGCTGAAGAGTCAAAAGGCTTTCCCAGGGCTTTTGGCATAGCTTTATAGGAAAAAGGATGGAAAGGACTTTGTGTATTTTTGGAAGAATATTTTGCATCCTGCTTTAAACTATTCCAGAAGGTACAAGGACATTAGCTAGACTGCATATTGGCTTGCGTACTGGTATGTCACTAATGGCAGGGAGTTTTGCTTTGCCTAATTGTTTCTGTTTTCTGCAGTCACAGACTGTGAGAAATGCAAAGAAATCGTAGACCAGCCCACGCAGTAAGGGTACCACTGGATTCAGAGGGAACAAACTCCTTCCACCACATGAAACTTTGGTCCCTTAAGTCATAGCTCATGCAGAACAGAAACAATTTTACATGTATAACAAGAAACACTGCAAATTGTTTTCCAAACAAAGACGTATACTGCAGATGGAAGAACTGATGAAAATTGTTTATAGTTGAGGAACTAAATGTAGATTTTTCAAGAACAAGGTTGCTCTCTTCCTTGCCAAGACAAACAAATCTGGTAGAACATCTCATTGCTTTAAGCTGCCTGAGGACCCACTGGAAAGTCTATGGACCTTTCTCCACAGAAAATTTGTGTGTTGACAGTACATAAGTGTATTGTCCACAGTTGCACTGTGGCAGCTGCAGAGGAAGTGGAAGGTTCTCAGAAATACATGAGGGAGAAATGGATTTTTGGCTTCTGGAACAGTATGGAGTGCTTTTGGAAATTGGAAGTTTACAAGCTGGATGTTACTGCTACAAAAGGTTATCTGTGAGTTAAACATAATGGTAATTAATCTGCTATCTTTAGATCTCAGCATTAACAACATGATGAAAATGAGAATTCATACTCTTTAGAATTGCGGTTTTCCAAGATGCCTTAATTCCAACTGAAATACCCAGATTTTTGCTGTTAGAGGTTTTCAGCGTTAACCTTTAGAAATACACTGTGCACAGATGTTTTTACAAGGCAGTATATAATCATCCCAAACTATATTTAGTATGCCAGTTATTTAGGAAAAGCATGTATAATCCCTGATACTGACATAAAACATGTATTATCAGAATGATACAGTTTGTACTACCCTGGTATATAGTAGGCCCTGGAAATACAAAACTAATCATGTCATTAATATTCTGTTATGTCTGTAAACAGATATATTGGAAAAGACTGCCAGCAGCATTCTGGGCTGCATTAGGAAAAGCATTGCCAGCAGGTCACAGGAGGTGATTATTCCCCTTTACTCAGCACTGATGAGACCACAGTGAGAGTACTGTGCCCGGTTCTGGGCTCCCCACAAGAAGGAGGACATGGACTTGCTGGGGCGAGTGCAGGGAAGGGCCGTGAAGATGATTTAAGAGGCTGGAGATTTGTCATATGGTTGCCCAAAGAAGTTGTGGAGTTGGCAACCTTGAAGATACTCTGAACTCAACCAGGCAAGGTCCTGGGCAGCCTGCTCCTGGTGATTCTGCTTGGAGCTGGGGGTTGGACTGGATGATCTCCAGTCGTGCTTCCAACCTCAGTGATGCTGTGAATATTTGAAGCAGTTTGCTTATGTCTTGTAGGTGTTTTGGTTGGAACTTGCCTGTGTAGGAATCCTAAAGAAAGCAAAGGCTGTGACCCTAGAAATACATCCAGATGGCTGAGGCCCAGAAAAGGCATAATGGGAGTTGCTGAGTATTTTGGGTATCTCATCAGAGTGATACTTGACTTAAAAATACAAATACAGAAATCACTTGGGTCTTACTATCAATGACACCGAATACCCATAACGATTTCTCGCTTCAGCTGGATTGCAGATCGTAGCAGCCTCTCTCCATCTGAACACCTATTTTTGCTTAGTCTTGCTCTGGAAAACCTTACCATATACTTTACTCTAGAAATGAATATTTGGTGCTTTATGATGCAGAATTCGGTTGTTGGTTTAGTAAACGCTTTGTTTCCTTACTAGTACTGATACTAACAAATTGTAATGTCTTTTGACATATTGCTGCAGTAACAGGCACGTGCTATGTCTCAGAGAATTGAGAATATCATCATTTGAGCAAGGTAAAAATCAAAATATATAATTACATTGCATATTCTATGGCACTACACACTTAGCTTGTAACTATTCTTTTAGCACCTTCAGAATAAGAACAAAGCTGAAATTAAAAAGTGGCTTGCATTTCTTAATAGACACGAGATTTATATGGAAAGGTGAGATAACATATTTTTTTACATCAGCTGAACAGTGATAGGAAGATTCACCTGTGGTTTTTCATCCTGAAGATGCTGAGGAACCAACTTGCAGTGTTGAGAATTACTGGATCCTCCTTCTTTAGAAAACTTTGTCTTTCATATTGCCTCATTTCCCTTTAAGAAAGAGGGAGAGCACTCTGGAAAACAAGAAGTTGAGGAACATTACACAAGGATTGTAAAGCACTTGGTTTCTTTTTTTTTTTTTTTTTTTTTAACATTTCAGCAAATGAAACAGTAAGTAACAATAAGATAACAACTTTATTATCAATACATGGAGTCACATGGCGTCTTACAGACTAAGACAGAAATGTATAAATGCTAATTGTTGGAAGACCTGAAGCCACAAAATTAAGTCTTCAGACATAAATAACGTATGAAGGTGAAATAAACTTACTCATAAGTTCCCATCTTCTGCCACCACTTTTCCCTGACTTACTGCTTTTACAGCATATCTCCTCTGATTGTAATAGTCTTTGCGTGGGATGGGTTTTTTGGTGGGGAGAGTATTCCTTTAAATTGACACCTCTAGCAGCAGTTCCTACTTCTATTGTTTTCCTTTTATAAATTTATAGCCTATTATACCTCTCCAAGCCTGGCATAGCTCCAAGTCACCCATTTCTCAGTAATACAGGAAATTAAATCTAATGCCTAATAAGCATAGAGGCTTATGCAACCTTCGTTCACTGAATAAAGTATTAAATAACTTAATATTATTACCTTGTCTTTTGATAGCTAGAGAGTTGAGCACTTTGTTTTTCTGCAGACCACATAGGTTCTGCGTTTGGACTAGAGGAGCTGGGCTTTATCCACCCCTTCCACCAACTTTTTGAATGTCGCCTCAGTATTCTGCTCTTGTTGAAGGACCCCCTGAAACCTCCAGGTCTAGGGTTTGGTGCCCTTCTCCACTTCTCTCGGTGGTAGGAACCCCCTTTGTTCCCCAACACAAGGGCTGTGTACCCCGAGGTCTTACCCCAGGGGTGCTGGCTGCTTTCTCACTCATTCTCCCCCTCCCAGGATTTCCTCCAGCCTGACCAGATTTCTGCCTGTCCCATCCCATTTTCTGTTAGTAGCCACTGCGGTTCTGTGTCGGTGGGTACGGCATTTAAAAATGCAGAAATCTGGCTTTCAGCCGTGCAGATTAGCACCATAATTTCAGAACTTTGTCTCCTACATGTATCAGTGTAATAAATGGATTTATACTGAATAATTTTAAACTGTTATAGGCCTCTGAAACCCCTTCTGTCTAGGTTCTGTAATATGTAAGGTGACATAAGGTCACCAATGCTGTGGAAATTGGTTTTGCAGTTCGTATGCTAATTCAGCAAGAAATCAGTTCTTGCAGAAACCCAAAGAAAATTATTTTAATATAGCACCATGCTACTTTATTGACTTTCAGGAAAGATATAATTAAAACATTCAAGGGAGTTACAAGACTGGAGCAAATACCATTATGGAAATAAAAGGCTATTTTTACAACACAGCTTATTAGCTTCCTTTCGAAAAAGCAAATCAGCTGAATGTGAATGGGCACAAAATAACATTTTCACCTGCTCAAGAAGATGAGAAACAAGATATTTTTATAAACAGAGTTCAGTGTAAGAATAGACTTGGCACAGTCTCTTCTGTGTTGCTCACCTTGGGTTTACTGTAACTGGTGCTGCAATTTTCTGGATGAAAACTTCCATCGGAATATATCCAGGGCCATTAACAAGGCTGCACTAGTGCAACTGATTGCAATGTGGAACAGAATTCCCTTGGTGGTGCCTAAGGAGAATCTCTGCACTCAGTATGAATAAGTGGTAGAAAATGCCTTATTTTTTTCAGAAACAAATAATTAAGTTAAATTGAAAATAATTGTAATAGTCAATCTCTAAGAATAATCAGTAAGAATTTTGAAGCCCTGTATTTTCTCCAAACAGTGCGGCTATAGTAGCGAACTACTGAGCACAAAAAGTAAAATAACTCTAATATTCACTGTAGGAAGATGATACTAAAGGAAAACAATTTTACCAGCATAAACAGAATAAACAAAATAAAATTGAGTTTCTAAGAAAAAACTCTGAAAGTATCTATATTGTAAAAATTTTATTGTCGTCTTCATGTTTCAAAAGATATTTTAATTTTATGAGATATTAAAGGAAAAAAACAACATTTTACTCTATGTTCTTTCATAAAACAGGTACAATACTTCCATTCCCAAAGGAAAGACACCGGTTGCAACAAGAGTGGTGTCTGTTCTAGAATGAAGAATAAATGGTTCAAAATATCTACGTAAAGAAGAAACACTTAATGTGAAAATAATGTTATTTTATGTAACAGCATCCACTGTGTTCAGGCTGTTCTGTTTCAGATGGCCCAGGAAAACAAACAGGTATGACATCGTATCATTTTACATCATTAATGGAACTGTTTCCTTTAAAATAAACCTTGTTATTTTCTCCTCAAACTTTCTTTCATTAATTGCAAAGTTCTTTTGGCCTAACCATCTCTGTGTATGTTTAGCTATGCTATGTTAGCTAAAGATGATTTTCCGGTGTTTTCTAATATAGACTTTATACCAAACAATTTATTTAATTGCATTACATGTCATTTTAATAAACTGACTTCCAAAAAATCTGTGTTGATGTATATTCTGATCTTTCCTGATCATCTGTTTCAGGGTGACATTATTATGGAATGAACTACCTGGGAGGTTGCTTTAGCTGTTTTAACTCCATTCCTGTAATCCACTCCAGTCTTCATTTGTCAGCTGGTAACTTGTCCGACAATGAACATTATTATTAGAAAAAGTGGTCATTTAACAAAGAGTAACATTTGGCTCTTGAGTTCCATTGTCATCTAGGTTTCTTTCTTGGTGCAGTATCTGTAAATCAGATTATTGTCAGCTAACGGAGTCTTCAGAGGCTGTGCCAATGCCTTAGCTCTACTCCTCATCCCTCTTCTTCCAAGACTATGCAGTGGGTGGCAGCAATGATCGTTTACCTCCTTTACTAAAGATACATGGCTGTAAGAACAGAGAAGGTATGTAGGTTGTGGAATCCGTGTGAGTAACGTGTCACCAAAACCCAGTAAGCCAGAGCCCCTGGGTAAGGTCTGCAGACTCCATGGCAGATGGGTTTGCTTCCTTGGCTGACAGTGCTCAGTACGTAGTTTTAGCTAGCCTGCGATCTTCTGTACTTGGTTTCTTCCCAGAGTGGTCTGGTTTTCTCAAATGCTAGGCCGCTTTCTTCTAAGAGCTACCTTAGATGTCAAACAAGCATCCCCATAAAAGTTTCTTAACTGCATGTATTTATTCATTTCATTCCATTTACTGAACTCTGATGGTTGCTGTAATACTCCGTTTCAGTTAGAAATGGCACAAGGGCGATGGGCAGTCGTGAAGCAGCCTCTGAGGCTGCCAGCAAAATTTGACTTATTCTATCACTATAACGATTAATTGGGAAGAGTTTGTGAATGCACAAAAATTCAGAAGAGGTGAGAAGACAGAAGCTTCTGCAAACTTCATTTTAAAAGACAAAGAAAGAAAAATCAACTGAGACAGCTACTTGAAAGAAATTTTCTCAGCTGAAGGCTGCAGAGTTTCCGTGCCTTGCTTTAGTAGTTATATATTTGTCAAAGAGTTTGACTAAAAATGGAAATGCTCTGGTGGGTGAATTATCTGCAATGGCTTTTGTATACTGCTAAGGACAGTTTGGGACTGTGGTATTGTCAGTGTTAGTGGAAGGTCCTGCAGTGTTTGGGCTGCAGATCCGTATTTGAAGAAGAGCCATGAGAGAAGGGTGTGCACCCCCTGGTGCTGTGACAGAGACACGGGAGCTGCTCAGACCCAGCAGGGTTTTCACCCACGTGAGATCCCCAGGCAGAGCTCAGCACGGCCCGTTGACAATCCAAGAGGGGAGGAAACTCAGTCCAAGCTGTCATCTTCCCCTTCACCACCTTCACAAATTGTATGTAGTTACTTTTTGAAGAAACAGGAAGAGAAAACGCAATTGCATGTTTAATATTATGCTTCCAAAGCGTAGTCAGGTAGGCATACACAGGATGGATATATCTTACACACGACTGGGACGACATCTGCTTAAAATTCCGGCTCCTCTGTGCATTACTGATTTGTCTGTATAGCAAATAGAGTACTCCTAACAGTAACAGCCTGTTATCTCAAGTGTAAAGGGTTTGTTCTGATGGCCAATAGAGTGGAATTAATTTGATTTTTTGTTCTTGTTTTTCAGCAAGCATTTAAAAGGTCCAACAGTTCATCTCTGTCAGATTATTTTTCTTGTGGCTTAGCTTTGACACTAATCTCACTGTTGAGTTTACATTAATGGAGCAGGACCCAAGGTTTTCTCCATGTGTTCAGTGTTATAATTCTGACTTTGGAAGTCTTGTTGCTTGGGATAGTTGCACAAGTAGTGTCTGTTTGCACAAAAACTGCAGAACTAAGGTTCAGACACTGCTAATTAATCAATCAAGCAGGAACAAAAATAGTTTTGAAGGCTACCATTCTTCTTGGCTAATGCTCAGAAGAGTTGGTGAAAACTGCCGAGACAACTGAGTACGCTGAAGAAGATATTTATTATACATTTTATTTCATAACTGGATTTTTAGGAATCAGGTTTTGAATTTATTTATTTTACTCTGCTTTAGCAAATCATATGTAAATATACTTGTTTTTCAAAAATGCCTGCTCTGTTTTAGTTGCTTTTGTTGCCACTAGTCAACTTTTCATTCCCTGTAGTAATGTCCACAAGGTGGTGCCACAGCTAAAAAGTTAGCAATGAATAAGACAAATAAAATTTTATAATTATACCTGCTTTTTATAACTGATTCAAGTACCTGCATCATTAAATAATTAATAGTTATTTTATAAGCATTGTATCATCTGCATTTCTAATTACATCACAGGTTTGCAGGCTTTTTTTTTTTTTCGTAAGTCACTCGTGTAAGCAGAGCTGGGTCTGTGTTGAGTGGGAGCAAGACCCACACACCTGTGACTGTCCAAAATCATGTACAGAAATGAAGAGGCAGCTCAGGGGCACGTAGACGGGCTGATGAAGAATGAAGAGCTGGATCCGTAGAGACTGAGACCAGGAGAGCTGTGTGTGTCCTAGCAAGGTTACCAGGGCAAACGCTGTGCCCCATGGATGTGTCTTCTCCTGGAGAGCACGAGGAGATGCATGTCTGGCAGTACCGCGGGAGTCAGCCTGAATCTGGACAAGCAGAGTAGTTCATCCTCAGCTTCAGTGCAGTCACCCTAGTGGGGCTATGGCACATCATAGCCTAATTTTCAGAGTGTTTTCTACAGCCAGGGGTAGCCAGGCTCACCATCACCTGCCATATCATAGTGTTCGGTTAATTCCAAAGGGGTGTGAAGTGCTTACAGGAGGACCTGGAATGAGAGCAGCTGGATTAGTATCTGCAGGTAACATTTAGTAGTAGTCCTTTTTCTTTAATCATGGTTAAAAAGGCAGCCATCTCAAACTGTGCTTAGTACAGGTGATCAAGTTTCTGAGCACCTTCCTGCACAAGATCAGACTAGAGATCAGACAAGATCAGACGTGTGTCTTCAGTTCTTCAGCTACCCCTGCCCTGCTCCCCTCCATGACCTCTGCAGTGCAGGTACGCATGCTAACATTTATTTGAGTCATTTATTCATCGTATTATTTTGTACCAAAGGCAGCAAGAAAAAAAGGGTAATTTAAAAATACCTTTCAAACAAGCACTGCATTGATTGCTGCTTCCTGCTAGAATCTCTTTTTGGTTTAGTAGACTTGTATTAGAAACAGAAAAAATATCAGGTTTTGCATAAGTTATTTTCTCTAAATTGCTATATTATTATTTTTAAATATACTAGAATTCTGGTGTCTTGTAAGACTCAGTGGAAGTTATATACACCCATGAATCATGGTCTGTCTCCTGGGTATCAACTGGAATGAGAGTTAGAGGCTTAGTAAACCCAGTTCTAAAAGTTATCAAATGACACAATGGTCACCTCTGACGGTTTGGTTTTTTTTTTAAAAAAAAGAGATAATATTTTTAAAATCATATTTTAGAGTGGTTTTCAGCATTTTAAAACTTCGTGTTGGTTTTAACATCAGATTGGAAAAGTCAGAATCAGAGAACTAACTAAAAGTACAAAGTCACCGAACAGGTCAACTAGATTTCATTTCTCAGCCAGTGCAGTTAGTTAGTTTGGACTAACTGAATCATGACAGTGACATTTCGTCAGAGTATTCCTGTAAGGTTTTTCTGACTGTATGGCAGCAATGTGTGTTGCAATTAAAATGACATATTTCTGGTTTAGTTTGGATTTTGCTTTTTCTCTGACTTTATGTGTATTTTTCAGATATTCTACATCAAGAAGAAATTATGCTCTATTCCAAAAAATCCAAAGTCTCTACTATATGCAAACTCAGGTATGCATTATTTTAGCAGTTTAACAACTAAATTGAAATCCTGAACATTTGCCCTTGCAATGTTTGCAATGACTTTGCATTCTTATTGGAAATCCCGTAAGTCTTTTTAAAACATCAAAACTGGTTTTCCTCTGAGTCTGGTTTTCTGTTTTCCTATTTAGGCAATCGTGAACAAAACGTGCTTTAGCTCTGTATCTATACCTAAATTTATATTTAGATACCGTTAAGTGTTAGAAGGAGGTAACTTCCAGTATTCTAACTTAGGAGTCAGTCTGAGCATGGCTCAGAAATCATCCTCCAGATGCACAGTATTAACCGGAAACAATTTAGAATGGCAGTGGTATCCTGCAGGATGTGTGCAACTCGTTGGGCTATGTGTTGATTTACACAGGACTACGTTATAGATTATACGTTCTGGTAATTGTGGTATTGTTATTGCTAGGCGATATCTAAGCACAGGAAATACATATAAGCACATTGGAAGTGATAACATCCACTCCTGTTTAAAAGGCAATATTTTATTCTAGTCGAAAAACTCATACATAATACGTCATTTGCAAGAGAGAATAGACCATTCTTATTAGTACTTAGAAAGACTTTTAGGAAAAAAAAAAATGATTAATTATGGGAGGCCCAAACCCAGTATTTACAAACAAACCCACATAAGTTTTTATTATTATTCCCTTTAAAATTGTTTTTTTCAGTGTGGACTCTAAGCCAAGATCAGGAAGGAGACAGTACATTTCCATCTGAAAACACAAGAAAGATCAAAATAAATTCTCAGTGTGTCACCAAAACCACAGTACTAGGTTTCTGTCAAGGAGAATGAGTAATACCGTTCTAGCTGTGTAGAAGTCCGTGAGTGGGTAATAATTTCATCTGACTGATAGGGCAGTTTATATATTCTACAATAAAATTATCCCATTTAAAATCTCGCCCTATTTCTGCAGCTCCGAGAAAGCCTACCCACCATACCCATTTTCCTCGAGTCCCTCTCTGCCTGCTTGTCTAATTTTAGGATTCAGGAACAGGTGTTTTCTCCATGCAACATCCCCAGCCCTGTCTTGCAATTCAGGAACAGATTGGCTCCAACCTTGGCTTGAGAAGAGGCATCCGTTCTGCTGCTGCTCCGGGATGTGAGATTTGGGTTCATCCTCAGCCCTGCAGCTGGAGACAGCGCACGTTGAAGCCCCTCTCAGAGCATCTCTCACCATTTCTCTTGATGGTGGAGGCTTCAGACCTATCTATGCGCTTAGGAAAGTTACTGATCAAGTCAGGGGTCTCCCAAGTTCCCTCCTGGAAGGGGCTACGGATCTGACTAGAAGAGGGAGGAAACGTCTATCAGATTTTGTATGCCAGCCTCTTCTCTACAGGCAAGACTAACTGACAAAACGTAGCTAACATATTATGTGTGCTATGCCTATTTCTTACTTTGTTTCACTAGGCAAAATAGATTAAAATCGGTATAAAGTTTCCCTCTTGTTCCTCTCAACAGTGGAAAATTACCAGGGA
Organism: Rissa tridactyla; assembly: GCF_028500815.1. NCBI lineage: Eukaryota > Metazoa > Chordata > Aves > Charadriiformes > Laridae > Rissa > Rissa tridactyla. The sequence goes on along the minus strand of NC_071473.1, from coordinate 48,341,210 downwards.
AGAGAGAAGATGACAAAGATTTAACTTTATGGAATAATTAGAGGAGAGCACACGATATTCTCTCAAAAGGCCTTCCAGCTAAACAAGGGGTTTTTTAGCATTGTGAAACATTCTTGCCTGTATTAATACATGAGAAAAGCAACAGTAGAATTGTGAAACAAATTAATAAATCCAAAAAATATTAACCCCAGAGCCATGGCCAAATCTATATCCATACTGCAGCATGATTTCAATTGTATGGCAGGGTAAAATCAGATTTAGAGTTGATGTTTGATACTTTCCCCGTTCGTAATCCTGGAGCTGGTAGTACTGTTGCGGGTCAATGATACCATGCTGTACTGTGTGAGTTGGTATGTTGAGCTCATAGTTACGAGTGAGGTTCTAAACAGACACTGCAACATATAATAAAGGATTGACCTACTAACGGATCTAACAGCGTGATAAACACGTATCAAAATTAGCCCAAAGCGCAATGGTTTCCTTTATGATTTAATGAAAAACTTTTTATCATTTTCCACCTATATTATTTAACGTTAAAAATACATTTGTCTTTATGAAGTTATAAATGCTACTTTTCCAAAATTTTTGTGCTAACACTGGACAGAACTTCAGTTTTGTCAGATCTCGTATTAGCAAAAGTTCAAAATAATAAGGTGGCTGATCCCTCTAAATTAACACTAATATGCCTTTGCTTTTTTGGGGGAGGTTCATTATAATATTTTTTGGAAGCGTCACCTGCTTAGGTAAGCTTTGATTTGCAAGATAATGTGAAGATATGTTTAATGTAAAATATGTTCTTCAGTATTTTCCTGAATAGGAACCTCTGTCCCTACTATAAACTCGTAATACCCTGTTTAACAAAGGAGCAGCTTCAATAGTACTTCAAGTACAGAATGCTATGCCAGTTTTCGAAGTTTGTTGCTGGGATCAGGGCTTTAAAAGCAAAGATCAGGTAAAGATCCTTACTTGGAACACACTAGGAAATGTTTATTTTTTTTCTCATAAGTCTGCTTACTAAATAGACCAATAATAACTTTACCTTTAATATAATTGAATATATTTGCATTTGTGTGAGTCACAGGAAAGGAACAGGTATATGTATTCTGCTGTTTGTCGTTAGCTCGGGATATCCAGAGAAAATCCGTAAGTTACTTTAATTTTGCCTTGTCTCAAATCTGTCGGATTTTGTTTGAGTTTGTAAGAGCAACTTGTCACTAAATTTTTAGTGGAAATGTATGTTCCAATTGAAGTGCTCTAATGAGTCCTCGTCATTAAAATCCCATGAGTTCTGTCGCTTGCAGGGAACTGCGCGGAGCCCCGAAGCCCTTGGATAACTCAGAGGCTTCCTCGTCTTGCTTGAGCAGTGTGACATCACTCTACAACACCTGAGGTATCTTTACGGCTTAAATATTTGGTTTAAATATCTCAAAGCTAAGAGGTTCTTGAGCATTAGAAGACACAGAGCTTAAAGATCAGATTGAGCCATGCCTCTTGCATTTACTGCGTCAATAAAGCTATCAGGCTGGTGACCAGCAAGTCTGCCAGGTGCGCTCTTCCGTATTTTGGGTAAGTAATCACTTGGGCCTGGGATCTACTGTACAAGTTATGTCTGAACCCATTTGCAGTTATTTTAGATGACAATAAAGTGGTCAGGATAAACTCAGAAAAGAGTTTAGCACTTTGTCAGCGTGACAGTAGAAATTCCTGGGGATTCAGAGTCTAAGGTTTAATTTCAATTAATTGTCAGGATGCTAAGGCTCATTTTAATCCAAAACACTGTCAGCTACCATCACTGCAGGCAAAATGGTATTTCTTCCTACACCTAGGAGCCCATCTAGGTAATAATCCGGGTTGCTCTCCTGTCTCTGAATTTGGTCCACAAGGATGACAGGAGCAGAGGCTGCAGCTGGCCAGGAATTCCCTTACACTTGATCGTGCATCAGCAGCCTGAAGTAAATAGACAAGTCTATTTTTCCACAAAATGAAATTATTACAGACAACAATATGACAAACTGAAAACTCCTCAAAGTTGTTAAATTATATCTGGTTTTGAAAAGGAGCTGCATGGAGCAGATACTCAGCGAGGCAACGAAGCCCAGTGGGCAGAGCGCTGGACGGGGATTGAGAAATCTGGGTCCTTTTCCAAACTCTCCTGACTTTTAAGTGACCTTGAGCTGTCACTTCTCTGTGCTTCAGTTTCACTGTGTCTTTAGGAGGAGGAGGGTAATCCTCCATAATGATTTTAGATTTACTGAAGACAGTATCTCTATCGACCCCAGGCATTTCCTGCATTATCCTGAGCTAAGTGTAGCTGTGGTTAAAGATGGCCAGGATTTGGTCAATACCTCCTGTATTCCAGAAAATCTGGGAAACTTTGGTTATTAGGGTCCTTGCTTTCTGTTGTCTCACAAAACATATTTCCATGTAAAAGGTCTTTCTTATCTTTCAGACCATTACAAAATATCTCCAGAACATTTCATATTATTTAGTTGCCACATTAATACTCACAGTTCTTGCTAACATTACAGGGAATTGTGGTTGCCAAGTGCCTCTCAAGATCTTACAAATGATAACTTAAGATAGATCATGTATTTTTGACCAAAAAAAGTGTTTTGCAATGCAATACTTAACATATCTGGGTAAAATTGGTATCAGTTAGTTTATGTTACAAGATATTTCAATTGGACCTTTAGCTTGAGTCTAAAACACTCTGATTGAAACTCAAAAAAAATGTGGTTTTTTTTTTTAAGTTATATCTTGATTTTACACATTTTGTATTGATCTACAACTACAAGCTCTGTGCACAAAAAGAACAGTCTACTTTCAAAACTGTTGAATGCTTTGACCTCAAGGGCATAGAAACTGTTGACTCATTGTTTTTACTGCATATAATATTAGTCCTTTGTCACATCCAGGGAATGACATCATCTTCTTCATTGTTAGCAGCAGGTTTGAATAATAGAAAAAGTGCAGCATTAGTTGTCTGCTGTATTTGCTCTTAATAAATGAATGGATTACTGGAACCGAGATTCAGATTAGGAGTTTTGAGTAACATTTAGAACAAGTTGGTGCCTGGTCCCTGCAAGGAGCTTCGCTCCTGCCCACCGTCTGCAGGGCTGGCGAGTGGCCAGAGCAGGGAGCCTGCGGAGTGGGTGTCACTGAGGGGACAGGCTCCTCAAAGGCAATAAGGGGAGATAGGAAAGGAAGAGACAAGGCACAGAATGGAACAGAGCTTTTCTTTAAGGCCAGTTTAGTAAAAGGAATCCCTAAACTTCTGGGAATCATATTTCTCTGGAATCTAAAAATGTGAAAGGTAATCCTCTGAAATTAAGTCATCTCCAGGACATGCTAAAAAAAATGGGAAGCGATTACCTTCAAAATGCACCAGGAGAAGTATTTTATCCATTCCAAATTTGTATTCATGTTTATTACTCTTCTATTCCCTATAACTAAAATGTCTTTGTCCTGTTCTCAAAGAGTAGTTCCCTATTAGGAGTATTTGCTTACGCCTGCCTGCTTCCTGGAAGAAGGGTACATCATTGCAGGTAGCAATCAGGCTAGTGGAAGTCTTCTTTGGGGTGATACACCACCTTCTTCTATAGAATTCTGCAGAACTATTTTATGGCGAGGAAAATTTTAAGTGTTGCTTCCTGAACAATAAATATGTGTGGTGAAACAGAGATTCCTTGAGGGTCTGATAAAATGGCAAATCCTAATCTCTCTCTATTATCCACTGCCTTTAAGTCTTCCCAGAAAAATGTGATGTATTTAACTATAAAATTATGCCTTTGTGGTCCCCAAAAGATTTTATACCAAATAGAAGTTCCTGTGTTAACAGCCTGAACCAAACTGGACTTTGACAAGCTGAAATCCATACAGCTGGGAGAGAAGAAGAGAGGCAGCAGGCTGGGAAAGTTGGAAGCGATGGGTTAAGGATCCCGGATTGCTTAATCGCGGAGGCCCACGTACCAAGAGTGGACTCAGAGAAGGGGTACACACATGGAAATACTTCCTAGAATGCCAGAGCTAAGAAAGAACAAACAAACCACACTGTAAAAGATTAAATTCAGACCCACTGACTTGGAAGCAGCAGGGATGTAATGGATTGGCCTTTTTGCAACGTAGTTTTCTGTACCTGTGCAGGTGGTGACAGCTGCCTTGCGAGTAGATGGCTCAGGTTTAAGCAGGTGCATGTATCCCAATTCCTCTCCCAAACTTCTGTTCCAAATTTCAGACTTACCCAATGTGAGAAGTAAAAAATGTTGTGCTTTTTTCTTGATGTTTCATATGCTCTTGCAATATGAAGCCTGACTTCTTTTCTCAGCCTTCTGTTTCAATCCACAGTTCCTCTTCGGTCAACATTTCCAAAAGATCTCATGTAGCATGAATTTTGGAGAGGCAAAATCACTTGATTTTCCCTCACCCTGTTTAGAAGAGGCTTTACTTGGACAAAAGCAATAATGCCAGCCATTTCCCTTCATCCCCTTAAAATTACTGGCTACCTCTAAAGAACTGGGTCTCTCTTTTATGTCACTGTCTGACAACTCGTCTGAGTTAAACAGGTTGCTGTGGCCAAGTTAAATGCTTGAGAAATAGACCATAGAATTAATTTGCAATAGTGAGTTGTCTCAGCATCATTTCTCTTCCTCTCGAGGGGAATGCTGGCTCAAGCAAAAGAAAAGATTACCGTAATAAAAATATTCTGAAGACATCCTGTTGATTGTCCCGAGCGCGGATGGTGTTGTCTGTTCTTCTGTTGTACGTAGTCAGCCAAAGGTGCAAAATTCAGAATTTCTTCCCACCGTGAAAGTATGGCATTCAGTACTACAGGGTAATCTCTGCCTTTCTGGAAAGCGGATGAAAATGTGGTGTGGCAGAGCTTTGCTTTGGTTTCCATAGCTGGTATCAAATTTGCCCCATTTATGACTATAATAATAGGACTTGTTAATTTTGACACGCCAGAAACTTTAATGAAGAGAATGAAGGTATGTGAACAAAAGGAAAATTGCAAGCAAAGTAACAGCAAATTTTGGAAAAAGAAGGAAATTTTTTTTTTTTCTCTGAATATGCAAATAAGGTTTCCCATGTTTGTTTAGGGACAGCAAAGACTTGAGGTTTTAAATTCAGCCAGAACAGATGCTTTCATTTACAACTGCATTTGAAATGGTGACCTTGAATATCAAACTCAGTGACAGCAAATCTCATTTAGAAAGTGAAAAAAAAAAAAAAAAGTGAAAAAAACTCAGAAATATCCACAAATGACTGAGTGAAGCCCAGCTTACAGAAAAGTGAGATGCAGCAAGAGTCTGTCATTCTCTATTTGCTCTAAAACGTCCTTTCCTCAAAATGGACAAAGTCTGATTTAAGGCATTTTCACTTAAATGCAAATAGTCATAAAATATGGAGGAAAACGGAGAATGTTATTTGCTTCAATTCATGTAAACTAATCGGGCCGAATGAGGAGAGAGTCTTCCTGTAATTCGGAGGGCTGCTGAGTACTATGTATGAAAGAGTGTTCCTCCCCTCGGAAAGAACTCGAGCTTTGCATATGTATCAGTGTAGAAAAAATAAGTATTGACTTATTCACAAATTGCTTTTCAGGCACTGGATTCCCAGAAATGTATTTGTATAACAGCATCTAGAAGCAAATGAATGTGTTGATAATTTAATCAGGTTTTGTTTCATTTTATGGCCTTAAAGACACCTCGATCTTAAAAAAAAAAAAATGTTTGTCATTTTGAAAAGCAGAACTTTTATCTCAACTCTGATGCTCACTTCCTTACTTCTTCCAATAGAGATTTTTGACAGGGATTCAGTATGCCCTATTTAATTTTCTTTCCGAGTGCCAATTAAGATGTTTCCTAGTATTTTGTCAAACAAACAGGTTCTCTGCGAGAGGCTAACTTGTTCTCCTGCTCTTATTATCTATGTATCTTTCCAAAATGAAATACTGTGAATGGGGTGCCTTCTTTTCATGTCCAATGTGAATTTTTTTAATTCTGTCGTTCTGCAGGATGGTAAGGAGAGAAAATAAATCAGATGTTTTATCAGATTGTACCTTGATCACATTTTTCTCTGTTCTCAAAGAGCACAGTGTGGAGCAAATAGAATTCCTGCATTTTTAGCTTTGAAAATAATTTAAAGACCCAACACTGGGAGTGGAGTTCTACTCATCTTAAAAAAAAGAAACAACTCATATTGCTCTACCATGGTCATATCTGACCATTTAGGATCTCCTGGTATTTAATCTCCATTTAATTAATTGGTAAAAACTTATCAGTAGGAGACGAAATATGGGCAGAATTTCACCCACCATAATACTTCCCGTCACTGACATGGATGGGTGATGAAAACTGTCTGTAACTGCGCTTCTGGCTACTTCTTGATCCTGGCAACCTAGGAAATACTGACGCTGTGTGTTAGGTAGGTACTAACCACGGTGGGAGAGGTGCCTGAGCCTTCACATTAGGGAATTTTGCTGTCTTTGAAGTATAAATTGAAATTATTAATGTTAGGGATAAGTTCATGGTGGCCATGGAAGTCGAAAGGTAGTGGTAGAGCTTGTGTCTTTTAACAGACAAGTTAGCAAAGGTAGACGAGCTTCTGGGCAGACAAGAAGGTTACGTTGCCCTCCTTTTCTGATACTCTTGCTATAGGCAGAGGATGTTGCAGATTTTTTTCTGAGCATTAAGTAATCCAAGAAAACAACAGGATGGTGAAAATCAAAAAGTTAGGCTTTAATTCTTTTCCATCTCCTTTATCACCTCCTCAAATTATACTGCAAAGATCCAGAGACTAGATCTCTGGGAAAGCTCCTCAGTCTCTGGGGAAAAGTCTGAGGAAATAATTTCAAAATTATTTACCATATAGTTTTCTCAGTATGGTAGAAGCTAGATATAGCTCTGCTGGCTCCTCCACAGATGCCTCCCATTTATAAATGGCACCCAATAACAAGTAACCCTTTTTGAAACATTTGAAAGATTTCTCTGCCCCAAAATAGCCAGTATCCTCATTATTTAAGATACATACCCAAACTGATTTCCCTCTCTCGGTGCCTCCAGTGTAAAATTATTTCGTTGTCAGAAATAAATCAAGTCTAACTTGTGGAGGGAAAAAAATCGGATTCCATTGTGTGCTTCATATCGTACCATTATGAAAATGGTATATTAAATTCAAATACTTCAATTGTACCATTAGATGGTGTCATTATGTGGCTTGCTAATTGATAGGTTAGTCAAACGAACATTATAATTTTAGACTTCTTAGAAGGACCCGTACGGAGAATTTCCAAAACACGGAGAAGTGAACTGGGTGTTAGGAAGGAAAAACATTTACCGAGAATCTTTGCTAATGCCTGTCACTGAAAAATCGTTACCTAACTGCTGTGTGCATTCCAGGACTTGGTGCAGTCTATTTTTAATACCTGCTATGAAAGAACTTCCTGCTAGTTTTTCTCTTTGAGGGCTGCTTTGTGGTTCACGCGATCATGTTGTCAGGCCAAGTTTTCTGCTATCCCTAGACCTCATTTTTCCCACTCAAAAAAAAAAAAAACAAAAAAAAAAAGGGAAACTGTATGAAATGCGAGAAGATGCTGAGCATAAAGTGCCATTAAGAGTAAGGTACGTTACGCAAATGTTGCAGTGGTCCCAGAACTAAGCACTGCCACCTCAGGCTTAATATTAAACCTGAAAAGAAATCTGAACATGTTAAACACATGCTCTTGTAAGAAAAGCAAAAAAAAACCCCAAACTTTTATGCCAAGCAACAGCACCTAGCATGAATTTTCAACTTTGTGTTTATTAAGCCAGATTTTTTTTTAATTAAATCAGGGAAGTTTTAATTTTGTGCTATTCTCCAGACAGTGTTATCACAGGTCACCATTTTGACCATTATTTACATAATCATGATCATTAACATAAAGCATTTTGCTTAAATGCAACCGAACATCTTCAAACACAGGCTATGCAAGATACTTCAGAATATTTTAACTGCACAGAAGGTTTACAGCATTAGTATAATTTTGCTGTTAAAATCCTAGACAAAGAAAAACTACTAAAGATGAAATGGCCAGAGGGACCACCATTTTCACCTTGTCTGACTTCCTGCAAAACAAAGGCCACGGGACTTCCTGAGTTAATTTCTTTTCGAGCTAGAACACATCTTTTAGGCAAACGTGCAGTCAAGTGACAGCCAACCCATTAGATGTAATACAAGAATTTTAAAGTATTAATTTTATGGATAAAAAAATAATGACTGTACCTGCAAATTAGCAGGCAGTTCATCATTGTATATTACAGGGGACTTGTGTGGTGCTCTTGCTTTCATCCATAGCAGAGAAATGGAATGACAATTTTAAATGCAAAATCGCATCCAGTGGTAATTGCTGCAAGCGTTGCCGTGAACCTGCTCTCGAAATCCCTAGCAGGGAGGCAGCCGAGCGTTTAAGTCAGATGACTGAAACAGGTAATGCCCTCAGCTGTCCCACCTGCCGCCCTGACATACGTCACCGTCGCCACAAAAGGGGGGTTTCCACGTATAGAGCAGCTCCTGACCCGCCTCAGGTTTCAGTTTGGTGTATGAAGGCAAAGACTGGACTATGGGAAACGGGGAGCACCTTTAGGGGCCGTTGGGTTGTGCTCACCCTGGGGGCTGTAATGGCGAGCTGCCCCAACGAGAGCATGGGGATGAGGGTACCTGCTCCGTGCCGCAGGTTTGCTCCATCGGCACATGCGGAGCAGAGCCAGGGTATTAAAGAACTCCACAGCTAAGGAAATATTTGGACTTTCCTTACTGTTGCTTTGATGTTCTCCCACCAGAAGTAATTCCTTTCCTCCCCTTCCCTCTGCTGTCTCCATAACGTTTCATCTCCACAGAATATTTTTGATCACTTGTTTCTGCGCTTCTGTAGATCTTTCAAGTTGTTTTTGTTACCAAAGAAACTGCTCCAGCCCTCAGTCCCAGTGCTCCCAGTCTCAGTCCCAGCACACGCCTCCCTCTCCCTCTTCATGTCAGAGCAGCCTGGATCATAACCTGCATTTTCAGAGGAAACGTCTTCACCCAAAAATATGAAATCTGAATTCTGCTTATTTCAACAAAGTTGTTATTAAAAAATTCATTATAGATCACTTTAAAATTTTCCACATTTAGGCCAAAGTCATGGAACTGCTCTGCTCAATCTTGTCCAGTGCTTCATAATAACATCTTGTTTTCAGTTGCTTGTAACTGTCCTGGCTGGTATTTTCCAAGCCAAGCATCTGCCCCAGGTTTAATTTTTGGCAGTTTCCAGCTAAACCACTGTAGTCATTTTCAAGAACAAGGTTAAAAAAATATTTTGCCCATACTAAAAAATAATAATCCGGTTGCTTCATTCAGAAGTGCCGGTTTCCCTATTTCTCTACAGGAGGAATTTGAAATGGAACACCGTCACTGGTCTAGTTTCATCCATGTACCTTTTGAGCAGCAACTTGGAACTTGGCAGCGCGATTGCTGTGGTTTCACAGATGTGCATCCAAATGTAACAAAGTTATAAGACTCCATAAAATCTCAGTTTGCACGTGATCGGTTCAGAATTGTTAGCTTTTGGCAGCTAAATTTTCCGAAGATCAGCCGGTGCTGATGGAGCCCGTTCTGCCTTGGGCTGCTGTATGGCCTGCAGGCATCATGGGCAGCTTTCTCGCACAGCAACCCAGTGTGCTCTTTGCCTGGAGCAGCGGGGACCAAGCAGCCTTTCTCTGCAGTCTCTCCTCCTGCCTTCCTAAGAGATCACCGTCTGTGAGATCTGATGCCCTTCCTGTGCTCATCATCTCCCCTTCTTCTGGTACTGCTGAGGCAGTGAGAAGAGGAGGATGGATCACAAAGATCAAAGAGTTTGGGATGAGGCCTGTAACCAGTAAAGCATGGAAGGGAACAGGAGATGAAGGCGGTAGATGCCAGGGAGACAACTATTACTGACCAGTGCTAGGACTTCTCCTAGGACAACTAGGACATCATGGACAGAAATCAGTTGTGGAAGCGGTTTAATGAGTCTTTGTGACTAGGAAAGTAAAAAGATGAAGACATCTGGAGTACTGCATCCAGCTCTGGAGCCCCCAACATAAGAAAGACCTGTTGCAGCAAGTCCAGAGGAGGCCACAAAGATGCTCCGAGGGCTGGAGCACCTCTGCTATGAAGACAGGCTGAGAGAGTTGGGGTTGTTCAGCCCAGAGAAGAGAAGGCTCTGGGGAGACCTTATAGCCCCTTCTAGTATCTGAAGGGGGCTACAGGAAAGCTGGAGAGGGACTTCTACAAGGGCATGTAGCAATGGGACAAGGGGTAATGGCTTCGAACTGGAAGAGGGTGGATTAGAATTTAGAATTTAGAATTTAGATTTAGATTTAGAGGGTAGATCAGGAAGAAATTTTTCACTATGAGGGTGGTGAGGCACTGGAACAGGTTGCCCAGAGAAGCTGTGGCTGCCCCATCCCTGGAGGTGTTCAAGGCCAGGCTGGACGGGGCTTTGAGCAGCCTGGTCTGGTGGGAGGTGTCCCTGCCCATGGCAGGGGGTTGCAACTAGATGATCTTTAAGGTCCCTTCCAACCCGAACCATTCTGTGATTCTATAATGAGGTTCTGCTAGGCATGGGGAAAGGCTATGATATATGAGGTAAGGAGGTAAATAAGAATAATGGAGATAAAGATAAGATACCAGGGAAAATAATTAAGAAAAAATAAGAGGGTGGATGTGCAGGTGAAGGAAAGTAGGAGATGAAAATAGAGGGTGAAGGGTGCAAGAAGGCAGGAGCCAGGCAATGGAGGGAAGGAGAGCGAGAGCTGGGAGTTACCTGAAAGCAGCAGAGAGAAAGAGAAGGCAGGAGCCAGGCAGAGGGAGCGTTGGTTGAGAGCATCCAGGGAGAGGAGGAGTGCGAGTGCAGAATGAATCCAAGAACAGGCTGATTTTTTGAGTCAGCCATCAATGCAGATTGTGATTTATCTGCAAGGGTATCAGAATAGGAATTGGGTACGGCTAGCATCTGTAGCCACACTTTTTTTCTTGTTGGAGAGCTTCTTTATCAAATATTCTAGATCTTTTGAGCCGGAGCTCCAGAGTTAAGGTGACCGCAAGTCACTATCTGTTTACTTTTCAGGCTTCCTCTGACTTTATTAACAAACAACATTTGAAGTGCCTGAAGTGCAATATGCTGCTTTTTTTTAACCACAGTAAAAAAAAAAAAAAATTCTGTAAAATACATTTAAAAAAAATATTTTAAGTAATTTTAAAATTATTGGTAGGGCTGCCAGCAATGCCTGTCACTGGCAGAGCAACGCAAGGCCCTGCGCTTGGCTCAGTGGCCTTTCGCTGGGGGTGTTTGTCATCTAAGAGGGCTTGCACCATCACCACAGTCACTAGGCAGGCTTCATCACAGAGGTGAGCAGGTTTTTTTTCTCCTACCAGCTAGGAACACCACCACCAGGAGACACGGGAAGAGAGAGGCGGCGAGGGCTGAGTGTGCCTGGTGGCCACCGTGTGCCCGCGGGCAGAGCAGAAATGGGGAGGGCTCAGGAGGAGCTGGGGAGAGCAGCAGCTGGAGCAGGAGGTCCCCCGTGGCACTGCTAGAGCTGCAGAGACACCAGAGTTACACTCTTCCACTGGCAAAGCAGGGGCAAACGGTAATATTTGCCTCTAACATGAGGATTCGGCTGGCAAGCGTGGAATTTCTTTAAGATAAATGGCAAAGGCTTCCCCACGGGCAGCACGTTTGGTCTGTCATGTCCTCTGCCAGCTGGGAGGCAAGCTTTGCAGAGCTGAGCTGCTTTACTTTCCTTTTGAGAATGAAAGTAGCACTGCTGTCAGAGATTAAGTTGTTGGTGTGTATCAGGTGATGGGAAAAATTACTCTGAAACTGCAAATGGTCTGACATACATTTATTTTTACATACTTGGGAGTTGCAAGTGTTTATTTATCTGTTTGTCATCCTGATAGCTCAAAAACACCAATTACACCCCCAATTACAACTCCTAGGGGTAAAGCTGCTGTTACTACTTGGTTCCTCCTAAAGATTAAGCAGGGCTCAGAGCTGCTGCCTTGACCTATTGCTTCTTGGAGCAGCCCTCTGCTCGAATTCTGACCTACGTCCCAGCTGCAAATGCGTTCAGTCCCTTCTTAATTTGTAATAGATACTTGTGTACATTACAAAACCATCTCGCCATTTGGCAAATTAAGTTGTCTGTGGTTAGCTGTGGAATTGCAGAGATATTGCAGCGCAGCGCAGCGTTGCATAACGAGCTCCCCCAGACTTTGCCTTACTCGGGTGAGTAACAGCAACCCTTATCTCCAGCCAGCATCAGATTCATCCCGTTTTTGAGAAAAGGGTTAGTATCAAATATACGACGGGCATGTTATGCCTTGTGGCTGCAATGTTTTTTCAATTAACTCCTCTGAATATACCACAATGAAAAGTGTCAGCTTTTTGCCTCAGAGGCCTATAATTAGATTAAATGAATGCAGTTAATTATCTACTATCTTCTTTACACAAAACAATATGTTTCTATAAATTAAAATGCTGGTCCAGGAAGGAAATTGTTGTTCACTCCAATATACGCATATAGTGCTGGAATACTGTGGATGTAACATAGTGTACCACAGCTTTTTTGTCTGCAGCCCTTAGTTTGCAGGAGCTAAACCCAATTACAGCTGAAAAATCCACATACATCACACTTTTTAGAGCATCTACGTTAGTGCAAGGAGGTGATATTACTAAAAGTTGCAGTGCTCATGAAACGAATGCACTTTTCTCTTTGGCAGATGTTCTCTGTAAAATTCCCTCAGAGAGATTACATACGGCTTTGTTTGTGTACCTGCAGTCACACCCTCAAGGATTATGGTATGTCCAGATACAAAACTGCTTTTTCTAGCAGAGTGTACTTCTCCTTTCAGAATATTTAAAAAAAACCCAAACCCGTTCTGTAGGAAGTATTTACAATTAACAGCTCGGTTTCCAGGCCTGCTGGTATTTTAGCTAGTGTTGACTGAAAAAAATCCTCTGCCTATTCTCCAGCGTTACTAAATATAAGCAAAAGTTCGGGACTGATCAATACGCTCCCATCCTGGCATCCCTCATTTAGAAGCAGAGATATTCAAATGGTGGTGCGTCACCTCGCCGGTAGCAGTTCTGCAGCAGAAAGCACTCTTTTTGGTTTGACAAAGTGTATCCAAATGTCCCTATTTCCATCAGAATAGATGTTAATAACTTAAGGCCTAAATATGCGATCCTCCCTCCCCAGAAAATTACAATTAACTTTAGCGGAAGCCCTTATTCCGGCCTGCGCTAGACTCCGCGCGTCAATGCGACGTGTGCCCAGGACTGGTTCTGGGTTTCGTTAGGGTCAAACCCTGCGAAGCTTCCGAATCCTCGGCGTTCCTACAGGACATCGCAGTGTGCTGTGCTTTGTGCCGTGGGAGTACCTTTGCCTCTAGAGGTTCATTAGCTCTCTGTATCAAAGGAGTCATTAAAATATCATGGTGTCGATAATAATCTTAATACTGAGGAACGAAGGGGGCTGTGCTGCCGTACAAATGCTGCCCGTTTCCTGCTCTCGGGGTGTGAGAGGGGAAGAGAAAGACCATCTTGCTGATAGGCACTATCTGCTGAAGGAAAACTTTCACCAGGAGCTGTGAATTGACTTTAACCTTTTAGTGGCTGCGCTGTGAAGCAAAATGCTTCGTGCTTGCTACCCAGAACGGAGCTTTTTATTTAAAATACTGATAAATACCGGCGGCCCTCCTAATTACTTCTACAAATATCAGAAAGCAGTTAGAGAGGAACAAAGAAATGCAACTGGAAACATGGTTCAGTGGTCTTGCACTTCCCTGAAAAGCTGATTATACTTTTGGCTGATTCAGTTTCTTTCAGAGGGAATTTACCCTTTTTGGCAGTTTGAGTTTCGGCAGCGCTGATTGGACTAACGGCAGAAAATGCATCTGGGGCTGAGGAAATTAACTCCGGGTCCTGCGTGTGTCAAACTGAATTTTGCCAGCGAGCTCTAGATTTTGTCTTTTAGCCCCTCGGTGTCCCTTGTTTCGTAGGATTCAGAAGCCATTTTAACACTAGTTCAAAAATAGAGACATTTCGTTTATGCTTTTGCAGGTGCCTTGCCCAATTCCCTGCTTTCCCCCTATGATTTATCTTTTGGGATAAGCACTAATGGAAGGTCAAGGTTATTCTAAAGTATCCAACATACGAGAGTTGTCTCCCTCGTAGCTTCTGAAGATTAATTTTGCACAATTAGAGCTGATACTGTGCTGGAAGGTAATCCAAACGGTCTGGGAAACAGCACCGACTGACAAGCAGTAACCTTTAGCACTGCAAAACGTCCCTGGTGATCTGTACTTAATGCTTCTCCAAAATGCAAGGAGCCATCTTACCACTCAGTGCCATGGCAGAAGTTATTTTTTTTTTATTTTTGTTTTCTCTCTGGGGCTCTGTAAATGAGGTCTGCAAGAGCAAGGCTTGGCACATCTGGCTATCAGTTATGTGCCATCCAGTTTACATCCGAAGATAATTTCCTCGCCTCTGTGACAGAGAAACCAAGAAGCCTGGATTATTTTTTTTTTCCCCTCCCTCTTTCCCCTGTTTGTAGTTTTCAAATGTAGCAAAAGGTCATAAAAAGCTCTGCCGGGGAGATACACCTTGCTTCTCTCTCTTTTTTTTTTTTTATTTAAGGAAACCTGGAGACAAACCTGGCTCTTTTTGTCTCCTGGGAGAAGACGCTTCTGCATCCCTGAGATCTGGGGGTGGGGGAGGCAAGCCCCGAGCCGCAGCGGGCGGCAGCCACCCATATGTGTCACAAACATCCCCCCGCGCAGACGTGGGTCCCTTTTCTGTACTCACTGCGGCTGGGGGGGTGCTGCGAAGCCATCGGGGTTATGCTGAGGAAGCTCCAGTCCCGACGGCGGGGAAAGGGAGGGAGGAAAGGGAGGGGGAAAATTAAAAAAAAATAAAAAAAAGAAGAAGGGGGGGGGGGGAGAGAAAAAAAGGGGGGGGGGGGGAAGAAGAAGGGGCGCAGCGCAAGATGCGAAGAACCGCGGCGGCGGAGGCGAGGCGGGAGGCGGCGGGGGCGGCCGCCGGGGCTGCGCGGATCCGCGGGCGGGCGCGCAGCGCTGCGCGGGCCGGCGGCCGCCCTCGGGGCCCCGGCGGCGCGGGGGGGCCGGGGCGAGGCGGCGGCGGCGGAGCCCGGCGGAGGAAACTAAATAAATAAAATCAGACTGTTATTTAAGGCGCGTAAATTTAAAAATATTTGGACAGGAAGAGAACGGGGAGAGGAGCGGCAGGAGAGAACTAACGGTTTCGGAGCCGGGCCCCCCCCCCCCCCCCCCCCCCCGCCGGCCGGCCCCGCTCCCGGCCGCGCTCCCCGGGGGCCGCCCGACCTGCCCCGCACCTCCGCCGGCCCCGACCCCCCCCCTCCCCGGGGATCCCGGCGGAGCCCTCCGGGAGCACCGACATTTTGAATGCGTGTGTGCTGGGGCAGGCTTTGCTGAGGCTGGGTGAGAAATCTTGCTTTCTCTCTTTTTCGCTTTCCTTCCTTCTCCCTTTTTTTCTCCCCCCGCTCCCCCCCCCCCTCCCCCGCCATGCACAGTCTAACAGTCCTCACAAATAAGTGCAGCAGCTTCCCTGCCCTCGCCTTTTTTCCGAGGGAATTTCAGCACTTCAGTGGGTAGGTAATAACGCAGGGCTGCTCCTGGCTGCCCAGTGAATTGCCAGGTACATCCGTGGAAGAGACCCTTCTCTTTCTCCTCAAAGCTAAAAAGTGATGGTTTTCTACTGTTTTAACTCTTTCTTCATGTGAACAATGAAATGGCATTCCCTACGAAGCCAATTTCTCATCCCACCGTGGAATAAAGCGTGGATTTCATTCCTCTCCCCACACTGAAAGCTGGAAAGAAAGTCTTTTCGTGCACTTAACTGTGCAGTCATTTATAGCAGTGGCGACTGGGCCGAATTCACCTCCAAATACCTTATAATTTACGCTCCCCTGGGTGAGCCCAGGGCCAGCCCTGTGTGCCTGCGTTAGCCCCGCGCCTCGCCCCCCCCCCCCCCAGCGCTCCCAGTCCGGCTCCTCTCCCCCTCCCACGGGTGCTGCTGCCCCAGATCCAACCCTGCTCCTTCCCTGTAGGGTCCCTTTTAGGATCTGCCCCTTTTCCCAGAGGAATTCAACAGCCCCCGCCGTTGTTCCGAGGACGATTTAGAAACAAAGGTCAAGTGTAACAGCTTTGCTCACCCGTGTCACCCAAACAGGGGAGAGGGCTCTTTCCCCAGGGTTGTGTTCTCGGGGAGCCCGGGCAGTACGAATCCCGGTGCGGCCACATTTTACACTCTCTGCCTTCACATTTTTCTGTGCTTGCAGTATTTGTTTCTATTTATACACCTCATCTGGGTACTATATTGTTTACTGCCTGTTCCTGGGCTGCTGCAGGGCAATCTCTGCTCCTGCCTGGGAGGTTTACTTTTCGGTCGGTTTATGTCTCAATAAAACGCTCTCAAAAATATTTCGTTCCATCTCCACACGCTGCAGTTTTGCGTCTCCGGGTCAATATTATAGTGGACATTTTCACAAATACGGGAATTGGTAAAACTGGACTTTTTGGTGTTGCCTGACCAGTTGGGGGAGGGGGAGGGAGAAATCACAAAAGTAATTTCTGAAACCACATCTGATATTAGAATCCTTTCTTTTTTTTTTTTTTTTCTGTATAGAGATTCCCTGCTCATGAGGCTCGCTTGCCATTATTTTCTCCTCGCTCAGTAGAATTAAAAACCCCCGCAGGAAAGCTGCCCGCCGGCACAGCCCAGCAGCCAGACACGTTTTGTCACCTACAGCCCCTGCGAGATGCAGGTAACCCCCCGGCGGATCTATTGCCTGTGTTTCCCAGAGGCTTTTTGTAGTAACCATTAACTTCTTGGGGCAACAGAGCGTAATTGTCGCTTTCAAAGTATCTCACTAGGATTTTCAATTTATAATATTGTTTCCAATGAATGGAGTGGCTTATAGATAAAATGCAGCCGTAAAAGCGAATAAAACGTACCTTTAAACCAGACTTAATATCGGCCCGTGACTCACCGGCTGAGGCTATAGGCACGGTCGTGGTGGAACACGTTCTGACTCTAAACGTGAACTTCTGGCATGCCATAAAAGCCGCTATTTCTGACTAGGCGGGGCATTTTTCTCGGAAAAGCAGTTGTTTTATTAAGCCACTGCTTAAACTTGGGCTTAGAGTAAATGAAATGCTGGTGGAGCTCAAAACGGGTCGGGGATGAGGGTGTTTTTTTCAGTAGCGCAGGTGACAAATGAGAGAGATGGATATTACCTTTGGGTGTTCGCCTCTGCCGTGGCAGCGAATGGGAGAAATCCCGGGGGTAGCGCGGATTTCTGCTTTAGAAGAAGAGCGCAGGGCACTCGTTGAGGAGAAGGAAAAAGCTTGGAGCACCCTCCAGGAGACGAGGGAAGGGAGGCGGATAGCAACAGGGAATGGTTTGGGTCACTTCACCTCTGGGACTTGCGGATTACGTTGCTCGGTTTTAATATTTCAGATGGTTTTAGTGCTCTCTATACCGGGCGGTTTGTGGGTTATTTCCCCAAACGTGCATTCTACGTGCCGTGCTGCTTGGATTAATGATCTCTACACCCCTTGCGAACAAAAAATTAATAACAAAAGCGCGCAAAGCTTCATATTTCACAGAGGTTTTTAATCAGAAACCACAGCAGTGTGACAGAGCGTAGACTAAACGTGACAGACAGTTTCAGGAAATTACTTTTTACTCGAAAACGGTAGCAACTGCATTTTGTGGGACTAAAATCTTTTCTGTTTTGAAGAGTTAAAACTTAAACTAAGGTACACCCCCTCCTCTTTTAAGTCCTATTTTAAGTACTATTCATTTTGCATTGATTTAAACCCTTCTATTTCGCGCAATTAAATTTTAGACTATCCAAAATAAAGCACTTTATACTGCCCATCTGTCCAACAACCAGATCCTGTACAAATGTTAGAAGTTTCCTCCCAAACTCTTTCCGAAACGGTGCTGAGCGTCGTTAGCTCCTGTTGTAGCTGGAGCGGTGAAGGAAATTGGGTCTCAAGAATACCCTCAACTGTGTTGCAATGGAAAATTTTCAATGGTTAAATTGCGTTTTAGGTGCAAGCAATAGCATAGCTTCCCGAATATCAAACGTGCTGCTTCCTAAATGTCACTGTATTCAAACATCCCTGTCTTGTGAGATGCGTCTATCATTAAAATAGTTTATTTCCAGGCAAAACAGAGTAGTCGGTGGAAAGCAAGTATTTCTTAAAGAGCATCTAAACTGCACTCGGTTTATGAAGCGACCAGAAAACTTGTTGCATTGCAGCCTTCGTGTCCTCCTGCCTCTGACAGTGGTTCTCTGCTGCTTATTTTGAAACTAGAAAAAACATCTTGTTCAGTGCACAGTAAACACGAACTACTAAACTGAGCTGTTTAAAACCTCTGGCAATCAAAAAAACACCACTCACGTTGTTTCTGGTAACTAAATTCAAAACCAGCTTGGTGAAAGTTTAAATACACAAAAGGAGAAAGTGTCATCTACATTTAGAAAGTAAGTGACCTACTTCTACAAGCTCTTGTTAGTGTCAAAATGCAGCTATTTCCCTAAGCCTCTAAACGCCATCCTCTGTCCTCAGGCCAAGAGCCTTTGCCTTCAAGCTCTGCCTGAGCAGGGAGTTGCAGGTTATCTCTTAAAAAGCTGGTTTAATCCAAAACAGGACTTTAAAATCTTAAGGAGGGGTGGGGGGAGAGAGGTTGAGGGAGGGAGAAATCACAGTAAGCTATTTTTTTTTCCTTAAAAAGTCCAGCAACATTAAGCATGTGAATATGTAGCTTTTGTATTAATGACTTAATACGAATAACCTAAAATAAATTGTAAAACTTGATACTGGAAAACTAAATATGAGCAACGAACATAGACACGGCTGAGTAAATGGCAAGAAATTGCTGGGAGCGTGGATTTAAAACACTTCCGTTATCTAAAAACCCACCTCTATAATTTCTTGAGACTCATACTACCAGCTGTCCAAAAAAAAAAAAAAAATTAGAAGTAAGGTTGTAACACATGTTGTTAAAAAGGAGGGGGGGGGGGAAGGAAAAAAAAAAGAAGGCTGAAAGCCTTAAGTCCAAAGGAGAGCACGTCCGAGCTGGATTTAATTCATGTTTTCCGCGAATAAGCTGCTGTCCTCCAAGAGCTTCACCACGGCGGATCTGTTGTAGAGCTTGGCCAGGTCGTAGGCGGTGGCCCCCCGCTTGTTCTGGTGGCCCACGTTGCACTCCCTGCACTCCAGCAGAAACTCCACCACCCGCACATGCCCCTCCCGGGCCGCCAAGTGCAAGGGCAGGTTGCCCTCGTTATCCTCAATGTTAACATCAGCTTTAAACTCCACCAGAGTCTGCAAAGTGTCCAGAAAACCCTCTCTGGCTACATCATGAATTACAGCGAAGCCAGTACTGTCTTTCAGATTGGGGTCTGCACCGTTAATTAACAACCTCCTGGCAATTTCGGGGTTCCCGAGTTTCATCACCTATGAAAGAAAAAGAAGAGTTGAATCCCGCGGGGGGGGGGGGTGGGGGGTGTGAGCGGGGAGGGGGGGGGGCGGTGTGTCTCCTTCAGCATTGGGTTTAGATCCTCAGTTCTTATCTCTGGGGTTTGTCACGGCTCAATCCTCATTTCAAACAAACAGAAGAGCCCCACTCTAAAACTAACGGCACACCAGAACACCTAGTTTTTATGCATTTTTTACTGAACTCGGTGAAAATGTGAAAGATGTTATCATTTCGGTGGTAACAGCTTTCTGTCTCAGAGAGATTAATGTCTGAAACAGGCGGTGTACAATGGGGATATAATCACTTTTTTTTTTTTTAACGTGGGTTATCTCAGTTTCTTAACATACAAAAATTAAATATGGTTCGGTTTTATTTGCTTAAGTATTGACACACCTTAGCATTACTGTTTAATCTCGTTAAACATCAAATATAGGGGCTCTGGGGAACAGATATTTTACCTCAGCTACAGTAAATGTAGAATGTGTTTTTATAAGCTTTCAGGTGTTTACATTGTCTGTGCATTATCATAAAACAAATATTTGGGCTGTACCATAGTTCTGTCTGCTAAGAAAAATAAATTCTAGAAGAAATTTTTCTCCCCAATATTTGTGTTTCACTATGTCACCCAGAAAGGAGAAGTTAAAAGGAATGTTTCAAAGTTCCAGAAGTTTTCTTCTAAAAACAGTATCGTATATTATATTTTCATAATTACATTGTAAGTAAATCGGGATTATATTCTGTTGTTAAAAAACACCCCATTTTTAAAAAAAAAAAAAACAACAACGATAATTGGATTTTCTGACTGTTCCTCTCAGGAAAAAAAAAAACTTCTTACATTTTCTCAATTGCATCATAAAACTATCATAATTTGAACGCAAATCTCTCTTATTTTGGATTTAACAGCTTGCACCAATTTCCCCCAAATTCTCCGTTTTTTGTTTTCTCAAAGACTTTAAAAAATTAACACGGTAATGTATAATCTCAAACCTATAGGCAGTGTTTTCCTGTTCTCGTCATTAATCTCATTATAAATGTCAAATTCGAAAAAACACCTTTCTTATTTTCTTAGAAACGTCCACACACTGATTTGAAATCTTGGTAAAAAAATAATTATCTGCATAAATGAGCATTACAGTGCATTAGATTTAGCATAATGTACAATTTCTATGAGGCATTTGCTGAAAACCTCTCCTGGTGAAAAATATGTATTAGGCTTTTAGAGAGAGAGAAAAAAAAAAGCAAACTATAATAAATATAATTACTGCAGCGTTTGGACTGTAAAGCAGACCAGTATATTATATCTTCAGAGAAGAGCAAAAGTGCAGATAAGACAGGCTGGGATTCAGGGAAAGAGATTTCCCTGTGCCCCAAGGCTTCCAGCTCCGTATGTGCCACTTCTTTCACTTCTGACCAGAGATGGAAGCGATGTGAAAGAAAACAAGAGCATTGTGATCTCTCTCTCTCTTTAGTAAAATCTGGTCATTTTGGTCCCTTTTTTGAGGGCCCAGGCTGTATTATTTGTGAATTCAAAACATGTATTTTGTTCAAGTGGGAGTTTTCTGTGTCCAGGCGAGGGGACTGAAGGCTTCAGTTAAAGATGCGGGGGGGGGGGGTGGTGGGAGAAAAAAGCACATAAAAGGTGATGGTCTTGGGACGTGGGCTACAACTGTCCAGCAAATGCCCTTTATTTTGCAAAGTTGCACTTGGGGGGAGGGAGGCAAAGAAGGAGAAAGCATTAATTGAATAAGTCTGACGAAGTGTATAAGGGCAGGAGATGTATTTGAGGCCTGTGCATAGGTACACTTCGTCAGAAATAAAAAGTACAGAGCAAGACAAGCTGAGCAGCTGTTTAATCAAACATAAATGCAGAGGGAAAATATAAATTCACTGGTATTAATATAGGGGCATTCTCTCCGTTTTAATTGAGAGGGAGATTATGGATAGACTACCTCAGTTGTGGAGAGTGCAGTGACAGAGAAGCTCTTTCGAGCGTGGTCACGCACCCACAGCACATTTCGGGATGATACATATTGAAAATAAGTCGACAGATTCTCCTGTTTTGATTTTTGTTGTGGTTCATTAACTCAGTTACGATTAGGCAGCGATAAGAAGCATTGTTAGGACACGGATGCTTGTTTAATATAGCTGGATGCTATGTCATTGTGTAAAATATGCCTTAATTCAGGATACGGACAGTTAGCTGCTTTTAGAAAAAAAAAATAAATACATTCCTGTAGGACAAATCGGTTTTCATCCCTCGTCCCGAGGACAAACCAGCTAGCTAAATGTTTCCTGCTTTCTGAAAGAAGTCACTTTGTGTAAGTTTTTAATTTTAATCCTTTCACTCTCTTAAAAGTTGCTGCAAGTGCCTGCACTGCCATGCGATGCCCTATTTAGGTGCTAACAGGGCAGAGAGGAGCTCACACATCTCCAGCTTCAGCGAAATTGTCAAAAAAGGGTAATTCCTGCTTTTTTAGCAAGAGGTGCTTATTTTCCAGCTCTAACATTCTGATGTTAAGCGAAAAAAAAAAAAAAAAAAAAAGCTGTAAATATCTCGAGGACATTCGCAAGCTGTATGCTGTTTAAAAACCCAATTTCAGAAATTATTATCATGGTTTCGGGGGAGGGGGGGAGAGCAGTTAACAAACGATTTTTCTAATGTGTGAAATGAAAAAGACCTATAGCTCCACTTCCACATTTCATTACTTATACCTTAAGTACAAATAACCACACATTATTTCCCCCCCTCCTCCGGATTTATAAATCACTTCTTTCACTATTTGGTAGGTATTCTAGCTTTTTCGCCATCATTATCTGATATTATTAAAAGCAAAATCTTTCATCAGCTCCAATAGTTAGCAGTTGGACGAGTTCCAACCCCTGCCTGCGCAGCCACACACTTAAAAATTAGGACATAGCACCCTATATGATCAGAAAGGAAATAGCTGGAAGCAGTGCCCTGGTAGCCGATCTGAAAAAGCAAAATTTTTAAGCCTTAATTATGAATGAAAAGGCAAGTGATTCAGCTGGGACCCTAAGTCGTCGGGCTAACTCTTAATGTACATCGAAGGGTTCTGAGCAGCATGCTTCCCGATGAGAAAGGTCATTCCTCACAGACAGCGTATAAAGGAAAAGTACCATCCACAGCAGACCCCCGAACCCAGACACGCCACGATTTAAAAGCAGATTGAGGGCGGGAGGGGGGGGTGGGAAAGAAAGGAGGAAATAAAAAAAAAGAGAGAGAGAAATCCTAAGCTTCAAAGAACAGCACATTTGTGTTTACAGACCTGCTATGAAATCCTGCTCACCTAAGCTGATTTCTTTTCCTCTCAACTCTCTCATTCCTTGCCTCTTCCCCACGAAGTTACAAAATATTAGCAAACTCGCAGCCCGTCTGACATTGAGGGTGATCCCCGATTGAAATAATGGTTTTGACCAGTTTTATTTCAAGTACGTCATTTTAGGGAGTTGGAGCCACTAAAGTTATAAAAAATGGCATCCAACGAGTTTGAAAAAACACTCGAATTTCATCCACCAGCCTGTTTAAAACGTTGTCTTTTTTGGAAACCCGGGTCACGGAGGTACCAGTGATGAAATATTTTCTCCCTCTCTGGATACCAACCTGCAGCGCAGTCCTCCCAAATCCATTTTGTGCATTGACGTTTACATTCTTTTGCAACAAATTAGTAAGTTGCACTAGGTCCCCCTTGGCAGCCGCGGACGCCAGCTCGTTCCCAGAAGGCTCGGCCATTCTTTAGGGTGACTGACGATCGGAAAAAAGATGAGATTTTTTTTTTTTTTTTTTTAACCAGGCATGGCATCGGAGACTGACAGAAGGATTGGGATGGTTAATCTTCTGGAGTAGACCTTGTAGTAAATACTCGTAAAAAACCTCCTTGCCAAGAGCCCGCCCCTAACACACGTGATTATTCAGCAAAACTGCAGCTCCACTTGAAAGAAGATTTCTTTGCTTCCACATATAGAGTAACTCCTATTAAAGACTTTGGCCACTTTCGGGGGGGGTGGGGGGATAGGTTAATAGCTATGCAATATATCGTATATGTTACCGGTAACATATATACACGTACACCGGAGACTCACTCAGACCTGAGATCTTTGAAGAAGAAGACAACCCACCCTGTTCACAGTCGGGATCTGGGACTTTAGCAGCAACGGCTCGGAGGAAAAGTCTTCTGTAGCAGTGTGCATCCACTCCCGCTCGGCATCCCCCCTTTCATCCCACACCGCCGCCTCTAGTCCGGGCCCAGCAGGGACGAGAAGGACGATCCGCGCCCGCGGAGGGCCCGGGGCGGCGGCTGCCCGGCCGCCCAGCTCGCTCCCTCGGCGCTCTCGCTTCCCGCAGCAGCAGCTTCACTCCCGCCGACCCGCGCAGCCTCCGCGGGAGCGATCCCGGCCGGCGGCCGTCCCCGCCGGCGGCAGCGGCTCCGGAGCATCCAGGAGGGCGGCGGGTCCGCGGGCGGCGGCGGGGTGGGGGGGGGCGGCTGCCGCGAACCGCCGCCCGCGCTCAAGGCGCGGAGGATCCGCGGAGCGGGGCCGTCTCCGCCGCCCGCCCGGGGCCCCGCCGCCGCTCCCGGCGACAGCCGCCCCTCTGTCCCCGGCCGGGGAGCCGGGGGCGAGCTCGGGCGGGGGCAGGGGCTGCGCGGTGCCCGCCGCTGCCCCGGCCCGGCTCCGCTGGGGCGCGCAGTGACAGCCGCCGCTCGCCTCCGCCTTCGGCTCCTCCAAATGAAGCTGCACTTGCCGGTCCGCGCTCGCTGCCTCCGCCCGCGACTTTGCGCTCCCCCTTTTTTAAGCACAAACAATCGCTACTTCTGTTTCCTACGGACACGAAGCCGGTTTCTCTCTCTCTCTCTCTTCTTTTTTTTTTTTCCTTTCCCCCTTTTTTTTTTTTTTTAACCTCATCAGCTTTTTTTGAAAAGAAAAAAAATTTGAGCGCTTTTTGAGTTGAAACACCCGCCCACATTTTAACGGCAGAGATTTAAGGAGGCGCGGCGGAGTTACGGCCCCGGCCGGGCAGGAAGGCCTGCAGCGGCGCCCGCCCGCCCCTCGCCCGGCCCCGGCCCCGGCCCCGCCGCGCAGGCCCCGGCCCCGGTCCCGATCCCGGCCGCGGCCCCGCCGCTGCAGCGCGGTGCCCGGTGTCGTTCCCCTTGCCCTGTAGCCCGGGCACGGCACTGCCCCTCTACAGCCCTAACAGTCAGGGTGCTTTCAGGAGGAGCGCTGCGGAGGCCTGGGAGGGGACATGGGGGGGTGAAATGAAAGGAAAAGGAGGTTTTTAGCACCGGGAGGCGCCGCGCCCCTGCGGGGGGACCGGGGCTCGGGGGGACTCGGGGGGCAGGAAGGCGGCCTTCCGCCGCGTCTCCCCGGTGTCCACCTGCCCACCGTGGGGAGCGCACCCGCACCCGGTCCCGCGCCCGGCCCCGGTCCCGCCGCCCTAGCCCGGCACCCGCGGGGCAGCAGCTGCGGGGCCGGGGTCCGTCCCGGCAGCGAGGCGGGCTCCTCTCCCCGCGGACAAGGTCAGGGATGAAGGGTCAATGTCAAGTTGTCTTAACGGTGGAAGGCGACGGCCACGGCAGCACCCCCGGCTTTCCGCCTTCCTGGTGTCCTTGATTGATTTGAAAGTGCCATTTTGAGGGGGAAACGCACCCTGCCACCGCGGAGCGTGAGGGCTGCGCTGGTCCTTCAGCAGTGACGCTGGTACAACACGGAGGTTTCATTGCCCTCCCGCCTAACAGCATTTAATGTCTTAAAACTGCTTTAATGGCCGGAATTGCTTTAAGTTTCAGGGGCCCCGGGAGGCTGAGCTGTGCCGAAGCGGACCCTCCGAGAGGTAAGATGCAATGTCATGGCTCCCCGATAAGCAGACGTGGTAGCCCGTCGGTGGCGGGGGCGATCTGCTGGGTCCCTGCTCTGCCTGGACGCAACGAGAAAAGCGAATTTGAATGTAAACAGGCGAAAAGGCAGCTCGGGGAGGTGGGTTATAGCGAGGGAAGCGGGCTGGCAGTAACATCGGCTCCTGCCCTGCGGGGGGAACTTGCCGCCAGCAGCCGGACAGGGGCGGGGGGGGCGGGGGCCTGACCGACAGTCGCCGCGGACGGTCCCGGGGATGGATGGACGGACGGACGGACCTGCCGCCCGAGGATGTCGGTGTGGCCGCTGCACCGGGCTCTCCTCTCATCCCCGGCTGCTCCGTGCTTCGCAATTAACGTTTCCCTCCATTGGTGTCCCCCCCTCCTTGCTGGTCAAAATACGAAGGTGGCAAGTACTAAACTGCCTGCACACGGAGCAGGGGAAACAGCTTTGCTCAAATTATCGGCTAAGCCCCGCTCACGCTGCCATTAAAAAGAAAAAAAAAAAAAAAGGGGCATTTTTAAGGGCCTCATTATGGTAATTCTCATCCAGAAGCGATAGTGCTAACAGTTTTGTAAACAAAAATAGGAATGGTAATTTCCCTCAAAGTTAACTCTAGAAATGCATGTATGTAAATAACGTTCATGTATTCAAATATAGTTGGTTTTCTGCATAAGGAAGGAACTTATACACAAAACTTCGAATATTCAGTCAGGCGGCATATAAATTTCGTGACTAATCAGTGTCTAAAATCCACAGGTTTTTGTGGTGTTACCTGTTGCTAACTTACTGCAGAATTAGACCTGCAAGTCTTACAACAGCAAGACATTATTTTTTGTTGTTTTACAGTTCAGAATAAAGCCCCCATCTTCTGTTAATCGCGACACACAACAAAAATAATTAAGTGAAGTGCTGCAGGCCTCCTGCAAGTAAATCTGCCCGGCCAGAAAATGCTGTCAAACCTCCTTCCCTGCGCGGGTCCGCCAAAAATCTTTGCAGAAATCAGCACATCAATCCTAATCATTTCCTTTCAAGAAGAATAAAGATACTTCTCCTAAACCAGAAAAAAGTTGCCCCCAATCGGCTCCAAAATCAGCAGCCAAAACACCTTCTGGAGGGAGATATTATAGCCGGGCACTGCAAGGAGTGAAATAAGCGGGTGTCACCCCGGCTCCCTGATTTGTCTGTCACTCGTTGGAGGGGAAAAAAGGCACCTCGGGTGGCGGGGAGCGAGGGGTTATGAGAAGGAAAATAGAAACTTTCGCTGTGACTTGGACGTGAACTTCCTGCGACATGGGGCACGTGCAGCTTTTCACTTTTTCTTCACGTTCTGGATCAAATCCTGCCTGTTTTGATCTAATATAGATATCATTATTTAAAATATGACTGTAATAGACGTGAACGCCGTGTAACTAATCTTGACAACATACCTATAGCTTCGATTCGTGCCAGGAATTAATTGGCTTTAATCCAATTGGTAAAACTCGCTTTTCAGCCTTTATTATAGTTACTCTCTAGTAATGTGTGGGTGGATTTGTTTGTAATTTAGCATAGGCTGTCTCTGGCATTGCACCATACCTCGTACCTAGCACAGAACTGTCTGTAACATCAATCTGGGGAAATAAAAAAAAAAGGGCAGGTGTGAGGATAATTACTTTATCATCCCTCTGCTCGCTGGTGGGGAGCTCGAATTGTTAAGGCAACGTCAGCGGGCAATAAAAATCTCTTGGCAAGCCCCGCCAACGTTAAACTAGAGCGGGAACACGATAAAATAGAACATCCAACTTCTCTGACACCCTGGCTTTGCATCGCAAGTGGGCTCAGCCCGCCCGGAGACCCTGCACGGCCCCGCCGCCGCCAGACACCCACCCCAGGCGCTCCCCGGCAGCCAGCAGGCTCTACATAATTCCCAGCAACATTTTTTCTTGGGAACACCGACTCTCCCGAAGGTACAGTTTAACTTTTCATACGCCCCTGCCTCTCCCCTCGGACGGAGCCCGGGGCCGCGATGGGCGGTCGGGCTCTGTGTGTCCCCCCGCCCCAGCCGCAGGGAGCTCGCAGAGTCCGAGAAACTCGTGTAAAACCCTCACGGACCGAAGAGAAAAAAACAATAGAGAGCTGTATTTCCTAAAAACGGCAAAATAACTTGATTCAAAGATGCCATGGCGTAGCTTTATTAGCTAACAGGAAAGGTGCTTGAGGTATCTGTGACCTTAGGTAGCTGCGACACCCGTACAAAGAGCTGAGCAAAACATGTTGGAGTAATTAGCAAACTGGCATCCGAATGCGTGTGTGTTCAACGTCAGTGCTAAGGGGGTAGGTGTACGGCATCAGGTTGTAGGAGGCAGACTTAAAAAGCATTAAGTACAGCTAGATTTGCATTACTTAAAAAGACCTCAGATTTATTTGTCGTATATAATCCAATTGCATCTTACAGTGCTGGAGTGAGGGCCGCTGTGCAGATCACGCTCTGTTGGCTTGAAAACCTGCGAAAAAAGGCTTTTCCTCCTTTGGAGAGAAGTAGGAAGATAGGGAAAACCACCGTTTTACCGAGCCCCCCGGTCGCTGCGTGCGAGGTCCGGGTCACTCGGAGCGCAGAGTCAGGGGCTGCGAGAGCAGACGCCGGCGGCGCCGGGGACCGAGCCGCTGCATTCCCCGATGCCACCGCCATGCCGCCCGCTCCTCCCTCCCGGGGGCGCGGATGGAAGCCCCGCTCCCGCCGGCGCCTGCAGCGGCCCTTGTTTCCCCGCACCGAAGGGCGGCCCCGCCGCAGCCACGGCCCCGCCGCCCCCTTAGGCCGCAGCCGCCGGCGGGGAGCCCAGCCGGGCCGCCCCGCGCCGCCGCCGGGCCCGGGGAGCCAGGGCGGGAGGAGGGGATCGGTCCGCGGGGGCAGCGCTGCCTTCGGCCGAACGGAGCTGCCCCGCCCCGCTGGGAGGCCGGGCCGCGGCCGCTGTGCCCCTGCTCTCCGCGGGAGGATGAGACGGTCCGTCCCCTCAGGAAAGGCCTACGCGCGGGCCGCCGCTCGCCCGGACCGGCCGCCGGTGGCGCGGGCACCTTCTGCCGGGCGGTGGGGCGGGCTCCTGGCCTACCCCCTTCCCTTCCCGCGGGGGCCAGTGCCGGTGCGGGGCCCGTGGTCACGGCGGAACGGCGCCGCCCCCCCCCTTCCCCCCCCCCCCCCGCTTTTCCTCCCCCGGCTTCGCTTGACAGGAGGGTGGTCACGTGCCGGCCGCAAAGCGCCTCTTTGCGACCTCAATGACAGGCAAAATGTGCGACAGGCGCTGTAGAGGCAGGGAGGGAGCGGCGCTGCCTCCTCCTCCTCCGCCTCCCCGGGCCAGCAGCTGAGGCAGCGCTGCCCGCTCCCGGCCCCGGCCCGCTCCCGGCCCCCTGCCCGCCTCCCTTCTCCCCTCCTCGGCCCGCCGCTGCCGCCGCGCCCCGGCCGCCGCCGCGCTGCCAGGCGGGGGCAGCCCCCGGGAGGCGCCGCGGGAGCCTGAGAGGAACCCGGCGCCTCGATGAGCTCCTGAGCTCCCACCCTGCCCCGTCCTCGCCGGCAGCAGCTCCAGGTGCGCGGGGTCAGAGCGGAGCCGGGGACGCAGCTGGCTGCAATGGCGTCCAACATGGACCGAGAAATGATATTGGCTGATTTCCAGGTAAATTTCAAGCCGCCGCCACACAAACTGTGGCCTCGCTCGCTGCTTTTCTCTTTCTCCTCGTTGCTGTGCTGCTTGTTCTTTGTGGGAAGGTCCAGGGCGGTGGGTGTGAAGCCTACCCTCCAGAGCCTCTGCTCGCTCTTTCTTTCTTTCTTTCTTTTTTTTTTTTTTGTTTTGGTCAGAAATGGGGAACGTGTGCCCTCTTCTCTCAAGGTGCGTGAACAAAATGTCTTCTTTAACTTTGAGAGTTTCAGTCCTTAATAAAAAAAAAAAAAAAAGCGTTTTCATCTACTTTGCTGCTTCCAGCCCTCTATCAACCGCCCAGGCCCTGGGACAGCTGTGTGCCAGCTCACTTGGAAGAGGCAAATGCCCAAACCCATCACTCCTCATGATTTGTCACAGTGTTTGTAATGAATCACGTACTGGTACAACAGATTAACGCTGAACAGAGGTGTTTTCATTATAATATCAACACTAACTTCATGGTTGCCTCAGCCTATGACTGTTGTAATGACGGCAAAACTCTTCCTACCTCATTCCAAACAACAACATGTTTGTGTAGAAAGGAAGAATATGCCCTTAAAAGTTATCTTCCCTTCTCCCTACAAAAGGGTTATAATTTAACTTCAAACTTTTAAATCTTATTGCCGGAATAAAGTCTTTCTCTAAATAAAGGTAATGTGTTCAGGAGCCTGGTTAATCTATTTTGTATATTGCTTCTTAACATTGCTTGCTTTTATATTGTTTTTCTAAGAACAAGTAAACAAACAAGTGTAAGATACTTGCATTTGAAATAGTGGAGAGAGCCAAAAGCAGCTTGGAAGGGTATCAGATTATATTTGAAGATACCTTTTTAATGTTTGCTTTCAATTGATGGGTTTTTTAAGCTTTGTCCATTTTCAGTGATTGTTCTTATATAGATAGGCTCCTGGACATTCTTGGAATTGAGTTGTGAAACTGCTGTCTATATGTTCAACTTCTTAAAAGATTGTTTCTCAGCTGTTAGCAGTGAAACTATTTAATTTCATTTACAAAAAGTAATTCCTTCATTCACTTTGTGTATGCGTTTAACAAGAATGTTTCCTTGGAATTACAGGTAGGCTGACTGTAGTGTACATTATGTAATTCCTCTTTTGCACAAGGTATCCGATATCTCACTGACGTAACACGTGGAGTTCCCACTTGATAACAGGGAACTGTTTTCCCTTTCTGTACCTGAGTATCATACACCCGTATTTATTAAAATGTTTAACAAATGTTTCTATAATGAACCTTTATTTTGTTGTGCTTGGAGATACTTTTGTGTGTGTAAGGAGTGACGTCTTAATTTTAAGGCTGGAGTTTCATAAAGGAGTTCTTCCAGTAGTAAAAGGAAGCTGGGACCCAGTTCGGCACTCATACTAGTGGGAGATGGACTGTTATGGAATCCTGCATTATTAGCTGAAACAGGTTCACATTCAGGAATCCCAGATGATGATTGAGTTAGTGGCTGGTGAATGTATGATCTTCTTTTTTTTTTTTTCAAATGGAGTTTTCAGTCCACTTTCCAGGTTTTTAGGGTCAATGCTATTTCACAGTTCTCCGGTGTTTTTCTTCTTGGGTTTTGAAACCAATTAATAAAGGGATAAGAGCAACTGCAGTGTTTGGTACCATGAGGACAAGTAAGTACTATTGCAAACTTGCAGATGGGTGGTGGAGTCACAGAAACCAGTTGTGGATCAAGGATGACACCATGTCTGAACCTAGGCAATATTTTATCATGTAACAATGCTTATTTAAAAAAAACCAAACAAAACAACAAACCTTTTCCTCTTGTATTTCAGCAGACAACTTTGTTTCATCCTTTTTTTTCTTTTTTTTTTTTTTTAAATAATCTTAAACTTCTGCCTGATTCTAAAACACTGAACAGTCATGCTGTTAAAGCTTCAGATTAGTAAAGGAGAAGGTCAGTCATTATTAGGCCTCATATCTTTAGGCTGTTACAAAACAGTAAAGGATTTGGGGCCTTTTAAATACATGATGGAATTTACAACTCATTCACTAAGAATTTAAGATGGAAAATAAAACATTATGTGCAAAGTAATTCTGCGTGATTTTCCCTTCTGTATTTTCTGTACCTTTTAATAAATAAATATGTTTCTCAGAGTTCTGCTGCCATCTTCTATATTTGTGTGAGGTATCTTGTTGAAGAATGTGGTGCATGCTGGAAATTTTAAAATAAATTCTTTGTAGTTTTGTTCACTTAATCTTTGCTGAGTTATGTTGGGAGGGAAACGTTCATTGCCATTTCATACTCGCCTTTCCCAACTTACTGCTAAGAGACGTAGAGCAGTGGTCTTTGAACTTTTAAAACTTGAAAGGGTGTTTTTGCCCCACATAAGAAATTTTTCAGTGAAGTCATAATTATACTGATGTTTGGTGCTTTTGTGAAGCTTTCATGGACTTATTTTGTATCTTTCAAAGCCATTAGGGATTCTGCCACTGATTCCAACTAGAGCAGGATCTTGTATTGCATTTGGTTTTTCCTTTCAGCTCTGATTGTGGTAACAGGTTATTTCTGCGTTTGGAGGTACTAAAGAGAAATACTTTAAAAAATATTTTGTATATATACATATGTATACATACAAACATTGAATAATTTTATAAAATATTTTAACTATGGAGTAAAACACATAAGTGATCCACCAAAATATTTTTTCTTAACGTCTCAAAACAATTTAAGCCTGTTCTGTGTGGTTTTTAATTATTTTCTTTCCCTCTCCTTTTTTTAATGAGGTTACTGTATGCTACCGAGGGAGTACAAAGTACGTATTCATGCATGTGGGCTGTATAAGCAACCTGTCTAACTTTTCCTTCTTAGGTCCTCACTTAGGAAAGATTATGCAGAAGCTTAGCTTTATACATGAGTAGTCTGATTGTTTTCAGTGGAAGTAGCTAAAGTGGTGGAGTTGAGCGCACAAACAAGTTTTAGCTGTTTTACTAAATGCAATTCAGGACTTCTCCACAAAGTGTCATTGGCATATAGGAAGAACTCCACAGAAAAAAACTCCCAACAACTTGTCTTTGTAGCATAAATTCTTTAAAAAGGTAACTGCATGTCAATTGCTAAAAGAGTGATGCTGCAACATACCTCACATACTGGGGGAAATAAGGGTGTATAATTTCTACCAATTTTTGTTAACATCTCTGTTCTTTGGTTTGTTGTGTTTAACTGCCAAATGTTCTTCCATCTGCAGGGGGATACCCAGGTACTCACATGATACAATATATTAATGATTATGACATATGTTCAGTTTGGGGTTTGAAGAGAATTGCTCTTACAGTGTATTGGTCCACTTTTCATTATAAAGAAAATAGATTTATTTTTTTTTCCTTTTTAAATTGCAAGCTTTAATTGCACTGAACTTAGTTACATTGGCATAGTTAAACTGTTCAGGAATGAAAAGCAATCTTTGAGTAGTGGCAGGAGTGTCAGACATCGACATTTTTGTGTGCTAGCACCTTTACTTTTGTTTTTACAGCTTCAGTTAGGGTGGGGACGAGAATTAGCAGAAATATCTTTTTGTCATTATAATTTATATCCACCTGTAGGACCACTTTATTCGTGCTATGTGATCGTCCTCGCAACAATTCTAAATGCAGAGGGGGGCTAAGGGTTGGAGTATTGTGGGAGTTGCCAGCCTCTGGGTGGCCACATATTACAAGAATATCTGGCACATGGAGCTTCAGAAGGAAAATTTTCATAGAAGTCACATTTTTCATTGACCAAGTAAATAAATAGTTCAAGATTTGGTCTGGGTGGGAAGGCTTCGGAGCGGAATGGCAAAACTCAAAAATCCTCACTTTCATCAAAACAACAGATATCTAATAGTTTTCTTCTTCCTTCTCTCTTCCATCTGGCTTCATTGTGAAACAAACTTATGTGAGGTTTTTTTTCTTTTTACATTTTTTTTTTTTAACTGAGTAATAGACTGCTTTGGTATGATTCACACACATGTATATAAAAAATATCTTTTTTTTTCAAACTTCACCCGTGTCAATCTTTTTCATAAAAACAGAGGTTTGTGGGAGGAGCAAGGGGGAATTGGGAAGGAGGAACCTCATTGCCATCAGTTACAGAAAGGTGAGAAAGCATGCTAGATAATAATGTTTGAAGTTATAAAATTGGCCGTGACCTTGATACATCAGCTTATTATTTCTTTATATTTTTTAATATAATTCAGACTACTCGTTTCCTTCTGGAATGGCTAAAATTAAAGGAACACAGTGTTGTTAAATAACCGACAAGATGTATTTTAAAAGTGGTTTTGATTGGGTTTTTTTGCTAGTTATGAAAAACATCTGTCTACTTCAGCCCCATACAAGATTATCTCTGTTATGCACACTGTTTTCGCTGTCTCTGTCTATGTGCAGAACTTACAGGTGTATTAATTTTTCTGGGGGGTGCTAAGGGAGCTTTGCTTTCTTCTGCGTGTGTCGGCATGCTGGCTCAGATTTTCTGTCAGTTTTAAGTTATTGCCAGTATGAAAATTTGATGGGTGAAGAAGGTAGGCAGATACAGGAATAGCTTCGAGTCAGTACTCTTGATTCTTGCCCTGGACTGTGGCTTATGCTGGGGGCTGGAAAGAGCGTTTCATCCATTTTCTGTAAGGGTAAACCATCCGCTAAGGGGTTTTGAACAAATAGCAAAGTTGATATCCTTAACACTGAATTTTGAAAGAAATGGTATTGTTTTGTCATTAAGGCATTGGAGCAGAAAGGACCGATCATTTCTATGTAGACTTTCTGTGAAGTGTTTGACGATTCAATCGCAACAAGGTCCTCAGCAAAAGATAGGTGCTGAAGAAACTTCCAATCGAAGTTTAAATCTTTGGAAAGTGCTCTCCAACTTATGTTTAATGTTCTTGGACACCTACCTTTTCATCAGAAAGTCTTGCTAGGCACCTAAATATCTATGTTCGTATGTGTTCAGATCTGTCTGAGCTTAAAACCTCAGTCTTGCTCATTCCAAACCATTCTTTTGTGTGGCTTCTCCGTAGGATATAGTGCAGTGGGTGCTCCCAGAGCACGCCAGCTGGACTGAGCTCTGCAGCTCTCTCCACAGGAGTTGGAAGGAAGTCCAGTACTCTGTAGATGAGAAATCAGGGTTTGGGAGAGACAGGTTTGTTTCTCCATCCGCTCGTACTGGGTATCTTTAGGTAAAAGTGGACTCTGCTAAGTTTCTAATAGTTAGGCACCAAGATGCTCAGCACTGCTTCACCTGACCTTCTATGTAGATATAGGTTACTCTATCCTTAGCTAAATTTTGAAATAGTTAACAGGGCTGTTTTTCTGTGTAACAAAAGAGGACCTTACTACACCATAGAATGTTGAAGTTTATACCTATGAGGCCTCTTAATTTACATTTTGATTAGAATTCCTTTTAATCCTTGTTGCTTTTTATCACATCTTATAATTTTGTGCATTAAACAGTCAGTAACAACATTGGAACTGGTAGTTGGACCTCTTGCTTTGCAACACAATTGGTTTTGTTTGCTGTAAATGGCCTTGGGGGCAAGAGACACGATAAAAGCGTACTGCATGCTTAGTGTGTTGTAGTTTGGTTATTTTGATTGTCATTGTCTGCTAAGAAGACCATTGCTTATATTAATTTGTTCTTCATGTGTTTCTGAAGAATCAACAGTTTAATTTCCTCAGAAACTTTTAGACTCAGCTGTAATCTGAAAGCTCACGTTCATTAGAACAAAGCTAGTTTGATTTACTAGTCACCTTTCTGGTCTTTAAACTGAAGATGAAGTGGATTCCAGAGTCACAAATAAGAAACTGGAGATAGAGTGATGTCCGTTTAGCAACGTGATAACTTGGATATTTCCACTGATAGCTATTCAAGGAAAAGCCAGCTGATTTCTCATATATGACAGATAGTTAACTAGAAATACTATCTGACATCTATAGAGGAGAAACAGGATCCTATGATTTGTGTGCGTTACAGCCCTGCTGTAAGAACCTAAATAATTTACCACTGGAGCACAGATTCATCTTCAGAAAGAGGTTTATGCTGGTCTTTTCATTCAGTTACCTTGAAAAGACTCTTCACATCATAGTAATCGTGTCACTGTTTCCATCAGCCCATTCATATAGGTATTAGGGTTAGTAGGTCACTGAAACAGATTGAGAGGTGGTAGCAGTAGGATCCTTTTTCAAATGCCGTGACAACTAATACTAATTATAGTATTGAAATTATTAATTATATGTACTCCCAGAGGCTAGGAAGGTGCTTTCATTGAAAGGTAATGTGAAAGTTATTTGGCACTTTGAAAACAAAATGCGGCTAATATTTCTTGTTAAGCAAAGATCATTTGCAGTAAACATACTTACTGAGTTCATATTTTTGTGTGGAAGGAGAGGATGAGGACTTGCGTGAGTTGCTACATGTCTCAAGGGGTCCTGAGAGGTTCCGATCTTAAGAATATTGCATTGGTGCTGTAAAGTCTGAGAGGGTAGAATTTCCCCCTCTATTCGGGCAGTTCTCATGGTTCAGTTACCATTGCAAGCCTAGTTTTCATGCCTTTCCCCACTAGAAGCAAGAGTTAATAGCTTATTAAAGGCATATCTTTGATATAATTTCATATTTTTCTAGTCAGTGGATAAGTTTGTGCATTTGTGGGGCAGCCATTAGATGAGTGCTTTCCTTTAACTACTGTAAGAACTAAAAAACCTGGGGAAGTACCTAATATTTCACTCGTTCCTCATCATTTGGATGAAAGGAAATGACATGCTTACTGGCTGGCTTGATACCTACTAATTACGCCCGTTTTTTAGAGTTGACTAGAGAATGTGCAATTGTAAAAACAAACTGCTCAAAGAGGAAACCAAAGCCCTAATGTATGCAGTACGTGTTGTTTGGTCTATCAAACTAGTCATCTACTGGTCCTCTATGTCTAACTGGTTGAGCAGGTCTTTGTTCTGCGGGAGTAGTTATGCTTTCAAAAGATAATTCATTAAACCTGAAGTTCTTAAGAGATGTTTTGAAACTAGAACACAGTACGTTAGGCCTTGAGTTATTTTATATAGGTTTCATATTTTACCTGTTGCAGGAAACAATTTGTAAAGACAAGAACTCTGAAACTGAGTCACCTCTATTATTTTTTTTTTTAAAGGTCAGGTTGTTTGTGTGAGCAAATATCAAAGGTGCCATATCAACTCAGATCGAAGACCCAGCTGGCCTAATGTCTCATCTGCAGCAGTGCCTGGTCCTTAGGAAAGAGCCGAAAGAAACAGAGTTTGAAAGGATTTGCCTCATCCTAATTTCTGGAAGTCAGCACTTTAAGAGCTTGACAATGGGGTTTGTTATAAGACTTCTGGAAAAAAAACTCTGTCAGCTTGAGTTAGTCTTGCATTTTTCTGAGACATCTGAGTAGTTTTGTGATGTGTGAGTTTGCTCTATAGAAGCTGTGTTCACTTTTCCTCAGTATGTCATATACATTCATGTATAAACTAATACTATTTTATATACTTTATTGGAATTTATGCTATTTCTTATGGTACAGAAGTCGAATTTGTCTGAAGTGTAGAAATCTTAACCTCTTCTGGTTTTCACCCCAATAAAATTCACCAAAAAGCTAATGTCAGCACTGTGGGAATGTGAGATTGATTTAACCTTTAATTAAGGTTGATTTAAAGAGCAGTCTGTGTAATAATAAAAAAAATGTTAATATTTAAGTTCGTTTAAAACTTTGGGGACTATTGTCTGTACCTGGTGACTTGTTTTTTATGTCTCTGCTGATGATTTAGGATGAGAGGGTTCTCTGTAAAGAGCAGCTTTGTTACAGGATGGTCCCCAAGTTCTTCTGTAGTGAATATGAGCGCACAGAATTCATTTAGTTTTTGTGATACACCCTTACCTTCTTTGAATACTTCTTTAGTATCTTCCTCCTTTGGTCCCACTGACTCACCGGCAGGCTTCCTTGTCCTGATGCTTTTAAAAGCTTATATAATTTTTATGTCTTTGGAGAAATTTTTTTTTTTTTTTTTTTTTTGCAGTCCTTGTTGACCTGCATGATGGTATGACCTGTGCTTTGCTGGGATTTGGGCGTTCTTCTGTTTGCCTGTTTTGGATACCATTTCCAGGTTTTCGAGAAAATGTCCATTCCTTGTGGTCCTGTTCTTTATTAAAAAAATACCAATGTTTGTGGAACATTGAGTAAAATACTTTTTGTATGGATTAGTACTCTTCCTTTGTGCGCTTATCTAGAAAGTGGCTTTTGTTTATTCTTTAGTTGTTTTTAGGGTTCTGCTGCTCTTGGGCCAATGAGGAGAAAGGACATGACTGCAAATATCCAGTGAGGAAGGTTTTTGTCTGACCCCTGCAGTTCTTTTCTATTTACCATCAGTTTTTCTTCTTATGTGATAATGTATAAGATACTGTAAGAGCAAAATGACTGTGATTCAGGAAATCTTGAGGTTTTCACATTCACTGAGATACTTTTAAGTATTAAACAAGAACAGAAACTTTGGGATAATTCTAACTAAAGCTTTTTGTAGCTTGTTGGCTGTCTTCAGTCCTCAGGAAAGACAAATGGGTTTAGTAGTCCAGAGTATTAATTAATGGCTCCTGACTTTTGTTTTGGTTTGGTTTTTAATTCAGTTTGAGCACTGTTCTTTGTATGTAGTGCATGTGGCTTAAACACTAGAGTGTTAGCATGGGGCTTTGGGAAACTACAGTTCATGTCTTGGCTCAGCTCATGGGCTTCCCAGGGATGTGCCTTCATGGTCTTCTGGAAGCAGAATTTGCTCCAGAGTCTTGAGAGTGTTCAAAGTCTGCTGGAAACCATTTGAAAGTGGTTAGCGTGGTGCCAAGTTAGCTAGTTCTGCTAAGAAGTGGTTAGAGCTTCATGCTACCAGTTTAGACTTTGTACCCTGCTTGCTTTTTTCGGGAGGCTTGCAGTCATCTCAGAGCATGAGCAAAGTTCACTCTTGTCTGCATGGTAACTAACAGGTAGAAATGTCTTCTGTGACCTTCAGAAATAACTTTTTTTTCTTTAACCCCCCATTCCTCCTGTAGAAAGGGACCAATGCTTTCTTACTTTAAGTTTTGTTTAAGATGGTGCTCAAATAGTAGAATGATGAAGTTTGTAAATAGTTAGGGGTGGGATTTGAAATGTGTTGGGCAAAACATTAGCCTGGCATATTTGCCTAAACCCTTTCTCAATTTCTGATATTGGTAAGTGTGTTAGCTTGTTTGTTAAGCGAACAGCTGGTGAATCTGCTTAATTTTTACCATATGGTCTTCTGAGTTATGTAAAAACAGAGAAGCATTCTTATCTCTTCATTTAGATGCTTGCAGTAGGTGACCTTTCAGTTTGTGTCTCAGTCGATATGCCTGGATGTGTTTTTTTAAATGTTTGTCTGAAACAGAAAGAAGTAAAAGTTAATTTAATAACCACGGATGACTCATAATAAGAACAGTCTCATTACATCAGTAGGGTTGTTGCAAGGTTAGAATGATAGGGGATACCACAGAGGGGTGCCTGTGCAGCTGGTGTTGCAGTCTGTGGAGGTGGTCCTGAGGCTCGTGGGACTCTGGGATGAGAAGAACCAAGGTACCAAAAAATCTCAGTTGTGAGTGTCCGAATGTGCTGAATCTCTTGATTGCCCAAGGGGAATTACACATGGATCCTAAAGCTGATGTTACGGTGCTAAAGCCTTTAATTGCTTGGCTGAGCATATTGGTTAGTTAAACCAAAGTTATTACCTGGTTTTGGGGAACAAGTGTTACGCTTTGTTTCAGTTGCTTTGAAGTAATTACCATTGCAACAGTGTATGTGTGAATTTTCAAGAAAATTTTCTCACTTACTAATATGTCATAGGTGAATTAGTGTCCTAAAGCTCTCTGGGTTCGAGTAGACTTCTAGCAGATAAAATGTGGAGTTGCCCTTGGCTGCTTTATAGACTTTTAATTGTTACCTTTGGTTACTGAGCCTGTCCCCTCATAAGGGATGGGAAAAGGAAGCGAGATACTATGTTTCACTCTAGAAATAGGAAACTCGGGGACTGGGTTGTTTAAAAATCCTACGTCCAGATTTTTCTTAGGAATGCTTAGAAAGGGAATTGTGTATTCTTCTAGTAGAAGTAGTAGCAAAATAATGGTGTGCATTAGTATGCCGGGAGACTGAGGGAAGCCATTCTTCACCCTTACCTGGTACTGGTGAGACCACCACTACCAAGAGTACTGTGTCCTGTATTGATCCCTCCATTGACAAAGTGGAGCAAGTCCAGCGGAGGGCTGCCTAGGATGGGAGGAGGCTGGAGCATGTGTTTTGAAAAGTGAGGTTAAGGGAGCTGGTTTTGTGTAGCCTGGAAGAGAAGGCTAAGAGGGGATCTCCTTGCTTGCTCAACTGTGTAGTAGGTGATAAGAGAAAACATCAAATCAAATTTCTTTTGGAGTTGCACAGTCCAAGGATGAGAGGCAGTGGATACAGGTTACAGCAAGGGAAACTATAATTAAATATAAGGATTTTTTTTTTTCCCCAGTGAAGCTGGTGGCGCGCTGGAACAAGCTGCCCAGAGGGGCTCTAGACTCTCTGGAGATATGCAAAGCCTGACGGCAAGCTGAAGTGTGCCTGTGAACTGATCTGCCTGGCTGTAATTGAAGAGGTGAATAAAACAGCAAAGTAAATTTGGTTATATTGGAGGCTAAGCGTGCAAGGAGATAAGCAATATCCTTTGCTATATCTCAAATGCTATTAAGAACAGCTCTGAGTCTCTTTTTTTGTTGTTGCTGTTTTTAAGCTGCTGACCTGGAGAATTCAGCCATCCTTCTGAGCAGGTTGGTGGCCTGTACTTGAAAAGGGTTTTCCATGCTCCTGGTCTCTCTTATCTTTTGAATTGGGACAGTGAATTGATTTTTAACAATATTTGTTCTTTGGCAGCATTTTTGATTTCTCTTTAAAACCTCTTATATCTTCACGGAATAGAGTTAACTCTAGTTGGGTTGCTGTGTCTAGTGAAAGAAATTTATTGGGTACTTTCAGAAGTAAGCATTTCCTAAGGTGCTGTCCATGCGCTTGCAGTGGATGGAGATGTATTGATGCTGGCTTCCTGGGGTTTTGTAGGAGATCCCAACGGGTGAAAACTTTTCTTCCTAGGTAATCTCACCTGTTGAATCTTGTGGTGCCTTAACGTAGTTGTTTCTTTGGGCATTGTAGTTTTGTACAAATATTAAAAAGATGGATTGAGCTACAGTTGCAATGAAATGCTGATGGCAGAAAGCTCTTTTTTCATCCAGCACAGGAGAGTCTGTATCAGCTATTTCAATGTCTGAGGACTAGGCATCAGATTGAATCACAGTAACTTAGTTTTATTCTGAGACAGATGGATGTGATATTAGCGAGAGGGGGAAAAGCCTGTAGTTGACAACTGTTGTGACTCTACCCTGGAGATCCATTGGCT
Source organism: Rissa tridactyla (assembly GCF_028500815.1). Taxonomy (NCBI): domain Eukaryota; kingdom Metazoa; phylum Chordata; class Aves; order Charadriiformes; family Laridae; genus Rissa; species Rissa tridactyla. The sequence continues at coordinate 48,300,653 of NC_071473.1, read as the reverse complement.
GAGTTTATTGCTGTTCTGGGTACTTGGAGCTGTGGCTCCAATTTTGACCTTTTTGTTTTGTGGACTGAGCATAGTACCTGTATTTCCACCTGCTCTAAATTACTGCAGGGGGCTGCAGCTGAGGATGTTAACTGCAAACTGCATGTGGAGATTAGGCACAAAGTGAGATTTTTATTTATTTATTTATTTATTTTTTCATCCAGCTGGCTTTTACAGGAGAGATGGTGCACAGTGTGATTCACAACTCTCTGTCTGCCTGATTCTAATGGGCCTGAACCGGTTGTGCAAAATGTTCTAGGCTAAAGCCTAGTTTGGATTAGCCTAGAGGTGGTCCCTGTTTGGAGAAAATATAGCTACTGTTGGTAGTCAAAGGAAATAAAGAATGGCTCAACAAAAATGTTGAGAGAGGCGGACTTTTAAGTCCTCCATATCCATCTACTGGCTGTTAGGCTGAATGTGGTTCTTCTGGATACTTTGGACTGCTGCGTTCTGCCCTGGCGAGAAGGGGAATGGTGCCACAGGTGAGATAAATTCTGCCTTGCTGCCAAATAGCATTTGCTCCCAGCTTCTGTGCAACAACTGCCACCCGCTCTCCGTGGGGGCAACAGTAGCCCGACTCTGTCTGTGAGTCAGCAGCAGCTGTTTGTTGCTTTCCCGGCTTTTGCAGAAGTAACAGCCCAGCTCTCTGTGTGAGGGGCAGCAGTTGTCCCTTCCAGCCTCGCTGCGTAACAACTGCCTGGGTCTCTGCAGCAGGTGCTGGAGGAGCGTTTTCAACAGCAGCTGCCGCCAGATGGGGAGTCAGCTGCTTTCCTGGGATGTGGAGGTAGCCGAAAGCCTGCGCTGTTAAGTTGTGGGGGTCACAGAGGGTCCCAAAACCCAGATCCAGCTGTTACGGCTGCCGGGGTCAGACCACCCTGCAAGGGATTTAGAAGAGCAAGTCTGTCATTCTGCATTATAGCTTTCTGGAAGCACCTCCTAGGTTTGCCTCGAATGCCTTGAAGTCTGTCCGCCCTCCAACTTTTCTCCTGCTGAATTGTTTCCTCCGTGGCTACTTTGCTTCTTTTATGTAACAGTGATTAAGGTTACTGTGCCGGTTAAATAGGACCCCTAAGGGTTAGCTGTGAATCTTTCCAAGGGTAAGCTCTCCATCACTAAGGTGACGATTAATCTGTGAAGCTACCTGAAAAAAAATTTGGAGAAGAGCTCTGAAATTTCATTATATGAAATCTGCCTGGTGGAAACACTTACCTGGCCTGGAAAAGCAGGATGCTAAGAAAGTTGTTTTAACATTATCTTTAACAAAACTTTATCTTCAGAATTTGATTTTATGCGTTCGGTGCAAGAGTTTTCTAATCTTCACATTTATTTTCCTCTTGTGTGGTCTGAAAAAAGCATAGAAGGGACTGCACAGTCTCTGGAGTTGCTGTGAAGGGCAAAAGTGCTATCCTAGATTTAGAGGAAATGCATAGAGGAGGAGAAGGAACTTGTTCTACCTTTTCTTCCCCTTTGTCCTTCAAAAAAAAAATTCTTTGGTTTCTTTTTGAGGTGTAAAGGTTTAAAAGTCAGTGAGCCTTGAGGGTTTTACCTTTTCTGTGGTTTTTTTTTTCTTTCAGTTTGATGGCTTGGAGGATGTGATGGTTGTTGATTAAATCAAGAGTTAGTAATATTCTGGTAGGAATTTTCTTCTAAAATATTTAATGCCTTTCATTAAGTACGTCTCTTGTAAAAATAAAGCTGCATAAAATTTGTGAATAAAAAAAAAAATCTCAACTAGTATTACTTTATTTGCTTAGTAACAAAGAAGTGTTTTTGTGTCTTTGGAGTTCATCTACTTTGCTGTATTTTGAATATTTTGAATGTTTTTTTTTTCCTTTTTAATTTCTTTAGTTTTCCCTTTTTATTTTTTTAGGTTTTTTTTTTTTTTCTTGCCTGGGTAGAATGAATGGCATAAAAATGGGCAAAAAATCTTTATGTATTGGAAATAAGTAAATCCTGTGGCTTTTAGTCTGCCTTCCTAGGTAAGAAAGACATATCGCTGTATAGAGCCCTGGACTCATACCAGTTAAATTATTCCAAATTTCATGAACAAACAGCTGGGTAACACAGAAAGAAGTCCATCAAAAGAAGTCCTTATGAATATTTCAGCCATAGGAAAAGCTTAAATCAACTCTTGCAATTAGGGATGAGAGACAAACCCACAAGGAACCAGACTTTAATTTTGTTGCTCACAGAACCTGCTGGTTTCCTGTGTGTGTTTCCCTACAGAAGATGAATGCAGAAGCAGGCCAGGTTGTTCTGGGACTAATCTGCCGTTCCAAGAGTCCTTGGCATCACGTCACACTTGTCAGTGAGGGACTACCTGTCTCGCGTGCTTAATTTCTTAGGGAAAATTAAAGACATGCAAAGAGGGTGATTTTCTTGAATTTATTTTGCGTGATATGATGCAGTTAAAAGGAAGCAAACTTTAATTTTCAGGTTGTTTTATCGTTGGGTTGGTTTTTTTTTTTGGTCTTACTGATGGATCGTGACTTGAGGCGGGGATTTGTATGTGGTGGTGTGTGTAGTGTCTGAATGTAGAAATATTATTCTGAAAAATCTTAGTTTGTTGCAACTGTGACATTAACAGGGGTTGAGGAAGATCTTAGAATGTCTGTTTTGTGGTTACATTGGTAAGTAGCACTCATCTGTTCATTGTTGTCATTCAGAAATGTTTGTTTTCTGTTTTATCGACAACTAGCAAAACCAGTCCGTCTGGAAAGTGCTATCTTAGTTTTAGAAGTCCCCAAAATCAAATGTTGGAAGTGATTGTAAAAATGGTCCAAGAGTTTTCAAGAAAACTGCTTTTCCTGGGGATTAAGAATTCTGATGTTTTTGATTTTTTGGTTAATGTTTACACTTGTCCATTCCTCTTACCACTTGCTAAGAGAGCAAGAGCGGAGTTCTGTTTCAGATTGTAAATCCCCAACAAGATGATTTAGGAAGGATGTAGACATACAAGTGAGTTAGTTGCTCAGTTACTCTCTCTGCTATGATGAGGTAACTCCTTTCACTGTGCATGCTGGTAGAAGGATAAACTAATTTTGTTCAGTTTATCTCAAAATAAAAGTTTGCCAAACCGAGCTGAATTGATTGATTTGCAGTTAGTATAGGCTATGAGTGTGCGCACGGAGAGTTGCAAGTCAGCTGAGCTGCAGGGCTGATATGGAAGGCGGGGCAACTAAAACCAGAATTTGAACCCTGAATTCTAGGTGCCCTCTCCGCAACTGTCTGCACAGCCCAGGGTTGAAAACAACACCACATTGTTGGTCACGTTCTTATTGTAGGTTGGAACACAACTGAGGTCTTAGAAAGGTCATGCAGAGTTTGCAGGGCTGATAACTCTTTTCTTTTTTTTTTTTTTTCTGTAATGACCAGATTTTTAAGTGTATTTCCCTTAACTGTAAACAGAACCTCAGACTGTCACTTCTGCAAAACCTTTTCTCAAAGTAAGACTACTTTGCAGCAGCGTTGTTGGCACCAGTTTCAGTGCCGGGTTTATGGTACTATGAACCCTCCTGTGATTTCAGAAATGACAAGCTCAAGCCCTGCGTTCCTCAAGCTTACATGGCGTAAGTGTATAACCTTCCCATTTGCTAGGGAAAGTGTTAAAATGTTGTCTCATTTTTAACTTCAGAAGTAACTGCAAGAAGTAATGGAAGAGAAGGCAAAATGTTGCTTCTGAAGAGCAAAGCTGTATTTTTCAAATTTTTTTTAGCACTCCAGATGCAAAGTGGGTGAAATTCAGTATTAACACAGCATGTTGTGAGCAATGGAAGAAATTTTGTCTTGTTCCAGAGAGAATCAATCTGGCCATGAGAGCACTGCGGATCAATAGAAACTGCTGCCTCCCCTCTGCAGGCAAAAAAAAAATCAATCTCTGTGTCTTCTTGTGATCCTCACGGTCCTCCGGACTGGTCCATTTTGTGTAGCCAAACTGCATGTAATGCTTCATAAGCGTGGAATTCTTCAGCATTGAATTTGGGAAGAGAGAATTGGCCTTGAACGTCTCTGTGATTTCTTTTCTGCTTTTTATTTCTTACATTCATTGCTGTAAATTGGGAGAAAAGTTAGATCATGGAAAATGTACGACCTGATGTTTTTTTTGTGTCTTGGGAGAAAAAAAGTGTCCGTTTCTGTGCCTAGCCCCCGTTTTCTGTTATCATATAAAGGAAAAACAGGACTATGTATATCTTTGGAATCAGGAAAACTGATCCGTTTGCTGCTGCTATCTAACTTTGTATTATTACTGTTAAAAGGTTGGATTTTTTTAATGTAGCTTTATATAAACTTTTTATGTAACTGTGTGGTGGAGCAGAAGGAACATGATCATGTTTCAGGTCTTGTAAAAATCTGAACTCATCTTGTGTGCTTGAATACAGAGCATAGCTTTGATTAGGATGAAAGATAAATTCCAGAAAGCAACTTAACTGTTTCCATTTTTCCCCTCTGGTAAAATATAACTGATATCCTTCAATGTGAATGGTAGCAAATATGTGGCAGAATGAATAGCAGTGCTCTGCCTGCTGAAGTTGAATATTTGAAAAGGTACGGGTGTCAAAAAAAGAAAGCAGGATGCTGGGTCAAGGCTTTTGCTGACTAGAGGTGCTCTCTTGTATTCCAAATTAAGCTCAATTTACAATACCATTTTGTAGGATGTTATCACTACTTTAAAAACGCTATTGTATTAGATTTCTTGAACTAGGTAAAGCCAGAGTATAAGGCTAGAACAACATGCAAGTGTTTTATCTGAAAGGAAAATGTTGTAAATGTTTCATTATATAGTCTTCATTTTAAGTAGTTTCACAAGGGGTGCTCATTTGTACATGCAGTACTAAGTTGGCACATTGATGGTCAGAAATTCGTGCTTGCCACCTTCTTTTCCTCTTACACTGCACTGTGTAACACCCAGAGCGAGTAGGGGTATAAGATGATGGTGGAGGCAGTAGGGTTTATATATGTGTTTCTGGCTTCAGGCAAAATATTTCTGCCATCTCAAACATGATTTTAAATATTAAGTAATTTTGTGCTCCCTTTTAATGTCGTATGAGTGTTTCATAATTTTAAACATGGAATTCTCAAAACACCTTTATGGGACAGCATTGTTGTCCTAAATTTACAAATTACTACTTTGTCTTGCTTCCCTAGGTGACTTGCTCAAGGTTACACAAGAATCCGCTTGTGGGATGGGGAATTATATCCAAATGTTTGATGTTTAAGACTCGAAATCTGATTTTCTGGATCACCCTCTCCTAACAGAAATGAAAGACCTGTACCTTTCCTGTCATTCTGCTGAAATTAATTAAATTATAAGTATTAATACTCTGATTTTGATCAATGCTTTTAATTCTGTTTACTGCTTCTTTTTCTTTTTAGGCGTGTACTGGTATTGAAAATATTGATGAAGCTATAACGTTGCTTGAACAAAATAACTGGGATTTAGTGGTAAGTATTCCAAGAAAATGACTTCATAGATCAACTTTGGCTAACATCTTGCTGAACAGCTATTATCTTTATTTCAAATTTGTGTGTGTCTCTTATGGCTGGGACAAGCAAGCTACGTGCAGACTATTTCTGGTCTGTTAAGGCCTCATTGCCAAGTTAGCGTGATATTGGGTTGTATCTACCCTGGTATACTCTGCTTGTCTTTGTGCCTTTTTGATTTGTTTCTTTAAGTCAATGTTTAATATAGTGTTTAGTTTTCTCTTTGGTTAATTATATGCATAACTTTGTAACTAGTATTATTAAGCATAGAATTTTTAGAAGACATCTTGTGTATACATACAAGGTTTTTGAGGATTTAGGTGTCTGTGGAAGAAATGGAAAGTAAAACAACTTCGATCTTTAATATGCTTTTAGTTCATCAATAAGATAGTTGCTCTTCTATTGTTAGTTGTAATGCAGAATTGAATTGGAGATTAAGGCCATACTTTATTTAGATTTGGTGTTATCCAGACACGGTTAAACACGAACAAAACAGCCAACAAACAAACTTGTCCTAAAAACCCCTGTGATGTAGTTTGTAACAAGGTTCAACGTGCAGACAAATAGGAGGAAACCAGTAAAACAAGCAAAAAAGTCTTGGGTATTTTAAGACTCTGCATAGGATTATCAGGATACCTAAAGACATTATTAATCCATTTTCTTAAGATTTAAAAGTGTAAAATAGAACAAACTTAATTAAAAAGCAAGTGATCTTCCTTTATATTGTAATGCCTTTGATTTCCTCCTTTATTTTGTTTTCTTTTCCAAATGAGTGATCTTTGGATCAGTCTAAATTATCAGAAAATTATTTAAATAAATAAATTATATTTTCCAGAACTGACTATGGATACAGTTTCAACTGTCTGCCACGTTGTGTTCCTAGCATATTGTTTAGACTGTTCTCTATATTTTAATAATTACAAATTAAGCATCACAGGGGTTAGGGTGGGATTTTAAACTGAGTTTGTTAGAATGAATATTGCGTTCCTTGTAAGGCATGATGATTAAAATGACATGTAATATTGTAGCCTATTGTAAACAAACACTATGCATACCAAATACTTGACACGAAACGTTTAAAATGAATGTTGGCCAAAGTACATGGAGTCTTTATTTTGCAACATGTCATGGTGTAAGCAAGGCTGAGACACCAACAAGCAAAAGGGAGCGCATATCCTCCGTGTCTTCAAACAGAAAACCCCAAATGTCTGTTGACAGAATGGTAGAGTTAAAAACATCTTTTGCCCTGGTAGTTTTGTTGTGACTTAGCATGAGCTGCTTTGAAAATGAAATTGTTAATGGGAAGGCAAGGAATAGCCTTACGCATTCTGTTCAGGTTGTAAAATTGTCAATACAATGTATTAAATCAGTTGGATGTGGTTTTGGGGGATTTGTAAATTTTAAAGGATATCCTTTAAAATAGATACTCACAGGTGGGGTTGAATGAGAGACTTGTGATGAAAAATGGTAAGAACAACTAAGGGGATTTGTTTTGATGGTTGTGTTTTGTTTTTGTTTTTTTTTTTCTTTTCTTTTGAGACTCCAGAACCAGCAGAAAGGGCAGTGAAGTATTTAAAGCTGTGAGAATGGCTAGGGGAATAGCTTTAAAATAGTTAATTTTATTAGAGATGATTAAACAATCTACAAGTAGAATATAGTGGGAACAGAAGTAATGAGCCAGAAATGCAAGCTTAAGAAAGGCATATGGAAAGTAAGAAAGGAAAGAAAATTAGGGATGTAAGAGGTACTTCAGGAAAGTACATTGTTCTTGAAACTAAACAGAAGATGAAGGAGAGGAGTTTCTATGAAAAGGGAATGTTAAGTTGAGGAAGAATAAAAATAAATCGGGGAGAGTAAAAGTGAAGAAGATGCCTGAAGAGTCTGTTGTTGGTAGGACACTGGTTCCTTTTTATTAAAAGCAGCCTTCTTGTAAAAAAGGGAGTGAAAACCAAATCATGCTAATCTAACAGGGAATTAGAAGCGGAAGAGTGAAGAAAGAGGAGAGAAGACAGAAGAAAAGTGAATGTAAGAAGAAAAGGGGTTGCTAGCTTGAGAGAGAATCAGACATCTTTCTGTTAGGCAAGGGATTTTAGCATTTCAAAAGTCAAAACAGTACATGAAAAAAGGCTTATGACTTATGAGAAATGTAGCTTTTTATTTTAAAATTTAAAGTGTATGGTTGATGTGTTGGGGAGGGGGGGTTGTTTTAGGTTTGTTTTTTTTTTTTTTTTTTTTATTACCTTTGATTCAATAGTCAAGTACAGATTGAGTGCCAAGAAATTGGGGAGGAGGGAAGGCTTTGTTTAGATTGAACCAAAAGGTCTTGGACTTTTTCATCTGAGATGAAAAATCAAAAATAATTTAAAAAATCCTTTTGCTTGGCTCTGGCCCTCAAACCAGGACAATTTAATTCAATGCAAAACAAAACATTTTTTTTTTATTTGTAAGGAAAACAAAATTCGTAGGACTTGGTTCACAAATCATAAAGACAGTAGTGAAGCAGTGGTGATTGTGGTAAGGGTTCCTCTGTCATCCTTTGACCACCAATCTGTTAAGTAAATGGGAAGAACATCATTGCTGTCCTCTCTAATTTCATTTAGTTTTGTGCATCTTATTCAGAGGCTTATTTCAAGTTCAAGCTTCTGATAAACATCACCTGTGTAGTAAAATATAGTCATACAGGTGGGGTTTTTTTGAGGGAGTGTTTGTTGTTCTAAAATGTGTATTCCTTTATTTCCGTGATTTTGGAAGTAAAATCAGAGCTCTGTATTCGATCAGGCAAGCTTCCATGAGGCACCCAGGGTAATATGAAGTATAAAGCGAAGCAAGTGTTAGGATGTGATAAACCTAAGTTCAGGGACACTTCTACAGCATTAGGGAAAAATCAAAAATGTAAGTTAAGGAAGTTCTTGTCTCAGAACGGATTGCTTTCTTGCTCTTTATTTGAGCTGTCTATCTCAATTCCATTTTCCTGTTTGCGGGGAAAAAAGCCATGCACTATCAGGTCTGTGCTAGGCACCCAGGCTGAAGGTTCCCTTGAGCACCTGTTGTTTCTTGAACTCTCTGAGACTCAACTCAAGGGTGTTTTTATTTCTCTGGGACTTCACCCACAGCAACTGAGAGCAAATAGCAGTGGTGAGTTGGAAAGCAGAAGGATCCCAAAACAGAAACAGTGAAGTCCTTACTGACGTAGGCTGACAGAGAAGTACATCAGAATGTACAGAGACAGTAGAGGTTATATACTCACAAAACAGTTTCTAATGTCACGCTACAAGTACTGTGTTTTTGTGCAAGCTATTTTGAGAATTTCTTTGCACTGATGCAATATTCCTGCTGCTTATCTTCTCCATACTTTTTTTTTTTTCCCCTTTTCTTGCTAGTAGATTTCAGTATTAAGGGTTAAAATGTCACGAATGTCTTCTCTGTTACTTCAGTGAGTGCTACTGTGTTTTGTGTCTTTTGGACACTTTGTCTTACCTTCAAACAAAGCCAAACCTGACTGAAGTGTAAGGAACTCTTTCCTTGGTTTAGTTTCTCTAGTAACCACTTATGTTTTTTATTAAGAATTCATCTGAATTCTTTTTTCTTTTCAGTTTAGAACTGAAACATCAGCTTCCTGTTTTCGAACTTTTAAAGATTACCCACCCCCAATTAGAAGTCTTTATGTCGATTCCTCTATGTGGCATACTTTAAGACAACATAAACTGCCATTACTTTATTTTTGACTTGGAACTAAATAAATCGATTTAAATGTCTCAGAGTTGTGTGCTTTTTACAGTGTTCAAATCTGGTTTGTAGCTGTTTGAAGTGATATAGGAAACTGTCTTTCATAAATGTTTGGTTGCTTGGCTTTATTCAAGTGCTTAAAACCAAATTGATCACGAGATTGCTGCAGAGGAATTCATATGCAATAGCAGCGTATAAATTGCTTGGTGGGATCATGAAGTCTCATCTTGCCAATAATTAGTTCCCCACTGTTGCATATGACTTGGCCTTTGTGGTGGTCTGCTGCATATACAGCAGCTTAGGCTTTCTGTATTAAACCACTGTAGCCTAATTACTAGGCTTATTATAGGCTGAGCAATGAAATGTTACAGATGTTCTGTGAGATACAGAAGATCAACATAGATAATATAATGATCTCTTCAGGCCTTCATCTTTATGAAACTTTTCTGCAATAAATAGATCCAGTAACTCTCTTAAGCCTGCCAGGATTGCTGATATGTAACTTCCTGAGCGTCATTTCTTTAGGTCTATTAATTTACAATAATTTTTAACATCTGAGGAAGCAAAAGTTAGGAATTTATGCCTGTTGTAAAATCTGATGGTTTCATAGCTTGCGCATTTAAACTATGACCTTCTGTTTTGGCATTCGAAGGTAAGAATGACAGTATAAATGTATCTTAAACTTTCTGTAAAGACAATAAAACAGAAGTATGAAAAATTGCAACTACGTGTCTTTTGAAATGTTTCTGATGATGGTACAAATTTAAAGGAAGTGATGCATTGGTGTACTTCTTGACCCTATGCAATATGGACCTTCGTATACGTGAGGTTATTACACAGGTAATAGCTCTTCGCTTTGCTGATATAAAATGCTTGTATCTGCATATAAAACTCGGTCTCCTGTACCTTTCACAAATTTAATGAAAAATTCAAAATCCTTGACCATTTCTGTTGTTACTCTTGTTCACTGGTTTTTAAAATTATTTGTGTGTCATGTCTTTTCCAATAGACATTATAAGGTATGTACTCCTTACCATCACTTTAAGAACAAAATAAATTTCAACAAAATAAATTTAATCAAAACAAAGGTGCTGGTGGTGTTATCCCATATTCACTTCACTATAAATGCATATAATTATTTAAAAAAAAAACCCAAACCAACAAACTGTTTTTTATTTTCAAAATGTGTTCTTAAAATGACCCTTGTGCCTTCCTGCTATACTTGGTTTCGTTATTCTGGTAGAGGCTCAAGGCACAGTCATACCTTCAGCAGACCCAGCAGTTCCGTGCACCGGGGAATGTGATGCCTTGCAGTTCCCGTCATACACAGCTCCCGAGGGCTGGCTGGCAAAAAGCATTTCTATACCCTGGAAAGAGAAAACTGTGTATTCTGAACATCTGTTTTTATAAAGCTTCAGCTCTCAGTTGTAGTTTTTATTTTTCAATGGATAACTTACACAGAAGCTTGGACAGGCTGGATCGATGGGCCGAGGCCGGCGGTACGAGGTTCAACAAGGCCAAGGGCCGGGTCCGGCACTTGGGTCTCACCAACCGGCTAACCCAGCGCCACAGGCCTGGGGCAGAGTGGCCGGAGAGCTGCCTGGAGGAAAAGGACCTGGGGGTGTTGGTCAACAGCCAGCTGAATATGAGCCAGCAGTGTGCCCAGGTGGCCAAGAAGGCCAACAGCATCCTGGCCTGTGTCAGGAGCAGTGTGGTGAGTAGGGCTAGGGCAGTGATCGTCCCCCTCTACTCGGTGCTGGTGAGGTCCCACCTCGAGTGCTGTGTCCAGTTTTGGGCCCCTCACTGCAAGAAAGACATTGAGGTGCTGGAGCGGGTCCAGAGAAGGGCAATGGAGCTGGTGTGGGGTCTGGAGCACAAGTCTTGTGAGGAGCAGCTGAGGGAGCTGGGGTTGTTCAGCCTGGAGAAAGGGAGGCTGAGGGGAGACCTTCTCGCTCTCTACAACTGCCTGAGAGGGGGATGTAGAGAGGTGGGGGTCGGTCTCTTTTCCCAAATAACAGGCAATAGGACAAGAGGAAACGGCCTCAAGTAACACCAGGGGAGGTTTAGATTGGATATTAAGAAAAATTTCTTCACTGAAAGGGTTATCAAGCATTAGAACAGGTTGCCCAGGGAAGTGGTTTAGTCGCCATCCCGGGAGGTTTTTAAAAGACATGTTGATGTGCTGCTGAGGGACATGGTTCAGTGGTGCACTTCAAAGTTTTAGGTTTACAGTTGGACTTGATGATCTTAAAGGTCTTTTCCAACCTAAACAATTCTGTGATGAGGGTGTTTTGCATCTTGCTGTTTAAAACATCTTTAAAAATAGTAATTATTTGTCAGATGTAATTTTTTAAATAATATAAGTACACATTTTATTTATAAATTTATATTTACTTCTATGTAGTGTTGTCTTGTGGAAAGAAAGAAGTAAAAAAACCTCAAAAAACAAAACTCAAACAAAAAATTTAAACTGAGAAAAATGAGCTGGGGCTTTACAATTGTTCTTTTTCATTTCTGTTGCAGGTGCCAGTTTAGATGGGATTCCTAGGCAGAAAATGGTCCATTGGCTCTTGACAGTTACCAATAATCCATTATTTGTATCTTTTATTCCTTTCTAACAGTTGCATTAGTTCTTTTGTTATAACGTGTAGTAAATCTTAGTACAAGTTGGTGAAAACTAATACACTAACGATGTCTTTTGTCTCTTTTTCTAACTTGTTTGCTCTGTAAAAGCTTTGATGTGGTATCTCTCTATACTACTTTTGATCGATTTGAATTAGTCTGCCTCCAGAAACAAGGTGAATAATTTAAGTTTGGTACAGGGCCGTTTCTTGGCCTTAAATGTGGGACAGTATTGTCATATGTTTAGCAGCTCTCCTGCTTCATTCCAAGTGGGCTGTATTTCAGTGGCTGGAGAACCAGGACTACACGTTATGGTGATCGTTTTCATCACGTTGGCCCCTTTTGTCTTGTATTGTTGACCTGCTGTTTGCTTTACTTCAGATTTGCATGCTGAATATGGCACACATTGGGCAGCACTCACTATGGGACTAGAGAGAAGTTCACGGTGTTCTCCTCTCACTCGGACTAGGTCTGAGGGATTTTCACTATTAGCAGCACGGACTTAGCTGTGTATTAATAATGTTGTCCCTTTGGTCAAATGAACAGTCACATCTACCTGTGGGAGCCAGAGGTTTGTATCCCTGTTTTTTTTTTGAAGGAGCTTTTAAAGTTTTATTTTAGACAGGTATCCTCTTCTGGATTTTGGTGTCCTGTCAAACATGTTATTGTCAGCTCAGTTAGGTTATGCTCGCTGTTACCGCACTGAGTAGCGTGGACAGCATTCAAAATCCTGCTGCCAACAGAGCTCAGGAAGAAGGAAGCTCTGAGTTAGGTAATGACAAGTGGTGTTGGTGGATGGGCATCCTGTTGGTGCAAGTGTCCTGTGGGCCCGGGGCCTGTTCTCCAGGAAATACAGGAGCTGCCGGTTTCTTGTGCGTCCAGCTGCAGCATTAATCTCTTCTAGTAGGACACAATCAAATTGTAAGTGAACTTTAGTTTTACAAGGGACTACAGAAATCTCCTTTGGAAGGTTTTAATGTACTTTCTGTTAAATTAGGGATCCCTGCTTGCAAAAGTCGTTTGATTTTTCATTCTTTGTTTTTCCAGCTTTTTTGCAGCTCACAAAGTGACGTTTCTATCTTTCAGTAAGCTCAGATGCGTGTAATGTATCTTATGCAGCTGGGTGGTAGCAAAGAAGACTAGCTAATTCTTAAAAAAACTATGATTGTTAAATTCATTGTTTGATTTACTTTTGAATGCTTTCATCTTGGGTAAAACAAATCTTTCCTTTTTGTATATTTTTGACATTGAAGACCATATGAAATATGCAGATCTATAGGCAGTCGGAAGCATGGCATAGCTGTATGCACATTCATCTATTAAAAAAACAACCCCAAGCCCCAAACCAAACACTACCACTAATACATGGGGAGGAAATTAAGATTCTTTATTTACAGAATGCAGAATAAGAGTGCTGCTTTGTCACCTCAGTAATGTGCTTCAAGGAAGGAAGATTACCTCTGCTAGCAGCAAGGTAGCCCAGTCTTCATGGTCCTACCAAATCCCAACTGCTTTTTTCTGTGACTTTTACTAACAGCAATAGTTGATACCTCAGGTGATGTAGGAAAGTTTTCAACATATTGCCACAGTGACAGTCATTTCACATGACCTTGATGAGGGCACAGATTGCAATTGATCCTGTTGAGTCTCTGCATCAGTCTTGGTCCGTTGCCTGCAAGTGGTCTGTTAGACATCAGGAAGTGGTCAACGGAGCAACTACAGTTTTAAACAAAATGGCGCCAAACCCAATAAAAATGTCATATACGCATTCTGACACATGCAAGCAAGTAAACAAACATACTAAAGGGAGAAAAAAGTAGTAAACATCTAACTTGTATGTTCTAATTTTTTGACTGTTTTGAATAAAACTATTATTACATAGGTTGGTCCCTTGGATTGTTGGGTTTTTTTTTCCAAAAAACTTAGGTGGTCTTTGGATTTGTTTTCTGGTTTGGATGACCCTTTGCCCTTTTAAAAGAGGTTGAGAAATACTGCTTGGATCATGTTAACATTGCCATGTTTTGTGATTTTTATAAGGAAACCCATGAAAGCTGTAATCAGTGCTGTAGCAGCTGATACTGTGTAAGTATCCAAGAATCTCAGGTTTCACAGTGTTCCTCGTGTAAAGAAAGAGGCTGGGAAGGGGCTAGCTTCTGGCTGTCTGTAGAGAAAGATCTGAAAACTGAAATGAATTGTTTTCCTCACCTGTGGTCTGCTATCCCAAAACTTTATTAGTTTCCCATGGATCTTGCTGGGACTATTCAGGTACAAAAGAACCCCAAACCTCTCAAAACTCACTTTACCCCAACAAATAATTGCTAAATTGTGTACTAGAAACAGAGAGATGTTTGGTTTCTTCAGTTTGTTTCTGTCTTTTTCTTTTTTGGTCTTAAGGCAGGTGAATGTGTAAGAAATACAAACTCTTCTTGCCCTGCCCCGAGCAAATTACCGTGTCTCCTTACCAGAGCAAAGCCTTGTCTGAGAAAGATTGATTGGGAATTTGGTGAAAGCAGTTTTAATATCTTTAAATTGCTACTCTGCTGAGACATTGTGCGTATTTCATGGAAGAAGTCTTGAAAGCCTCAGTGCTTGGGAAGACTTGAGCTTCCATTGTGGAAAAGTGGTGCTGTGCAGTGTCATTCTTGTCTCCTATTTTCAAGGCACTGCTAAAATTTTAACGTTATAAAACTATCTGTTTAGTAGGGGACTAACTGTATTTAGGGCTCATTTTGGTCTACCATGTTTAAACAGATTGAGGCCAAGCGATGTGCAGTTTACAACTTTGTGGAAACCATGAACTGGGGTTAAATACATGAATCGGTTTGTCCCTCAAGTTGCAGGCAGTTGTTTGGGAGGATGGAAAAACTGATAGCTCTCAAGGAGGTAGGGTTTATTTTATTTTATTAAGGCAGTCAAGAGTCATGGCTTTAAACATGTGTTTTCTTTAGTGCTGTTTCATGCATGCTATGCAGTTTTGTTGATTCAGCAGAAAGGAGTAATTCTCACGTTGCTGATTGAGAGAAAGTGTAATGGGGTATTTATCGTTCCCACAGGGTAAAACTGATATAGCTTGGGCAAAGTGTCTTCTAGATGAACCCCCTTTCGTTCCTGTTAAACTGGAATAATTCTGGAATAAAAAACTGTGAAGAAATCCATATCTTTTAGCCCTTAACAATTTTAGCAAATGTAATGGTTAACTTGCAATATAGTAGATAGTTTTCTAGACACTAAGGGGATTATGTTAGCCTAAAATAGTTCATTTTGTTTAATAACCATTGATTTTAATTTTTCTAATAGAAAAAGCCTGCTTTAGTCACTGAAGGATAACAAAGGGGTTGTGATTATGTATTTTATGGCTGTATTTTGTAACCATGTTGCTGTGATGATGCATATAAAATTTTAATGTCTGGCCGGAAGGAGAGCAGAGGGGTGAAGTAAAGGAAGAGAGCAGAGGAGTAAAGTAAAGTAAAACTTTGCTGTCAACATTTTAAAGTAAAGCAAACTGTGTCTCTCCTTTCCAAATAACAGATGCAATTTAGCTACTTAAGAAATAAGCACCTTAAGTTTTTCTTGCATAGTGATCAAACAAGCAATGGGACTAATAGACTTAGGTTTCTGTTAATGGAAAAAAGATTCTTGTTTCTTGTAATTGAGAGTTTTGTGTTCTGAGAATAACCAAAAAGTGGCACCTGAGGTGACAGTAGTGCCTGATAGTATTGTCGTAGCTCTATGCAGGCATTACCCACCCACCTTATGTTTTACAAATACAGACTTTGAGAGGCTGGTACCTCCATATTAGCAATTTCTGTGAAGATTGCTTAGCATTAATTTGTCCTGAGACATTCGCATTTAAGAGCAAATTTCTAGACTGTATTAACAGTGAAGTGGCTGGTGATGAGGTGTAATTAGTTTGTAGTGTATTATTCTGTGACTAGTTGAACTGAAACTTGCATACATCTTAAAAAAGTGTGTTTGACGAGTGATTAATCTGTCATAGAGTCACGCTGGGAATGTATGAGTAGGAGAAAAATTAAGTAAATTATTTAATAAGAACTAGTATCTGTGCCAATGCTGTCAATATTTTGCAAGTGAACCTTAATTACGAACGATTTTACCACAGAAGCCAGGAATCGTCTAGACACATCAGGCTTTCAAAGCAGAGTATTTTAAAAATGGATTTCCTTATAATTCTGTTGAATATCTTAACAGTTCTGTCCTAGTTTTATTTAAATAAACTCTCTTTAGCTGGTCCTGGAAGCCCTGGGTTACTGCAGTACCAGTAATGTTAGCATAGGCTATCGAGAGGTATGAGGGGAACTACTGTGAGCCACGTTGTAGGTTACACACTTTAGAAATGGACTTTCTGGTTTCTAAACTCTGAAGCGAAATCTTGCATAATTATTCTTTTAGTGATTAGGCAGTCTGCTGACTATGGCTAGGCTCATTTGAAAACTGTCATGTAAGATGTTTCGTGTTATTACACCTTTTCAGTAAAGGGGCCTTAGTCCGTAGGTACTAAGGACTTTTTGAATTATCTTGTGTCCTGAGATTTCATCCCTGTTCTATCTTTCTAGTACTTGCTTAGAGCTAGTATGTTACAGCAGAGTGATTTTATTTGTTTATTAGTTTGCTTATTTTTTAAGGCTGAACAAAAAGTATGTTGCCGTGGGGGAGCTATCCCCAACTTGTACATATTAGTGTTGTCATTCAAATTTATATAAAATAATTAGGAGACAGGTAGAAATGTGGGAATTCAGTGCGTAGGTATTTTTTCAGGCATAGCCTTTGTTTTATCTGACTCTCCTGCTGCCTAGCTTAATGTTTTAAGGAATAACAAAATATGTTTTGGTATCAAGCATAAGCATTCCTTGCTTTTGAGTTAGAAGATGAAGAAGTATTAGTGTAAAAAGTTGTGATGTTACTGACTAGGGCCAAGATAACTATATAAGTGTGTCAGAAAGTAGCAGACACATCATGGCCTATTCTTCTCCCTTTCTATATGAGTAAGTTTTGAGTGGATAGTTTAGAATAGGTTATTTTCCTTTATTCGTGCTGAAATACAGTTTCAGCTCAGGCAGATACTGATCCATAAGCTTCTTATAAATCTGTTCATGTTATTTATTTTAATAGCACTAGGAAAATACGTCCAGTTATGAATTTATTATTGAGATTGCACTTTGTTTGTGGAATTACGCAGTGACAATATAAAATAAAAGCACTGTGAAAAATGTGGGATTTTTTTTCCCAGGATCATAGAAGTATATCTAACTGTTGAAAGGCTTCCTAGTGCATTTCAGCATGTTGTAGGACCTACAGGAACCAGTTTGCTGAAGCCACCAAAGAAGTAGGGAGAAATGGGAAACCACATCTAGAGTGCTAATTGTAAACTATTTCAACGCGTGCTCTCTTGCTGATGAAGTGAATCATCTGTATGAATATATTCATGTGGCATTTTTTGATGAAATGTTAATTTTTTGCTTTATTAGCAATTCTATTGTTTTGCAGCTTTTCATGAAGTATATTTGTTGTAAAGAAAGCAAGCTGAAATAAAGCAGAATGCATAGAAGACATTTCATTGTAGTTCAATTACAGCTTTTGGTTAAATTTTAACCACGATGGGGACAAATGTTGGCATTCTGTAAAAACTTTGTGGGTGTAACTTCACGTCTAGCACTTGGAAATACTTTGAGACTTGCAAAGCTGGGGAAACGCCAGCAAGTATAACACAAGCTACAGGAAAAAGCTGACTCATTTCTTTGCCTTGAAAAGCCTGCCAAAGATAACAAAGGTAGAAGTTGCTTCTGTTACTACTGGGGCATAATTAGTAATTTTTTAATTTAAATATTATTGCGTTAATTTAAAAATCCTGACTGAATAATGTTTTTTATAACTTGAACCCATAGCAGTTGTTACTTGTTAAAGTAATGGTTTCAAAGTAGCTGTGTATGTAGGAAGGTGATAGAGTATCTTGTTCGTAAAAAAGCCTCTGGTCTAAAATAATTGTTATTTCTGCGGAATGTTTTGTGGAACTTCTTGTTTAGAATAACACATTGCAGACTTGCCTGTAACAGGCAAGGTTTGATAGTTGCATGAAGCTGCAAGAAGCCATGTTCCTCTGCTTGGGAACCTCATGATACAATCTTGATGTCTTGGGGCAGAAAGAAGTTGACTCTCTTACAGCTGATTTCAGTAACCCCTTATTTTATTAATCCGGATTGACTGCAGTATTTGACTAATACTTGCAGTATGTTTTTGTCAGCATGAGTTAATAAAACTTCTGCTGTTTATTCCCAAATTTTCCACTTTTTTATTGTTGAAAACTGATCACAAGAGAAGTCTATGCACAGTTTTAACTTTTTATCCGGTTTCCTGAAATCACAGTATCAGCAGGTCAGAACAAAGGTTTTGACACGTCTGCATCTGGCATTACATGTTATTATCAGTTCTGTTGAAAATACAATCCCAAATTAGTATTTCCCAAAAAGACAGTTATTTGCGGAGCATTATTTCAAAACATTTACTGTTATTGCTGAAATATGTGCATAAAGCAGAGCCCTGCAAGTTAGTTTCATTGTAAGAAATACTTCTGTGCTCAAAAGGAACTAATAAATCTTTGCGCTTCTCCTGTTTTGCTTTACTGTTGTATATAAAAGTGTGTTCCTTTGTCACGCAGATTTATAGTTTGGAAGCAATTTCAAATTCACTTTCGCTTTTTTGGTCCTTTCATGCATTTTTTGTCTCACTAATGCTTTCCTTTATCCCTTATCATTTAATTATTTGTTTTTCCTCTCTGGATAACATTTGTTCAGTTTGGGGTTTTGTTTCTTTTCTTTTCTTTTTTTCTTTTTTTTAACTCCCTAGTGTACAAAGCACTTGGAGTTTTGTTATCCATTTATTTTGTTTGCATAACAAATAAAATAATGGATTTTAAATCTTTAGGATATGCAATTTATCATGTGAAAATAACAAAATTAGAGTAAGAATATTGTATTTCAGGGGAATATCACATTTAGCCCAACATAGGAGCAGAATTAATTGCAATGGAATTACAATTGTAATCAAAGTAGTATAAGTGACCTTTTTGGTGCTGTGGAAATATACCATAAAATACAAAAGA
This sequence comes from Rissa tridactyla, assembly GCF_028500815.1. Classification (NCBI taxonomy): domain Eukaryota; kingdom Metazoa; phylum Chordata; class Aves; order Charadriiformes; family Laridae; genus Rissa; species Rissa tridactyla. Next base: position 48,281,668 of record NC_071473.1, on the reverse strand, counting down.
TAAGAAATAATTTTTCTAGTGTATTTTAGATTGCTTAGTAAGAGCCTTTTAGTATATTTCACTACACTTTTAGCTTTTAAAAAAACATGTTTAATTTGTTTAAATTCAAGAAATCTTGAGTCATCCCCTAGCAGGATGGACTGATAGCACACAGGAATACTGGCTGATATTTCCAAAATATAACAGTTATAATTATTTTCTTCTACAGAACCCAAACCCACAGTACGTTTGCCTTGCATGTCATCTCTCCCCCTATACTGAGGTTTTTGTACGTAGCTTTTGTGTTACGTTCACTTGTGTAATCAGACTGAGAAATAAATCTAAGATTAAATGCTGAAAGGGTCAGTCAAATATTAAAATAGGTTTCTACTTGTTTTGTAGTGTGAAACAACAAACCAACCATTTTTTGGTTATATTTCAAAATACAGTCCTAAAAGCTGCTAGCACCCCTTCCTCTAAGACGGTGAGCTGTCCTTGCTTCTGCTAGAGTAGAAAACAGTATGGGGTAAGCTTTCTGAATTTGTGTTTTGAGAGAAATTGTTTTTATATCAAGGAGATATTAAATATATAATAGCAAGAAAAGGCAAAAGGCGTAGAAAGGCACAAAATGCAGATTTATTTTTTATTTTAGCTTACCAGATATTTAAAAACAAAAATAAAATGTATGAGTTGTAGCATTTGGGGAAGAATATAGTTTTTTGAAAGTCATGATAAATAAATCCTTTCATTAAAGAAAATTCTTAGTAAGTTGCATAGAAATAATTGAATAAGTGGGTTACTCCATTATATTTCCCTGTGACTTTCTGAAGCTGTTGGTACTCTTTAGTTGGACATTTTTGGATTAAATCATCTGCTATGGCAGTTCCTATTACCCTGTGTCTATGTCTCATTCATGTGTTGTGTTTGTTTAATGTAAACCTTCTCAATTTTTAGATAAACAAATGTAAAGCTCTGTGTGGCCTTTATTAAGTAGACTGAAGTGGTTTTACTTGCTGTATTCAGTCAAACCTAAATAAGGCTTTTAAAATTCTGTGTAAGATGATTCATATGTAAACTTGTACTGGTTGCGTTAAGCTGATACGGTTATTTATCTCAATGAAACTCATGCAGCTTTCACATGTGCACGGTATTTACATCTCTCTAGCCTCTTCTTCTGAAAGGGTTGTTTGTTCTAGCATCATGCTGCTTGAACTTGCTTTCTTTCGCGTGGAGATTCTAATACTCTGCTTTGGAAAGTTGATCTTAACGTTGTGCTTTGTGAAAGCTCTTGCTCTTAACTGGGGTAGAGGTTTGAATCCTAGAATGTTTTGTGTTGGGAGGGACCTTGAAGATCATCTAGTTCTGACCACCCTGCCGTGGGCAGGGACATCTCCCACTAGACCAGGCTGCTCAAAACCCCATCCAGCCTGGCCTTGAACCAGGGCATCTTGAACCCCCAAGGGATGGGGCATCCGTAACTTCTCTGGGCAACCTGTTCCAGTGCCTCACCACTCTCACAGGAAGGAATTTCTTCCTGATATCTAATCTAAATCTCCCCTCTTTCAGTTTAAAACCATTACCCCTTGTCCTATCACTCCATTCCCTGACAAAGAGTCCCTCCCCATCTTTCATGTACCCCTTTTAGGTACTGGAATGGGCTATAAGGTCTCCCCGGAGCCTTCTCTTCTCCAGGTTGAACAACCCCAACTCTCTCAGCCTGAATTCATAGGAGAGGTGCTCCAGCCCTCTGATCATCTTCGTGGCCTTCCTCTGGAGTCGCTCCAATAGGTCCCTGCCTGTTTTAAAGGATTTATATCTAGGGTGGGGTCTGTATCTGTCAGACAAAACTATTCTGTAGTACGGAGATTGGAAAGAAGAGGAAGACCTTCTCCCACCTCACCCATTGCAAAAGCCTTTAGCTGTGCTTTTGCCTGGGCCTGCTTTTAACTCTTAAGATAATTCATTTAAACATCACTTTTACATTCTGGAAATTTAAAAAATACCTCCCATCTGTAGTTCATGAAAAGGAAGGAATTCCCCACCTTGTTTGAATATCTGATCAGTATATGCAGACCTGTGCTTTTAAATAGTATGATTGGCAAATCCAGTCCCTCTTCAAACTTAGTGATAACCACTGAGTATTTTAACTTCTGGAGTTTAATGTTTGTTCTATCTGAAATACCACAGTTCGTTCATAATTATTCATAGGACCCTCATTCCCCTGGGTGAGAGTCACTGTAAGATGTGCTTAATTGCTTTTAAATGGCGAGTACTATAATTGTGTATTTTGAGCGAAGTGATCAACCTTGTTGCTTCATCAGGTTATTAAGAAATGGTGGTTGGTTTTTTTTTCTCTCTCACACTGTTTTGTACTCATAAAAGGTAGTCACATTTAGTCAGAACTGACTAATCTATTTAAGTTAATATTCCCGTGAGGAAAAGCTCTAAATTTCACAGTCTGCTTCACAACGTTCTTTAGGCACTTAAATAATTTCAGTCTGTTTGTAGAATACCACAGTTTCTGGGTTGCAGAGACTGTTAATGAATTTGGTAACCTTTTATTAACCCTAATGCTTTATTGTTACCTATGTTTGTGGGAAACAGCAAAAAAGTTGGATTTAATATATTTTGATACTGGAAGCTTGCTGCTGAAACAAACACTAAAAAAAGTATTGTTACTTTGAACCTTTTAAATTGTCACTCATTGGTCCAGTGTTACATCGTATCCCTGTCTTCTAATTCCTTTAAATGAACAGGATTCTTGGTGCTGTTCATTGATAAATCCTCTACTGTTGGATGATGGGGTTGTAGGGTACTTGTGACTGGAAGTTACTTCTGGATGTTGGTCTGTTCAAAAGCAGGTCCAATTATATCAGGTCATGCGGGGCTTAATAAATAAATAAACTGTTTCAATTCCTGGATATGTGACTAATATCTCTATACAAAATGTATAAATCAAGAATAACTAAACTTGTCTTATAATTTCCTAGATTAAGTTGTGGTCCTAGTAGTTTGAATATTGCCATCAAAACAATAACTATGTCCTTGCTTCTCTTCCTCTGTTCCAAGTTTGAGCGCTGTTGCAGTAGAGTTTGTATGTGGGTTGCACTGAGGCACACCTAAGATTGTTGGCTTAGGGGAAAAAATATCTTATAAAATCCCTATAATTTTCCACTTAAAGTGAGCTTCGCTCTTTAAATAGTGGTAGCATGAGAATAGGTAAATACCTGTTGAAGCTGTGGTACCCAGTATCCTCAGCGACAGTTATGGATATACAGCGGGAGAACAGTGTAAGCACAGGGTGCTGCTTCCCTGGTATCACTCTTGGCAACAGGTTATTGGAAGCTGAAGAAATTTTCTGAGCCAGATATGGTATCTTTATATTTAATAACCCTTTAATAGATTTACTGCACCTGTTATTAAAGTTGTTTCAAGGGTAATACATCTCTTTAATTACTGTATATTAGTCAGTCAGGCTGGTTTTGATGATCAAATGATCCCTGTTCAGAAAGGCAAAAAAAAAATTAATATCTTTGAATGTTTACTTAACCATAGAGACCTGATCCCCTCTCAAAGAGGATTGACATTGGGGAAGAACAGCCTGGAACAGATCTTGCCTTAATAACTTGTTCTTTTCTTTTTTTTTTTTTTTTTTAATAGTCACAGCCTTCCTCCTATGAAATTCTAAAGCAGATGGTTGTTCCTTTTTCTTACTTTTTCTGCAGACTCTACTTATAGATGTCTTGCAAGAACATGGGTATTTAATATTTATGCAATATCTACATGTGCACTGCTACCATTTGCCGTCTACATAATTTTAGTCTTCCATCTTGCTTAACAAATAGTGTCCAGACTCTTTATTTTTACAGTGTGGTTAATAGAGGTCTTTCCATCAAAAAAGTACATAATGCTGCTGCTGTTTTTTCTTACTGCTGTGCCCCTTAAATGTCATCAAGTTTACAAAACTGGGGACGTGAACAAGTGAGTTATTCAGTTTTAAAGAAAATAGCTTGGAGCCTCTATCGTATTTAACCCCTCTAACTAGGCTTAGAAAAAGTTTGAGCTGGTTTAATCCTCTGAGACTGAGACATGAGCTTTTTACAGAAAAACTGTGGAAATGCCATGCTGTGCTATATTTCTTCACAGCTGAAGCAGCTTCTTTTTCTCGGAGTAGAGAGAATTCTGTTGCACCAGCAGATCATTATTAGTGTTGGTCCTGTGGCACAAAAATCTGTATTTGCTGTCTGTATCTTACAGATGCAAAATAAAGGCTATTTTTTCTTTCATCGAACTTCACCTGTTGATTGACAGGAATGAATTGTATATTGTTGAAGAGTATGGGGGGGAAACCAAACCAGAAAAACCCAAACAAAACAAAACCTCCCACTTTTTCCTGGAGGTTTGTTAGATGAACATGACCAAGAGCTATGTATGACTGCAAAAACCACAATGATGATAAATGAGACATGTTGTTAAAAAGAAACCACTGATTATTGCCATGCACGGTGGATAAACTGATTTAAAAACTGATCTGGTAAGAAGATTGGCTTTCCCTGTAATTTGATACAGCCTTATGGGTAGTTGCTGTAGCTTACAGATACCTGTGACCCTTTTCCTTGTCTGCTATTATTCATGAATATTTGTCTCTAAATAAAGTGATAAATCTTACTGCAATATCATAGTTACTTAGCTGAGTTCAGCAGAAATACTTTTTGACTTTATGTAGCCTTAACTGTTAATGGAAATTGTAAAAAATCACGCTTATATATTCATAGAAAAAGAAAGCATAGCATTTAAAATTAGATGATACAAAGATTTGTGTTTATTGAGCACTTAAGATGCATTTTCCATGTCAGTTTGCAAAAATGATGGTGGTAGGTGATGACTGTCCATAGTTCAGTTGCAGTATTTGACTTCATCCTGCTGGACTACAGGGGACCTATGAGCTTCTAAATGTCAGCGTTCTCTTCTTCATCAGGGACCAGACACTAATTCACTGAATATCTGGGCCAACAGGTCAGGTATATCTGACATATGAGAATGGATATTGGAAGTTGGGATAGTAGAAATGCGTGAATTGCTACTGGTACAGCAGAAAATGGAGAATGATGGGATGTTACAAGCTCTCTTGAATCTAACCGTTAAACCTAACAAATATGTACCTGTGAACATATTATAAAGATCATCAAAGACCAGAAACAGAATTAGTCTTTTGAGGTCTGTTTTGTTTTCCTCTCTAGACTTTTTTGAATTCTTTCTCATTCCTTGCCAAATTCCCTCCTGTGATATTGCACCTTGTCTGCTCACTACTGGGCTAGGATTAAAAGTCTGAAGTTAGGTAGGGTTCTGACATCTTTACTCCCATGGCTTCTAACAATAATCAGAACAAAGCCTTATCAGCTGTGGAGTGAAGCGTGTAAGTCATCTTCACCAGCTCATGTGGTATCACTTTCTCTGCCCCTCAAATCTGAAAAATCCTAGCAATGAGATGGTTTTAAAATACTTTTTTGATGGTATAAAGCAGTCTGTCTAAATACTGCTGAAGAGAGTCTTATTTGCTTTCCAAGTTTTTACCTCATCCTGATTTACATATAATTTCAAAGTTTATACAAACTTACTTACATAGCATCATATGTGCTGGAAATGCATTAAAACTTTCTGCAACATAGAATGGAGCAATGCTGTAACAGGCTGAGAAGACAATTTTGTCAGAAGCGGGTTTTTGAACTTGCAACTGGGGTATGTTGTGGCTATTTTAAAAAGAATGCATTCTAATATGAGATAGAATTCATTAGGATATTGTCAGAGCTGAAAACTCTGTAATTTCAAATAAGACGGTTATGAGGGTGGTGAGACACTAGCACATGTTGCCCGGGGAAGTTGTGGCTGCCCCATCCCTGGAGGGGTTCAAGGCCAGGTTGGACAGGGCTTTGAGCAACCTGGTCTGGTGGGAGGTGTCCCTGCCCAGGGCAGGGGGTTGGAACTAGATGATCTTTAAGGTCCCTTCCAACCCAAACCATTCTATGATTCTAAGAAATCTGAATGCAGCTTGCAAGGTTTGTACTTACACACCCATAAGTAATACTTGGTTTATTCTGATGATCTGGACAACATGGGATAGTATTTAACTGCATAAACCTTACTTAAAAAAATACTTCCTTTTCTGCCTGAAGACTGTTTGAATTTTGGGGGTAGCCTTTTCCGTGATTCCCTGGCACATGAGGACTCTTAAGAGGCTAGATGGTATTTGTGCGTGTGAGCTGGAAGCAGGTTGTCCGGAAGGCGTAGGCGCGATGGAGGCGTGCGAGCTGTTGAGTAGCTCTTTGTGCCGGCTTCAGCCATTTGTGAACACGTGAGGGTTGCAGCATGCAGTGCACGTGCAGCTCTGCCAGGTTTGTAGGTTTGTGCAGGTCTGAAACTTCGGGGAAACAGATTTTCTGTGTCCGTGCTGTCTGGCTGCCTCGTCTGTGCGCATTTAGCTTTGTGTATTTAAAAGCAATATGTTCACTGTATGTAGGTACCGAGTGTACAAAGCATTAGATTTACTGAGTACGGGCCATGCAGTTTATTCCTGTGCATTCCACCTGGGAGATCCATCACACGCTTATAGGAGTTTGATCTTCAGTTCATGTTTGTTTTCACTTAGATACAGTTTTTATTTTTTGCAGGTACTTTAATGACAGTATCGTTTACCAAAAATATTCACTAAGTGGAGAATATTTTATGGCATATTTTAAAGCAAACTAGTCAGTCTTTAAAACATTTTCTGTTTTATTTTTGTTGTTCTGTATGCTTGACTCAAAATTTGTTTTCTCTTTTCAGGCAGCTATAAATGGTGTAATACCACAAGAAAATGGCATTCTACAAAGGTAAGCGTAGAAGACAAGTAGTACACACAGAGAATGATGCTGGGTAGTAGTTACATTTTTTTGTTCCTGAATCCTAAGGTAATGATGTAATTCTCCTTTTAAAGCAGTTTCAGGAGCCACAAATTCTATTCCTGGCAAAGGTGATTTAACGATCAATTTTTCCTGTACTGATGGAGGACCAGCTCAAACACCTATTTAAATTAATTATTTTTTATTCTAAGTTCATTGGGTTTTGGGTCATTCTGGGCAGGATTGTCTCTTTACTAAGCTTGGATTTTGGTATCCTTTCTTGGATGTCAGGACTTGGGTGTGGTGGTTTTTTTTGTTGTTTTGTTTTTTCTTCCTCCAAAGATCTGAAAATTTGCAAGGCAAATCCACAGATGTTCCTGGCTAAGTATTTTCTTCTTCCTTGTACATTTTTAAAAGTATTGATATTCCATGCTTCCCTGACCCTGTCCAAAAAATGTTTGTGTTGTTGTTTTTTGTTTTGTTTTGTTTTTATTGAATTACAGGCAGCAGATACTGTGTTAGATACAGTAAGGTTGCTCCCTTTTAAAAGTAGCTTTACTGATTTTCTTTCAGCTTCTGAATTAAATTTTGGCTTGTATACTGATGCCTGGATATCTTGAAGTCACTGAAGCATGAGGTCCTAAGTGCTGATGAGGCAATTGAAAACAGCAGAACAGGAATTGAGCTACTTGAGAGAGACAGTAAAATAGTGTATACATGTTTTTTTTTTTTTTAGAAAAATACTCAATGTACTATTTTAAAAAGTTTATTTTAATGATGAAAAAGGATACATAATGTAGGTAAAGCAGTGTTTTGGCATCTCTGTCAATACTTACTAAAGCTGTCATTAAATACAGTCAGTTTTTGATTTAGGAAAAAACCTTATTTGCTCAGCAATGTTACTAGATGTTTATTTACCGTAAGACCTACCTAGTCCATTGGAGATCAAGTCTTGGTTGGGTTGAGCACTCTTACTACCTATGTTATTAAGTCCTGACCTCAAAGCATTTATATTCAAAATGCTAGAATGTTTGAAACCATTTGGTCAGGGGGAAGGAGCTGGGCAGTAGTTATGCCTGGCCTGGATAACAAGCTGGTCTACTGTCCACTTACAGCTTTCTTCCATGCTAATTTATTCATTTTTAGAAATGATTAAACAGTCAAATGTGTCTCAAATCTCTCTCTTTTTTTTTTTTTTTTTTCTTCTTCTTCCAATGGAAGTGGTTTAAAAGGAGACTCAGAAGACTGAGAAGCCTAGTTTCCAGTGGTTTTCAGATGAGGGTTATTTTACAACCATTGGAGGTTGCCAGACTGGTGCCTTTTGCCAGGCATGCCTTTTTTTTGCCAGAATGCCTTTTGTGGTGGAATCAAATAGAATTAATGCAACTGGACTTGAAGGAAGTTAATTTATTGAAGGGAAAAAAAATAATATTTTGTTTTATAATTCAGTTGTGATGTTTAAAAAAGCAAATAATAAAAAAAAAATTCAAGTTCTGAGAATCGGGATATTCATTGCTTCTTGGGTCTGTTAACAAAATGGTTATAGTAGTACTTAATTCATAGTTGGCCATTGGCTATTTAAGACAATAGCATATCACTTGGTAATTATACTTTTTTTCAATTCTGAAAATAAGACTCTTTCCTGTACTCTTTAGACCTCCGAAGTGTGTCTCTGAGCTTTGAGCGTGGGTCTTTGAGTCTGTGTCTTTGTAGCTGGGAATTCATCCTTCTGAGCCTCCTGATGTGAGACGGGAAGGAGCATAACATGGTTTTCTTTTTCAAATGTAGAAGGCTCAATGCTGGGATTTGCAATAGCTGTGTAAAATTTCTGCACTTGTGACATGCATGCCATCCACTTTTTCCTTTTTGAGTTCAGGCCTCCTCTAGATGACAAATTTGACTTGCTATGAGAAGTGTTTCAATTGAGAGATTTTGTAGTATCTTCAAGAAGGGCAGAATGCATTTTTCAAATACGTTCTGTTTAAGAATGGAAACGAGACAATTTACATGTCAACATTTCCTAAATCCTTCTTTGCTCAGCTTCCATTCTTTCAGTGCATACGTTTTATTAGCTTGTATCCTCCATCATCATAACCTGTAACTGCCCAGGAGAGATCATCTTCCTGATAAGAACATCTACAAGGCAAAGCTCTAGCCTTACCCTGTGAAGTTTCTTGCCTTCCACATTTAATTTCTGTACATCATAGTTTTTTATTGGCCTGGAGTAATGTTCCTGAAATTTCATGTTTTGTTACTTTTTTTTCTAATCCCAGTTACATGCGTCTTGTGGAGAGGCTCACTGAGGAAGATGAAATGCTTCTGGGTAGTGAGGGTTTCCCGATTTATTCTGACCTGTAATGCTGTATGTGTCCTTGAGCCAGCTATGGAGACATCCTTTTATGAATGTCCAGGAGGCTTGAAGGATTTTGAACTTAAAGGCAAGCTAGAATTTAGCATTGCATTGCATTACTACTGTACTTCTAGGTATTTTCTACAATATATACCTCGCTATCTTGATTTGTTTACCTTAAGTACATAACTATTTTCATACCTGACTTGTTTTCCACTAATTTGGTATTGGAAAATACCAATCCACGTGCAGTATTTTAAGCTTTATTTCTTATTTTCATTTCCACTTGATACTAGCCCAATGATGTAGAAAGTTAGTTGTTGCCATGGTGCCGGTTTTTATATGGTCACAGCAGTCCTGGAACAGGAAACAATGCTTCTTCTCAAAATAATTCTGATATTAATTACGTAGTGAACTTTTAGACAGAAATAATGGCTTAAGTGCTTGTCAGCTAAGCTGTTCTCCTATAGCTCTTCTGAGTCACTGAAATGTTAATATTAGTGATATGAAAGTTATTTTCTAATTATTAATAAAATAGTGTTTTCAGATATGACAGTGTAATTTATTCAAGAGGTGTGTGCTGTGAATCACAGTAAGTGAATAATACTGTTCATTTTGCTTTGCTAACTTTTATTTAAACATATCAAGCTGTTCTTCTCAAACCTTCTTATCTGCATATCTTTCAGTGAATACGGTGGAGAGACTTTACATGGACCAGCGTATGGTCCCACAAGTCACTCTACAGCAGCTTCTTCAACTCCTTCCTCATCCTCAGCATTTCGCCATGTAGTGCCATCAAGACAAATAGTGGAAAGACAACCTCGAATGCTTGACTTCAGGGTTGAGTACAGGGACAGAAATGTGGATGTAGTACTTGAAGACAGCTCCACAGTTGGTAAGGATTTGTAAAAATGGAATGAAAACTGTTGTGGTAAAATTGTTAAAACAAAAGCAAATGAAAAAGATCCAACCCCAAAAGTTCAAATCCTAAAAAGAAAAGCAAAGCAAAACAAAACCCCTCCAAAAAACCCCACAGAAAACCCTCCAGAAAATGCAGACTCCACAGCTACTAACCATTTTCAAATCTCTTTGCAGCTTTAAAAAAGCAAAATTTCACTAATCCATTGTAAAGGTTAGTGATTTGTCAAATACTTACTTTGAAATCTAGTTTTCTTACGAATTTGCTTCAGAAACAAAATGAAAAGTACTGATTAAGTTGAGGCATGCAAATGTAATTTGGGGTAGAATTAGTATAGATGCAGTCTACTAATAAGCGGATGATCTTGGCATTTCCTTTTTGAATCTCTATGGCATCTCATTCTGTGCAGGATTAGTGATGAAATTTAGAGGAATTCTTTACGGTGTGAAGAACATAATTGCATTCTTCTTTTTTAAATTTTTATTTGACTCTTGTGCAAATTGAGATTGCTTTTATCAGCTTTATTGTCTTTATTCTAAAACTGATGCATTTTGTAACAGTATGTTAGAAATATGCTATTGTTAGTATTGCAGAGCATGTTTTTTACATTCCCTAAACTGTGAGTTAGTTTACTTTTGCTAAGGAAGAGTATTTTTTTTATGTTAGTGACGATTCTGTACAGATCAAAATAAGGAACTGCATGAAAAAATAGTTGATTAAAACAATTTTCAGTGCTGCAGCCTTATGTCTGTGATGAAACTTTGAAATTGAAACTTTTGATCCTTATTTGTCTTTTTAGCATTCGATTTGGTATTGGCTGGTGCCACCTAGTGGTGATTAGTTTGAATTCCTGATTAGTGTTTCCTGTATTCCACAGCACTGCACTGAGTGGCATCCATGCAAAGCGGATATAAAAGCCTGATCAAATCAGAATTTTGCAGCCGTAGTATTTTATTTTTTCTTTTCTCATTAACTTCTTTCAGTCGGTGTAGAACTTTTGTCTTATCTTGGCATATGACGATTGAGGGCAACCTTGTGTTTAAAGTCCTGAGAGAAGTGAGCAAGGCAAATAATAGAATTTCAACCATGAACTTCAGGAAAGAAGATTTTTGGCTTTTTTAGGAGTCTGCTTGGCATGATTCCATGAGAGACTGCTCTGAGGACAAAGGGGCCCAATAGAGCTGATTGATCTTCAAGGACAACCTCTTCAAAGGACAAGAACATTCCCTTCCAACATGCAGAAAGAGGAGCAAGCGTGGCAGAAGGCCAGGACAGAAGAACAAAGAATTTATGACTAAGCTAAATGCAAAAAGAAAGTACACAGAAGGTGAAAGGTAGTGATGGGGCTACCCAGGAGGAATACAGAGTTGTTGCCAGAGTATGCAGGTTTGGAGTTAGAAAGACTCAGGCCAGGTGGATCTGAAACCACTGAGGGATTAGAAGGGCTTCTGTTGGTACATCAACAGGAAAAGAAAGGCTAAAGAAAATGTGAGCCTACTGTTCAATGGTGATTGCTGAACTTGGTCCGTAGGAAGATTACGGAGAAAATATTTCTGGAAGACCTTTTTGAGCACAGGAAGGAAAAGAAGGTGATTTGGAACAGCTGGCATGGATTTGCTAAGGGCAAATTGTGCCTAATCAATGTTTATTATGATTTGATGACTGGCTCTGTGCACAAGGGGAGAACGGTGGATGTCACTTTGACTTTAGTAAGACCTTTGACATATTCTGCTGTAGTATTCTTATAGTTATATTGTTAAGAAAACGACTGGATAAGTGGGATGATAAGGTAGGTAGATAATTGCCTGGACTGCTGGGCTCAAAGTCTGACTGGTGAAGAGTAACTAGTTCAGGGATGTCCCTCAGGGATCAATCTTGAGGCCAGTGTTGCTTAATGTCTTTATTAAGAACCTCGTTGTTAAGGTGAGTGCTCTTGGCAAGTTCACAAAGAATACCAGCCCAGAGAAAGTGGCTGATATTCTAGAGGACAAGGCTGCTATTTAGAAGGCCCTGGACAGCCTGGAGAAATGGGCTGACAGGAGCCTTGTGAAGTTCAAAGAAAGCAAAGTTGAAGTCCTGTGGCTGGGGTAGGGTAACTCTGTGTTATCCTGTCTGACAGCTGCCTGAGGGCTGACAAGCTAGAAACCAACTTTGTAAAAAAAGGCATTTGGGGTGCATTAGCAGTGCACCCACGCAGTAAAGGCGGCCAGCCACATCCTAGACAAGAGTGTAGCCGATGGATCTGAGGGAATAACCCCTCTATTCCGCATTTGGGGTGCTGCATCCAGTTTTGAGGTCCCCAGTGCAAGAAAGACGTTGACATTCTGCAGTGAGTTCAGCAGAGGCCAGCAAGATGGTCAGGGGACTGGAGCACGTGACAACACAGGAGGAGAGGCACAGAGAACTGCATTTGTTCGGCCTGGGGAAGAGGAGAGGTAGAGACCTTACCTCTGCCTACAACTGCCTGCTGGGAGGACACAGAGAAGATGGAGCCAGGGTCTTCTTGGAGGTGCACAATAAGAAGATGAGAGGCAGTGGACATTATTTGCAACAGTGAAAATTTCCATTAGATATAAGGATTTATCTGTTTGGTGTTTTTTTTTCAGTTGTGAGAGTGGTAAGGTACTGGAACAAGTTGGCCAGAGAAGCTGTCAAACTTAAAGGTGTTCAAGAATCAGCTGGACAAATCTTTGACTAAACTGGTTTAATTAGACCTTTGAGCTGGGCTTGGGCTAGATGAGCTCCTGAGGCACCTTCCAGCCTGAATTATTTTGACTGCAATAACTACAGGGAGAGGAGAGCATCAAAACGTACAAAACACTGAAAAAGCTGTCAGAGCAGTTAAATTGTATGAACACTCCAGTTCTTCAGCTTAGGACTACTGATGATGGAATTAGGTATCAAAAATATGCACCCTCTTCATTGCTGACAAATCCACTGCTCCAGAGAGCATGCCTCTGCAAATGTGTGTGTCTAGCATACGCAGTGTAGAACTATTCAAATACATGTCCAAATCGTCATATCCTCATGTAATTCTCCAATCATTCATGCTTTCTGTGATTTTTTTTTTTTTTTTAGCTTCATTTGTCCTTTGCTGTTTGAAGGGTATGTTACAAAAGTAACTAGATTAAAAATGGTTTTCGTAGTAAACTCTTCTTTGCTCTCATTTAACTATAACTCAGTACTGTTTGAAATAAAGCAGTAAGTGTGTGTATTTTATGTATTTTCTTTGTTTTCTCTTTAGGAGATATCAAACATATTCTAGAAAATGAACTTCAGATTCCTGCATCTAAAATGCTGTTAAAAGGGTGGAAGACTGGAGATGTAGATGATAGTGTAAGTGTTCAACTGTGTTTTCAGTTAACTGAATTCAGAGTTTCAAAATGAACATCTGTGGGTGGGGATTACAATGCAAGAATTGTGAGTTTCAAACAGTGATACATGTCTTGGGTGGCATACAAGGAACTCTTAAACTAAAACCTTGCAAAAAACATCGGGACAACTCACTTCTGTTTGTGTTGGTTTTATATATAACACGGCCCACCTACAAAAAGGACGTTAGGAAGTTAACAGTAAGTATATCTCAAAACAAACTATTTGGTGGTATTGTAAAATAAGTATTGATAATTAAAAAATATAAAATAATACGTCAAAATTAGTGAATGTTTTATGCTTATAATGATTTTTCTCCCCTCAGACTGTTTTAAAAACTCTACACTTGCCAAAAAATAATAGTCTTTATGTTCTAACACCTGACCTGCCTCCTCCTTCTTCAAGTCATTCTGGGTAAGTCTTTTGGCCATAAAATTCTACTTGTACCGTTTGGTTTTCTATGGTTTTTATGAAGCCACGTGCATCCTTGTAGGAATCTGCAGTCAGAAAATACAAAGTGTTTTCGCTGCTCTGGTAAGCGTTGGGATGAACCACCTCAGCACCTCATTGTGGAAAAGAAGGTTGTTAAGTTTTTAAAACCTTGGTGTGGTACGTGAACCACTTAGGTACAGACAGAATTTTACACCTCCCAGGTGCAATGACTTTAATTGAACAAGAATTTAATCCCTGTGGAACTGAGAGCTGGCCTTTCATAAGTTACTGCATTATGTTGGTTCATTTAATGTAAACGTGTATAAATAACTTGTATAAATCATTGCCAGCAGATTAGAATTTTCTTTCTGAAATGTTTGTTACGTTGTTTTATCTTGTCTTCTTAGACTTTTAAAATGTACATAGGTACAATCAGTTTCCCCCAACTGAGCAGGATATCTTTTATTACTGATTTGAATACTCAAAAAGTTAAACGGCGAGTGTTCATATGCCAGCGAACATTGCTAAGGTTTGAAAATTAAATGTTATTTTATGGTAAACAGAATCTTTACTCGTATAAAGTGTTTTGTGATTACTTTGCCGTGTTTTCTCTTCTGCCCATCCCTTTCTGAAAGGCAGACCCGTATGCGTTCTTTTCCAGGAAAATATGAATTTTATTCGGTAGCCGCTAGAGGGTGCGCAGTAACTGAGGCTGGAAGAGCAGCGCAGCTCTGGCAAGGGAGCGGGGAGGCTTGCGTTTGGAATTGGTCAAATTGCGGGATCGTTAGACTAGAGTGCCTTCAAATTGTCTGAAGAGGGAGTTGTTTTTCTGCTGTTACAGCCGATAAGAGAATATTCTATAAATGCAGTCGTATTACTGATGAAGGAAATTCTTTGACAATCCATGGAAATTGGTAACTGGTTTCCTAGTGACTAAAAGTACTTCATATATTACTAAAAGGTACTTGTGCACATAACCGTGTAGTCTGTGGAGGAAATAAGAATGCCGATATGAATTACAAAAATAATAATAATAATAAAAGAAAGAAGCATTAAGAGAGGGAATAGTGGGACTGGAACAGAGGGAGCAGAGTGGCGGTGAGCTGTGATGTGAACTGGGTGTGCTCTGGATGTGCTCACAGGGACTGCAGTCGTGTGTGAGGACAATAAGCCATGGTATGTAAGCAGCTAATTGAAGGAGAGTGAAAATACTGTGGAAAAACACTGTAGATACTAATTGTTTGGATTTTTAAAAAATCCATTTCCAATTCCAAAATTTTCTACCCAGGTATCACTGTATGTTGTAATTTGAATATCTTTGATTCCGGAAAGAAAACCGGGGTCTGAAGAATGTTGTTTATTGCAACTGCAATAAAATATATAACAACAAACTGTTTAAAAATAGTTTTTAGGCTTTTTTATTGGATGAATAGTTTAAAAGAACTTTACTTGCTAATAAAATCAAAGTGGTTGTTACCTTTACAGTTTAGACTTGCTTCATAGTGGAGACTAGTTCTGGATATTTTTAAAATAAAGTTGGTAGCTTTGGGATAGCAAATGATGATTAATTAGTGGCTACTTAAACAAGGATAATTTGAAGGCTGAAGTCATAAATTCTAGATGAAAGGGGAGGCTTGCCTCCAATTAAAGCATCAATGCAGATCAAAAAACATCTAATTGAAGCAATGTACCAAACCCAGTTACACTGTTTACTGCCTACTGTTAGGTCAGTTATTATTCAGATTAGTTTGTTACCCACAATTTTTAAAAGCCTGATGCTCACATCTATTATTAATGGATGTTAAGGAACTTTGCCTCTTACTTTGTGAGTTCATCTGTCATTTTCTTCAAATGCCTTCTATTTTGAACTACAGATAAATAGTCGTGATTTGAATATCTCCAGAAAATGATATTTGAAAAGCCTGAGATTTCAGTATGTGATATTTTATGTATATGCCCTTCTTAAAAGGAGCAATATGGTCACTGCTCTGTAAACTCCAATCTGTGCCTGTTCTTGACACTGAGGGAGAATGGTGTCTGAAACATCCTTTTCCAACATACTGGTACGTTGGCATTGAAGTTTATTGTGACAGACTGAATGGGCTTAACCCAGAACTAACTTAAAACTAGCATCTAAACGTAATGGCAAAGTGATTCTGCAGTTTAAACAAACAAAAGTCTCCAAGGGTATCTTTGTTCCTCAGTGGCATATCTAAAGCTTTTATAGATAATAGAAACCCGGTGAATTACTACCACATGCTAGTAAATTGAGGTGTAAAGATTAAATTTAAATGTCAAATACCACCTGTAGGGTTACATGCCCTGCTTCCACAATTTCAGCGGGCAAAGCCCTCCCTATCCATGCATGGTATCCAGAACAATGTGTTCTATGAGCTGTGGACGTAATGAAACCTGTTTTCTAGTGAATTCCTGCCTCATCCCAGTGGCTGCACTAACTCAGCCCTCTCCATCCACACTTCCCGTGATCTCACCTACTTCTGACACTGCTTCCACTTCCCATTTATTTTGTAGCACCTATGTAATTTTTTTCCCCTGCATAGACATCCAGCTTGCCCTGCCTCTGTTCTCCAGCTGGTAGTCAGGTAACATAGAAGAAAAGGAGACATCACATGCTGTAGGTAGTTCTGTAATCATCGGCTAGAAGTTGGCTGGATGGAGTATAAAAATACTATGCTTGTACTGCAGCCTTTTACTAAGGTGGGTAGTAATTTGTGTCCCTTTCCTCTACCCAGCTGTTGATTTACACCAAATTTTTGAGACATTTATAATGCTGTTAGACGTCCCTGAATCTTGTGAATATGTTCAAAATTTACTGGATGGGACAGGTGGGTGAGAAAAACATGATTTCCTTTGGAAAGGAGCCTTAAAAGGAAAGGTGCCAAAGAATGTCCGTCATTTAATTGTCCAAGGGGAGGAGAGATCCCTTGCACCGGCTTTGTCAGATTAGATTCTTCACTTCCTCACAGTGACTCTCCTTCCCTTTGTTGCCCTGGGTGCTTCTTGAAAGCCGGCAATATGCAGTTCAGGGAAAAGGTTTTGGAGAACGCAATAGAGTGTCAAAAGCATAGGTGTGTGAGTCTAGCCATGGAGCTAGGTCATCCTGATTATCTCTTCTTTTTATCTTGCATGTTCTGGGAGGCAGTTTTTCTCAATTTTTTTTCTTCAGTTATCAATTCAATGAACATAATGTATTTCATATTTAGTCTTTTTTCTTAAATAGCTGAAAGTCTTAAATACTTGATATACCTGATGAATCATTGGAAAGTTCAAAACAGTTAAAAGCTATTTGACCAGGTGCATACATTTGTGATTATTACAAAGAATGTATTTTTACTAAGTGATTGTAATTTTTTTAAGAAATGTAATCAGCTGTGTGGATAGGAATAAGCCCCCCCCCATCTTTCAAGTAATGGGTCCATGCGTTGCTGAGTGCGTGTGTGTTAGATTGTTGGAGAGGAGCGGTGATTGTGGCATGGTGTCTTGTTGTACGCTATCAACTGTAGCAGAGTGTTAATTAAGAACGATGTAACCTGCAACTCCAATTATTAGTATTGTCTGTTTAGCTGGACAGGAGCAGTGCCTTGCTTTAGTTACTTTGAAAGCTTCAATAAGAATGGTAAGATTAATGTTTTATTTTCACATCTGCTCATGAGACAGTTTAAAAATCCTGAAGTTTAAAATGCAATAGAATGTAAACAAAAGGGCTTCTGCTCATTTACATGTTAGCCAGATTTGCTAACTGATTGCTGTTTGAACCTAATCTACCACCTCCTGCTGCATTAGCTACAACAAACATTACATTTACATACTGATTTCTTATTTTGTTTTAATGTAAATAATCTGTAATTACAGTAAATTTGGACTTCTGTTGACATGAGCTTGTATAAATCTGTAAGTTTAAAATGGAAATGTTAATTACCTTGTGTCATACCTATTTATATAAAATTCAGAGATTTTGGGGGAAATCTCCATGTGACTGAGAAAGATATTGCCTAATGGGAAATAGTGAATGTATTTCATAAAAACTAACGGAACTGAAATGAAAAGGAGCATTTGCTGATCATTGACTAAGGATATACTTTTGGTTTCAAAGCTTAAAATAATACTAAAATTTCAAAGAAAAATGCTGTTGAAAAGCAAAGTATTACATCAAAAATTAAAGCATTAAGGCAGTCACTCAACCATAGATAAACCCAATCTATTTTACATATTAAATGTTACAGAACAATAGAAAAGCAGTAAAACTGGAAGCTTAAAATATAATAAATATCAATACTAACACGATCTTGCTTCAGCATTGCATAGACTGATTGAACAGTTGCTGTCCCTTAAGATTGGCATTATTTGCAGTTACACATTTTTTTGGCTAAATATTGTTTCTATTCTTAATCTATTAGACTTCTGGTCTATAAATTGTACTGTATTAGAATTTGGATGGAGTAGCTAGTGAATAAACTCTTTCCAGAGTCTTAATTGGGTTTTGACATTTTGAAATAAAATTCTTGCAACTTCCATTGCTTGAAATTTGAATTTCAAAGAGGAACCCTACTATGTTTGCATATGGTAGAGTTTAAGCCCCAGCTGAATCCTAGTCCACCCTTGGTGTGTCTGTGCGTTGTAATAATGCCGGTAACCAATGCTATATAGGCAATCCATATGAAATCCTAGACTCATATGGGTCTCTCTTGCTAGAACTGGTCAGAGCGATGACTGTGCTCAGGTCTATTTTCTCTTCTCTGTTTGTGGACTTCTTTTTTGGGTGTAGGCAGAGTTCCTCTACTGGAAGATTGGTGCCACAAAATGCCATCAGGTTCCCTTGCCTCCCTGTGCTGAATAGTGAATGTATAATCATTCAGCTGAGGGAAAAAAAATAATGTAATGGCAGTGTGTAACCTATCAGCAAATCCATTTGAAAGCCAGGGTTTGCAGTAGGGGGGAAATAGTGCTAAGAGTGGCCTAGTTTAGTCCTGTTTCTATAATTTTGTTTTCTTTTCCCACTAATTAATTCTTAGATTAATTAAATTCTGTTAGCACTGATGGTAAAAAAAAAAAGGCGGGGGGCAAAAAGAAAATCTGTCTTGACTTTCATAGGACCTGGAGACTGGCCCTATATTCCCCCCCCCCCCCCTTTTTTTAAAAAATGTTTCTTTTATTGCAGATGTTTCATTTGGAAGTTTGTAGTCAACTGATAAAATTTGCAGGGAAACGAAACTGCTGCAAACACTGAAGCCAAAATTTTAGCAGTGTGCATTGTGTTCAAAGTGCACCTAAAAAGAAATAAAAGTAAGCTTCAGCTTACTGTCAATGAGAAGTCTCCTTCAAATACACTTATCTTGTGCATTTGGTCATAGCCTTTTATGGCTGTAAATACGGTTTTAGGGCAAGGTATGTTTTGTAAGCAGACTTCTCTTGGCACAAATAGTTGGGGGTGATCTGCATCCCTAGTTGCTGCAGGAAATGAATATGGGAGGGGACTGACATTGCTGGCTCCCCACCTGTGTGTTCAAATCAGCCCCATCCCGTGGAGGAGCATTGGTACGGGTAGGAAGTCCTTGGCACAAAGGGCCCATCAGATGTGCCATCAATTCCTCCTCCCACTGACTTTCTAACATACGTGGTCCAGGTCTTATGACTGTCAGAGCAGATGAAATTTTGATGTAGGAGCTCACAAGACTGGATCGGTTGACCACTGCCTTTCTGTGTAAGCAGAAGTAATATTCCTCATTATATTATTTCTCTGAACAAAAGGTGAATAATTAACCATGCGCTTTAATTGCTAACACTTTCAAAACCAGTTTTTCCTCAATTTTTTTCAGGTGTGTTTTTTTTTTGTAGCCAGTTTAATTTTCATCCTCTTCTTTGACTGAGAACTTGCTTGTTAACAGCATTCAGCTTGTGTTGTTTAGAAATCCAAAAAGTAGAGGTGTCAAAATTGTTAGTTATTTCAAAATTTGAGGCTTTTAATTTTAGGGCACTTAATTTAAATTAACTGTATTTGAAGAGTATTTTTTTCCTTTTCTCAATACTCTCTGCTATCACATCCAGATGAAATAGAGAAGTGGAAAACCTTTCCTAGGAACAGATGCTTTTTATTGGCATGCTGTATTTTGGATAGTGTTGAAGCGTGTCTGTCATGCATACTTTGAGAGACTGAGGATTTGACTGAACTAGCCTGTTTCATTCTATGTTTACATCAATTACAGAATGAAAATGTGAATCATGTTATTGGTTAGCATCTACAGATTTTCACATAGTCAAAAATAGTGCTAACAGAGCCTTGTGTGATTCTGTATGGAATCCAGAGCCATACACATATGCTGTAATTAATGTTTTCAGAGCAATTAAGTATGTAATTCGCCTCCAGTATTTGCTGAAAACAAATAAAAAATCAGAATCTGAAAAAGCACAGCAGGATATTTTAGGTGCTACTGAACACTTGCCAAAAGAAAATATGGTTATGGAGATGCGAAACTTATTGTTTAACAATCAACTTAGAATTACCTTTGAAAACAGGCATACAAATTTTCAGGACTTTTTGTTCTCTTTTGAAGGACTGATAAGTATTTTAAATTTTTTTTAGGCCTTTTCTTCCAAGATTTTGTGACAAGTGCAGCTGAGTTCATGTTAGATGACTGACCTCAGTTACATTTGTAGTCTCTCTCCTACACTTGATCATACTTAGCATTGCAAATGAGTTATATTTACCTTCCATATTACAAAACCATAAAAGACGAGAAATGGCATGTAATGATTTTGTTTTGTAGTATGTGATTATTATGTTTAAGATGTCACAGAATCCAAATTAAGTTGCTGAGTGAAGATATTTTTGTAAGGTAACTTTTCTTGAGGTGTTAAAGCAGATTGTGCATCTCTTGCTAAAGCATCCAGTGAGTATTGCATGGGTTCACTACCAACTGAGCAGCAAAACTGCCGCTCAGTAATTCCAGTAGAAGCTAAAACTAACAAATCAGGACTCAAGTAATCTAGCAGTCTTTCTTGTCTTCTTGTATCTTAAGATACAGCTGTGCTCATCTGCATACAGAATTTGTCCTTTATGTCGTGTTGAAGTGTCGTGGAACAGTGAAGATGTGAAGGAAAAAACCTCAGTCTGTCATTCTTTTAAGAGTGTGTGATAAGAAAAAAAAGACTTGAATAAGCTCAGTTTAATTCCATATGCCACTGACCAGGTCAAGTCTGCATAAATATTGTTTAGCAATCCAAGCTATGTTACATTGCTGCAGTTTTTTAGCCTAGATGAGACTGTACACAGCCGTAATTGCCGTGTCTGTAACAGACGTCCTGCCTTCTATTTTGAAAAATAGATAGCTGCATAATTTTGTACCTAATTAAGCAAACCGGATGCCTTTTTAACATCCGGAGGTTTTGTTACCAGGAAAATCACAAAAAAAACAAGTTTGTGACAACATGAACATATAGTTGTCCTGTTTAATCTGTATCTTAAGATTAATTTTTTTTAATTCATATGATTAAAGATGTTTTAATATACATTTTTAAAACAATCTGAGCAGAACTAACTTTTCTAAATGCTCAATACCCACATGAGACATTTTGCTGTGGTTAGTTTTCCAGTTCTAATTAGCTGGGTTTATGTGCTTTGAGTGAAACTAAGCGGAAGAATTTCCGTTTGGTTTATGCTTCAGGTAACCCTAGAGAAGCGAGAGCATGCTTTGCCTTGTTCTACTTACCATCAGTTTTTAATGTGCATTGTAGCTTGATATTTTGTCTGGTCATCAATATGCTTACAAGCCTGGTTATTAATGGCATTATGAGTGCTAAACATACCTGATGTTTGTGAAGATAATGTGACTCTCTCAATTTTGAGAATACTTAACATTAGAAGAGCTTTAAAGGCTGCAGTCACCTTATTAAGGAAGGAGTTCAGGAATGGCCTTTGGTCATTCTCAGCATGCTTCCTTGCATTTAAGAGTGAAAAGAGAGATGATAATGTTGTGCCTGGACTTGTCCATGTAGAGTTTAGGGTACCCTGGGGTTTTTGCATCTAACTGTAAAACAAGCTATAACATGCTTATCCCTGATTTTCTTGTTTTTCTTTCAACCATTTCAGGGCCCTGCAGGAGTCATTAAATCAAAACTTCATGCTGATTGTCACCCATCGAGAAGTCCAGCGGGAGTACAACCTCAACTTCTCAGGAAGCAGTACCATTCAGGAGGTGAGTGCTGTTTCACAGCTGAAGAATAAATGTAGCTCATTATAGCTAATGCCAGCTCTGTTAAGGAGGGTTTACATGGTTTTGATGGATATTCCTTTATTTTGTTAGTCTTTTTTTTTGGTTTAATCAACTGCATCGTCAAGATTGCTGTAACTTGATTAACGAACTTGGCCTAAAAAAAGGTTTTCTATTAAATTATACGGAAAGATGTTTCTTTTTGAATTGTAGTAGCAAAATATATGAAAAGTGTTTATTGAGTTATTCTAGAATGATGAGGAAAGGCAGTTATTCAAATGACATTTTATCTTTAAGCGCCTTGAAGCTCCCTCTGTCTTCCTTTCTTTTAACCAGCTCCATCCATCTCCATTTTGTAGGCATCTCTACCATTACTGGTTGCTGTCGTAGTGCTGTAATTCTTACTGCCGTGGGAGCCAAATGGTTTTGTGTATAATGGACGTCACTGCCGTTCTGTAGAATGGCCAGCAAGGGGTGATATTGTAGAGAACTTCATTAGAATTAAGTCCTATAGGAACAAATATCTCTAATATGACTCTGGACCCTCTGAATTTAGAACAAGCAGTCCTTGCATATTTTAAAAACTCCTTTCTAAAGCCAAAGGTTGTTGTCTAATGCTCCATGGTATGTCTAATGCCAGATGTTTTGGATGTTATTTTCCATATAACCCACTAACTTCTGGAAACATGACAAACAGTCTACAAATGTGGATCTTCAGAATTCACATTACAAAATATTAAGATTAAATGTTTGCTTTTCAAATTAAATGTATGTTTGCTATTGGTCTGACACTCTCTCAGTCTTTTAGGGTTAAACAGATTTCATTGAAGTTTTTCATGTCACATGCTGACATCATAGACAGAATTATTTTAAGTTCTGTAATATTAGCTATAGGAGCAGTATCTCTTTCAACAATGAAAAATGATCATTAACTGTTTTCATTGTGAATCCTGTTATTCTTAAGATCTAAATTCTGATCTTTCCCCTGCATGAAAGCCTGCTTTCTACTTTACCTTTTTAAACCAATTATAGTAAGTTTTCGGGGTTTTTTTAATAATATAAACAAACAAATGTAGTTGCATCAGTTTATTTTTTGAGGGGCCAAGCTTTCACTCTTTACAATTAAAAATAATTTGAATATTTACGGAAATAAATGATCAGAATATTTGTTTTTACGTTTAAAATGGTGAGATTCTAAAAGAAAATGCATACGTACATATTGTCTGTCTGTTTTTTTATCTATGCTATATCAATTACTACTTTGCTGGTGAGTCTTGCCTGGCTTAAAGGAACCAGAAAGCTGTGACAGTGCATGGGAATCTCGGCTGCCTTTACGTGCACTGAAGTTTTCTTGTTTGTTGGTAATGGCAGGTTACAGTCAACATATTAACATATGAAGTTGACTAAATTTAAAAGTCACTTAAGATTTTTCCCTGTTAAACAACCAAAATCCAAAAATACCCCTACCACCCAATGATCAGCATGAGCATCGAACCTTTCTTTGCCTTTCTGTTGTGTATCTAAGTATTGCATCCAACAGAGTGTTTAAAATTATGAAGACAAGTTCAGAGGCTAAGATGAAAAGAGAGCTCTGGACCTTCTCGTGCAGCTGATGCTGAACAGGTGAATGTCTGTCTGTGCAAAGTCTCGTGGAAGTCACTGGGGATTTGGCTGAGGTAAAAGGGTTGGTGAACATTTGTCTAATTATTGAAAACAACCACCCTTTTGTATGTTGACTCCCTAATGGCTTTTTAATTTATTTTTTTTTTTCTTTTAGCATAAAGTGAGCATTGTAACAAATGATTGATGAATCTAGTTAGTCTGTGTGATTTGGAAGAATCGGTGATATCTTTCGCTCTCTTCTCTCTCTTGTTTCTCTCATCTCCAGGGACCATTAGATTTTTATTTTTTTTTTCCCCCCTTCATTCTCTTGTTCACACTTTAACAAATTAATAGTTTACTTTCCTTCTGGTATGTTTTTGTAATCGTGGAAAAGCTGTATGTGAGTTGCGGTTGCCAACCACAAGAGGGCAGGAAGGACTATTCAATTATTACCTAAAAATGCCGTTCAGTGTTTTCAAATTAGCTTCTGGTATATTAACAAAAAGGAGTATAATGGCCAAGTTATTGTTTGATTTACAGATAATTGGCATATTGCAGGGAGGAGACTTAATTTCACCCTTTTAAATTAAACAGGGAGATTTAAAAAGACATAAAATATTCATTAATGTTCAGTGATTATAAAGCAGTGGCATATATTTATTCTACCTTTATTACTGTTTCGATGGGAAAATACTGCAAATATTTCAGAAATCGACTTGGCCATACTGACAAGTTGAAATGTTTAAGCAGTGTTAATGCAATCTACTCACACTTTATATCCTATGCAGAAAGATTCAAAATGACTACATCAATTATTAAAAGAAATATTTAAAATTCTATAAATGTTCTACTGCTTGCCACAGTTGGGTGCAACTGTCTCTCCAGGGCTAGTTGTTTAGTTTGGTGTTATTATTAGTGCTGCGAATTTTAAGGAATAGATATTTTTTCCAAGTGTCTCGAAAAAAACCCCCAACACCTCACCCCACCAAAAACCCAACTCCACCACCCTTTCAAAACTGTAATAAATATTTTGCAATGGATTAAATGCAAAATTCAGTGAGCTCTCAGCTATGTTTTACTAAACTACTGTTGCTTCGGTTCTCTGACTTTTTTTTTTTTTATTGTTTAGAATGCCTGTTTAATAGTAAACGATATATGGGCGAATTGTTATTTCAAAGAAATCTTGCTGTTTAATGGGGAAACAACCTGGCAGAAAATTCTCTGAGAGAAGCCTGAAGCTGTAGTGCTCATGTCTGCTTTCACAATTTCTTGTGTATTAATTCAATAGTTGGATTTTGGATGGTACTTGAAAATGCCATTTTTATTTTTTTTTAACATGCTTTATCTACATCTGCAACTGTTCATGCATTAAGATTTAATTTCTCAGTTTAAAAAATACAAGTTACATTCAATTATATTGATGTGGGAATATGAGCCTGTAGGGAATCATCAGAAATGAAATAAAAAATTAAACCACACTGTGCAAAATTATGGATATTGGATTTTCATTGTGGGTTGGGCAGGGGAGTTGTTAACTTGGAAAGTTAATGATAACATGTTGGCCTAAATTGCAAATTAATCTGTGTCACAGGTTTCTGACATCTGTTTGTTCTTGTAAAATTGCAGTATTAAATTAATTCTGGGCAGATACTGTTCTGGGAAATA
The DNA here is from genome assembly GCF_028500815.1 of Rissa tridactyla. Taxonomy (NCBI): domain Eukaryota; kingdom Metazoa; phylum Chordata; class Aves; order Charadriiformes; family Laridae; genus Rissa; species Rissa tridactyla. The sequence goes on along the minus strand of NC_071473.1, from coordinate 48,256,243 downwards.
TCATGATTACTTTTTTTCCATGAGCCGCATTTTAAAGTGGAAATTAGTAGGTTTTGTGCCAGTTTGGAGACTGTAAATTAATACATTTCAACATATTTCCAATGTATTATGTGGTTAAATAAGGACAATTCCAACAAATTGAACTCCTAATAGTTACAAGACTAAAAGGAGTTTTCTGTCTGAATACTTGCTCTTTATTCTGCTAAGATAATTTGTAGAGGTTATCTGTATATTGGAGTGAGAGAATTTTTAAATTTTGATTTGAGAAACTATGTGCTAAATTACTACAAGGTATTGCCATGCTCAACATAATTTGTTTTCTGTCTGTTCTTAACGAACTTGTTCACATTTAGAAATGAACATCTGTACTTTTCATTTTTGTACGCTGTAGTTATATTATTTGATGGAGGTGAAGGACAGCCCTTTTCGAAGGGGAGAAAATTTAAATGGTTCATGGAAATCAAGTTTGTCTTCTCATCCTGGAGCAGACAAACTAAATTGTGAAAAACTTTCTGAATTTGAGTTCTTGTCACGATAGCATGCTTCACGCTTTTTGTTGTTTAGTCAGTGGCACAGGGAAAAAAAAATAAATTTAACAAACTGGATAACTGTTAAAAACAAGTAGTTTGCATTTGTCCATTTTACTGTTGGTATAGACTTTGAAGCCTTTTTGTGATTCCTGCGTGCAGGATTACAGAAGTATCCAGTGTACACAAGCTGGGGCTGCTAAAGGGTGGCTGAGTTAAATATGCAGAAACCTCAGGCCTCTTGTACATTGGCGATTTTTATTTTGTAACTGCTGGAGATTCCAGTTGAGAATACTAGGCAAAGTATGTACCTGGCATGATAATTCCTAGTAAAACATAAAATCTGTGCAAACAATGCAAAGAAGATGGGTCCCTAAATACCGGCTGCCTGTGCGTAGCTGCATCTGCTCTTTATTCCCTTCCTTTAGCCAATAACCTAATCAGAGGCTAGCTGCTTAGCATCCCTGTCACCTGTGATAGGTAATAGATTTGTTCTTTGTTCCCTATAGACTTACTGGCTAAGGTGGAATATGAAAAGCAATGTATCCAATAGCACTCCAGGCAGGAGGAGGAACTATTTGTGCATACAACTGCTTGGGCTGAGATAAACTACAAATTCTGTGTTGACAGACCCTAATGACAGTTTGAAGTCCTTTGTGCTGGATTTTTTTTAAAACTTTTTTTGATAAGTGGATGAACGTGAAACAAGATACAAACCCACCATTTATAAACACGCAGGCAGAAAACTTATTTAAAAGGCCTAAATAAACGTAATAGATAAATATAGTTAAGCATATGAATTGCCTTCAGCATGCAGAAAAATAATAATCCAGCTGAAAGTCCTGTACCTTTTTCAGATCTCATTTTTGGTATCTGTACAAAGTATTTTCAAGCCAATTGATCTTGAGTGAGATCATTCACAGTAAAGGTCAGACATTGGCATGGGGACACAAAATGTATATATAAATAATGTTCTTCTTTTTAATGTTGTAGCTATGTAATTACGATAAAAAACATTTGCCAGAGATCAGAATATGGACATATCCAAATCTGGTACATACATTAACAGTTTCAGAAAGAGTTGTGTTATATTTTGAGTTTTTTAACTTGCTTTAAAATCATTGAAAATTATTCTTATGCTAATAAAAATCAGTAACTAACACTTTTTGGTATTTAATTAGGAGGTGCACAAACATTCTATATCATTGTTCAATTATTTTCTTAGTATCAGCGAAGCTAGTAAAATATGTTTTTGCTGTACTGATTGTACTCGAGACATTTTCTTTTTGTGAAATTTGAATATTTTGTTTGCTTTTTAAAGAAATCTGTCATGTAAAAATTATATTCAATTTATAGTGAGTCATAAGAATGGTATACATAATTTAAACATCTATCGCTGTGATAGCCTCAGTGTTCTACAGTGGTAAATGAGTACCAACTAGCGAGCTAGGTTTTGACTTTTTAAATAAGGAGAGAAAAATCTATTTTTATAAAGCTGAATCAACTTCCTGATTTGGTTTTGGTTAGTTTTGGGGTTTTTTTGCCTGCCTTTTAAAGAAAACCAGCACATTGCTAAACTAAAACATATTTGCTGAAAGAAATCCTTGATAAACTTTCTGTAAATGGTCATGTGTTAGGAATTATATGAGAAAGAAGTTCCTTGGGAAATAAAGAGAAAATACCTTTTATGTACCTGTTCAAAAGTGATAGCTTTATTAGGCACTTAAAATATCTTAATATCGGACTGTAGAGATCTGTTTTGAAGATATTGTATTGATAAACGTATAGGACCATTATTCTTTTTATGCAACAGAAACAACAATAAGAGATAAAGAAAGGGCACTCTTTTACTTCTCTATTAATTATGAAGCTTAATGTATTCCTGACAGAATATGTTTCATAACCTGTAATTTGGTTTTGGTGGGTTTGGACGTGCATATCATTAAAGAAACGATCTTCAGTTATCAAAAACTAGTAAACATGGACATTTTTATATGCAAGAAAAGGCAGAGAGTAAATAATTGCACTGGTGACCAATACTGTAATAATCCTGTTTTACAATATGCACTTGACAGGTTGTAATAGTGCTAATTGAAGAGACTAATTCACACTTGCTTCATTCTATTCAAAGGCAAAATCAGCAGCTTGTTTTGCTTTTGACCAGATGGTCCTGATGAACACCTACTGTGCACTTTAAGTGCTTTACTAGAATTACAAAGGCTGGGGGCTGCGTCCGACTCAAAATGATTTGAGAAGAGAAAAAAACCTCGCTGCTCAATGGATTTGGTGCAACTAAATTAATTCTAGTGGACCCATTACACATTGAGCCCCCTTTTCAAAGTGCTGAGCCTCCTCGTTTGTTCTGTAGCAATGAGAAAGTGAAAGGCAGATTACTGCAAACAGAAATAAAAAAAAAAAGTGCTGTGAAAAGGAGAAAAGAGGCCTTGAAGCCTTTTCATATCATTTGGGTTTTTCAAGTGCGTTATTTTTGGGGAGGGTGGATGTATGAAAAGCCAATTGGGGTTTTTTTTGTTTTAAAGTGCGCTATTTAAGTACTATGAATATAAAAGCAAGAGCAACAGTTGACTGAGTTTACTGTGGTAAAGCTTTGTGTCCAAGGATGAATCAAATTCATTATAGTCAATGCTTTGTATTTTCATATGAATGTAGGGTTAGTTTCACAAGACTGTGTCTGTTTAGGATAATTATAATTTAATATTTTCCTTTCATAAAGTTATCACTGTAGATATCTAAAATTTGCTGAAAGCAAGGTTTTTTCCTTGAATAAATTGAGAAGCACCCAGAGAGTTTAAAACTCCAAAGGAAGCTGTTTGATTTCCAAGGGAAGGCGAGGCATGTTCCAATAGCGTCAAAGCACAGATTATTATAACTAATTAGAAGTCACACATCTGTTAGCTTTCGATTTGTCAGCGCTTGTAGTTTTGTGTGTATATTTATATCTCCCTTCTTCCTTTCTCTCATTCTCTGTCTCTATTGCGCTCCATCCGTAAGCGTAGCTGGATTTGAGAGAAACTCTCAAAGGATAAGGATCAATTTATCTGAATTTGAAAGTAATGAGGAGTCATTGTTATGATTTTGGTTATAGGTTCGGCTCCGTAAATGCTCAGTCATGTGAGTTGTCCTTATTTTAGAAGTAATCATGTTGAATTGAATGGCTTTGCTCATGTAATTTAAGGATGCTAAGGATTTTGGGGATCAAGACCTAATTTAAAACCCTGAATTTTTAAAAAACTGCAATTAAAACCATTGCTTGCTATTCTGATTTGGAATATTTGCCGTGTTTTACTTTCGGGGTGGAGAATTTTTATGCAAGGCTTCTATCATAATGCTAGCTATTAAAAAGGTGTTAGCATGAAATGACAAGAAAACCTAAGCAGCTTTATGAACATATTAAACACTATGTCCCTAGTTCCTGAGCTATTTAAAGTGGGAAAGCAGTACTCTGTAGCTAAATAGCATAGCACTGCTGTCTGTATAAATTATACTTAGTTGAATCGTAAATGAAAAATTAAACTTATAATTTTTCGCAATTAAAAAAAGATTAATTTACAGCTTGTAAATTAAAGTGTGCCAGAGCATGGTTTAACCTTTCTGTCCTATGTTAACTATAATATGATCACTTCTATTATTGCATGATATACACTTATTTTAAAAAAAACAACAATCCTTGAATTGCTGACTTGTTTTCAAACAATGAAATTTGTATTTGTGCAAATTATAGTAGGCACAGTGTTCTCTCATGTTTTCTCATCAAACAACCCAATTATACTTATAAATAGTGAGGTGCTAATGAACTGTTGTTCTGGAAAAGTTGGTGTTTTTTTTTTTTTTTTTAACTTGAGTAAGAAAGGAAACACTTCACAATTTTAGAGTGCTTGCTTGGTGAGAAAATATTTGAAAATATTGTACTTATGTAAATCATGTTGGTGCTATCACTTTTAAATATACAACAGAAGCTAATCTAAAACCCCATCAGTTCATACAGAGCACAACTAGATTCTTGACATTGTAAATTGCTCACTTAATTGGGAATTGATGATTTACTTTTATTCATTGAGTTATAGAAGTTTTTTCACTAAGAGTTTATATTTTGCTTAAAAGTTTATTGGTGCATTCGTTTAATAGAAAGAGGAAATTTTTCTGAGAGTTGAGGTGATGAAGATACTTGATGTAGTAGTTGTGGAGTTACGATGCTGAAATGGTCAACAGTATCTTAGCAGCAGCGTAATGACAAGTGCTGCACTACATCGCTTTGTAATTACTATGCAAAGAGAATACTCACTTGCCATTTCAAATGTGACTTTATAATGTTTGTCTCTGGTCCATAACATCTTAGTGAAACAGCGTGCTGTCTCTTTAGTGAACCCATTTCTTAGGATTTTTTCAGTTATGTTCCTATGTCTGTGTAAAACATGAACTTGAAAAGTTATGTTTTTGTACCAAGAATCAGGGGCATAAATTGAAAAGCCTTGCACTCATTTAAAGGATAAAATGGCCTCATAATCACCCTCAAGAAATCCCTGTTACTGTTTTTAAAAAGGGTTATAGAAGCTCTTGGCAAACATTTGCAATAAGTGGCAAAATTTATGCCTTGCTTTGTGATAGTTGCGTGACCAGACAGTGGGGTATAGGATTGTTTTAAGGTTTTTACAGCTGCAGGCAAAAAGCATCTGTTCCTAGAAAAGCCTTCATTGTTTAATTTTGACACTGACTTTTCCATGCTGCTTGTACCAGTCTCTGGATTAGGTGCCACTAAGATAAAATTTGTTTTAAGTTGCTCCCAAATGCAGCTGTCACTATACATGGCCTTGTAGCTTAGGCAAAGTAGACATAATCAAAACAAGCATTTTTGCACAAGGTCATCTTGGCAGACTGAAAAAGCTCAGAGCAGGAATTTTGACAATATTGTATCTTGTGAGTAGCTGGGCTATTAGCTTTTGTGTTTGTTTAATAATTGTTCTGGTGATCACAGATGTGTCTGCCTCAGAAACAATGATAGACAGGGATTTTTAAACTGCTTTTTCTTTTACATATACTTTATATTATATTTATTTTGATTGAGCAGTTACTGTGGTATTAAATTACATACGCTCCGTGTGTGTGTGTATCTCTGTACCTCTACAGGGAAATGGACTGATTTACAGAAATCGGGGAAAACTGGCATTTTTGAAAGAGCTTCCATTTCTTTCCTTCAAAGTTTCCAGTGAATTAAAAATGAAAGAGCACTTCATTTTATGTATCCTAGAGTTGTGTTAATTTCTACCCAGCTGGTCTAAAATGATTGATACAAAGCCAAATTTGTGACTGCCTGCATTACAAAGTCTGTAATTTGCTAATGAATTATGATAATAATCTTTCATCATACATGAAAGATTTAGACAAACAATTTACTAACTATATAGTTTGATCACAATTTTTGGGTTTGTACCAAGCCTCGAATCTACTTTATTTTTCCCTGCCTAGATTAGCAGACCAAAGTGAACTTACTCTAAGCTTGTTTTGAAAGCACTAATGCTGGAAGTTATGTGGGGATGATGGTGGACAGCAGAAATGATATAATCTTGTGGTATAAAACTCCATTCTTAATGTATGTACAAATCAAACCACGCAGTTTTCAACTGGAGAAGCATCAGAGTATGCATGGCATGAGAAGTTGTTTGATGCTGCATCTACTGTTGTAGGCACATAGAAGTAAATGAAAACATGTTGGAGATGTTTCTCGAGTTAAACCTCCTCCAGGTATGGTAGAGACAAACTGCTTGAAGTGTGGCTAGGCAAAAACACAGGAGCAAACTAGGCTTACAAAGAAAGGAAAAGAAACCCAAATCCTCCAGAAAAGGGCTAACTGCCACAAGATCCAGTCAACCCAAGTGAAATTTGTGGTTACCTGCAGTCGGCAAAACTGTAGATCTTGCACACTCTAAGGACCTTCTGAGGACAATGTTCACATTAGGATGTGAGCACAGTATAAGCAGGTCTCTTCCTATATGAAATCTATGAATCTTCTTATATGAATCTGTGACCAAAGGTAACTTCCCAGTTCTGTGGAGCTTGCCTCTGCATTGGATGTTTTACTTTTCCAGTAGAAAGCAACAGAGGAAAAAGAAAAGGAGGTTTCTGTTTGGTGCCCTTTGACTTCTGTTTTGCAAATAGACTCAATAATTTTTCTGCTTCTCTTGAGTTCAGTTTAGTTCAGTGGATTTAAATTGTCAATTTGATATCCACCCTAAAAAAACAACCAACCAACCAAAAAGGACCCCAAGACCTAACACGTGTCCAGTGCTGCCATTATTGTTTGGATTAAACTGTTGACTTCAGTGGTTTCTGGCTTTATATACCTCTCTTCAGACCATGTGTTACTCATCCCAAAACACACCCACCCACCCCAAAACAAAATCTTATTGAGTTTCTTGTGGCTACTGTTAACATGAAATGTTGTGGGCCTAGTGAAAAGGCAGAAAAAATAAAGAAACAGAGAGCAAAAGCAAGAGAGTAGGACAACCAGCAACATCAAGAAAAAGCAAGTACTGTGAATGTGGCCTTGTGAAATGACAAGGAAAGGAGCTTTGGGGAAGGTGCTGACTGGAAAGGGGGTTGAACCATGAACAAAGGCTTTTTGTTGTTGTTTTGTTGTGTTGGTTGTTCTTATCAAATGTAGGGAACTAGAAGTTGGTGAATAACCAGGATGTGTTCATGGGTTGCTTCTTACAAAATCAGGTTAAAAAGAAAAAGTTTGGTTAGAAAAGGATATTTTTCAGTCAGTCTTCCCAGCTGATAGAAAGCGCGGAACAGTGCTGTAAAGATGAAATCTACTTGAATTCATGGTGTTTTGGAAGAAAAAGAAATTGTTAGAAAATCTCGGTTTTTCTTATATTACCTACAGAAACTCTCACAGACTGTGCCATATGCAGCATAAAATACTGCTCATGTTGTTTTTTTAGGGATGATACTTTTGGATTTAAGAGAAGTAAATACAACAATAGAAATTTTTGAGACATCATTCATTTGTATGTATTGCTTTGGAACGAGGGGTGAGTGTATGAAGAACAGATTTGATGTTTCAAAGACCCTGACTCTCACCACTATTCTTCCTCCTCGGGAAAGCGATTCTCTCTCGTAGCTGTTACCTAGTATCTAGTAGCTCTCTTGGAAATTCCGACGTTACTGTCATTTGAAATTGTAGAAGAATATCTCAAGACCTTCACAATATTGGAAACCAGATAAGCAATAAAAGACAAAAAGGGAAATAGGAGTACAAAGAACAAGGATTTATTATTATTTTTCTACAACATATCTATAAGGAAGAGAGCGCCTCTTCCTACAAATCCGTACTTATAAAATGGCAGTAAGTCTGTCTGCCTAGTATCCCACGGTATAGCTGTATGTACTGCAACCCCAACAAAAGGAAATGGAAAAGGAATAATGAATCCTAAGAAGTGACATAATTTTGGTAATTTCATTCACAGCATCAGGGCAAAATGCAGCACCCCAAATATCTCTGCAGTTTCTTCCAGGTGAAACAGAAAGACAAAGGTTTTATATTGTTTTCAAATTCATTTTACTCATTTCTGATGACAGACTACCTTTTACTGAACTCAGCAACTCAAAAAAAGTAACTCTTACTTAAGAAACATTGTGAGCTATGTTTGTGTCCCATTATTCATTTCTCTGTAACCATAAGCTGAATTTCAGTTCAACATCTCCCCTCTGTGTCTTGGATCAACTCCTGCTTGCACTTACACACAAAAAGTTCCTCTTTTAAGACAAGAAGGACTTATTCCTGAATAATTCAAAAGTGGGCAGTGTAAGAAGTGCTTAGATTAATCTGGGGAATGTTTTGTGTGTTGACAATTTCACTTATAACTAACAGTCTCTTTCACCCACTCTGTTTAAAAGGTCTTGGCTCTTTTTTTTTTATTCTATGCATTGACATTGGGCTGGCAGAGAAAAGACTAGACTGCAGAACTGAGAACTATGACCACAGGGCAACCTAGCCCAGGACTAAGACAAACAAAATGGAGAAGCTCTGACGTTCACAAAAAGCAGCAACAGAACAGTGGAGGAGGATACTTTTTTGTAGTACAAAACAGTAAAGTGACACTTCTCTCCCTGATACAAAAGGTAAACTGTCAAGTCAGGCAGGTCCACATTAATATTTCAAGGTTGGGTCTCATGAGGCCAATGAAAAATATGGAAATTCTCTACGGAAATTCTCTATGAAATACGGAAACTCTCTATGGAAATTCTTCTGTGAGATCTGGGTGGGATGAAAGCTTCTTTTTTGATAAACTAAGAGTAGTAGACTGAGATGGAACTTGAATTGCCATGGAGATGTCTTTACTCCCCTCCTTAAATCTTCCCACAGAGCCGTAAGTTGTAGTTCACAGCTATGTTTACGTTAGCACACAGGGCAGTGCAGTAGGACGTCTGCATAGCAAACCACTTGGTGGTGAGGGTCTACCATCCATGCTATTTATGTTTCTGGCGTTTTACTAGTGACCATTTCCAGTCTGGTCCTGTGGATTGAATGTTTCTTAGTAGTTGAAATTTAAAAACTATGCATCTTCTGTTTTAGTGTGATCCTAATGGTATTTGGTTTGCATGCTCTGAGACCACTCCATCATACAAGCTCAATTACAGTAAATCAGACAAGTGGGAGGCTTAAGATCAGGAGTGCATTTTTGAAGTGAAACACTAATGCAGTTCCACACTACATGTACTGGATCTGCATCAGTCCTTTGGTGCAAACCTGTATTTTCAAATGTTACACCATTGGGAAACCTTCTCCATTGTAGCACAAACACTCATTTTTTTTTTTTTTTTTTAATAATACTGTATGCAGAGGTGGTCAAATTCTTCTTGAATGGTAATGAATAAATGAAAGATCAAGTGCAAAGTGTACCTCCTGTGTGTTTTCAATGCACTGCAGAGTAGCCAGGCAAAGAATCCACATGAGCAGTAAGACAACCCTTATGAATGCCCAAAAAGGTGTAGTTTTTCCTTTAGAGAAGTACGTTAGCGTTGTGTTTCATTCCATTTTTTTCTTAAGATCAGTTTGAAGTGAGGAGCAATAAAACTCGGAGATTCAATGTTTCTTCTGAGACATAAATACAAACTGTTTGAAGTAGAGGATACTTTTAGCACGCAGTCTGAAATAAGCATCTGTCGTCTCACGACACCGGTATCAGAAGAGCACTGCAAATCCAATTTCAGTTCTCATGTTGTGTCTTTTGCCTTGTGTCAGTTTATAGGTCAGCTCTAAGATCATTCAGGTTTGACTTGCAAAATCTGACAATCACCCACCCATATTTTCTCCTCTGTAGGTCATTTTGCTTGTTTAGTAAACCATGTCTTTTTCTCTTTTTCTCTTCTTTTTAATAATTTGTTTTTTCTTCTGTTTCTTTTATTTTGTGTCAGTCCACAGGCATGTTTTCTTTTTCACTGCTTTCTCATTTTTGCTCTTTATCTTCTGGTTTATTGACTCTTTCACAGTTTTTAATGAAAAAAGAATTTCTTCATTGCTGCTTTTTTTAAAAAAATCAAGATGGTTTATCTGACTTAACTTTTCTAAATACTGTTTTCTCTTTATAATGCAGAAAAACATACTGTAAATCAGAAACTTTTAAATCATTATGCTCTTTATACTTACTTTCTGCAATGCAGAGTGCCAAGTATGTTGAATTACACTTGAAAACTGTCCCTGTGTGGAGGGAATCACTGAGTACGATGCCCGCATGTTAGCGTTTCAGAGACTGAATTGTCACTGGTTATTATATGAATATCAAGTGGATTTTTTCCTATCAACTAAATTGTTATTCTTGGTATTAACTTCCGCAGATCAATAAAATTACACTTTTGTAGGATTTAGAAAAGAAGTGGGTTTACGTTTTTGGTGTCTCTTTGTTGGCGTATATTTTATACACGGAATTTGCATAACTATGAGTATCCTTGTGATTCAGAGGAGGAGCTGTTAGTACAGATCTGTAAAACAGTTGTTTTATTAACATCTTCACAGGGAAAAACTGGAGAGAATAGCTGAATATGTAAATGGGCAGCTTGTGATGCTATAACTTGTCAAATAACCACTGATGCAGTATAGCTGAGCAAACTGTTTCAGTGTGTGCATATACAGTAGGTATTTCTCTCCAAATTAATATTTGCATTTGAAATATGTGTGTAGTGCAAATACATGAGAAGTATATAACAATTAATAATATTTTGTGTTTGATGTTTACATACTATGTGCTCTGCATTTTAATTCTTAACGTTATCTCCTTCTTTAATCATCTCGAATTAGTGTTCCAAATGTATTGATTCAAAGGGATTTATTACTTAGTTATTAAGGTTTGATAGGCTTTTCTATCCTTGAAACAGGTTGGGTTTGGTCAGTAGTTAGTTGGCATTTTTTGAGATTGCCACTTTGTTCTTCGAAATCTCAGACTGTTTTAAAAACTCCTGTGTCACCTTTATGAATGTTTCTGAGTTGTAGTGATGAGAATGATGAGAAAATCTTACAGAATTGGACACTGCTTTAATAATGTTTTACAGCTTAGAACCGCTCTGTGCAAAAACACTACATAGTTTTAAAATAAAGGCGTACTTCTAATCTGATTTAGTTAACCCAGGATGAACTGTTGTGTGAACATTCTCATTTATCTTAAGGGCAGCTTGTTCTCCTTTAACATAAACAGAGAAGGAATTAGATGAAGCTAAAGCAAAGTAAGGCTTGTCAGTGGTGAGGTAAAAAAAATAATTTCAACCTGTATTAGTTAATACATGACAAATAAATCATAGTAAACCCCTTGTATTTACAAAACACTTAGTCTTACACATGCATCTGGTAGAGGGCAAAACTTTGGTTTCCCTCAGTAGTCCCGTCTTCACTATGCAAGCAAGCAGAAACTACAGTCCACACTGAAACCAGCCGAATAACAGTTGTAAAGTAATAAAGTAACACCAAGTATTATAGTGTCCAATATGAAACATGAAATAAATCTTGCCAGCATGCCCTTCTCTCATTGCTCCCACCATCTTAGTATAATAAGCTTAAAAATTTCCCCCTGAAGTGGCACATCTTCAAATGTATAAATAAGGACTTTGATTTTGAGGACCTTTTACAGTCTCTATTTATGTAACAAAAAAATATTACCTATGTTATTATTTGCTTACCTATGTAACCAAAAATTATTACAATAATATTGAGTTTAAAAAAAAAAAAAGTCGCATGTTCTTCAGGGTATTTAGTGTCCCCTCCTGGATTTCTTTCCGTGATGACTTTCTTGTTCAGCCAAAAGGAGTCTTTTGACTTCGGTTGGCTTCATAGACAAAAAAAATTCTTCCAAGACTTTTTTGAAGCTCTTTCTCAATTCCTTGCATTCTTCCATGCTCCCTTTTGTGAACCATGGCTAACTTACTGTAATGCAGCTAGAATAAGGGAAAAAAGTCAGCTTTGTCCTCCCTTCTTTGACTGCTTGGCAATTCACGTGTAGTATCACATTAGAAATTACTGGAAAGTTTAGTGTTCATATCCGTCATAAATAAAACTTGTTTACACTTTAAATGTCTATAAATATGCTATCCATGTTCTGCCATGGTTAAAATGATTACTTATAGGGTAATTTAATTTTTTCTTAAATTTTTTTTTCCAGCTTAGTGATAAATGCCACTGTTATTGAATCAATGTGAAAATACTCTACCGTATCACAAGGCTGGTGGTGGTTTGGAGGAGTGCAGTGTTGCAACAGTTGTTCTGTGATCTTAGGGAATGGAGCAGAGATGGGGAACAGTGTTTATGCAAAATAAAATTACCTGTATTGGCAAAATGGACCTTAAGATAGCTTGTTTTTCTGGTTATTTTATAAAAAGTTAAGACCTTGTAGCATCATAAATTGAGGGCCAATTCTGCCTTCCCGTCTGCTCGTGCAGGTAGGGTGTTGCTTCCGCAAAACTGTCAGTGTCCTGGGAGCCGTGTCCTGCTGCCCTCCTCATAGAGGTGTACCCAGAGCTTGAGGGTGGGAGAGGGAAGAGGAGAGGATGAGCTGTTCTCAGCAGCCGTTTGCCCTTAGACTTCTGTTTTGGATCCTAGCTGGGAGTCAATGTCATTTCATAGCTGTATTTAACTCCCTGTCATCCTGCTCCCCTTTCCCTCCCCATGTGCTGCTTTGAAGGTGGCCCCTGGGGTCAGTGGCAGCCTGGCTTCTGCAGGAGCCGAGCCGTGGCTCGGAAAGGGAGCCTGAGCGGCACTGCAGAAGCAGGAGCCAGGCAGACCTGTCAATGGCTTTTTTTCCCCCCCCCAAGTGTTAATTGTGGTCACAAAAGTTAAGTGTTTCTGTAAAATTAACATCTTGGTATTATGTATTTGTTTTCCACCATGAAGCTTCGATGTCAAGTTTACTCAGCAGACAAGTAAAAACAAGAATTTTTTTTCCAACTGCTGTTACAGCAAGTCTCAGCCTGGGATCTCAGAAAATCACAGTGTTCATACTGGTTAGCAGCTAATAGGAAACAATAAAGATTTAGGGTTCAGAATTTAATTGGCACTGATGTTGATGCAGGAAGAACAACCACACACAGTTTACTCTTGTGAAGCTTTATTGATTCTTTTTTAAAAGGAAAGCTCTGATGAAAGTATAAAGAGGCGTTTAATTTGCAAGTATTTCTACACAGTTTTTATTCTGAAATGTGCTTTTCTAGCTTTCCCTGTCCCTGTGCAGTAAACATGCCTTAAGATCTTCTGATTCAGAGACGGATACTGAAAAACAGAAGTGTGAGGTTGTCGTTTCTACTGTTCAGCTTGTTCATTTGGATGATATTGTGGCTTTCTTACACATTAAGTGTACATCTTTCCCAAGGCTAATGTCTGATGTGCATTGATAGGTATTTTTAAGATAATGTGACATTAGCATATCCTCAAAATTTCCATCCCAGATTCTAATCTTTTAGTGACCTATTTCCAAGGATCAGATCTGGAATATTGCTCTTGGAGAGGTAGGTGTATGAACAGAAGCTTCTTGTTTTTCTGACATTACCTGTATACCAAAGTCTACAAATAGGATCTCTTTTGTCACTAAGGCAAGTGATCCTCTGAATTTCAGTGAGTAACTGAGGTTATTTCTTCAAGTATAGAGTGATCCTGTGCTTTCAGAGTCTGCAACAAGGTCAAAGATACGCAGCAGAATGAACTGCTGACGCCCTTGAATGGCTTCCTGCTCCCATGGCTTCCTTGCAAACCGTGATAAAGATTGAGTCCTCAGGGTATCGTCACTGATACAGCCACCACAGATGGACCTATATTCCATAGATGGTTTCTCAATCTCTACTTTCAGAACAGTTTTGATGATTTTGGAAAGGAGCGAACTATTTCTCCTCCAATCCATCCATTTTCTCCACAGCTTTGGTGATAGATTACACACATTTCTTCTGGTCTGGAATTACAATTCAAAATGCCTGTCTTTGTGACACCATTACCAGCAGCTCTTAGCTTTTTGTTGGCTTTCTGCCATCCCTGCAACCTCTCTTCCTGCTGCTTTTCAGGAATTCGTTTTCACAAGACATCTGCAGGCAAGCCTTTTCTGGGTCTTCTAATCCATTGGGCTTTAATAATGGCCTCTTATTTCAAGAGAAGAGGATTTTACAGAAACTATTCCAAATATCTAAAATGAATACAAGATGAGAGTATTATCTTTAAAAAAGAGGGTCTGAGTGCCTTTATTTTCACATTCACGTGGAGAGTTTTGATGTTACTGAGCAGGTTTCTCTGCTCGAGGAGGTCAGTTAGTCTGTGTTTCCAAACCGCCAGGTTCCTGTCTGTACGTTGCAGCTCATTTCTTGCCCAAGAACTATCTTTGTCTGTGAGTGTGTCATGACTGCTGTTTATGCATGTGTCACTTAGAGACACAAAGGTACAAAATAAGTTCACCAAATTTATTGTCAGCAGTCATGCCATCCGTGTGACGGGGTACATGGCTTTCTGTCCCTTTCCTGATGATTGACAGGTAAGTGACAGCTCACTTGCCCAGGCAAGATCACAAGCTCTTTATAGAATGTTTTTCAGCAGCTGTTGATAGTGTGTTTGCAACGTACCCCAGTACCACAGCGATGGTCACCCATTGACAAGGATGTTCAGAGACTTCACTCCTCTCTTAGAATGCATTTGGTCTTTCAGAAATGCCCGTTCCTTTCTGGTTCATCTGTTTGAGTGCCCAAAGATGATACACCCAGATGATCTGGAATATTTCTGACCGGGAGACCTTTGGAGGATATCCTGAAAACTTTCCAGGTTGTGGTTACTCAAGGCTGATCTTTTAGTTTCAGAAACAACAAAAAAAGTGCTAATGAATCTATTCAGACCTTACATCTCTGTAGCCTGCCTGTTATATACATTCTTGATCCATTAGTAGAGGCAAGGAAGGTTACTGCTCAAAGCAGAACTTCTCTGTTGCCGTTAAATAACTGTCCTTTCTGGTCAGAGGTTTCCTTTGCCATTGTCACAGCGAGATAAGAAAAATATTTCCAAGTATGTGAAAAATAAAGACTCAGTATAACTCTCCTGTTGTAACACAATAATATAAAAAGACTGCAGGACCAATTCATTACTCTTTTCCTTTCAAGCACTTGAAAGAAAAACAGAGCTGAAAATATTTCTTTGGGAGATACTGAAATACCTCATTAGATCTTTCTTTTTATTGGCTATTGAGGTGATAATTCTGTAACGGGAATGAAAGAGAGGGTAAATTTTGCGTTGATTTATAGAAATGTGTTAATTTGAGCTGAATAGATCTTTTCTGATCTTAATATTTGTTATCTGTGAGTATTGTTTTGTAATACATAGTTTCTAGTTTTATTTTAGAGAAAAAGTAATTCTTATGGGGACTTTGCTAATTGTAATTGGAGGTATTTTTGGGGAAATGAGTAGCTGAGTTTCTAATAACCTGCAACTTCAGTATTTTTTTTCATTAAATGGAACAGTGTTCGCTGCTGATTTAATAGTTATAGACTTTCATGTCAAGCTAAGACTGAAAAATACTGATAAAATAATATCTATATTTAAATAATTAAGTTAACCTTTATTCAAATCTTTCTGTTTCAGTGAGATGACAAGTTTACACAGTAGAATAGTGAAAATAGCCAGAAACAGTGTCAAATTACCTCTTTTTCCTAAGTGGTCATTGCATTTTCTGTTGTTGTTCTGTAGCATACCAATGTTAAGCTTTGTAGAGACTGGAATCCACGGAAAAGGTAACTTCCGTAGTGTCTTGGTCAAACACTAATGAAATGGCACTTAGTTGTATATTCAAGAAATATTGACCCTTGCCTTCATGAAACAACTTTGTGACTTGAGCGGTGTGTAGTTTCTGTGTTGCTGGAGCTGGACAATTCTCTAAGGCGGCCACCACTGAAGATCTAGTGAATAAATTCTTATTGCATTGAGAGAGTCTCAGTTGTGCACTCCTCCAATTAGTACAAGATAACGTGGGGTTTTTCTAAATTTTGGAATTTTAAGGGGAAATGTGATTTTGATATTGTGGACTACTTAAATTTTTAATTTAATTAGTCCAGTTTTGGAAGACAGTCCAGTTCAGGAAGAGCACCTGAACTACAAGCTGCAGAACTGGAGCCTTAGCATGTATATTTTTGTAAGTACAAAGCTATCCCAACTTCCTGAAAATCCCGCTTTACCAGTTAGTATAAGTGATCTTAGCATTTTTTAGACTTCGACCATTTGTTGCTGTCTTGCACAGGTCCTGAGAGGTTTGTTGGTTATCTTCCCAGTCAAAATGTTCTCCCTAATAGCAGTTTCATTTAAATAACCTGGAAATTAGCAGGGAATGAGAATTAACGGGCACATCCCCCATCTTGAAAAACTTAATACGAAGTTCTGAACTCTCTTTTTCATAAGGTTTCCCCCTTATGAAAAATTCTCTTTTCTAGACAACTTCTGTGACTTTTTTTTTGTCAGCTTTTCTGTCGTAAATGCAGTTCAAGCATGTGAAGCAGTTTTTGGCAGGAGTGTGCCAGTATGCCTTTGATAAAAAGGTTAGGTTCAGCAAAACAGGACTTCTTTTCTTCATAAAAGGGTTGTTGCTTGAAAAGAAAACTTCCTTACTGGAGAGGCTTCCAGCTCATTTTTATCTCCAAATTGTTCAATGTACAGGTTTTATAGAGTTCACGTTTACTGTTTTTTCTCATTTTCTGGTAACACTTTTTGTTAATCTTCCTGTGTCTGCATCTGCGTAGAACTCGGAATTCAGGTTTTACAGTATTGCTCTCAGCTTACTGTGTTTTTTAACTATCCCTAATATTTTTCTCTTATCTGATAACTTCTAATAGAAAACAGGAGTTGGAATTAACCCTTTATAGCCTGTATGTAGAAAAACATGATTTTTGACAACTTGAACCTTACTCATTTGCTTTCCCCTTCCGTTTTGTGGTCTACAAATACGTACGACTCGTACTCCTACCACTAGTTCAAGAGCTGACTTGTTTGGGGAAAGACTTAAATAAACTAAAGAAATAAGAGCCAGGGGTTTTTTTTGGTCAGGTTGCAGCTCGTCTTTTCAACACTATTCTTTTGAGGAAATGTGTTTAAACATATTTAAATATGCTAAAAATAGTACCATTCATAAAGCCAATACAAAATTATACGGCTTCTTTCGGTAAAGATAAAAAATTATATTCAGATTGCACCTGTGCCCGATTCATTTGTTAACTCAACAGAATTTCATCTCTTTACTCACAGTCTTACTGTCTTTAACTTTTTAAAATCCTGGTGAAGATCAATTTTCACCTTATCATGGAAGAGGAAGACAGGGGTATAGTTGACACATACGTACACATGTTAATGATAATGATTCTTGTCCCTTATTCAGAAAACTCTTAATATATTTTCACCTGTACTGCCACTGCTGTTAAAGTGCAATCCATGTCAATAAAAAGAAATGAAAGAGGCAGAGGTCTTCATATTTTTTATATATTTTTAGTTCCTGCATTAAAAAACAAAAGCAAATCTAATATCTGGGTTTTTTTATCATCTTATTTTCTTGATTTTTTTTTTTGTTTGTTTATTAGAAACCTATTTCATAATAACTTTGAAGCCAAATGAAGATCTCGCTCTTAGGAGATGTGACAAACTTCAGAAAGCTTTAAAATTGTTTCCAATGAAATTGTGTTTGGGACAAAAGTACAGGGAAGCAGTGCTTTAAAACAGTCTACTTAATAATTCTTGCTCTATGTGGTGTAGAGGGAAATACATACATATTTGTACATGTTAAATGTGTACTAAATGAAAGATTTTTCTCTATCTTATTAAGTAAATGAGGGGGGTTTTGGTGGAAGATTCCATAGTTAAAGATGTAAACCAGCAATTTCTTGCTTCTATAGCACAACATAGTTCAGAGCTGAGATTAGAGAAACCCTGTAGAGTGGCTAATACTCGAGGGCATCCCCAGCTAGAAAAGTATGTGAATTTAGGCATGGGAGGAAGGAAGGATCTGCTTTAAATTTAGTCTAGGGTCACTGAGTCTTAATGATAGATTAAACAAGGGAGGTGGAATAATGAATAGGGGTATGCAATGTGTAGCACTAATACCAGAAGTCCATGGTTTTCACTGGTTATTTAATGTCTTTTCCCATATGTTTCTGAATAGAGCAGGTTATGGCAGGGATGAGCTAAGGAATAGCTTTGTTAGTGAATTGTTAAACAGACCGAATTCTCTTTTTAAAAATGTATATGTATATAGGAGAGCTGCTTGTTAATAGCATAATCGGGTATCTTATATGCATATAACTTGAATATAGTGATGTTAGTAACTATATTTGTAATCGAAGTGTGTATGTTGACATTCTTAAAATACATCGTGCAGATCGTCTGCATAATTTTCTTTTCCAATCTGAAACTAACAGCCATTCCTTAGTTAAAGCATAAATGAATTTCACGTTCTTTCTGAATGCTGTTAATGTAAAGAAAAACCCCAAAAGAAGTGGTGAGTTGATAGACACGAAAATGAAATGGAGGAAGTACCGAAGTACCAAGAAATGTATTTGTTAGTAGAAAGTTGACTAACAACTCAGTAAACCTTGCTTTATGGCTTATTTTAACGTGAATTTAAAATAACGTTAGTAGAATATCTATTAAAACTCAACCACATAAAATATTTTATTTTTATATATATATAAAAAAATATTTATTAAATTCATACTTGCAGTGACTGAGAAAGATATTGCAGTTTACTTTAGTGTTGAGTTCATACTGAGTTCTCGCATGTAAGAGTGTGCCAACTATTTGATACCAACAGCTTAGGTGAACCAAGGAAGTCAACTGTTGAGTTATTGATGGGTTTCTGGGTAATCCATATTCTCTTTTGTGTGGTGAAGATACCAGCAAGTCTATAGAGAAAAGGCACTTTGCATGTAATTTTTCCTTTGGGTTACAAATGGGATTGCAAGCGACACTGGAAAATGCAGTGCAAGTCACACTAATAGCTGTTGTTGCAACAGTACATACAGTAGCGATGAAATTAGTATTTTCAGCTGTGTGGCTCATCTTCCTTTTCAGATGCGTCTTGTTGGCTGGCACTTAGAGTAAAAGGGCTGCAGAGAGATCCTCCCCATCTCTCTTTTCTCAGCAGCAGGCTTGCTGTCATCTAGAAATGAGACAAGTAAAAAAACACATGACAGAATACTGATGTGATAATCCATTTCTTAAACTAAAATTTGGTAGGTTTATCACTTAAATTAAGGATTAGCTTTGAAGCACATGTGATTTATGTGTTTTCTGGGACTTTGAAACAATCAGGTTTTATTCTGAAACATGTTTGGGTAGGAATGGAGGAAGATACTGTCCATCAATGAAATGTGTTAAGGAGTATATGTCTTCGTATCATAATCTGAGATCTGCGAGGGGCAGTAGGATTTAGTCTCTCATTGGACCAAAGTGAAAAGAAATTTGGAAGAGGGAAAGGTGTTTTTTTTAGTATGAATACAAATGCTGCTCTTTACTATCATTAAATGCAGTAAGAATGGGAAATCTAACTTCCATTCATCTACTTCTTAGTTCCTAAAATGACCATCTATTTTACCATTTATTGATATGACCTATATATGTACTTATCATGCTTAGGCTGCTGCAAAATAACTTCTTTTGAAATGAAGATGAGGGTGTTTCCCTTCAAATAAATTTGCCTAAATTTTTCTTCTGTTCAGAACATGACAGCTGTGAAAGTGTAACAGATCTACTTCCCACTGTAAGAATCACATCAACTGTCTCTTTCACTTCAAGCAATAATTCAAACCCCAGAAATAATCTTTAAGGCCCTTACGAGTAGGGACCTGACCATATCAAAAATATTCACTATGCTATAATGCATTAAGATAACTAGTTCCTTATAAAGGAAACAACACAACCAATACAAGATACAGGAAAGTATAATACAGACTTTTTGCTGAAGAGTTCACGTGCTAATTCCCGACAAAGGAAGAGGAACAGATTGAAAGACAAGAGCTGCAAAATTGCACTTGTTTATGCACTAGTCTGAATGTAGGCACATGTGATACGGACAAGTTGGGATCAAGCCTGTGTAACAGGCATGCAGATTTTTTCTTACTTTTTAACCTTTGTTCCTGTTTTACCAGTACCCAGTAGTGGCAGTAGCTTTTGGTCCTGGCTCTGGTAGGTCTGAGAGATGCTGGGATGCACAGAAAGTGTATTTAGTAGTTTAAATTGTGTTTTCAGACCAATTTTAAATAGCTTGAATTGAATTTACTGCTCTCAGTCATGTCCTTAACTTTATGATCAGTAAGTGTCAAGGTATATTTTTCTCCAAGTTACTGATTTAATCACTGAGATAATTTATTAGGATTATCTATTAAGTCTGCTAAGTACGCAATCCATATGAAATTGCTTGTCCCTTGACTCCCCATCATCTCTTTCATCAGGTTAGCCCAGATCCAAACTGTTACCCTGGTGCAGTCTTCTGATGCATCTAGTTGACCAGCTGTTTCAACTAGTTGTTTTCATATGCCTTTTTTTAGCTCCAAAGATCATCAGACTGATCTTAACAATTATGCTTTTCTAATTTGCGGTGTCTCTCTAATCTTTCCTGGCCTCTTCTTAGAGATATCCTAATTCAGCCTGCGTATTCTTTATTATAGCTGTGTAACTTTTAGCTCTGACACAGCTTTGTGTACTACTGCAGCAGAGTCCACAATATCCCTCTTGATTTCACATAATTTTCCTACCATGCTTTGTGAAGCACTCTGAAATCTGCTGCAAGGTGGTAACTAAAACTAACATTTTTCTATAGTAAAACTAAGGTCTAACTTTTCCTGCCAGATGCAGGATCTTGCATGAGTATGGACCTCCAGAGTTTCTCCACTATTTTTAAGGAGGTCTTAAAATGTTGATTTTTTTAATGGAAATAAAATACCTGGTGTTTGGCAATTTATCAATGTTTTAGGACATAAAAGCAGCTGGAATTGGGATGATAGCATTAACAGTTCGTTTTGGTAATTTTTCTGGTTTTTACAGCAAATTAATATCCTCCCTCGGGGGCAACAACATTAGAAACTGTATTTACCCTTTCTTTGGCAATTGGGTGCTTTGTCAAAAGAGTAGCTGCCTCTTGATAGTGACCTGGTAATAGATGGCTTAATAGCCGTTGCCTGTTGTCTTCCATAATGTGCATAGAGGTCAGCTAAAAGTTTCCATTGAGCAGTGCTTCATTTTGCTTACTAATAAGTATATTTTCTCCAGTGACCATTCCTACTGAATGGAAAAATAAACTAGGACTTCAGAATGTATCTTTTCTGTGTCAGTGCACTGTATGTAGGACAAACGAAGAAAAGTATTATCATCAGTTTTGTTTTGTTAGCAGAAGTCTTTAAGGCATTTTCAAATAAATTTGTAAAATTGTTTTGGCAGTAAGTCTTTGTTGTTTGATCTCTTCTAACCCTAATCACATCTTCCTTTCAATCTCTAACGTCACAGCTAGCTCACACTCCAATTCTTTCATACCCTATTTCAAACTCATGCTCGTGTGCTGCTAAAATGATTTTTTTTTCTGTTTTTTTTTTTTTTTAAATACTCGTGTCTCTTGCCTCAATTTCTTAAGAATGTGTTTTCCCTTCTTCTATAGGAATTTGTTTCTTCTTTTAACCTTCTATTAAAAAATTCAAAGGGTCATGCGGTTTTGAGTTCAGAGGGGATTATCACAATTAGGTCTCCTAGGCACTACAAGCAATGAATAATAATAATAATAATAATAATAATGTAGGCTGAACCTTTGCGCAGTGCGGGCCATATAGCAGCGATCAGTAGCTTCTGCATCAAGTTCAGAAGATTGTAACTTGCATTTAGCAATAACACTGGTCTAGAAGGATAGCTGACTTCAGGTATGTAAATATGGAGATCAGCAAAGAGGTTTCTTTATTCCACGGAACTAAAATGTGCATGTATGCTGGCAGAAACTGAGGCACTGAGAAACAAAACAATATTTTAAAGACAGTGAAACAGTTGTATATAATTTGAATATAGTGAATAATATAGTGAATATACTTCACATTTGCCACTTGTTGCAGCCCAGGAAAAGGCCAGATCCAAAGAAGTGGCAAAAAGTAGTATTTGGTAGCTCAAAGAGAGCTCAGATTGATTCTCAAGCCTCAAACCAGGCTGGGCAGACCTGCCCAGTCTGGGCAGACAGCTGAGGTTGGGAAAATATCTTGCTAAATCTTTGAGGGCACATCCGATGTACTCAGAACATTCCTCTTTTTAGATTATATTATAGATGTATGTGTATATATATTGCATGAGGCAATCAGAAGTTCACATGTCAGAAGATTCAGCAAAGTTTAAATGAATCCTTGCTCCGATTTTCTGTTTCAAAATTTACAGGTTTTAACCACAAAAATACACTAGTATGACACAGTGGATCATTTTATTGCGAGTCATGGTGTTAAGATACTAACTTAGCAGAGACCCAATAAAAAAAGGTCAAATGGCATCCAAGATGAGTTGGTTCAAGAATGAGATGGAGGATAATGAAGTGTTAATAATTGTGAAATCTACGACAGTAATTTATTCACAATGTTGTTATTTCTGTTGCTGAAAGGAAACTGCAGAATGCTTCTTTTCAAGCATTCAGAAAATTTCATTAAATTTAAATGTACTATTAGGTCAAAGTCATCTGGTGATACCTAAAGTAGGTGTGCTTATGATAGCAGCTTCTACTTGAGAAAAACTTCTAAATTTATTTGAATAAGTGTTAGGGCTCAGAAATATAATTCAATGTGAATATAAAGTGAGTACATAATCTTCCTGAAGTTTCTTTCTCTCAACTGTAGAACAAGAAGACAGAAGTAGCCAACTAGCTTTGAAAGAAAAATCAGTTTATTTTTTCAATTTAGGACGTTTAAAGTTTGCCAATAGTATTTCACATAAGTAATGAGGACTATCTGTAGTCCTCAAGAATTTGCATCAGTAAAATGGAGTTAACATTTTTGTTTTGGATTTTGTTTGATGCCTCACTGTGATGGATGTGAATCTGGAGGAATGAGGCTGTAAGTGCTTAGCTGGGAGTAAAGAATCCATCTGCCTTTCTGGAAGTGGTACTTGGGAGCGTCCTCATATCTAGTATCTTGTTTTCCTAAATGAGATGGGTTTTACTAAAATAATATGGTGAATCATCTCTCTCTTCTGTTTGTTGTCTGTTTATGGATTCTTTCTCCTGAATATTTTCTTCCCTGCTGCATTTTAAAATACATAACAGCAAAATAATACATTCATATTGTATTTACTAATTCAGTCACTTAATATTGCGTAGTTGCTACCTGTTTCTCCTCACCTCATCAATGAAATTGTAAATAGTATGGATTACTTATTTTAAAGTATTCATTTAATCCCTATATATGAAGTTCTTACTCCACCGTTCCAATGATTTCAGAATTCATGGACCTCAATCTCTTTTCCAGGTATGGAATTTAAACAATAGGAAACATCAAAAAATGTATATGCCGGGCTTTGCTTAGGGTTTAATGTGACTTAATCTTCTTTGTTTGAACTCTTAACAGCAAAATGTCACAAAAATCACACATTATTTTCCAGACCGAAGTTAATTTCAGTGGTTTTATAATCAGTTCAACCAGTTTTCTAACAAAGATGTTGACACAATATTTACTGAGTACTGCCGTACAAGACAACCCATTTTAAGCAGTAGTTTAAACTGGGTTTATTTTGGTTCAAACGCTGTCCTATAAACTCTAAAGTGAAAGTTGGACGCATTAGTGGCTTTTCTGTACATAAAGTGTGTTTAATGGCAGGAAAGCGGCATACGCCAACACTTCTCTATGCTTAGAAACTTGGTAGATTCTGTCCCCGCTTCCCATGCGTTACGGCCAGATTCCCCATGCTCTTTGCTGTCTGTCGGTGGAGTTTTGCCTAGCAGAGGTGTTAAAGGTAAATTTCCTCTGTAATCCTGAAGACTATCGCTTCAGCTGGTTTTGCCTCCTTTCTTTCCATCCTTCTTCACCAAAATGTTTTTGCTTACTTTGCGTTTCTTTCTGGCATTGCCCCATCCGTATCATTGCTTGTGCTCTGAAAATTGTGCTTACTTGTCTTGGCTGCTTCTGTTACAATGTCAAAGTCAAGATTCTGGCTTTACTATCAGTGCCCCATGCAACCTTGCTCTGTCTGCATCTGATCTCATTTCCCTGCGCCCCCCAACTCACATTCCACATTCCTCACAGTCCTCTGACTTTATTGCTCCTTTTGTCTGCCTTTCATGCGCTCATTTTTGCACTGTCTTTCATGCTGCCTATGTGCCTGGAACAGTCTTTAGCATCTCAGCCAATTTACAGCTTTGCATAAATTATATTTAATAATAAGACTAACAAAAGTTCATTATCCACATTATTTCAATTAACTTTGTACCTGCGTAAGTGGAAAACAGCCTGAGGGAAACTACTGTTAAACTTTGTTGTGATTTGTTGTGATGCAAAGATACAGATTCGGGCATGACAGTTCTTTTGTGATTCAGCATAATATTTAATTTTTTAACAGTTTGGTAGGTGTTAGGTTGATTTTATTTTTTTTATAGTAGATTTCAGATTTTTCTAATTCATAAATAAGAAAATAGCTACTTATTCCTGGCAAGCGAAACCACCAGAGGGTCATCATCATCACCACAGTACCTGCTACAGGCTTCTTGCCCTGTGGTGTATTTTACTTCATTTTATCCATACTGATACGGATGTGGAAGGGTTTTGAATGTTGGATTAACTTCATATCTACAAAAAAGTGTATCTTTTGCGTTTAACCTTCCTATTAAAGCAACATACTCATCTGCTTAAAAAAACAGCGAAAGATAATAACGTAAGACTCTGCCTATATCTGGGAAGTTTTCTCAGTGTTTTGGCTACTTTGACGTGGGCGTTTTCCTAAAATATTAAAAGTTGTTTAATATTTTAATGCCCTTCTAACACCAGTGAAAATGAGCTGAAGGTAAAAAATCATGTGCTTCTCCAGCATCAGTGTATAGCTGCAAGGCAGGGCATTCTGCAGGAACTATATATAATTTTCCAAGTTAAGTTGCACCTGAAATATATGGGGGGTTTCTTTTAGTTTAAATGGTTGTATTGATACTGTTCGCAGCTGAGTTGTGGAACCAAATAGACGTGCCTTTAATTTGTTTTTGAATGATCTCGTATATTCTGGAGATTATAATCTGAAGGGTGGCTGCCATAGTAATGTGCCAGTCCCGATGGCATCTGAACGTTCTGAAAGGAAATTCTGGGCTGCAGAAAGACAATGCCACCAATTAGTATTTCAAACTGATCAAAGGTGGGGGACCAAAAAGTTTGCCAATAAATGTAGCTCGGTGGATGGCACTAGAAGCTAGAGTTTGCTTTACACACAGTTAGAAAGATTTCAGTCCTCCTGTCAATAGCATGTGAATTTATAAATAAAAGCCTTAAAACAGACTTCATCCATTTACTGTGCTAACTTTTTTCAGTTGCATGAATACGGCGGAAGATTTTTATTTCAGTGGCCTAGTGAAGAAAAAGGTTGTGGTTCTGCTTTATACGAATCTTTAGAACTTTTCCCTCCTTACCGAATTTTTAACTTTAAACTGAAATTAAGTCACTCAATGAAGAAAAAGGGGGTTTCTATATTTGATGGGATATTCCTAGTCTCCAAAACTTTTGCAGTCTGCTTTCTTAGTACTATTTTAATTATCAAACAAACCTAAAGTTAAATAGTTATTTAAAAGCAAGCTTATTTTATCTTAAATAATTGATTGTGGCTTGCTGTTTGGAAGAGGACTACTTTGGCATGAATTTCAAATCCCGTTAAGATCATAACTCAAGCAGTTTGTTTAATCAAACATTACTCTAATAAGTCTTACGTGGTCCCCTACCCGACCAGGCCTGTCTGTAACAACTAGTTTATTCTGCGACGAGTTGCTCAACAGATGTCATTCTGGTAGAATAATGCAGCAGAATACTTGTGCGTTGGCTAAAATTACTTCAACTTTGATCACTTTTGTCCAGCACATCAGTCTGGCATTGTGCTTTATACCAACATAACACTTTACCCCGAGCATGCCTTTCAAGCTTAGAATAGCAGAGGAATGTTATTGAATTCAGTGCAGTTACAGATGAGTTAATGAAAGAAGGGAAATACTGTTTTTTTCATAATGCCTTTCTGTTGTACTTTGGAATTAAAAGAGAATTTGAGGAATGTGACTTCTGAGTTCTTTATTTTTACTTCTGGAGGCTTTCTGAAAACAATCTTATGTAGTTGTATTGATCCCACGTTTCTGTAAATAAGTTTCACTCGTTATTTGAAAATAGCCCATTCAGGAGTTTTACATTGTAAGAATAATATTAATGAGACTACTTTGATGTGTAATTGGGGAATAGTTATCTCCCAGGGACAGTTTATCTCAGTATTTAATGCAAGAAAACTAAAATAGCAAAAAAACCCTGTTCTTGTGATCACAGATCAGTATTGTTACATTTTGATGGGCTGTTGTGGGGTCAGTACAGAGTAATGACATCTCTTTACCTTGATACTCCTGCGAAACGAATACTGCACAGCAGGCTACCTGCTTCTTAACAAGCAGGGAAGAAAGGCTGTTTGTTTTGAACAGGAGGAATGAGATCATGTACCAAGTTCTATAGAGTTCGGGCTTCCATAATTCTGTTTTCACAGGTGCGTGTATGTATAAATAGAATAGACCATATATGTGTGTATTTGAAATGTATTTAAAGAAGTTTTTAATAGTTCAGGTATTTTTTAAAGAATGATGACATGCTTTAAATATGAGGAAGCACTAATATGACGTGCACCTTAATTCCTAATAAATACTTCGGTATTCTGTGTCTAAAATAAATGTTCTTGGTTTAGTTTTTAAATTAAAATTGTAAAAACTCTAAAATTGTAAAATCTTCTAGTTGAAAGGTAGTTACCAGAACGATCTCCCTGCAAAAGCTCCTGAACAAAACCAATATTAACATAGAGGTTATCGGGTATACGTGTAACTTCCCAGTTGAACAAAAAAAGGAGAGAGATCTCAGTGATTCTAAAACATACAATGAATGTAAAGCTGAGCTGAAAATCCAACCCAGATGCATTTATGATACTGGAATGTCCAGGTAGGGCACCAAAACGGTCTGACTTTCATCCTTCAGTGAGATGTAGACTCAAGAGTTGTAAGTAATGTACCTTGCTGTTGTATAACAAATTGAAGCCAGTTTTCCACTCACCTGTGCAGAATATTTACTTTATTTTTTTACTTTTTTTTTTGTTAACCATTTTTCTGTTCAGAGAAAGTTGTTAACTTGAGGTAAGTGTGCTAGACTGCAAGCAAGGTGCTAGCTCAAAGACCTTTTCTGCTGATAGCTATATGTAATTTTTTTTCAGTTCACAGAATTATTAGCAACGCTCCCAGCAGAAGTTAGAATACAATGAATTGTTGGTTCTTTCCAGTTGACAGGTGAACAAATGAAAAGCTAAAGAAGGCATTAGAAGATCGGTTTTGGAGTAGTCTTAGCATTTGCTTAAGTAAAATCTTACTCATCTGCCTTAATATTTTTTTGGTTTAATGAGTCAAGCACTTGACTACTGTGTCTTAGCGTTAAACTCTACAGCCCTCTTAGAGCTGGGAACAGGACGCAGAACTTCTGACTTCCTCAGATATTTTGCCTAGGGAATGGTCACGTAGAATATTAGTAAAATGTATCAAACCTTACTTTTATCTATTTGAGACTGTTTTGTTTTGGTTTTTTTTTTTCCTGGGTGTAATATAGGTTGTTGAGATCTGTACTTGGAAACTAAAATAGCCGTGTGAAGATATTGCATTGCTTGCCGTAAGCCTTTAATTGTTCACAGTTCTCTCCAGCTGGGCAACTTCTACGTCTGATTGTTGCCTGTGCAATATTTACATCCAGGTATAAGATATTATTCAGATTTTGTGATACCACTCTCTATCCTAAGTACAAAAATACATCTTTTTGTGGTTTAAATAATTGCTTATCACAAAACTTAGATAAAACATGTCAGTTTTTTTATTTGTGTCAATGTTTTTGTGGAAAGAGTTTTGTAACTCTTGTATTTTGCAGCATTCTTCCTGTATTTGAAACTTTCAACTCTTTCTACTTTTCCCCCTCCCTTCCTCCTGACAACCATAATGTGAGATGATTAATGGTAGTGACTTGTATTTTAATAGCATGAGAAAAGAGTTGGTGTAAAAATTACTTTATTTGCATATTGTTAATGAATGTTTGAACTGTGTTGTCTTCATTGGAAATGTGCTTATTAATTCCTATTTTCATGTTTAATATACACACTTTTATTTATGGATCCCATTTGATAAACTTCTGCAAAACAAGTTGTATTTCTTATTACATTAGATGTAGCATGAACCTAAAATTTTCCCATGAAACAAAATACATTAACTAGCAAAACTTGTAACAGAATTTTTATTACCTTCTTCATCCCCTCAGTTTGTTCATTACTTTGTAATACTTTTTACTGTGAAAACTTATATTCTTAATTGCTTTACACATTTGTGATACTTCAGTAATAATGAACCATTATGAATGATATATTATATAGGTTATTTTTTTTTCTTTAATGTAGTTTGTTCAATTGCTTTTGGGAGCACTGAAATTCGGCAGTACTGTATGTAAACCTCTGGAACAGATCTAGATCTTTGAGTGTTGGAGGAACCTGGCTTACAATAATTGGAAAAAAAGAAAATAATAAGCTGTGGATTATGATGAAAATAAGGGAATTTTCTCATAAGCTTTTGTTAGTACAAGTTCTGATTTTTAATTTTTAAAAATTTTTTTACCAGGTAAAGCGGAATGTGTATGACCTAACTAGTATCCCTGTCCGTCACCAGTTGTGGGAAGGCTGGCCGCCTTCTGCCACAGACGACTCGGTAAGTAGCTTTGGTTCTCATTTAATTTCTTCCTACAAATAGCTGATTTTACTTGGATTTTTTGTTTAGAATCATCACCAAATAGCTTTTATTGTCCCATATGCAGTAACTTAGCACAGCATAATAATTCATAATCATAACACATAACTTAGAGCTCTATCTTGAAAGATGCAAATACTGAAGTGTTGGCTTGCTGAGCACATTTCTATATTCGTGTGTGTCAAATTCAGCTTATGTTTTAGACTAGGAGGAGCAAAGCTGTGCAACATTTTGGAAGCTGAGGAGGTCTGTTGTAGTGATTGAACGTCAGGAAAGAGCCCCCTTTTTCACACGTGTTCTGAGTGCTTATCTAGACATTTTCCTCAGTTGTGTCCGTCAGATCACTGGTATTCTTAAGCCCGTGTCTGGCTTTAAGCAGGAGGTTTTGCTATTGAAATCAGTGGAGAGCTTCACTTGCTTTTAAAGGATCTGCCTTGGTTCTTGCTGGGCCAGTAAGAATGTACGGACGTTGCAAGATTACATTTTGAAATAGTAAATAATATGTATACAGTACAACATCTATTCCATTTTCAAATGTATTTTGCAGGTTTTAGAATTACCATTATTTAGAAATGGAAGGAAATCTTACCTGAAATCAATACATACCCTTGGTAACAGAATCATCTGTGTGTGAATTTCTTACAAAGCATGAAATCGTGGGACTGCAGAATTCCCTTAAATATTAGACTTGATTCCTTGTATGGTTGGCCCTACAGTGTGTTTTACAGCAAGTCTTTCAGTTTTGCTCACATAATTTTCTTCTTGTGTTATGTTCCCAATGTCAGCTAGTAAGGTCTGCCTTTCTTTAAAAAAAACAAACAAAAAAAAAAACCAAAAAAAAAAACCAAAAACAAAGAAACCCCCCCAAAAACCCAAAACAAAAAAACCCCAAACAAGCTGACATAATTATGTAGCTATGTTGTATGTAGAGTGTGTGATCTGAGAAAAATGTAGAAAAATTAAATATTTCTATTTTTATAAAATTCATTTAAACTAGGGGTTGAACTTGAGTATTCTGCAAAGGGAAAATGGAACTGGCGTTTGCTTTCTCTACATATTAGCATTATCTTCAATGCATGACTTTCCTGTCCATTTCTACTGTTTTCTTGTAAAGGGAGAATTGCTGTTTGTCTGATAAGACTGCTGGTTTTTTGTTCTGGGTAAAGGATTTATGCCAATCAAAAAAAAAAAACCAAACCAAAGAAAAAAACCAACAAAGACTGTCTGGATTTCTAATATACTTGTAAAATATGTCTGTGGTAGTGTTTGCGGAAACAGTAGTTAAGTTTGAGAGAGGTGAGTAAATCTATGTCCATGTATTCAAGAGCATATCTGAGACGATAGATGTAAGATCTGAAATAACAGCATGGTGTCATGCGGTAATTACAGTCTTTGAAATGTGGATCCATTTTAACATTTTATTAGTTTACATTAGCCCAAAAAAGAATTGGAAACTCAACACTTCTAATCCGTTTTCCCACAGCTGTTAGGTTTTCCCCGTAGGTTCCCCCCCCCACCCCGCCTCTTTCTTTTGAATAGGATACCTCACATATGTAAAACTCATAAATCTGTTTTAAGTCTGTTTTTACAAGTGACATTGTTGCAGGTGAATTTTTTCCCCTTTTCATCTTTAATGAAAACGGTGAATGTTGAGTCATCTGCTCCAAAGGAGGAGAGTCCTCAAAGCTCACGGCTCGAGTCTGGTGCAGCTGAGACTTGTCAGCTGTGTAAACAGATTTGAATGTGTTACCAACAAAAATATAATTAATTTCTGTCTAAAATTAGAGGCCATAGCTTACTATTTATAAAGATTTAATGTTAGCAATGACTATCTGTGGTTCTGTAGTCTGAACAATTTTTCCTTTGCGAATCAGAAATATTCAGTAATAATTGCTTTAGCAATTAGCGGTGATGTCTTTAGTTCAGCGGCAAATTTTTAAAAACACTTTTTCCGTCGTGAGTTTTTCACTTGCTGTATCGTATAGTGTTCTGTTGCAATTAAAGAGTTAAAGAAAGACTTGATTAAAATACTTTTTCATTTACATGTTATGCAGCATAAGAAATACTTTGTAATACCACAGGAGGTTTTTTCGGTGCAGTTCTCGTTAACCTTTGGCTTAGCAAACAGGACAACTAAATAGACTTCGCATAATTGGATTCCTGTATCATCTTGAGTCTCTTATGCACCTGACAGACTACAGTCTTCTGACATTATCAGGAAATTTAGTGGAGTCAATAGTCATTTAAAACATTGTTGCTTCATCTCCCTTCAGAGTTAAGATATGTTCTCTGCTTGTACTGTCTAATGAAATATGGGATACTGTATGAATTGTCAATAACTCTTTCAGATCCTTTTGCACACTTTCACCAGGGAAATGTGTATCAAAACCTCCACACGCAGGAGAATGTTTTCATGCTGTGACAGTTTGATTGTGGGAAACAAGGCGTACGTGGTCTGTGGAAATCTCATTTCACCATTCAGCAAGGGCATATTTTTAGCTTTTATTGTGCCTGAACAATTTTAACATCATGAATTCTATCTGTTCTGCTCATTAAAGTTCAAAGAAAGTAAATGTATGAGTTTTAAATCATTATTTTTTCTTTAACGGGTTTACTTAAGTGAAACTTCAATTATATTAAAGGCTTTATTTATTTATTTTTGGGGTATATAACATCAACTGCTATAATGAAGTCTTAAAAATTATCCTAGAAAACTAAAAGATAGTTGTAATTTGATTTAAATAGATTCACAGTTTGTTCTCAATTTTTATTTTGGATTTTGTAACAACCTTATCATTACTGAGCTTGTAAAATGAAAACCAAGCTAGAATAATTTACTATAATTTCTGAAATGTGTTCCATTTGTCTTTGCTATATTGACTGAACTTCTAAACTTTCACTGGTAATTACTTCTGTTGCCAAGTGGAATGAACAACCTTCAAATATGTGTATTTGAATAGGTGGTATTTTAGTTACAGTTTTTGCATTATTTTATTTATGTAACTACAGATGACTTTTTTGATATTAGCTTTACATGTGTATGTTTGAGGTAAAACTTTTTTCCCTGTGAGGTCGCTGGTTTTCGATTTATTTAGGTAGGATGAATTTTTGTCCCTGATGTTTCTGTTGATTTTTGGTAGTGTAGAACAGCAATACCCAATATGAGAAGAAGGAGAGAGCTTGCTTTTGTGCTGTTTTTGTTCTTGGTATTTAAGCTAAAACTTTTTTCTTAGTTGGTTCATTTTTTTAAGTCATTTCAGCATCTCAATGAGAAATGCCTGCTTCTTCATAAGTAAGAACAATGAGCTTGTCAAAACGGGATATATTTCTGCATGAAAATGATGTAAAAGTTTTAGAATGAGGTTTGAGGAGGGAAAGGGGAGAGAGACAGAGGATGAAGTGTCCGGTGTTGTAACTGTACCCTCACATGCAGATGCCATACAGAGGAACTCAGCATCCGTCCTTCCACCTACTGCCACTAACGCTTTGTTTCCCTAAACACTACAGTTGGTCAAGACCTTGTATCCTCATTCCAGGACAAGTAACTACTTCCTCGTTGTATAGATAAGCCATTGGATATTAGTTTAGGCAGAAGCAGGTCTATACTGACAAGTTACTCGTCTGCACTGTGGAAGAATCACATTTCAGATGTGATGTGTGCAGCCGCTAACGTGTTGACGTTCTGCATCATGCCTTGTGAACATGACCACCTTCAGTTCTGCGACGGCTGTAGCAGATGTGGTTGACGTTTCTTAGCTGAATTTAATAAAGACTTCTAGGTTATAAAAAAAAATTCTCAAATGCTTAGGTATGATCTAATTAGCACTGCTGTTATACTTAGCTATTTCATTGCTAAGTACGAAGCAGTCTGCGCAGATAGAAATTAAGAATGCTGATAAATAGTCTTCTGGTACAAAGTCAAACCATTTGTGACGCTTTTTGGCTGATCTCCAGATTTTTGCAGAGGTTGAGTATTAAGCATCTGAGTAATTAGTATTTGGGCGTATATATTTCTTTCCCTTTCTGGGTCTTACAATTCTGAACAGAAAGTTCATTACCGCATGCTGTCATTGTGATATGAAAACAAGTTGTGAGGTTTACATACACTGGCTGCTTAATTGTAATGGATGCCATGTCTGCATCTACTGGATCGCTTGCAATTTTCCCCTTGCAACTGATATGACTAAAGAGTGAATAGTCCTGACAAAGACAGTGTCTATTAATCAGAAGCGTAAAATTGACTATATTTAAATTAAAATACATGCATCACTAGAAAATACTCAACTATTTTTTTCTGTGTAAAAATATCATAATTATAATTTGGATTGTTAATTACTTTGTATGTTAGTTACCTTCTGTGGTTTTCATCCGTCACTTGCAGTAGAGTAGTAGAGTGGATCTGGCAGCATCCTTGTAATTTAGATACAAGAATACTTGCAGTCTGTTTTGTTATGTGGGTTCAGGAATATGGTAAAGTTTCAATTTAACATTTATACTGTAATCCCAATTTAGTAGTGAAAATCGTTAGATAGTACCCAGTTGAAGTTCATGGTAATGTATGAAGCAGGACATTCATCATCATTAAGAAATAGAAAAGTAACTAAGTGATTTAATAAACAGTTCCTAAATGTTTTTATTTTAGATAACCTTCTGACTTTGACTTATGGCTTGCTTGGTTGTTTTTATGTGGATGAAAGTATGAGGAATTATCATGTTCTTTCCCCAGAATAAACAAGGAGGTTACAGTTATTCCTTCACAATTTTTTCCACCCCACCCCCTTGCCTATTTTCTACTTATAAAAATTAAGATAAACTGATTTAAATTATTTTGTTTATGTAAAAATTACCATGTCAGGGATTGTTTTGTGTTATGTTTGCACTTTTTTGTTACAAGAGAATTTATTTAGGAGTGTCTCATTTTAAAACATCAGATAACTCAGTTGAAGTGATCTACAGCTATCATGTTGGTTTTGGGAAGACTTTATTTGCGCTCTATGTGGTAGTGAGTCTTACAGAAATGCAAGATGTGCACACTGAAAAACAAAAAACATTGTATCGTTAAATTAAAAATACAAGTCAGTCCAGTAGCTATAACTTAAAAACTCACCAAGCCTCCCCCCACAAAAAACAACCAACCAACCCCCCAAAAAAACAAAAAAAACCCAACCAAAAACCCACCCCAAAACCCACAACCTTTCAGTTTTCGGCATTCTTAACCATGTTGGGTCCTGATGGAAAAAAAGTTTGTCATGTTCTGCTCACACTTCTGCTTCTTGTGGTCCAGTTTTAACGTTGTTTTCAGTTGTTATAGATCCTCGAAATGAAAGAAATGCACTCTTTGCTTCTGTTTGATGTAAGGATATTTGGATGGCAGTAGCCATGATCTCAGAAATCTGGAAAAATTAACATCGCCTTTCTTAGTTACCATAAAAAAGGGTTCTAGTTTTTATAACTCATTTCAGGAGTGATTGAGTTGGAAATACACAGGTGTATTGGGAGTTGGTGGGGCGGTAAGAGTCTGCTTTATGACTGTTCTCATGGGCCAGTTTATTGTCACCGATCAAATAGAAATTTCATCTTTGAGAGCAGGTGCTTCTGTTAATCTCTTATCTTTTGGGGAACGAAGAGACTTCA